>NC_092783.1:52596797-53196797 GCF_047496795.1 Chiloscyllium punctatum
CTGAGAAATAGGGTGGGTTTCTTATCTAACATTGTAGAAGATCCCATACTGAAGTCAGCTTGTGGTAGCTGTACTTTGATAACTCCACTGTTAGAGCTGAGGACTGCAGTTTGAGGATTCTTGTAGCAAACTAGTAATGTCAATACCTTTGAACCAGGAGGTTCGGGTTCCAGACGTATATAATAATGTGCTTGAAAAAAATGAGGACTGGAGATCCGAGTTGAAGAGTGGAGAGGCACAGCCGGTGAGGCAGCATCTGAGGAGCAGGAAAATCTGCACCTGAAATATTGACTCTCCAGCTCCTTGGATGCTCCCTGACTGGCTGTGCTTTTCCAGCGCCACACTCGAACATGCTTGAAGAAGTTGATTAGAAATACCTCTCATGTAATGTTCATGTAAGGAGACAAATATTTATGTATCAATACTTTGTATCTGGTTTCACATTTACAGTCTACATTTGTACTTATGTTTAATTCTATAAATAGCTTATTTACATGTCAATGTAGCAATACAGACGTGGTCAAATAATTTCCACCAAAGTTACAGCTTATCATGGAATAAAACTACATGTCTCAAACCCACTTACTCTCCTTTTAATTTTCTGTTTGCTAGCTGCCATACTTCAAGCACTGAACTTAACAAATGTATGAGGAAATGAGAGTACTGTTCGAATGGAGAGGGAAATTCTTCAAAAACAAAAGAAAACAGTGTCAGAATATCTACAGCCTCTTTAACTGACACGAACAAGCATATTTCAAACAAAATCTCAAGTCAGGCTGATTCTTTCCAAGAGAATGTTTATGTCTTATGTCTGCAAGATGTATTTGTTTGATATGATAATGGCATATTTTAAAAGTCAGAGAAATAATGAAGTCAAGTCTATGTTGAGGTCCAATGCTGTAACCTCTCAAATGAATCACTCAAAAGATCTATCAAAACATTGCTTTAAAAAAATGCTACGTTTGTACCCACAAGCCTGTTGAAAAATACTATAGTGGGGTTGCTTCAAAGTCTAATTAAGCCGATTTGCTGGAGAAAGCACACACAGTTCCTGTTTTGGGTTTCTTCATTATGATCTGAAGAGAACGCTGGAATATTCGACACAGTCTGATGGACTTTGGTCTTTAGCAGTTCTTTGAGATTGAAGATCAGGCAGGTTAATATAAGTACTTTCCAAGTTAGCTTTGGGTACCTTCTTCACAGTGGAGTATATCACATTTGTATCCTCCTGAGGAAACACAGACAAATGAAAAACGATGGCTCAATGTTAATCAGATTCACAGGGAGATATTTAAATGTGGGGACAGGAGGTCTTGCCCACTGGCTAATGAGCCAGCAAGTCTACCCCCATCTTTAAACTGTTTTTCTAATCAAGCTGTTCAGAGCTGTTATTACACCTCTCTGGCCTCCCATTCCAGGGGTAGGGACATTACCACTGCATCACAAGAGGGCCCTCTCCACCTGTCTTTTAGGCAAAGTCACTTGCATTAAGTACCTCCCAAGTACTTATTGGAGAGTTATCATGGACTGGCAGCTTCTTTGAACAGCAGCGCCACTGGGGAGGCGGTGGCTGTAGCTGGTATGACACTCACACAAGGTCCAGTAGCGTCTTAGAGTCATAGAGATGTACAGCACAGAAACAGACCCTTCGGTCCAACTCGTCCATGCTGACCAGATATCCTAACTAATCTTGTCCCACTTGCCAGTACTTGGCCCATATCCCTCTAAAATCTTCCTATTTCATATACCCATCATGATGCCTTTTAAATGTTGTAATTGTACCAGCCTCCATCACTTCATAGTGGCAGCTCATTCCATATACACACCCCGCCCTCTGTGTGAAAAAGTTGCCCGTTAGGTCCCTTTTAAAGCTTTCCTCTCTAACCCTAAATCTATGCCCTCTAGTTCTGGACTCCCCCACTCCAGGGAAAAGACCTTGTCTATTTATCTTATCCATGCCCCTCATGATTTATAAACCTCTATAAGGTCACTCCTCAGCCTCTGATGCTCCAGAGTAAACCGTCCCAGCCTATTCAGCCTTCCCTTATAACTCAAACCCTCCAATCCTGGTCTCCCCACCATCAAATTCACCACGGAACTCCCACAAACACCTGCACCTTATTGAGGGGTGTCCCTCTACAGACTAAGTGACGGACTAACAATCTTAAACTCAGCAAATAAGGCAGCCATTTCTTGGCTCCCAGGAATGTGTATTCACTATTTTTACTGGTTATATATCATAGAATCATAGAATCCTAGAATCCTTACAGTGTGGAAACAGGCCATTCAGCCCAACAAGTCCACACCGACTCTTTGGTAAACATCCCACCAAGACTCACCCCCCTACCCTGTAACCCTGCATTTTCCATGGTTAATCCACTTAAGCTACACATCCCTGCACACTATAGGGCAATTTAGCCATGGCCAAACCACCTAACCTGCACAACTTTGGACTGTGGGAGGAAATTGGAACACCCAGAGGAAACCCATGTGGACGCAGGGAGAATGTGCAAACTCTACACAGACAGACGTCTGAGGCTGGAATTGAACCTGGGCTTGTGGTGCTGTGAGGCAGCTGGAGATTTGGACTAGGCGAAAGTGAGGACTGCAGATACTGGAGATCAGAGTAATGATTAGAGTGGTGCTGGAAAAGCACAGCAGGTCAGGCAGCATCCAAGGAGCAGGAAAATCGATGTTTTGGGCAGAAGCTCCTCATCAGGAATGAGGAGATTGGGACTAGCTGGGTAGCTCTTCCGGGAGCCGGTATGGAGACAATGGTCCCAATGGCCTCCTTCTGTACTGCAAAATTCTAAGATTCTAAATAAACTCAGAAGTCACTGGTTCCCCATGATGGTGAATTGTTCACACCCAGTCCTGGGTGTTTGTGGGAGTGCGGATAGGTGGAGGGGGCAGATCTCGATGTGTTCCCAATGCTCAATGCTGTCCTTGTGGAACCTCTTGAACAATACTTTGGCAATCCTGCAAGGACTGTGTTGAGTGTTTTTCCCCACCTCTGATCTCTCAGCTCACTTCGGGTCAATTTGAGCCGGTCGATTTTGACCTGTGAAACTCAACTAAAGATCAGCTCTTAACTGACTTGTGTGGTTCAGGATTGAAACTTTGGCAAAGAACCAGAAAAACGGAACCAAGTTCCAAGAAGACAGCAGCAATTTAGGAAGAAGGCCAATAGATTGTTAACTTTTATTGCAAGAGGATTTGAGTACAGGCATAGCGAAGTCTTACTTCAGTTGTATAGGAGCTTGGTTAGAGCATACCCAGAGTACTATGTGCCATTTTCCTCTCCTTCACTCCATAAAGGGAATGCAATGACGGTTCACTGGATTTGTTCCCGGGATAGCAGGAATGTCCTATGAGGAGAGGCTGGGCACACTGTGTCCCACCTCCCTAGTGTTTCAAAGAATGAGAGGTCATCTCTTTGAAACCTACGAAGTACTTAAACGGATAGACATAGGTGAAATGTTTCCTCAGGTCTGGGAGTCCAAAACCAGGGAAAATAGGTTAAAAATAAGGGGGATGTTATTTAGGTCCAAGATGGGGAGAAATGATTTTACTCAAAAAGTTGTGAACCTTTGGAACTCTTTAAAACAGAGGGCGGTGGAAGCTCAGTCTTTGAGTATGTTTAAGATAGAGGTTGATAGATTTCTGATTACCAACAGAATATAGTATAGGGCTATACAGACGGGGCATTGAAAAGTTTGATCAGCCATGATTGTAGGACAGACTCAATAGGCTGAATGGTCTACTCCTGTTTCATTGTTTCTATGTTCCGATGGGATAGATCATGTTGTTAAAAGTGGGGAGCCTGACTGCATCTTTCAATGCAAGAATCCATCTGTGGTTTTAGGGTGAATATTTATGGGTTGAAGAATTATGACTAGTCATAGACAAGATGTTATGGTGCCGCACCAATTATATCCAGATTAACGGTGAGTTATTCTATGGCTTTCACTTATAAGGGGAAAACCTGAGTGTAACTATCATTAACTGAGGCCAAAAATAAACAGCTAGAGATCATCGCGTGTCAGGCAGCATCCATGGAGAGAAAGCAAGCTAACGGTTTGAATCTAGATGACTCATCAGAGTTACCAACACTCTTCCAGTTCTAGCTGATGTTGAACCAAAGGATCCTCCCACTTGGAATTCCTTCTACAAATCGCTTCCTCATCTTTGACCCCTACTTTTCCTTGCCCCATGCTTGCCTTTACCAATAGTTCACCTGTGGCTTTTTGGTTCTGTCTGTTTCTTGAGGCAATGACTGGTTCAAGCCCAGGAGCAATAGGTGACCTGACCTTTATGGGGTAAAAGCACCAATGTTTGCAATTGTCACGTGATCAAACATCACATGATATCTTGTCATATGCTCAAGTGTCATGTGGTCGAATTGTCATGCCATGCTGTATCCAATCAGAGTTAGCAACTGTCTCCTTGGGCCTTCTGTCACCATATGGGCTTGACATAACATCATCTTACCATGACAGAGGAAGCAGGACTACCAACACCAGGAGTATTCTGTTCAACTGTGACTGAAAAATAAAATTATAATAAGAACATTTTACATTTTTTTTGTCTTCACAAGATGCAGGTGTTGCTGGCAATGCATTGAACTGTATGGTTTACTTGGTCACTTCGAGGACACATTACTATGGTCTGAAGTTATAAATGCTTCATTCATTAATGGATGGAGTGTGTAACTGGCTAGGCAGCATTTATTGCCCATCCCTAATTGCCCAGAAGGTAGTTAAGAGTCAACCACATCGTGATGGGTCTGGAGTCACATGTAGTCAGACCAGATAAGGATGGCAGTTTCCTTCCCTAAAGGACATTAGTGAACCATATGGGGTTTTCTAAGAATCAACAATGGATTCATGGTCATCATTAGACTTTTAATTCCAGATATTTATTGAACAAATATTCCACCATCCACCTTAGCAGGATTCAGTCCCAGGTCCCCAGAACATTATCTGGGTCTCTGGCTTGATAGTCCAGTGATGATACCACTAGGCCATTGCCTCCTCATATAGACCAGACCAAAAGACATCAGTAACTACATGCGTTTTCACAACAATCAAGGTTTCAATTCCAGTTTGCTAATTAACTGATTTTAAGTTTCACCAGTTGCCATGCTGTACAGAGATTTTATTCTTCTGAAAGGTAGCTGAAAGAATTATAATATTTCTTATCATGCCTTAGGAGGTTGTGCTCAATTACAGAATCCATTGGTTTCCAATGTATTGTAATTATTCATTAATTCGTCAGTTGTGAAATATTAGTAAACCCCGTCAAAATCTCGTTGTCCCTCTTCCTCTCTCTCTCCTTCTCCCTCACTTTTGATAGTTTACATTGCCCTTAAAGCTCCTTGTGGGGGCCTATAGTACTCAGTTGTCATTTTGATGCAACCATCAGCATTGCTTGTGAAACTGACAGCAGCCTTTATTATCTGCACATCTACGTTAAACATGAAAATTCAGAAGTTGCTGTTAATGATAATCTGTTCTTCCACAGAGTGCACTATTAAGGTCTTGTTAAATGGAAATCACTTAGGCATCACTGATTGATACGAATTTTCAAATTTTGTACAATTAACCTCACTGTAAAATCTTTGAAAAATTATGCCTTCGTGAAAGAAGAATGTTTAACAGCACACTAAATAATAACTATTTTTGATCAATCTCTTTAGACCTGAAAGGACAATTCATATTTATGGAAAGTCAACTTTCTGCATTCTATGCTAAAGATTCCATAGATTTTTAAAATACTACTTTTTAAAGTCGACTTTCAGGTTCTAACTTAATCACATGCAAATATCCATCTATTTATGTCTTTTTCTCTAAAATTATAAAAAGTAAATGATATGATACATTTTTTGTTGTCTGGTGAGAAATCTTCAATTTCTTTGCCAGTGTGATAAAATCATGGACACCATGTTCCTGAATTGTTGGTTCCAGAGCAGAACATTTAGCAAAGGAATGATGAAATCTGTGCCACAGGGATTGCCAAAGGGAAGCTTTCTTGAATATCAGCAGTGATGTCATCACTTCACTACTGCCTGTAAAATTCCAATCCTTGTAAAATTAATATGGTTTCCTTGCTGATGATAGATATGGGTAAAATCTTATTGGAAGTAGCCCTGTTGTTTTCATTTGTGAATAGCAGATGTTCCTTCTCCTTTTAGATGTTCTCATTTGTTAATCTGCTTCCCTTCTCTCTTCGCTTTGTCTTCTGTAGTTTGTCAACTGTTTCTGACATTCCACTGCCTTTTCTTAGCTATCTTCAATACTTTGCTCATGCACCCAATTTTTGGTGCTGAATATACAGTTACAGGCAAGTAATTAACTTGTTGAAGACATCAGCGTAAGGCACAATCCTGTCCTCTGCTGCTATGCCAATATTTATTTTCCTTGTACTATCCGTCGACCACTGAAACCAATTGCTGTCCCAGGCACAACCACCTAACTTAGCCCAGATTACAGTGATAGGATATTGAATTTCCCTTCTTTATAAATAATTTGGGGAAACAGTGAAACTGCTTTTTTGCCTCTTTACTAAAATGCTAACTGCTTGTGTTTCCTAACCTGTGAGTTTCATTTACACAGCACTCCAACATTCCAGTTTAAATGGTAGTGCAAGGAACTGGACAGATCCATTAGGATGCAGCAACCTCCTGCTTGCACTATAACTTTGCAGTGTTTAAATAAAGAAACGCAAATTTGTTTTCATGGACATTTTAAACACGGGTTTTACATTTTCGTCTGGACCAAACATACCACTTTTCTTCTGCTGTGTTAATTTTGCATAAAAAAGAACAGCAGCAGTGAGCAGAAGGAAGATGATCAGGATGACTACGGTTAGAATAATTTTCCAGCTGTCCATATGATTTGATTGTGAACCTCCTTCACTGCAAAATACAATCAAGATGATTGGAACAAATAAGACATACATTTGAACATTGCTGTATCTGCAGCTCTAAGTAGATTAGGAAGTAAGCATCCATTTATTATATTGACACTTAAGGAAATTCTTTGGCATTCATTATATTGTGAACACATAAGCGTTTGGCATGATCCCACTAAATATTTTTTCCTGTTCTGTTAGCAAAGGTTTTTCAAAAGCAAATGCACGCTTTTGTTATAATATAATTTCATACAAACTGGTTAAATGCTTGTTAACCAGCTGACAAAGGAAACTACATCTTGGGATGATCACAGTCCAAGTGTGAGTCTTGGTACAATTGATAATATCTCTGAGGTAGCAGGTTGTAAATTCATTGTAGATGGTGTCTTGTGACCTGTCAGAATGATGCTTACTGTGGCAGTGCTGCTCCTTTAACAAAGTTAGGTTGTCCTTATTTTTTTCTCAGAAAGATCATAAAGTCACATGTTCTGGTGTGACTAGTTTTGATGGGTTTTAGGGCCAATTTGATTATAACTAATGGATACTACCTTAGGCAAAAGGCTTTCTAGTTTTAAGATAAGTCCTTGTACAATGAAAGGGGAGTGGCCAATTCTCCGAGCTCAGCTTTTCTCTGGTTTGTTTGGGTTTTCGCGGTCTGGCTATTCGGAGCAAGCAGTCAGCCAGTTTTGAGGCTGCTGGTCCAAGAAACAGCTCCATGGAAGAAGGTGTTCCAGGCTGAATCTCTCTGCCATCTCTCTCGGTCCTGTAAGACCCTGCGTTTGATTTTATCTTTTTTCCCAAAGGGTGTTTATGGGGATTGTTGCATGTACAGAACAACCTTGATTATCCGAACATCACTTATCCGAATTTTGGATTATCCAAACAAGATCTCAAGGTCCTGTAAAAATGCTATCCATTATCCAAGCAATCAATTATTCGAACTCTCAGTTATCTGAACAAAATACTCTCCGCCCATCTTGTTTCGATATTTGAGGTTGTTCTGTATGTGGAACAGCATTATTAAGTTCGGATAATCTGTTGGGCTTTTGGATTGGTTAAGTTATTCTGTATTCAGTTCTCTTTTGTTTGTGTTTCATTTGGTAATCTTGCAAATAAATTCTGCCCAAACCCGGACCCCCACTCTATCCCCATAACCCCGCTTTTGCTGTAGCTAATCCACTGAGCCTGCACATCCCATTGGTGACTTTTGACCTTCCTCCTTCAGAGATCGAGAAATAACCGTTTCTACTGACAACGTACCTTTTAATTTCCCCATATGTCTTCCATATTGCAATATGTGTGGTTTTAGAAATTTATACACATTAAAATAGGATTAATTGCTTTGCCTTTGGTGTTGACCAGCCTGACCATTTGACTGCGATCAGAGGCTTGTGTCTTTGATGTAAAAGCACCCTTTAAAACCCCCAAGTCTGAGGAGAATTGTTTCCAAAATTAGGATTGATAAAGTTACTAAAACTTGACATATACCTTGATAAAGTTACCATTTCAAATATTCAATGACAAATTTACATGAAGTTTAACCTAAGATTCAATATGTGGGCTATCTTTTGATCATTAAAGAACAGATACGGCTTTATGACAGGTCCTGAGCTGCTGAAAGTAGCTGGGATTAAAACAGCCTGGGGAAAGCTCAGCCAGGGATGACATTTGGATTAGTACATGAATAGGAAAGGCTTGCAGGTGGGATTGGGTTTTGGTTGGGATTATGGTCAACGTGAACTGGTTCGACCAAAAGGCCTGTTTCCATGCTGTACATCTCTATGACTCCAAAACAGCTCTCTTTAGCAATGTTAAACTAAAATCTCACTTCTACACTTACAATTTTATGGCAAAAATAACCAAGTCATCCACATGTAGACCTCTCCAAAAGGTAAGCATAGCTTTATTAATACCTGATCCATATTGGACACACCTACTGGGGGGCATTATATGTGGTAAAAGTATAAGGGTAATTAGGGGGAATAATTATGAAAGGTATCACAGTATATTGCCATACTCATTAGGATGTATAGAGGCCACCTTGGTAGCATCTGCTTATCCAATATATGTAACAGAAGAGGCTAGATATAGTTTTAATGCCACAGCTAATTACCATGAAGACTATATGCAGCATGCACAGATACATATTCACCTGGTCACCAGGAGCCAACAGTCTAAGGAAAGTGGAACTGGTTGAAATACATAAAAGGTGCAGTTAAAGTTCAAGCTGTGGAATGAGAAAGAGACAATCTGATGCAATGTCTAAGCCAGATTTCCTCTGTTATTACATGGTTGTCTGAATAGTTTGCTCTGACCTGGTTGAAGTACAGTGTGTGCACAGGACAATACCATAAAGGCTGCTGTCCCATTAGAGGGAGGGGACTGGTAGTGGCTGAACCTGAGGGTCACCTTGTCTCGGGCAAGGGGAGAGGTTGAGCAGGAGAACCCATCATGGTAATCTCAGCCGGTGATGGGAATTGAACCCATTCGGTCGGCATCACTCTGCATTACAAACCAGCTGTACAGCCAACTGAGCTTGTACTAATTCCCCAAACCACCCTCGAAGGGCTCTTGGACCAGTCACTGACTCTCTAAGACTCAGCAATGCTGCACTAAAGGATCTGCTCCAGGCCATCCAGGAGAGAAGGGAGGTCCTTATTTTCAGGGATGCTGTTGGGAAAGCCTCCATCAGTTCTGTGCAGTCTGTGCAGGGAGGTTGCAGCACAGATCAATGCTAGCGATCTCTACAAAAGATCCTGGAACCGGTTCAGGCAGGGGATGAACAATCTGCTGAACTTGATGAGGGAAGTAGCATAATGTTCTCACAGCAAGCAGACACGTGTAGTGATGTTACTTCATTCACCTTTGCAAAGGCATGTCATGCAGGACGATTGCCTACAAGCTGGTAATGTGATTCTGTTCATTGCCAAAGTGACATATTACAGGAGTGGAGAGCAGAGCAATATCAGGCAGTGATACCAAGGGACCTCTCTAGACCAGTGTGAAGGATGGAAACCATTCAGGTTCTGTCACTGTTGTGTGTCCACCATGCAAGTGCCATCACCCACTTGGGGATTATTTCCCCGGTTCCTTCCTGTCTGTGAGGGACCTAATGGGACATCTCAGCATCACTGTCTTCTCTTCCTCATCAGAGGATAACTCTCCTTCCTACATTTACTCCTGTCCCAAGCCTTTGTGAAGTGAGCCTGTAGAGGACCCAGCATGAGATGATGGTGGGGGGTTGGGGGGGAGGGGGGGGGGTGGGGGATGTCACTCTCGGGGTGAGACATTTCGGAGCACCACCTGAGCCAGCCCAGCACCGGATTCTCAGTTTCGGCATTCCCATGGTGGGCTCAGTGCTGCCCTCTCGGAAGCATGTGCTTTGCTGTAACTTTCCTCAGCATCAGACTGAGGATTTCCGACAGGTGCTGTCCACCTGCTCCTCAGGAGTTAGCCCTTGTCTCCCAGGAGCCCATCCTGGATGTGACAAGGGCCATTACAAACTGCAGGTGTGTGTGAGTGCTCCAGAATGTCAGAGCTGTGACAGCTCTGGAGGGCTGCTTTGTTGCTTTAGACTCCAACTGGAGTTTGGTGAACCAGGCAGTTAGGTCAAAGGTTGGAGAGGTGGTCAGTCCCTGCTTTTCTTTTATTGTTGAGTATGTCTGCTCTGTACCCTAAAAGCAAGGTCTTAGGGAACATAGAGTATAAAACATCACAGGCCCTTTGGCCCTCGGTGTTGCACTGACCTGAGGAACCAAAATGAAGCCCACCTAACCTACACTATTTCATTCATGTCCATATGCCTATTCAATGACTTTTTAAATGCCATTAAAGTTGACAGGTCTCCTACTGTTGCAGGCAGTGCATTCCACACCCCGACTACACACTGAGTAAAAAAACTGAAGGCATAAGGAAAAAGAGTGACTTCAAAGAAGGCTGACAGGACAGAGCACCAAAATTCAAAAAGACAGAACAAATCTGGCAAGGAGCAGCTGGTCAAAACCGTAGGTAAACTTTCAAAGGAGCTGCCCAGAGTCACCTTTCCTCAATCCAGAGATGGAGCTCCGGAGGTGATGGCAAGATTCAAAAGTGACACAGGGCAACTGGGAGCTGCTGATAGGCTGAGTACAGACGGTGAGTATTTGTCTGACTGTCATCGCTTATAGTTTGTAAAGTCTTTTTTGTGGTTTACAGTTTGTAAGGGCTACATTGTTTTAATGAGATAAAGGGAAGATGGACTCGAAAGTAATTGATTTTAAGATCCCTCTAAAGGTTTATTTCAAATGGATGAGTCATGGCAGGAGAGTTCAAAGCTGTGGTTAGCTCCTCCTGCTTTAAGCAGGAGGCTGGAGGAACACAGCAGGCCAGGTAGCATCAGGAGGTGGAGAAGTCAACGTCTCAGGTATAACTATTCTTCAGGAATAGAGGTGGGAGTAGGGGAGGCTGTAGATAAAGGGGGAGGGGAGTTTGGGTGGGGTAGTGAGGTGGTGATAAGTGAATACAGGTGGTGGGTCGATGGGAGGATTGAATCCAGTTGATGGCTGGAAGGAAGGGTCGGTCGGTGGATTGGAAAGTTAGGAGGCAGGGTGGAATCATAGATCTCCTACGGTGTGGAAACAGGCCATTTCATCCAACAAGTCCACACCGATCTTCCGACGAGTAATCCACCCAAACCCATTCCCCTACTCTACATTTCCCCTGACTAATGCATCTAACCTGCACATCCCTGGACACAATGGCCAACTTAGTATGGCCAATATATCCAACCTGTACATCTTTGGACTGTGGGAGGAACCGGAGCACCTGGAAGAAACCCATGCAGACACAGGGAGAATCTGCAAACTCCACACAGACAGTCGTCTGAGATGGGAATTGAACCCGGGTCCCTGGTGCTATGAGGCATCAGTGCTAACCACTGAGCCACTGTGGAGATGGTGGATGGGTGGGTGGGGAGGTTACTTGAAATTAGAGAATTCAATGCTGAGTTGTCTAGGCTGTAGGCTGCCCAGGCAAAGCTAAGGTGTTGTACTTCCAATTTGTGGTCTGATTCAATGTGGCAAAGGAGGAGGCCATGAATGAACATGTCAGAAATGGAGTGATACAAGGAAAGTCAATTTTTTCTCGAACAGTGCAGGGAGCAGGGTACATTTCTAGTGCCCAGGCCATCATGTGTGCACAAAATGTTTGCAAATGCAGCTCCTGGGGTTCAGAGCTGGAGCATCAGCTGGGGACACTGTGGAGCATCCATGAAGCTGATGTATGGCACCAACAGAGAGGTGCTCACACAGCAGTCTAAAACTGCACAGGCAGAAAGAGAATGGGTGACCATAAGACAGGGTGAGAGGACTGAGTAGGTGGTGCAGGAGTCTGCTACGGCCATTCCTCTGCAAAACAAATATACTGCTTTGGATACCTTGGAGGAATGACCACTCATTCATTGCACCATGGTTGGCTCTGCTGCACAAGAGAGGAGGAGAATGTATGGGAATGCAATCATCATTGGGGATTCAATTTTAAAGAGAATAGATAGAAACTATGACTCAGAGGAGCTACAGTACAGCCTGGAGGGAGAGGGTGACCAGTCTGTGGTTGTGGTGCACATCGGTAACAATGACATAGATTAAAAGAAATGGTGAAGTCCTAAAAGCTGAATGTCTGAAATTCAAAAGTAAGAACTCATAGATAGTCATCTCGGGATTACTACCAGTGCCCCATGCTAGTCAGAGTAGAAATAGTGGAATATATCAGATGGATATGTGGCTGGAAAAATGGTGCATGGAGGGTTTCTGATTCCAAGGACATTAGGATTGGTTCGGGGGAGGTAGGACCAGTACCAACTGGATTGGTTACTCCTCAACAGGACTGGGACTGATGGCCTAGGTTTCAACTGGAATCACAGGGCTTGGGCCCCTAGGCAGAGTGACAATGGAAGGAGAATCAAGGACAGTAATGGTAGAGCGAACAGTAAAATGGAAAAACAGTAGACTGCCTGATCAAGGCTACAAGGCAAAATGGGCCACAGTATGAATAAAAGTTAGAATGATCAAAGATGGCAAAAGGCAAGTCTAAAGGCTTTGCATCATAATGCATAAACATTCTGAAAAAGGTACTTGGTGCAAATTGAGGTAAATGGATATGATCTTGTAGCCATTACAGAAGGGGGGTTACAATAAGATCAAAACTGGGAACTTAATGTTCATGGATATTTGACCTTTTGGAAAGACAGGAAGAGATGGAAAAGATAGTGGGGTAGAACAGTTAATAAGAGATGAAATGAGGATTGTTATGAGATATAAACTAGGCTGAGATGATATAGAGTCCATTTAATGAAGGTAAATAACAACAAGGGAAAAAAAAATTGGTAGGAGTAGTGTACACACCTTCAAACAGTAGCTAGACTGTAAGAAAATGTATAAATTAACAAATAATAGGAGCATGTAAAAGGAATACAGCGGTAATTATGGGAGACCTTAATCTTCATGTTGATTGGGTTAATCAAATTGAAAAGGGTTGCTGTGACAATAAATTTATAGAGTATATTAGGAATATTTCCTACAGCAATATATAATGGAGCCAACAAAGGAGCAGGCTATCTTGGATCTGCAATGAGGCAGGTTTAATAATTGACCTCATAATAAAAGGTCCCCTGGCAAGGAATGATCATAAAATGATAGAATTTAAAATTAAATTCCACGTGTGAGAAAATGTCATAGGTCAGAAGCAACTTAAATAAAGGGAATTACAATGAAATGGGATAGAGTTAACTAGAGTCGACTGATAGATAATCAGGAATGATGGTCAGCAAGGAGTGGCAGTCATTTAAGGAGGTAATTGATGTCAGCAGAAATAAATCCCAGTCAGGAGGAAAGATTCTAAGAAATGGATAAAGTAACCATGGCTAACCAAGGAAGTTAAGGAGAGCATAAAGTTGAAATGAAAAGCATATAAGGAGGCAAAAGTCAGTGATAGCCCCAAAGACTCAGATAAATCCAGAATTCAGCAAAGGAGGACTAAAAAGATAATACAGAGAGAACACAAGGAATGAGGCAAATTAGTGAGTAAGGGAAAAACTGACAGTAAGAGCTTCTTTAAATATGTAAAAAGAAAGTTTAGATTTATATTTTGAAAATGATGTGCAGTTTTGGGCCCCATATCTAAGTTTGGATGTTAGAGAGAACAGTAAAATGGAAAAACAGTAGACTGCCTGATCAAGGCATGAAGTGCAGGGGATCTGGGTGGTTCACAAGAATTGACCTTGAGTCTAAAGGGCTTATCATATGATAAGTGTTGAAGACTCTGTGTCTGTACTTGATGGAGTTTAAAAGGATGAGGGAACATCTCATTGAAACTTACAGAGAGGCCTGGATAGAGTGGATGTGGAGAGCTGGAGAGACTAGGACCCAAGGCCAGAATGAAGGGACAGCCCTTTAGAACTGAGATGAGGAGGAATTTCTTCAGCCAGAGGGTGGTGAATCTACAGATCGCATTGCCATTGAAGGTTGTGGAAGCCAAGTCAGTTAGTGTCTTTAAGAGAGAAATAGATAGGTTCTTGATTAGTAAGGGCTTCAAAGATTCCAGCGAGAAGGCAGGAGAACAGAGTTGAGAAATATATCAACCATGATTGCATAATGGAGCACGACTCAATATTCTAAATATCCTGTTCCTGTTCCTATATTTTATAGTTTCATGATATAAGAGAGAAGTCAAAGTGAGCACAGGTTCTTTACAAATGAATCTCGGGTGATAGTTATGGAGAACAATGAAATGGTAGAGGAATTAAACAGGTGTTTTGCATCAAGTTTGAGATGGAAGATACTTCAAACATACCATCAATACTAAAGAATACAAGGAAGAAACTAAGTACCATAATCATCACTAGAGAAGTAATATTAGACAATGTAATAGGGCGAAAGGCAGGTAAGTCCCCTGGTCCTGATGATTTGCATCTGAGGATCCTAAAAGAGGTAGCTACAGAGATAATGGATGCATTGGTTGTAATTTGACAAAAATCATTGCATTATAGAGCAATCTTGGGAGGATTGAAAAACTGCCAAAGTGTCACCCCTAGTCAAAATGTGATGGGGACTAAAAGCAAGTAACAATAGGCTGCTTCGCATAGCATCTATTTTTGGGGAAATATTGGAATCAATTATTAAGGACATAATAGCTGAACAGTTACAAGATCACCATCTAATCAAGCAGAGTCAGCATGATTTCATGAAAGGTAAATTTTATCTAACTAATTTGTTAGTTTTTCAAGGAAGCCGCAACCATAATAGATACAGGGGAACCAGTAGATGTGTTGCAGTTGGACGTCTGGAAAGCATCCGATAAGGTAGCTCACAAAAAGATTAAGTTGTAAGATTTATTAAGAGGAGTTCCACAGATTTCAGTGCTGGGACCATAACTGCTTACAATACGTATTGACGACTTGGAGGAAGGAAGTGAAAATACTGCAGCTAAGTTTGTAGACTGTCCAAAAATAGGTGGAAAGGCAAGTTGTGAGAGGGATACAGAGAGTTTACAGAGAGAAATTGGTAAGTTAAGTAAGTGAGCAGAGAGTTGGTAAATGGAGTATCATGTGGGAACATGTGAAATTGTTATTTTGGAAAGAAGAACAAAAGGACAGTATTATCTAAATGGAGAAAAACTGCAGAACACTGCAATCCAAAGGGGCTTGGAGGTACTTGTGCATAAAACACAGAAAGCTAGCACACAGGAGCAGCAGGTAATCAGGAAGGCTAATGGAATGTTGGCCTTTATTTGAAGAGGGTTGGAGTATAAGAGTAGGGAAGTCTTACTGCAACTATGCTAGGTGCTGGTGAGACCACATCTGAAGTACTTTGAGCAGTTTTAGTCTTATTTGAGCAAGGATATCATTTGCAGAGAAGTTTCCTTGAGACAGATGATCCATGGTATGATGGGACTGTTTTATGAGCAAAGGCTAAACAGGTTGTGACCAATCTCATTGAAGTTTAGAAGAATGAGATGCAATCTCATTGAAACATATCAGATTCTTAGAGGGGCTTGCCAGTGTGAATGCTGAGAGGATGTTTCCCTTCATGGGAGAGTCTAGGACCAGAATTCGCAAACTTAGAATGAAAGGATACCCATTTCAGACTGAGAAGGGGAGGAATTTCTTCTTTCAGAGGATTGAGAATCTTTATGCATTCTTTATTAGCAAGGGAATCAAGAGTTCCCGGGAAAGGGCAAGATCAGCCATGGTCCTGTCAAATGGTGGAGCAGGCTTGTGGGGCCTGAATGGCCCACACCTTTCCCTGTTTCCTATGGTCTTATATCATGGGCACATCTAGAGGACCTGGCTAGCACTATCACAGGCTATCTTTCCTGAGGGAAACTTTCCTGTTGACAAATAAATAGCTGGATAACAAGGATAACTATGTCAGGCCCCTAGCTATCAACTATAGCTCCACCTTCAACAATATAATCACAAATAAACCTATCTCCAACCTCCGGGACCGAGATCTCTGCTCCCCCTTCTCTATCTGGATCCTTGCTTTATAGAGTCATAGAGGTGTACAGCATGGAAACAGACCCTTCGGTCCAACCCGTCCATGCCAACCAGATATCCCAACCCAATCTAGCCCCACCTGCCAGCACCCGGCCCATATCCCTCCAAACCCTTCCTATTCATATATCCATCCAAATGCCTCTTAAATGTTGTAATTGTACCAGCCTCCACCACTTCCTCTGGCAGCTCATTCCATCCATGTACCACCCTCTGCACGAAAAGGTTGCCCCTTAGGTCTCTCTTATATCTTTCCCCTCTTACCCTAAACCTATGCCCTTTAGTTCTGGACTCCTTGACCCCCGGGAAAAGACTTTGTCTATTTATCCTATCTATGCCCCTCATAATTTTGTAAACCTCTATAGGGTCATCCCTCAGCCTCCGATGCTCCAGGGAAAACAGCCCCAGCCTGTTCAGCCTCTCCCCATATCTCAAATCCTCCAACCCTGGCAACATCCTTGTAAATCTTTTCTGAACCCTTTCAAGTTTCACAACATCTTTCCGATAGGAAGGAGACCAGAATTGCATGCAATATTCCAAAAGTGGCCTAACCAATGTCCTGTACAGCCGCAACATGACCTCCCAACTCCTGTACTCAATACTCTGACCAATAAAGGAAAGCATACCAAACGCCTTCTTCACTATCCTATCTACCAGTGACTCAACTTTCCAGGAGCTATGAACCTGGACTCCAAGGTCTCTTTGTTCAGCAACACTCCCTAGGACCTTACCATTAAGTGTATAAGTCCTGCTAAGATTTGCTTTCCCAAAATGCAGCACCTCGCATTTATCTGAATTAAACTCCATCTGCCACTTCTCAGCCCATTGGCCCATCTGGTCCAGATCCTGTTGTAATCTGAGGTAACCCTCTTTGCTGTCCACTACACCTCCAATTTTGGTATCGTCTGCAAAGTGACTAACTGTACCTCTTATGCTCGCATCCAAATCATTTATGTAAACGACAAAAAGTAGAGGGCCCAGCACCGATCCTTGTGGCACTCCACTGGTCACAGGCCTCCAGTCTGAAAAACAACCCTCCACCACCACCCTCTGACTTCTACATTTGAGCCAGTTCTATATCCAAATGGCAACAATGAGACAGAGAACAGCAAAGAAATAGAGTTCTTTGTGGCATGGTGTAAAATCAATCTCTCCATCAATGTTAGCAAAACAAAAGAGCTGGTTGGTGACTTTCGGAAGCAGAATGGAAGGCACAGCCCTCTCCACAACAACATTTCTACTTCCTCAAGAGGCGAAGGAAATTCAGCATATCCATATTCAGAGATTTTATAGAAGCAAAATAAAAAATATCCTATCTTAATGCATCACAGAGTGGCAGAACAACTACTCTTCCAAAGACCACAATAAACTGCAGAGTCACAGGCCAGGGCATCACACAAACCAATATTCTATACTTGCTGTTGCCTCGGGAAAGCAATCAATATGATCACAGGCCTCTCCCACTCGAGTTTTACTTTCTTCCACCCCCTTCCCTGATATAAGAGTTTGAATAGGTGTATGAAGTTACACATGAACAGCTTCTTCCCCACTGAATGGACCACTCAAATGTTAATGTTCATTGCTGTCTCTGCACCTTCTCTGCAGCTATAGCACTGTATTCTGCACTATGTTCTGCTACCCTGATGCTCTTTATATGATACAATCTGCACAAATACCATGCAAAATAACACTTTTCACTGTCTTAGTAAATCAAATCGAAGATAGTTTCCTAATCAAACTGTACAGAGATGTTTTTACAGCAGGTGGGATTTGAATCTGTGTCTTCTGTCTCAGCGGTAAGGTCATTACCACTGCATCTCCAGAGCCCTTCCTAATGACAAATACAATATATTGGAAAGGTCCACTTAATTCCCATAAGTTTTTTATTTCAAAAATATACTTTATTCATAAATTTATTTGGATCTCTATATAATTGGTCGTGCCATTCCTGTGCACACATTACATTGCTTTACATACAGACATCGAAATGTATTTTTCCTATATACAAGTCTGTACATTTACTATCCAGCTCTTCTGCTGAAGTGTCAGTGGAGCCCAAATGACTGCACAGGCCCCCTGTTCTTCTTAGGCAGGCAGATGTTACACAGTGATCTTTCCCCACTGCACCTTGGCTGCAGCTGCCCCGAGTTTCAGCGCATCCCTCAACACGTAGTCCTGGATCTTGGAATGTGCCAGTCTGCAACACTCAGTCGCGGTCAACTCCTTCAGCTGGAAGATCAACAGGTTTCGGACCGCCCAGAGACTGTCCTTCACCGAGTTGATGATCCTCCAGGCACAGTTGATGTTCGTCTCAGTGTGCGTCCTGGGGAACAGGCCGTAGAGCACGGAGTCCCACGTCACGGCGCTGCTCGGGACAAACCTCGACAAACACCACTGGATTCCTCTCCAGACTTCCTTTGTGTAGGCACATTCCAGAAGGAGGTGTGTGACAGTCTCGTCCCCTCTTCAAGGGCAGTGTGCGGTGCGGCTGAACGTCTGGATGTGCATAAAGGATCTCACTGGTAGAGCCCTTCTCACAACCAGCCAAGCCACGTCTTGGTGCTTGTTGGAAAATTCTGGCGATGAGGCATTCTGCCAAATGACTTTGACAGTCTGCTCAGGGAACCGCTCGACAGGATCCGCCCTCTCCTTTTCCCGAAGGGTCTCAAGGACACTACGTGCTGACAACTTCCTGATGAACTTGTGGTCAAAGGTGTTTTTCTTCATAAACTTCTCCACGACGGACAGGTGATACGGAACGGTCCAACTACTTGGAGCATTCCGCGGCAGCGAAGCCAGGCCCATCCTTTGCAACACCAAGGACAGGTAGAACCTCAGTACGTGGTGACACTTGGTGTTTGCATACCGGGGATCCACGCACAGCTTGATGCAGCCACACACAAAGGTGGCCATCAGGGTGAGGGTGGCATTGGGTCTGTTTTTCCCCCATTGCCCAGATCTTTATACATCGAGTCCCTTTGAACCTGGTCCATCTTTGATCTCCATATAAAATGGAAGCTGGCCCGGGTGACTGCAGCGGCACAGGTCCTGGGAATAGGCCCGACCTGTGCCACATATAACAACACTGACAGTGCCTCACACCTGATGACCAGATTTTTTCCCGCAATGGAGAGCGACCGTAGCTTCCATCTGCCCAGTTTCTGCCTCACTTTCTTGACACGCTCCTCCCAAGACTTGGCGCACGCCCCAGTCCCTCCGAACCAAATACCCAGCACCTTGAGGTGGTCGGTCCTGATGGTGAAGGGGATTGAGGATTGGTCGGCCAAGTTCCCGAATATCATGGTCTCTCTCTTGCCTCGGTTGACCTTGGCCCCCGAGGCCCGTTCAAACTGGTCACATATGCACATGAGTCTGTGCACGGACAGCGGATCCGAGCAGAAAACGGCGACGTCATCCATGTACAGGGAGGCCTTAACTTGTAGGCCCCGCTGCCAGGAATAGTCACCCTTCTCAGGCTCGCATCCTTCCTGATGGACTCGGCAAATGGCTCTATTCAGCACACAAACAAGGCAGGGGAGAGAGGGCAGCCCTGCCTGACTCCAGATCTGACTAGGAAGCTATCTGATTCCCACCCATTGATTGAGACTGCACTGACAATGTTGGTGTGGAGCAGTCTGATCCAATTGCAGATTCCCTCACCAAAGCCCATTTTGGAGAGAACATCTTTCATATACCTGTGTGATATCCTGTCAAAGGCTTTCTCCTGGTCCAGGCTGATGGAGGCAGGTGTCCAACCCTCTGTCCTGCACGTGGGCGATTGTATCCCTGAGGAGTGCGAAACTCTCAGCGATCTTCCTGCCCGGTACAGCACAGGTTTGGTCAGGGTGAATCACCGACCCCAGAGCAGACCTGACCCTGTGGTGATTACCTTTGACAAAATTTTGTAATCCGCATTCAATAGTGAGATTGGTCTCCAATTACTGAGTTCCTCCCTCTCCCCCTTCCACTTGTAGATGAGAGTGATGATGCCTTTCCTCATGGATTCACTCATGGTACTTGCTCGAAGCATACTGACATACACCTCCAGCAGGTCCTGGCCAATCAAGTCCCACAGAGCGGAATAGAGCTCGACCGGTAAGCCGTCGCTTCCGGGAGTTTTATTCTTTTCAAAGGACTCGAGGGCCTTGGTCAGCTCGTCCAGAGATAGCGGCTGGTCCAGCCTCTCACGTGTTCTGTCGTCTAAGACCTCTGTGATGGAGGACAGGAACAACTGGGAAGCTGCACTGTCGGTTGGCATCGAGATATACAGACTGGCGTAGAATGATTTGCTGATCCTCATGATGTCATGACGTTACCGAGCCACCTTCTTCCTTCAGGCTGCAGAGCACGGAGCTCTCTTTGTGCACCTTCTGGAAGAAGAAACATGAGCACGTCTCGTCCTGCTCCACCGAGCGGACCCTGGACCGGAAGATTATCTTGGAGGCCTCTGAGGCTAAGAGCGAGGTTTGCTGGCCCTTCAACTCCTTGAGGTCCTCCGTGACATCGACCCCCATCGTCTGCAGCAGGAGCAGGTTCTACATACTTTCCTGGAGCTGGGACAGTTTTCCCCGCCTCTCTCTCGCCTCCTGAGCACCTTTGAGGATGAAGAACTGCTTGATGTTCCCTTTTACTGTTTCCCACCAGTCCACTGGGGACTCAAAGAGGGGCTTCACGGTTTTCCAACCTGTGTAGTCCCTCTTGAGCTCCTCAATGTTTCCCGGGGTCAACAGCTTTGTGTTCAGCTTCCACATTCCCTTACCAGCCCGCTGTTCGTCCTGTAGGTGACAGTCGGCCAGCAGGAGGCAGTGGTCAGAGGAGAACACCAGCTTGACGTAGGTGGATCTGACTGAGAGCGTTCGCGGTGTGCTTTTACTGAGAAGCTAGTAAATGCAGACTATCTTTCTGAAACACATGGTGGTGAAGGTTTTGCGGTCAGACAAGTTTCTCACAACACTTTACGGTGCCAGTGAGAATCTGAACTTTTGACTCTCCCCAATCAATTCAAACCCCCTCACCATTCCTCTCACTTCCTCCGGATTAGGAAGTTTTCTCTCGTTTCCCTGAGTGGAGTTCTGCATTGAGGTAGTCACTCTGTCAGGATGATGATGAGTTTATGTTGAATATTTACAGCTATGGACAGAACCCGTCTACAGCCCATCTCTCTTCCAGCTCAATCACTAGCCACTGGGTTATCTGTGTTTTTGATTTTCCAGCCTCACTTTATTATGCTGTGTGCCCAATGGCCTGAGCTTTACTGCAGATTGTATTGGCCTCTCCCTCAGTGTTTTAACAAGGGTGTGTTCATAGTGTGGTAAAGATGTATTGCAAAAATTTCAAAGTTGAAGAGACGTACCTGGATGAGCTGAAGGTGGAGGAAGACATGGTGAGGGGCATTGTAACAGGAGGCTGAGTCGTTCCTGCTGTGCTGCTGGTTGGTCCCATTGTCGAGCCCCATGTAGACGCTATAAAGGAGCAACTTGATGAGCATTGTTAAAATCAATTTCCCCAGGCAGTTCACTCCCCTTAATGGGACCACTTCAATAACATAATTATTTGTATTCTCAGCATTAAATTTTCACATTGAATTGTTTGTGTTGCAAATGACCAGATTGTTCTAGTTTAGCATTAAAGGAAATGATTGCATTAGCATGGATAGACTTTGCACAATAAGATACATTGGAGGCAACTGCAGCAAAATACACGCCAACTGAATGTGGGCTGAGAGATTACAGCACCAAATGCAGCAATAGCTCTGGTTTTACCCAGGAGGTAAAAACAATGAGGTAAAAACAATGACTGCAGATGCTGGAAAGCAAATACTGGATTAGTGGTGCTGGAAGAGCACAGCAGTTCAGGCAGCAGCCAACGAGCAGCGAAATCGACGTTTCGGGCAAAAGCCCTTCATCAGGAATAAAGACAGTGAGCCTGAAGCGTGGAGAGATAAGCTAGAGGAGGGTGGGGGTGGGGAGAAAGTAGCATAGAGTACAATGGGTGAATGGGGGAGGGGATGAAGGTGATAGGTCAAAGAGGAGAGGGTGGAGTGGATAGGTGGAAAAGGAGATAGGCAGATTGGACAAGTCCGGACAAGTCATGGGGACAGTGCTGAGCAGGAAGTTTGAAACTAGGATTAGGTGGGGGAAGGGGAAATGAGGAAGCTGTTGAAGTCCACATTGATGCCCTGGGGTTGAAGCGTTCCGAGGCGGAAGATGAGGCGTTCTTCCTCCAGGCGTCTGGTGGTAAGGGAGCGGCGGTGAAGGAGGCCCAGGACCCCCATGTCCTCGGCAGAGTGGGAGGGGGAGTTGAAATATTGGGCCACGGGGCGGTGTGGTTGATTGGTGCAGGTGTCTCGGAGATGTTCCCTAAAGCGCTCTGCTAAGAGGCGCCAAGTCTCCCCAATGTAGAGGAGACCACATCGGGAGCAACGGATACAATAAATGATATTAGTGGATGTGCAGGTAAAACTTTGATGGATGTGGAAGGCTCCTTTAGGGCCTTGGATAGAGGTGAGGGAGGAGGTGTGGGCACAGGTTTTACATTTCCTGCGGTGGCAGGGGAATGTGCCAGAATGGGAGGGTGGGTTGTTTGGGGGTGTGGACCTGACCAGGTAGTCGCGGAGGGAATGGTCTTTGCGGAAGGCTGAAACGGGTGGGGAGGGAAATATATCCCGGGTGGTGGGGTCTTTTTGGAGGTGGTGGAAATGTTGGGAAACGAAAGTCTTGGAGGAGGTGGAGGGCGTGGGTGGTGTCTCGAACGTATGTGGGGAGTTTCTGGACTAGGGGGGATAGGACAGTGTCGAGGTAGAGAGAGATGAGTGACGACCGACTTGACAGTGACATTTTTTACAAACCCACTGACTCCCACAGCTACCTGGATTACACCTCTTCCCACCCTATCTCTTGCAAAAATGCCATCCCGTATTCCCAATTTCTCCGCCTCCGCCATATCTGCTCCCAGGAGGACCAGTTCCACCATAGAACACACCAGATGGCCTCCTTCTTTAGAGACCACAATTTCCCTTCCCACGTGGTTAAAGATGCCCTCCAACGCATCTCGTTAACATCCCGCACCTCTGCCCTCAAACCCCACCCCTCCAACCGTAACAAGGACAGAACACCCCTGGTGCTCACATTCCACCCTACAAACCTTCGCATAAACCAAATCATCCGCCGACATTCCCGCCACCTCCAAAAAGACCCCACCACCAGGGATATATTCCCCTCCCCACCCCTTTCAGCCTTCCGCAAAGACCGTTCCCTCCGCGACTACCTGGTCAGGTCCACACCCCCCCTACAACCCACCCTCCCATTCTGGCACATTCCCCTGCCACCGCAGGAACTGTAAAACCTGTGCCTACACCTCCTCCCTCACCTCTATCCAAGGCCCTAAAGGAGCCTTCCACATCCATCTAAGTTTTACCTGCACATCCACTAATATCATTTATTGTATCCGTTGCTCCTGATGTGGTCTCCTCTACACTTGTCCGGACTTGTCCGACCTGCCTATCTCCTTTTCCACCTATCCACTCCACCCTCTCTTCCTTGACCTATCACCTTCATCTCCTCCCCCACTCACCCATTGTACTCTATGCTACTTTCTCCCCACCCCCACCCTCCTCTAGCTTATCTCTCCACGCTTCAGGCTCACTGCCTTTATTCCTGATGAAGGGCTTTTGCCCGAAACGTCGATTTCGCTGCTCGTTGGATGCTGCCTGAACTGCTGTGCTCTTCCAGCACCACTAATCCAGTACTGCTTTTACCCAGTCCTGTGTGGGTGAGTTGAAGATGTGATCGACTGGTAATTGGGCCATGCTATGATCCCAGTTCATGTTATTACAGGGCAAGTCAGATCTCAGACTGAAACCTGGCTTCATAGATATTATTTTGTTTTGCTTTTAATAATGTGATCACACACTGAAAGGTATGCACAAAATACTGTAGCTTTTGTTTAAATTACAAAGTAGAATTTTATGAACAAACTAAACGCAGATGGGCAAAGTTAAAAGTCTGACAACACCAGGTTATAGTCCAACAGGTTTACTTGGAAGCAGTGGCTTTCAAAGTGCTACTCCTTCATCAGGTGGTTGTGAATCAGGAGTATAAGACGCAGAATTTATTGCAAAAGAATACAGTGACATGCAAGTAAAATGATATATTTAACAAACCCAGCGTGATGTTAAGTCATTCATCATTTAGAATGGGTTGCAGGTTTCGGTTCGTTATTATGTAGATCCCAAAGCATCTTTGAAGTCACATTCCCGAGATAACTCAAGGTTTTAAATAAAAGGTGACCTCTCAGCTCAGACAATGCATTAAAGGTGTGAGGTTAGAGTCTGTCTGTATTCCAACCTTGCATCAGACTGGTTCTATTTCCAAAGTAGAATTTACAAAATATTACATGGATTGACTCCTTGCAGGTTGTGCATTTTTTGAGCAAAATAGAATGTCTCCAAATATAATTCTGCAAATACAAATTCATTCCGTATACTTATATGTGTGTGTACGTATTGGAGGAGAGAGAGAGTGTGTGCATATGATTGTCTGCGTGTGAGTGTGAGTGCATGTGAGAGAGTGTGTGTTTGCATGTGTGCAAGTGTGGTAAAGTGTGTGTGTGAATGTAAAGGTATAAGCCTGTGAAAGGGTGTGTGCATAGGTGTGTGTATGGGGGATGCATGTGTGTCTATATTAGAGAGAGTATGTGTATGAGTGAGGATCTATGTGAGTGTGTGAGTATGTAAGAGTGTGTGTGTACGTGTGTGTGTATATGTGAGAGAGAGTATCGTGGGGTCACCTTTAATGTGACATGAACCCAAGGTCCTGGTTGAGGCCACCTGCATGGGAACCGAACTTGGCTATCAGCCTCTGCTCGGCCACTTTGCGATGTTGCATGTCCTGAAGTCTGCCTTGGAGGATGGTCACTCGAAGATCGGAGGCTGAATATCCCTGACAGCTGAAGTGTTCTCCGACAGGGAAGGAACACTCCTGCCTGATGGTTGTTGTGTGATGTCCATTCATCCGTTGTTGTAGCGTCTGCTTAGTCTCACCAATGTGACATGTCTCACGGCATCCTTGCAGTGTATGAGATAGACAATGTTGGCTGAGTCACATGAGTACCTGCTGCGTACGTGGTGGATGGTGTCCCCATTTGAAATGGCGATATCTGTGTTGTCGACACTGACACGTTTGGCAGTGGTTGCCATGACAGGGTTGTATGATGTTGTGCTCAATGTTATCCTGAAGACTGGGCAGTTTGCTGTGAACAATGATCTGTTTAAGGTTTCGTGGTTGTTTAGAGGCAAGAAATGGAGGTGGAGGGAAGGCCTTGGCAAGATGCTCATCCTCATCGATAATGTGCTTTCGGATGCAAAGAAATGACATAGTTTTTTGGCTCCCGGGAAGTACTGGACAACAAATCAGTTGCAATTCATGTCTGCCTCCTGAGGAGGTTATTACGGTTTCTCACTGTGGCTTGTTGGAACTGGCGATCAATGCATTGAGCATCATACCCTGTTCTTATGAGGATATCCTTGAGTACCTTCAGGTGCCCGTCATGTCCCTCGTCTTCTGAACAGATGCTGTTTCTGTATAGACTTGTCTGTAGGGTTTGGCTGTTCTAATATGTTTCAGGTGGAAGCTGGAGCAGAGTAGCATCGTGAGGTTATCTGTGGGTTTGCAGTAGAGTGGGGTGCTGAGGTGCGCACCCTTGATGGAGATGCATTAGTCCAAAAATGAGACAGATACTAATGAATAGTTCATGGTAGGTATGATGGTGGGATGAAACTCGTTGCTATCACTGTGTAGTTGTTTCAGTGACTCTTCACCATGGGGCCAGAGGAAGAAAATGTGGTGAATATATCTGGTGTGCAGTGTTGGTTGGAGGTCCTGCATAGAGGAGAAGTCTTATTTGAACCTATGCATTAAGATGTTGGCATATTGGGGTGCAAATCTGGTCCTCATGGCTGTTCCATGTGTCTGGATGAAGAACTGGTTGTCAAAGGTGAAAATGTCATGATCTAGGATGAAGCGAATGAGTTGTAGCACAGTGATCGGGGTTTGGCAGTCGTTGGTGTTGAGTACTGAGGCTGTTGCTACAATGCCATCATCATGGGGAATGCTGGTGTAGAGTGCTGAAATGTCCATTGTGATGAGGAATGTTCATGGTTTGACTGGTCTATGGGTGCTGAGGTTCTGTAAGAAATCTGTAGTGCCGTGACAGAAGCCAGGGTCCCCTGCACAATGGGTTTCAGAATGCGTTTGACAAAGCCAGAGAGGTTTTCACACACGGTTCCATTGCGTGATACGATGGGACGTCATGGTGTGTTGGCTTTGTGTATCTTCGGAAGGCAGAGACACGAAACAGCCATGGGGACCAAATGTGCACCACAATATGACAACGTTTTCATGTACAAGTTTGAACAAGATGCCTTTTCTGCACAGGACCTCTAACCAATATGATACACCAGCTATATTGAAGACATTTTCTTTCTCTGCACCCATGATGAGGAGTCACTGAAACAACTACACAATGATATCAATGAGTTCCATCCCACCATCAGACTTACCGTGACTACTCTTTAGAATCTGTCTCATTCTTGGGCACACGCATCTCCATCAAGGATGTACACCTCAGCCACTAACCAGTACCGGAAATCCACAGGTAACCTCACAATGCTACATTTCTCCAACTTCCAGTCACGACATCCTAAAACAGCCATCCCCGGACAGGCCCTCCACATTGACAGGATCTGTTCAGGGAAGGAGGAATGTGTCAGACACCTGAAGGTACTGAAGGATGCTCTCATAAGAACAGGGTACGATGCTGAACTCATCGATCACCAGTTCCAAGGCGCCACAGCAAGGAACTGTAATAACCTCCTCAGGAGACAGACACGAGCTGCAACCGACAGGGTACCCTTCATTGTCCAGTACTTCCCAGGAGCCGAAAAACTACACCATGTTCTTCGCAGCCTGTAACACATTATCGATAAGGATGAACATCTCGTCAAGTCCTTCCCTACGCCTCCACTTGTTGCCTTTAAACAAGGACGGCATAGTGTCTCCGTGGTTAGCACTGCTGCCTCACAGCACCAGGGACCCAGGTTTGATTCCTGCCTTGGGTGATTGCTTGTGTGGCGTTTGCACATTCTCCCCATGTCTGCGTAGATTTCCTCCCACAATCCAAAGATGTGCTGATCAGGTGAATCGGTCATGTTAAATTGCCTATAGTGCTGCTGCATTAGTCAGGGGTAAATAAAGGGGTCTGGGTAGGTAACTCTTTGGAGGGTCGGTGTGGACTTGTTGGGCCGAAGGTAAAAACAATGACTGCAGATGCTGGAAACCAAATTCTGGATTAGTGGTGCTGGAAGAGCACAGCAGTTCAGGCAGCATCCAAGGAGCAGCGAAATCGATGTTTCGGGCAAAAGCCCTTCATCAGGAATAAAGGCAGTGAGCCTGAAGCGTAGAGAGATAAGCTAGAGGAGGGTGGGGGTGGGGAGAAAGTAGCATAGAGTACAATGGGTGAGTGGGGGAGGGGATGAAGGTGATAAGTCAGGGAGGAGAGGGTGGAGTGGATAGGTGGAAAAGAAGATAGGCAGGTCGGACAAGTCCGGACAAGTCATGGAGACAGTGCTGAGCTGAAAGTTTAGAACTAGGGTGAGGTGGGGGAAGGGGAAATGAGGAAACTGTTGAAGTCCACATTGATGCCCTGGGGTTGAAGTGTTCTAAGGCGGAAGATGAGGCGTTCTTCCTCCAGGCGTCTGGTGGTAAGGGAGTGGCGGTGAAGGAGGCCCAGGACCTTCATGTCCTCAGCAGAGTGGGAGGGGGAGTTGAAATGTTGGGCCACGGGGCGGTGTGGTTGATTGGTGCGGGTGTCCCGGAGGTGTTCTCGAAAGTGCTCTGCTAGGAGGCGCCCAGTCTCCCCAATGTAGAGGAGATTGCATCGGGAGCAACGGATACAATAAATGAGATTAGTGGATGTGCAAGTAAAACTTTGATGGATGTGGAAGGCTCCTTTAGGGCCTTGGATAGAGGTGAGGGAGGAGGTGTGGGCACAGGTTTTACAATTCATGCGGTGGCAGGGGAAAGTGCCAGGATGGGAGGGTTGGTTGTAGGGGGGCACGGAGGGAATGGTCTTTGCGGAAGGCGGAAAGGGGTGGGGAGGGAAATATATCCCTGGTGGTGGGGTCTTTATGGAGGTGGCGGAAATGTTGGCCGATAATTTGGCCTGTTTCCATACTAGAGGGAATCTAATCTAATCTAAATTGCCAAATCTGAAACAGATCATTGTTCGTAGCAAACTGCCTGGCCTTCAGGACAACATCAACCACAACACTGTACAACCCTATGATGGCAACCACTGCATGACGTGTTAGAGTGTCAACATGGATACCATCATTACACATGGGGGCACCACCCACCATGTACGTGGCAGGTGCTCATGCGCCATGGGCCAATGTTGTCTATCTCATACACTGCAGACAAGGATGCCTCGAGGTATGGTACATTGGTGAGACCAATCAGGCGCTATGACAACAGATGAATGGACACCACACAACAATCACCAGACAGGGGTGTTTTCTCCCATTTGGGGAATACTTCAGCGGTCAGAGACATTTGGTCTCTAATCTTTGGGTGACCTTCCTCCAAGATGGACTTTGGGACAGGCAACAACACAAAGTGGCCGAGCAGAGGCTGATAGCCAAGTTCGGTACCCATCCAACTGGGACCTTGGGTTGATGTCACACTACAGGTGACCGCACTACACTATACACTCATACACACACACTCTTACATACTCACACACTTACGCGGATCCTCACTCAAACATACACTCTCCCATACATACATACACACATGCATTCTCTCACTGGATTATGCCACATTACACACACTCACACACATGCTTGCACACATGCAAACACACTCTCTCACGTGTTCTCACACTCACACACACACTCACATTCACACACACTCTCTCTCTCTCTCCTACACGTGGACACTCATATAAGTCAATGGGGTGAATTTGTATTTGCAGAAATATATTTGCAGCAACATTCTATTTTGCTCAACAAATGCACAACCCAAAGGCAGTCATTGCACACAGTCAATCCATGTAATATTTTGTAAATTCCATTTTGGAAACAGAACCAGTCTGACTCAAGATCGGGATACAGACAGACTCAAATCTCACATCTTTAATGCATTGTCTGAGCTTAGATGTTACCTTTTTTTATTAAAACTAACGTATCTTGAGAAAATGACTGAAAATATGTTCTGGGACCTATGTATTAATGAACCAAAACCTGCGACCCATTCTAAAAGATGAAAGACTTAACAACAATTTAGGTTTGTTAAATATATCATTTTACTTGCATGACGCTGTAATCTTTTGCGTTAAATTCTGTGTCATTTAGTGCTGCTTCACAACCACCTGAAGAAGGAGCAGCACTTCAAAAACTAGTGCTTCCAAGTAAACCTGTTGGACTATAACCTGGTGTTGCGTGATTTTTAACTTTGTGCACCCCAGTCTAGCTTGTTTCTGGAGCTATTAGACACCTGAGTTCAAAAACACTCAGCTTTCTATCATCTCTTCAGGGTTTTAGCCTAAAGCTACTGGTCTGGGACCAACACCAACTCTTTGCTCTGAGGTAATCTAGTTCCACTGCATCCTTCTGTTCTCCGGAGCATTGGTCCATACAACCTGCTTCATGGAAGAACTTCACAGGACTGTCCAAAAGTCAAAGTAAAACCAAAAGTCAAACTGAAAACAAATGATATTAATAATATAAATAGATCAGACAGTGACACAACAGGAATTGGCATGGTTAGAATGGGTTTGATTTTGAGTCTCCTGGATTTGGGATGAGAGGTGGAGAGTTTGAAAAATCATAGGCAAGGTGACAGGAAGGAAGATCAATAATTTCCCATTACTGTGGGATATTACCAGCAGCAGGATCCTGAGTAACCAGTAGATATTTAAACCAACAACATGACCAGGTTTGTAGACATCACAATCCATATGAAATCATGTGACATCAGCAGTGGACTGTTGTGTAGGGAACCCACTGAGATAAACACCAGCGCCTTGTAGTGGACACTCCATTCCAGTCACTCTGAGACGTATGGAGGCACCTCCCACCACCACATCTCTGCAGTAATAGTTGACCTTGCTCTTGGGGCTGCTTCAGGCTCGGATTTTATATTCTGATTCTCCTTGCAGACACACGAGTGGCCATCACTAATCGTGATCCCATCCTTTTCAATAAGACAATGATCCAATGGCCTTTGTGGATAAAAGACCACCCTCTGTCCTGCTGTGTGCAGAGCTGTCACGAGGGTACTCACTGAGCCAGACTCCACACTGGAGCCATGGTCACCCGGGAGAAATGGGAGGAAAGGCTGGTGAGCCATCGGGGATTTGGCAGGGCTGTGTGCTGTACACAGTGTGACCTTCTCCCGGTGCCCATCCCCATGGAGAGTATTCCCAGATTTCAGGCACTTCAGTAAAAGAGTGAGCACCCCTGTGGGGAGCTCAGGCTTTGTCACAGGGTCACTGTCAGAGCAGAGCTAGGGTTATCTCTCATTTCAAATGTTTAATTTTGGGCCGGGTAGACAGAGTAGAAAGACATGATCATCTTACCTTCAAAAACTTCTAATTTGACGGAATCCCTTATGTTTAGCAAAAATACTTCTATTTCACACCAGTATAATCCTTCATCACTCTTCTTCAGGTTATCCATGGTTACTGAAAATATCCCGCGTGTTTTGTTATCGGTCAATGATACTCCTTCTTTTTGTGGATTATCAGTCGAAACAATAACAGAACAGGAAAGGAAGACAGGACCCTTACACCATTGTTTCTCATGCTGTTTGTATTTCTGATCATAGCGACAGTCGACAGTGACTGAACCTCCAACTTCTCCACGAACCTCCTTGGGCCCAATTAATTGATATGAACCTATTGGAATATGATAATGATCAATGGTTGATATTTGCCTGAGAATCAGGAAAGAAAATATTTAATCAAATAACACCTCCTATTTCATGATTATAGCCTTCTAATTTGTGATCTCAATCTCGATTTTCAACACGGAATTCTTTGTGTTGAATCAGATTCACCGATTCTGTCACAAAGATGATAGTTTACACTGAGTTTTTGCACCAATATTCCTGAAAGGTTGGCCTGTGATTACCAATGGGGCTAGATTCTGCTTGATCAGTGCTTCAAGGGGAGACTCGTGACCATACGATTGATTTATATTTTCCATTTACATTGATCTTTGATGTTGGGAAGATGAACGAAGCTCAGGGGAGGGAAATTCCCCCCTTTGTTTCACTCTTTTTCTCTGTCGTGGTTCTGTTCGCTGAGCTGAGAATTTGTGTTGCAGACGTTTCGTCCCCTGTCTCGGTGACATCCTCAGTGTTTGGGAGCCTCCTGTGAAGCGCTTCTGTGACGTTTCCTCCGACATTTATAGTGGTTTGTCTCTGCCGCTTCCGGTTGTCAGTTCCAGCTGTCCGCTGCAGTGGTCGGTATATTGGGTACAGGTCGATGTGTTTGTTTATAGAATCTGTGGATGAGTGCCATGCCTCTAGGACTTCCCTGGCTATTCTCTGTTTGGCTTGTCCTATAACAGTAGTGTTATCCCAGTTGAACTCATGTTGCTCGTCATCTGTGTGTGTGGCTACTCACTTCCATCCAAGGCCCTAAAGGAGCCTTCCACATCCATCAAAGTTTTACCTGCAAATCCACCAATATCAGTTATTGAATCCGTTGCTCCCGATGCGGTCTCCTCTAGATTGGGGAGATTGGGCACCTCCTCGCAGAGCATGTTTGGGGAACATCTCCAGGACACCCGCACCAATCAACCACACCGCGCTATGGCCCAACATTTCAACTCCCCCTCCCACTCTGCCGAGAACATGGAGATCCTGGGCCTCCTTCACCGCCGCTCCCTCATTACCAGACGCTTGGAGGAAGAACACCTCATCTGCCGCCTCGGAACACTTGAACCCCAGGGCATCAATGTGCACTTCAACAGTTTCCTCATTTCCCCTTCCCCCACCTCACCCCAGTTCCAAACTTCCAGCTCAGCACTGTCCCCATGACTTGTCCTACCTGCCTATCTCCTTTTCCACCTATTCACTCCACCCTCCCCCAGCCCCTGATCTATCACCTTCATCCCCTCCCCCACTCACCTATTGTACTCTATGCTACTTTCTCCCCACCCCCACCCTCCTATCACTTATCTCACCACCCTTCAGTTCTCTACCTGTATTCCTGATGAAGGACTTTTGCCCGAAACGTCGATCTTACTGCTCCTCGGATGCTGCCTAAACTGCTGTGCTCTTCCAGCACCACTAATCCAGAGTCTGGTTCCAACATCTGCAGTCATTGCTTTTACCTACTAAGGATAGCTGGTCATGTCGTTTCGTGACAAAGGACCCGATACCCAGCATGAGCAAAACCAACGTAGTGTACAAAATCCCATGCAAGGGCTGCACAAAACACTACATAGGACAAACAGGAAGACAGCTAACGATTTGTATCCATGAACACCAACTAGCCATGAAACGACACGACCAGCTATCCTTAGTAGCCACACACGCAGATGACAAGCAACATGAGTTCGACTGGGACAACACTACTATTATAGGACAAGGCTGAAAATGTGTTGCTGGAAAAGCGCAGCAGGTCAGGCAGCATCCAAGGAGCAGGAGAATCGACGTTTCGGGGATGAACCCTTCTTCAGGAGCCCTTCTTCAGGAAGAAGGGCTCATGTCGATTCTCCTGCTCCTTGGATGCTGCCTGTCCTGCTGTGCTTTTCCAGCAACACATTTTCAGCTCTGATCTCCAGCATCTGCAGTCCTCACTTTCTCCCCTAACAAGAGAAGGAGGCATGATACTGGATTTAGTGATCACATTGGATGCTGTGCTAAATTTTACATTTTGAAACTCATTTCATAAATCCTTTTCTGGGATGTAGCTACTACTAGCATCCAAGTTGTTTATTGGCAATTATCCTTGAGCTGTGTACATTCTGAATTTCAAAGGCAGTTGTACATCAACCACATTGCTGTGAGTCTGCAATCACATGTCATTCGGGAGATTACCTTCCCTAAAGGGTCCGATAGATATCCAGATTTGTGAAGTTCACGTCTCTCCATCCACCATTGTGTGAGTTGAGCCTGGGTCTCTGGATGACGTGACCATGAACAACCCAATTGTACGACACTCCTCCCTTCCCTGAAGGACTTTGGGAGGGTTAAGCTGCCCTATTGTACAACCTTCATTACTTCAAAGAAAAACTTGCAGTAACTGTGTTTGCACAGACGATGAACTCTGGTTTCAAACAGGACAGAAACATTCAGGTTCAGTGGGATCTCACAGAGAGACACAAAACCAGGTGGGTGATGCTGGGGGAACAGACTGACCCCAGCCACAATACCAACTTTCCAAACAACTTGTCAGTAACCTCTCATTCACTCCCTCACAAACTGACTGGCCACTGTGTCAATAAACATTACTGGTTTTGCTCAGCTCTTATTTAAAAACGTGCATTTTAATTATACTGAAAATCGAGATCTGAAAGGAGACTTACTTGACACAGAGATAAGAATGAAAAACCCAATTGTTTTCATCCCTGCAGCTGTTTCTTGTGGGTGAATTCTCACTGCTCAGATATTGTCTGTTAGGAGAGCTGTGTTTGAACTAGTTCACTCCCAGTTATATCTGACACTTCCTGCTTCATATTCCAGTTGACCAGTTCCTCTTTAACAGTCTGCGAGATCATCTTGGGTCACGCCCTGAGTTCCTCATTAAGTGTCTGGGTGCCTTCTCACACATTCATAGATAGAAACCCTTGGCTGTTGAATCGCTCACCACGGTAACAGTGAAGGGACAGCTGCTGTCCTGGGAGCTGCACTTTATCACATCACACATTGCAAAGGGACATTTTGGACAGCAGGGCTCCTGATTGGTCAATAGTGGTCAGCTGATTCTCTTTCTCTCACTTTCAGTCCCAATTCTGCTTTTATTGTTGGAATAACTGCAGAGAGGCCAGTATCCTGTCACCAAGTCCCCCTTTATTTACATGTAAACATACATAGGCTGTGAGCAGTCAGCTCCAAGACAGTCCATAGACTGAGGAGCCCTTTTGAATCTCCTGTTTATATCTGTCAGCCAAGGCTCCTTGATTGGCGCAGACTAACCACCCCAATCAAGGATCTCATTATCAATAAGATCCACTTGGTCACAGTACCAATCTCTAAATTCCTCCCCCTCTAAATCTGGGGATGTAGCCCCATCCTTTCTCTTGTAGCTTCTCTTCCTGAGATGTTTTCACCCTCGATCAGTCCTTCTGACTAGGATCTGGAAATGGGCCGCGTGTATGAGGCTATGACCCATCTCTTGTGTTCAGAGTGTCTCGGGAGAGTTGCCTCCTCATTTTCCAATTGTGATGGTATCGAGTCTGCTTCCTACTTGGACGCTGAGGTCACCAGCTAGAAGCCACAATTTCTGAAAACCTTTCTGGCTGGTGTGAGGGGCTGGGTATGTTTTGCTCCAGCCCCATTTGCATGTTAGCAGCTTTCAGCTGATCCAGATTTGTTCAGGATCGCCTCACTTATCCAAACTTTGTATGTCACGGGAACAATCCTGACCATCGGACATAATCCTTGCCAACATCTTCATCTTGGAAACCCCTGGATGACCCGGATTGAGTTCAGCCAGTATCTGGCAGGGATCATTTCTTGGGATAATCAGTCATGCTCCCCATAGGAACATGCTGTACCCTACAGTGGTCTGGTCTCACCAGGTTCAGAAAGGTTTCAGTCTGGGTTCTCGTGACCCTTTTGTTTCCCTATTACCTCCATCTGTTTTAGTTTGCCAGGATCGTTATGTGTCCACAGTCGGATATCGTTGACGGTGACCAGAAAGATGTCCAGGAAATTTAAAACCAGCAGGGACTGTCCCAGGGATGGTATATCTGCCAGTGGCAGGCCTCAAGACATTCAAATTTGCCATTTGTCCTTCTGGACAGTGTTCCAACTGGTAATGGTACACACTGAGAGTAAGGGCCCGCCACTGAATTTGACCAGAAGCTATGGGTGGCACATCCTTGTGTTCTTTAAATAACCCTAACAGGGCTTTGTGCGTCATTACCATGACAAATGTACGTCTGTAAAGGTATTGGTGGAACTTTCTCACATCAAAGCTGACATCACAACCTTCCTTCTCTATCGGGGTGTATTTGTGTTCAGCATCAGACAAAGTCTGGATAGTACATGCTGACGGGTGTTCCACTCTGCTGAGCCACTGGGGAGCCAACACTACCCTGATACTGTACGGGGAAACACCGCATGTCAGCACCACCTCTCACTTGGCATCATAGTCAGACAACAACTTAAATGATGATAACAGCTTTTTCATTTCCGTAAAGGCTATTTCTTGTTGACACGACCATTTTCAAGGCTGACTGTTTTTCAATAGCAGGTGGAAGGCTGCAAGGTTGGAGGCCAGTTTATGGATGAATGTCCTGTAAAACTTCACCAACCTCAGGAAAGACCTCAGCTCCAGTATAGAAGTGGGAGTGGGGGCAACTTTGATTGCCCTCTCTTTATCTTCCAATGGGTGTAACCTGATTTTGTTGATTTTGTAGCTGAAATAGGTCACAGGGGGAAACTGAAAGCCATATTTCTCCCTTCTAAGGTGCATGCCCACCTGGGAGAAACATTTAAACACCATGTCCAATTTCTCCATGTACTCTTTATTGGTCTTCCCAAGTATTAGCACCTCATCCTGATAAATGTTAACCCTGGGTAGCCCTGGGAAAATGTTCTAAATGGTCCACTGGAAAAGGACACAGGCTGATGATACTCTAAATGGCAGGCTTGTATATTGGTACAATCCCTTATGGGTATTCACTGTGGTGCAGTTCTGGGACTCGTCATCCAGACCCCATCGCAGGTAGACGTGGCTCGTATCCAGCTGTATGAAGGACAGCCTACTGCCTATTTTGCATCCAAGGCCTGGAGACGAGGGACCAGGTATTTATCGAGTTATGAGAAGTGGCTTACCATTTGCTTGAAAGCCCCAGAAAGGTGAACCAAGCTTCAGAATCGATATGGCTGATGCTGACATTTCCACAAACTGCACTGGTTTGATGATTCCTTCGTTTTCCAGCCTCCTGATTTCTGGCACTGCTTTTACCTGTCAGGCAAATGGCACTGGGCATGCCTTACAAAGTTATGTGATTGCCTCCTTATCAACTGGTAAATTGGCGTTTGTGCCTTTGATTGTGTCTAAGGGCCGAAGGGCCTGCACCTATACTATACTGTTCTTTGATTTTTGTTTCTTCTCTTTGTTCTGCGAACCAGAGAAATATTTTTCAAAAGCAGGAATATAACCATCCAATCAAAGCATTGTCTATCACTGCCCTAACTCCCAGAATAACATTCCTTGCAATCTATGAAGATGATTCTTCCCCAGTTTCTGACTATGAGGATGACATATGTTGGCCAAGACTGAGGTAAGCTTAGGCCAGGGGATGGCCATGTATCTTTTTTCCTAGTGTCTTTGCAGAGTTTGATTGTCTATAATTTGATAGAGTCATGACTTGATAGAGGGAGAGATGGTACTGAGTAGCTTAGATAGAGTAGATCTCCAGAGACATTTCCCCAGGGCAGAAATGGCTGTCACGATGGTTCATGATGTTAAGGTGATTGGAGGAAGGTGTACAGGAGATGTCAGAGGCTGGTTCTTTACCAGAGAGTGGTGGGTGTGTGGAATGCACTGCCAGTGGGTTAGTAGAGTCAGAGACATTATGGACATTTAAGCGACTGCTGGACAAGCACGTGGACGACAATAAATTGAGGGGTGTGTAGATTTGGTTGATCTGAGATTAAGATAAATGCTCGGTACAGCCTTGTGGTCCGAAGGGTCTGTACTGTGCTGTACTGTTCTATGTTGCTCAAACAAGAGCTGACGTGCCTTTTAATTGACAAGAAAACAGGGTCTGAGTTATAATAATAGGCTGGATAGGTTGGGACATTTTTCATGGAGCGTAGTAGGTCGAGGGGTGACCTTCCAGAAGTTTATAAAATCATGAGGGTTATACATTAGGTGAATAGCAGAGGTCTTTTTGATGGGGTGGGGAGTTCAAAATGAGGTGCATATCTTTAAGGTGATTGGAGCAAGACTTAAAAAGGAATGAGGGGTAACATTTTTACAGAGTGCAGTTTGTGTGTGGAATGAACTGACTGAGAAATTGGTTGTTATATTCGGCTGGAAGGTTGTTGTGCCAGGCTGGGAGTTTGGTGTGCCCGGCCGAGAGGTTGTGATATTCCGCCGGGAGGTTGTTGTGCCAGGCCGGGAGGTTGTCGCACCAGGTTGTGAGGTTGTTACTTTTGGCCGGGAGGTTATTGTGCCAGGCCGGGAGATTGTTGTATTCGGCCGGGAGGTTGCTGTGCCAGGTGGGAGGTTGTTGTGCCAGGTGGGAGGTTGTTGTGCCAGGCCGGGAGGTTGTTGTGCCAGACCGGGAGGTTGTCACACCAGGCCGGGAGGTTGTCACACTAAGCTGGTAGGTTGTTGTAACAGGCTGTGAAGTTGCTGTTCTAGGCCGGGAAATTGGTGTGCCAGGCCAGGAGGTTGTTGTGCCTGGCCGGGAGGTTGTTATATTCGGCCGGGAGGTTGTTATATTCAGTCGGGAGGTTGCCGTGCCAGGCCGGGGGGTTGTCACACCAGGCCGGGATGTTGTTATATTCGACCGGGAGGTTGCTGTGCCAGGCCGGGAATTTGCTGTGCCAGGCTGGAGGTTGTCACGCCAGGTCAGGAGGTTGTTATACTCGGCCAGGAGGTTGTTGTATTCGGCCGGGAGGTTGCTGTGCCAGGCCGGGAGGTTGTGCCTGGCCAGGAGGTTGCTGTGCCAGGCCGGGAGGATGTTGTACTAGGCTGGGAGGTTGTTATATTCGGCCGGGAGGTTGCTGTGCCAGGCCGGCAGGTTGTTTCGCCAGGCCGGGACGTTGTTATATTCGACCGGGAGGTTGCTGTGCCAGGCCGGGAGTTTGCTGTGCCAGGCTGGAGGTTGTCACACCAGGTCAGGAGGTTGTTATATTCGGCCCGGAGGTTGTTGTGCCAGGCCGGGAGGTTGTCACACCAGGCCGGGAGGTTGTTATACTCGGCTGGGAGGTTGTTGTGCCAGGCCAAGAGATTGCTGTGCCAGGCTGGGAGTTTGCTGTGCCAGGCCGAGAGGTTGTTATATTCCGCCGGGAGGTTGTTGTGCCAGGCCGGGAGGTTGTTGTATTTGGCCAGGAGGTTGCTGTGCCAAGCGGGAGGTTGTCACTCCAGGCCGGGAGGTTGTTATTTTCGGCCGGGAGGTTGTTGTGCCAGGCTGGGAGGTTGTTTTGCCAGGCCGGGAGGTTGTCACACCAAACCGGCAGGTTGTTGTACCAGGCTGGAAGGTTGCTGTTCTAGGCCGGGAAATTGGTGTGCCAGGCCAGGAGGTTGTTGTGCCTGGCCAGGAGGTTGTTATATTTGGCCGGGAGGTTGCTGTGCCAGGCCGGGAGGTTGTTGTACCAGGCTGGGAGGTTGTTATATTCGGCCGGGAGGTTGCTGTGCCAGGCCAGCAGGTTGCTGTGCCAGGCCGGGAGGTTGTTGTGTGTGGCCGGGAGGTTGACACACCTGGCTGGGGCGTCGTTGTGCCAGGCCGGGTGGTTGTTATATTCAGCCGGGAGGTTGTTGTGCCAGGCCGGGAGGTTGTCACAACAGGCCAGGAGGTTGTCACACCAGGTCGAGAGGTTGTTGTGCCTGGCCGGGAGGTTATTATATTTGGCCAGGGGGTTGCTGTACCAGGCCGGGAGGTTGTCACACCAGGCCGGGAGGTTGCTGTGCCAGGCCGGGAGGTTGTCACACCAGGCCGGGAGGTTGCTGTGCCAGGCTGGGAGGTTGTCACACCAGGCCGGGAGGTCGTTGTGCCTGGGTGGGAGGTTGTTACATTCGGCCGGGAGGTTGCCGTGCCAGCCCGGGAGGTTGTTTCGCCAGGCCGGAGGTTGTTGTGCTAGGCCAGGAGATGCTTGCACCAGGCCGGGAGTTGTCACACCAGGCCGGGAGGTTGTTGTGCCAGCCCGGGAGGTTGTCACACCAGGCCGGGAGGTTGTTATATACGATCGGGAGGTTGCTGTGCCAGGCCCCGAGGTCGTTGTGCCAGGCCGGGAGGTTGTCACACCAGGCCGGGACGTTGTTATATTCGACTGGGAGATTGCTGTGCCAGGCTGGGAGTTTGCTGTGCCAGGAAGGAGGTTGTCACACCAGGTCGGGAGGTTGTTATATTCGGCCAGGAGGTTGTTGTGCCAGGCTGGGAGGTTGTCACACCACGCCGAGAGGTTGCTGTGCCAGGCCGGGAGGTTGTCACACCAGGCCGGGAGGTTGCTGTGCTAGGGTGGAAGGTTGTCACACCAGGCCGGGAGGTTGTTATATACGACCGGGAGGTTGCCGTGCCAGGCCCCGAGATCGTTGTGCCAGGCCGGGAGGTTGTCACACCAGGCCGGGAGGTTGTTATATTCGACCGGGAGGTTGCTGTGCCAGGCCGGGAGTTTGCTGTGCCAGGCAGGAGGTTGTCACACCAGGTCGGGAGGTTGTTATATTCGGCTGGAAGGTTGTTGTGCCAGGCCGGGAGGTTGTCACACCAGGCCGGGAGGTTGTTATATTCGGCTGGAAGGTTGTTGTGCCAGGCTGGGAGGTTGTCACACCAGGCCGGGAGGTTGCTGTGCTAGGCCGGGAGGTTGTCACACCAGGCCGGGACGTTGTTATATTCGGCTGGAAGGTTGTTGTGCCAGGCCGGGAGGTTTTGATATTCCGCCGGGAGGTTGTTGCGCCAAGCCGGGAGGTTGTCACACCAGGCCGGGAGGTTGTTATATTCCACCGGGAGGTTGCTGTGCCTGGCCGGGAGTTTGCTGTGCCAGGCAGGAAGTTGTCACACCAGGTCAGGAGGTTGTTATATTCGGTCAGGAGGTTGTTGTGCCAGGCTGGGAGGTTGTCACACCAGGCCGAGAGGTTGCTGTGCTAGGCCGGGAGTTTGTTGTATTCGGCCGGTAGGTTGCTGTCCCAGGCCGGGAGGTTGTTGTATTCGGCCGGGAGGTTGCTGTGCCAGGCCGGGAGTTTGCTGTGCCAGGCAGGAGGTTGTCACACCAGGCCGGGAGGCTGTTATATTCGGTCGGGAGGTTGTTGTGCCAGCCGGGAGGTTGCTGTGCCAGGCCGGGAGTTTGCTGTGCCCGGCCGAGAGGTTGTTATATTCCGCCGGGGGGTTGTTGTGCCAGGCCGGGAGGTTGCTGTGCCAGGCCGGGAGATTGTTGTATTCGGCCGGGAGGTTGTTGTGCCAGGCCAGGAGGTTGTCACACCAGGCTGGGAGGTTGTCACACTAAGCTGGTAGGTTGTTGTACCAGGCTTTGAGGTTGCTGTTCTAGGCCGGGAAATTGGTGTGCCAGGCCAGGAGGGTGTTGTGCCTGGCCGGGAGGTTGTTATATTCGGCCGGGAGGTTGTTATATTCAGTCGGGAGGTTGCCGTGCCAGGCCGGGAGGTTGCTGTGCCAGGCCGGGAGGTTGTCACACCAGGCCCGGGAGGTTGCTCTGCCAGGGCGGGAGGTTGTTACATTCAGCCGGGAGGTTGCCGTGCCAGGCCGGGAGGTTGTTTCACCAGGCCGGAGGTTGTTGTGTGTGGCCGGGAGGTTGTCACACCTGGCTGGGGGGTCGTTGTGCCAGGCCAGAGATTGTTATATTCAGCCGGGAGGTTGTTGTGCCAGGCCGGGAGGTTGTTGTGCCAGGCCGGGAGGTTGTTGTGACTGGCCGGGAGGTTGTTATATTCGGCCGGGGGGTTGCTGTGCCAGGCCAGGAGGTTGTCACACCAGCCCGGGAGGTTGCTGTGCCATGCCGGGAAGTTGTGCCAGGCCGGGAGGTTGTCACACCATGCCAGGAGGTTGCTGTGCCAGGCCGGGAGGTTGCCGTGCCAGCCCGGAAGGTTGTTTCGCCAGGCCGGGAGGTTGTTGTGCTAGGCCAGGGGGTGGTTGCACCAGGCCGGGAGTTGTCACACCAGGCTGGGAGGTTGTTGTGCCAGGCCGGGAGGTTGTCTCACCAGGCCGGGAGGTTGTTATATTCGGCCGGGAGGTTGCTGTGCCAGGCCGGGAGGTTGTCATGCCAGGCTGGGAAACTGTTTTGCCAGGCCGGGAGGTTATTATGCCTGGCCTGGAGGTTGTTTCGCCAGGCCGGGAGGTTGTCATACCAGGCTGGGAGGTTGTTGTGCCAGGCCGGGAGGTTGTTATATTCAGCCGGGAGGCTGCTGTGGCAGGCCCCGAGGTCGTTGTGCCAGGCCGGGAGGTTGTCACACCAGGCTGGGAGGTTGTTATATTCGACCGGGAGGTTGCTGTGCCAGGCCCCGAGATCGTTGTGCCAGGCCGGGAGGTTGTCACACCAGGCCGGGAGGTTGTTATATTCGACCGGGAGGTTGCTGTGCCAGGCCGGGAGTTTGCTGTGCCAGGCAGGAGGTTGTCACACCAGGCCGGGAGGTTGTTATATTCGGCTGGAAGGTTGTTGTGCCAGGCTGGGAGGTTGTCACACCAGGCCGAGAGGTTGCTGTGCTAGGCCGGGAGGTTGTCACACCAGGCCGGGACGTTGTTATATTCGGCTGGAAGGTTGTTGGGCCAGGCCGGGAGGTTTTGATATTCCGCCGGGAGGTTGTTGCGCCAAGCCGGGAGGTTGTCACACCAGGCCGGGAGGTTGTTATATTCCACCGGGAGGTTGCTGTGCCAGGCCGGGAGTTTGCTGTGCCAGGCAGGAAGTTGTCACACCAGGTCAGGAGGTTGTTATATTTGGTCAGGAGGTTGTTGTGCCAGGCTGGGAGGTTGTCACACCAGGCCGAGAGGTTGCTGTGCTAGGCCGGGAGTTTGTTGTATTCGGCCGGTAGGTTGCTGTCCCAGGCCGGGAGGTTGTTGTATTCGGCCGGAAGGTTGCTGTGCCAGTCCGGGAGTTTGCTGTGCCAGGCAGGATGTTGTCACACCAGGCCGGGAGGTTGTTATATTTGGTCAGGAGGTTGTTGTGCCAGGCCGGGAGGTTGCTGTGCCAGGCCGGGAGTTTGCTGTGCCCGGCCGAGAGGTTGTTATATTCCGCCGGGGGGTTGTTGTGCCTGGCCGGGAGGTTGTCACACCAGGCTGGGAGGTTGTCACACTAAGCTGGTAGGTTGTTGTACCAGGCTTTGAGGTTGCTGTTCTAGGCCGGGAAATTGGTGTGCCAGGCCAGGAGGTTGTTGTGCCTGGCCGGGAGGTTGTTATATTCGGCCGGGAGGTTGTTATATTCAGTCGGGAGGTTGCCATGCCAGGCCGGGAGGTTGTCACACCAGGCCAGGAGGTCGTTGTGCCTGGGCGGGAGGTTGTTACATTCGGCCGGGAGGTTGCCGTGCCAGCCCGGGAGGTTGTTTCACCAGGCCGGAGGTTGTTGTGTGTGGCCGGGAGGTTGTCACACCTGGCTGGGGGGTCGTTGTGCCAGGCCGGAGATTGTTATTTTCAGCCGGGAGGTTGTTGTGCCAGGCCGGGAGGTTGTTGTGCCAGGCCGGGAGGTTGTTGTGACTGGCCGGGAGGTTGTTATATTCGGCCGGGGGGTTGCTGTGCCAGGCCAGGAGGTTGTCACACCAGGCCGGGAGGTTGCTGTGCCATGCCGGGAGGTTGTCACACCAGGCCGGGAGGTTGCTGTGCCAGGCCGGGAGGTTGTTACACCAGGCCAGGAGGTCATTGTGCCTGGGCGGGAGGTTGCTATATTCGGCCGGGAGATTGTTATGTTCGGTCGGGAGGTTGTTGTGCCAGGCCGGGAGGTTGTTGTGCCAGGCCGGGAAGTTGTGCCAGGCCGGGAGGTTGTCACACCATGCCAGGAGGTTGCTGTGCCAGGCCGGGAGGTTGCCGTGCCAGCCCGGGAGGTTGTTTCGCCAGGCCGGGAGGTTGTTGTGCTAGGCCAGGGGGTGGTTGCACCAGGCCAGGAGTTGTCACACCAGGCTGGGAGGTTGTTGTGCCAGGCCGGGAGGTTGTCTCACCAGGCCGGGAGGTTGTCATACCAGGCCGGGAGGTTGTTGTGCCAGGCCGGGAGGTTGTTATATTCGGCCGGGAGGCTGCTGTGCCAGGCCCCGAGGTCGTTGTGCCAGGCCGGGAGGTTGTCACACCAGGCCGGGAGGTTGTTATATTCGACCGGGAGGTTGCTGTGCCAGGCCAGGAGTTTGCTGTGCCAGGCAGGAGGTTGTCACACCAGGTCGGGAGGTTGTTATATACGACCGGGAGGTTGTTGTGTCGGGCCGGGAGGTTGTCACACCAGCCCGGGAGGTTGTTATATTTGGCCAGGAGGTTGTTGTGCCAGGCCGGGAGGTTGTCACACCAGGCCGGGAGGTTGCTGTGCCAGACCGGGAGGTTGTCACACCAGGCCGGGAGGTTGCTGTGCCAGGCCGGGAGGTTGTCACACCAGGCCAGGAGGTTGTTGTGCCAGGGATGTTGTCCGCGACTGCTGGACAAGTACATGGACGGCAATAAATTGAGGGGTGTGTAGATTTGGTTGATCTGAGATTAAGATAAATGCTCGGTACAGCCTTGTGGTCCGAAGGGTCTGTACTGTGCTGTACTGTTCTATGTTGCTCAAACAAGAGCTGACGTGCCTTTTAATTGACAAGAAAACAGGGTCTGAGTTATAATAACAGGCTGGATAGATTGGGACATTTTTCACAGGAGCGTAGTAGGTCGAGGGGTGACCTTCCAGAAGTTTATAAAATCATGAGGGTCATACATATGGTGAATAGCAGAGGTCTTTTTGATGGGGTGGGGAGTTCAAAATGAGGTGCATATCTTTAAGGTGATTGGAGCAAGATTTAAAAAGGAATGAGGGGTAACATTTTTACAGAGTGCAGTTTGTGTGTGGAATGAATTGCCCAAGAAATTGGTGGATGCAGGAACATGTATAATATTTAAAACATATTTGGATAAATTAATGAATAGGAACGGTATGGAGGGCTATTGGCCAGTAGCAGGATGGGTGACTGTTTATTCTGGGCAGCATGGACGAGTTGGGCCAATGGGACAGTTTCCATGCTGCATTGCTGTGACTCTCCCACATGTAAACAGCAAACCTCTCCATCAGTTTATAGTGAAAGGTCATGGTGCTTCTGAACGGACGATGAGAAGATCTTCTGAACATAGTATTTCTTAAGCATGCTGTTGCTCCAAGACTCCTGAGATGTCCATGTGTGAATAGTAACTTGACCATACTTGCCAGAACATCAGAACACCTGACTCTGAAGTATCCTATGGTTTTCCCACTGAATAACTCATTATCCCTGCAGATAAATCTGTTTCATTGTCTATTTGCCAGAGTGTGAGTGTATGTGTGTGAATATGTTTGTGTCTGTAGTTAAGGGATGATTGGATGGTTAAGCATTTATGCTTGACAGAATTAGAATTAGAATTAGCTTTATTGTCACACATACTCAATAATTACAGTGAAAAGATTATACATCGCCACTTAAAGCACCATCTTAGGTTCAAGGTATCTGGACACAGCTTCTTTAGTTACAAAATCTTGGAAAATAGAGAAATAAAATGTCCAGCATTGCAAGAATAAAAATCTAGAACAGAGAACATGACAGTGCAATACAGGCCCTTCAGCCTGTTGCACCAATCTGTGAAACCAATCCGAAGCCCATCTAACCTACACTATCCCATTTTCATTTATATGTCTATCAAATGACTATTTAAATGCCCTTAAATTTGACGAGTCTATTACAGATGCAGGCAGTGCATTGCATGCCCCTACTACTCTCTGAGTAAAGAAACCTCCTCTGACACCTGTCCTATATCTATCTCCCCTCAATATAAATCCATGCCCTCTTGTGCTAGCCATCACCATCTGAGGAAAACGGCTCTCACTCTCCACCCTACCTAACCCTCTGATGATCTTATAGGTCTCAGTTAAGTCACCTCTCAATGTACTTCTCACCAACGAAAACAGTGAGTTCTAGAACAGCGGTCTTCCAAACCCATCACAAGCTGACCCCTAGCCTCCAGTCTGCCCTGTCTCCAGACCACACCGATGTTCACCTTGAGGATCATGAGTCTGGGAGATTGCTCCAGACCCTTACAGCGGGTTGAGGATACCATGCTGCAGTGACTTTTCTGCCAACCCTGGGAGGCAGCTACACCAAGCTGTTAGGCAGTTACGCCAGAGTGCAAGGCATTTACATCAGTCTGGGAGGTGGATATACCAGGCAGGAAACTGCTATACCAGGCCAGGGGATCGTTCCACCAGGCCAGGAAGTTGCTGCGACAGGCTGGGAGCTTGTTATATTCGGTTGGGAGGTTGCTGTGCCAAGCTGGGAGGTTGTTGTGCGTGGCCAGGAGGTTGTCACATCCGGCTGGGGTGTTGCTGTGCCAGGCCGGGAGGTTGTTATATTCGGCCGGGAGGTTGTTGTGCGTGGCCAGGAGGTTGTCACATATCCGGCTGGGGGGTTGCTGTGCCAGGCCGGGACGTTGTTGCGCCAGGGCTGGAGGTTGTCACACCAGCCCTGGAGGTTGTTGTGCCAGGCCAGGAGGTTGTTGTGCCAGGCCAGGAGGTTGTCACACCAGGCCGGGAGGTTGTTGTGCCTGGGCGGGAGGTTGTTATATTCGGCCGGGAGGTTGCTGTGCCAGGCCGGGAGGTTGTCACACCAGGCCGGGAGGTTGTTATATTCGGCCGGGAGGTTGTTGTGCGTGGCCAGGAGGTTGTCACATATCCGGCTGGGGGGTTGCTGTGCCAGGCCGGGACGTTGTTGCGCCAGGGCTGGAGGTTGTCACACCAGCCCTGGAGGTTGTTGTGCCAGGCCAGGAGGTTGTTGTGCCAGGCCAGGAGGTTGTCACACCAGGCCGGGAGGTTGTTGTGCCTGGGTGGGAGGTTGTTATATTCGGCCGGGAGGTTGCTATATTCGGTTGGGAGGTTGCTGTGCCAGGCCGGGAGGTTGTTGTGCCAGGCAAGGAGGTTGTCACACCAGACCGGGAGGTTGTTGTGCCTGGCCGGGAGGTTGTTATATTCGGCCTGGGGGTTGCTGTGCCAGGCCGGGAGGTTGTCACACCAGGCCGGGAGGTTGCTATGCCAGGCTGGGAGGTTGTCACACCAGGCTGGGAGTTTGTCACACCAGGCCGGGAGGTTGTTTTGCCAGGCGGGGAAGTTGCTGTGCCAGGCCGGGAGGTTGTCACACCAGTCTGGGAGGTTGTCACACCAGTCCGGGAGGTTGTCACACCAGGCCGGGAGGTTGTCACACCAGGCTGGGAGGTTGTTGTGCCAGGTTGTTGTTGAAATGTCTGCGCTGAGGCCCAGAGTCATTGGACCCTGGGACTCAGCAGGAGTCCAGGAGTCATTGCCAGAAGCTGTCAATCTATACTATTCTATCTTACTGATTGTGTGAGCGAAATAATATTGCGTCTTTGTTGAATAAGTTTCACTTCGTAATCGACTGACAGCTATGTTTTGTTCAGAAAGCTGATTGACTGATCTTCGATTGATTTGGATACTTGGTTGTCATGGGAACTGTAAAACGTGTTTTGATTGAGCTGTACAATGTTAGGACAGACAGTGCCTTCTTGAAACTCAATTATAAAAATATCGAGAAGTAAAGTCTAATGTGTAGAGTTTACAAAGCCTTTCAGATTGTATTAAAGTGTGAATAATCAGAACATTGCAGACTAACTTCTAAATACATGGTGAAATGTTTTGGACTTTCTTGCATGATTTAATGAATCTTCTGACCCATCTTCAAGTGGAGTTCTGTTGCATTCTTGTTCTGTGGTTGATGTTTCCAGTTGATCCTTTAGTTGTTTGGCTGGAGAATAGAATAAGAAATGAACTTAAAGCATTGGAATTGATGAAGGTGAATGAATTGAGCATCATTCAAAGGTTCGGCATTTCAAGAGATACTTGTCAAAATCCGTAGCTGGTTGGGTGGGTGGAGATGCCTGGTTTAAATGGTAAGGATTTACTTCCTATAATTTCTTCCTCTGAAATTGGTAGCCATGTTGGAGAGGTGCTGGTGTTGGACTGGGGTGGACAATGTCAGAAGTCAACGACACCTGACGAAGAGTCAGGGCTCCGAACGGTTGTGATTTCAAATAAACATGTTGGACTATAACCTGGTGTCATATGTCTTCTGACTTTGCCCTCTGAATGTGTTTAACTTTCCTGGAGTCGGTGTGAGGGAGTTCTATTTCCCAGGTGTACATCCATGTCAATCCATCTCATGTTCCGGATTGTACAATAGAACACACTGTGGCTGAGTGAGGAGACTTTCAGGTGCTGCCTCTCAAACCTCAGTTCAATGTCTCATTTGTATGAGGTCATGGTTATAAAATAACAATTAAATTAAAAATAATTATTTTGGATCAAAACTTTATTTGATTCAGCCAATCTCAGATTTCCGATGGGAAACAAAAATCTGCAGACCAACCAAGCATTGTTTTGACAAGTATAAACTAAGCCCCAAGAGCCGTTGTTCTAACACTGGAATTCTTTTCGGAGTAGATCATTTCTCCGTGGGTTATTTGCTGCTTTTCCAGGCAACTTTAAAAGTGCTTGAGGTTTTGACCTGAAGCGAAATATTTGTAAGTGTCACAAAGAAAAGTTTAAATCAGTGTACCTGGGATGTCTGAAAACGAGTGTAGCATGTGATTGAAACAGAGCAAACAGCCAGACCAGCAAAAATCAGCCAACGGATTATAGCCCATTCCCTCATGAGACCATCTCTGATTAAATAAAGAACTATCATTAATACAGTACAAAATCATTTCGACTTGAAGCTCATAAAGAAATTTCAATAACAGCCATGCAGGATTCCATGAACCTCTCCCTTCCACCCAAAAATGTTCCAACAAAACATTGAATTCATTGAGAATTGTGTGAGCACGGTGTGGTTGTTTAATGTGTCATCAGATTGAGAGTTTTTGAGCTTTGAACACGCAATAAAATAATGGGAATGTCTCTCACAGTTAGTAGATTGAACACGATCCAGAATTGGTCCTTTCTATTGTACTCTCTGAGCTGGAAGATCATTGAGCTTCATCAGTTTGGAAGGAGAGTGACAGTGTACAATACAGCAAGCTGTAAGTTCATCTTTGGAATCCCAACTATTCTACATTTCCCTATGAGGTAACCACACTTCCCCATGATAGGTATCAGTCGAGTGCGCAATCTCGGAATGGCGTGTAACCCATTTGTATCTTTTATTCAATAGGGAGATGAAAACTGTATCCAATATTTTAGCTGTGGTCTCAGCAATACTCCTCATAACTGATATAAACCATCCCTCCTTATATATTCCACTTCTCTTCCAACAAATCACATCATTCAATTCATAATCACGTGTTGGCTCCATATTCCAACTTTTCATGATTCATATCCCAGGACATCCCCGATCCCTCTAGCAAGCTTCCTTCATTAGGATATGATGCTGATTTCCTATTGTTCCTTGCAATTAGATTAGATTAGATTAGATTAGATTAGATTACTTACAGTGTGGAAACAGGCCCTTCGGCCCAACAAGTCCACACTGCCCCGCCGAAGCGCAACCCACCTATACCCCCACATTTACCCCTTACCTAACACTACGGGCAATTTAGCATGGCCATTCACCTGACCTGCACATCTTTGGAGTGTGGGAGGAAACCGGAGCACCCGAAGGAAACCCACGCAGACAGGGGGAGAATGTGCAAACTCCACACAGTCGGTCGCCTGAGGCAGGAATTGAACCCAGGTCTCTGGCGCTGTGAGGCAGCAATGCTAACCACTGTGCCACTGTGCCGCCCCAGTGAATACAGACACATTATTCCACATGATAGTCCATTTACCAAAGAGTTGCACCCTTACTGATCTGATCCCTGTCTCCCTACACATATTCCTTGTGTCCTCTTTGCAGTTACCTTACTACAAATCATTTAAATCACAAGTAAATTTAGCAAATATACGTTCAGTCCCTTCAGGCACGTCATTTATATCGAAGGTGAGGATTGTCATTTATTGTCATGTCATTTTGACCAGCACCCATTATGTTTAGCCTGTATACTCCACATGTAGTGTGCTTAGATTAGGGGCATATAACCTATTCCAGCAAATGCCCTTTTATCTTCTTTATTTCTTATCTCTATCAAAACTGACTCTAGATTCTGATCTCTATGCAAGTTGGTGTCATTTATATAAGCGACAAAGATTAAAGCTGCAACACTGACCTCTGTTAAACTTCACAGTACACAGACTTTCAGTCAGAAAAAGAATCTCTCAACCATCACCTTCTGCTTCCTCCCACTCAGTGACTGTGGATCCAATTTGCCAAATTTCCTTGGATTCCATGTGCTATCACTGTTCCACATGGAACCTTGGCATTTGACAAGATTCCCCATGGGAGACTGGTTAGCAAGGTTAGATTTCATGGAATATAGGGAGAACTAGCCATTTGGATGCAGAACTGGCTCAAAGGTAGAAGACAGAGTGTGCTGGTAGAGGGTTGTTTTTTAGACTGGAGGCCTGTGGACCAGTGGAGTGCCACAAGGATCGGTGCTGGGTCCACTGCTTTTTGTCATTTACATAAATGATGTGGATGTGAGCATAAGAGGTATAGTTCGTAAGTTTGCAGATGACAACAAAATTGGAGGTGTCATGGACAGTGAAGTAGGTTCCCTCAGATTACAATGGGATCTTGATCAGATGGGCCAATGGGCTGAGACGTGGCAGATGGAGATTAATTCAGATAAATGTGAGGTGCTGCATTTTGGGAAAGCAAATCTTAGCAGGACTTATACACTTAATGGTAAGGTCCTAGGGAGTGTTGCTGAACAAAAAGGCCTTGGAGTGCAGGTTCATAGCTCCTTGACAGTGGAGTCACAGGTAGATAGGATAATGAAGAAGGCGTTTGGTATGCTTTCCTTTATTGGTCAGAGTATTGAGTACAGGAGTTGGGAGGTCATGTTGCGGCTGTACAGGACATTGGTTAGGCCACTGTTGGAATATTGCGTGAAATTCTGGTCTGTTTCCTGTCGGAAAGATGTTGTGAAACTTGAAAGGGTTCAAAAAAGATTTACAAGGATGTTGCCAGGGTTGGAGGATTTGAGTTATAGGAAGAGGTTGAACAGGCTGGAGCTGTTCTCCCTGGAGCGTTGCAGGCTGAGGGGTGACCTTATTGAGGTTTAAAAAATTATGAGTGGCATGGGTAGGATAAGTACGTAAATTATTTTCCCTGAGGTGGGGGAGTCCAGAACTAGAGGGCATAGGTTTAGAGTGAGAGGGGAAAGATATAAAAGAGACCTAAGGGGCAAGTTTTTCATGCAGATAAATGAGCTGCCAGAGGAAGTGGTGGAGGCTGGTACAATTGCAACATTTAAAAGACATTTGGATGGGTATATGAATAGGGAGGGTTTGGAGGGATATGGGCCGGGTGCTGGCAAGTGGGATTAGATTAAATTGGGATATTTGGTTGGCACGGACAGGTTAACCGAAGGGTCTGTTTCTGCCCTGTACATCTCGATGACTCTCTGACCCTATATGTGACCTGCATTCTAAGAGATTGGGACACTTTTTCTTTTGACCAGTAGATATTTTCCTATTCAACCTGGGTCTTGTGGCTCAGAGGTGTGGACAGTAGCACCATACCCCTCAAACCCTTCGGAATGGCAAATACAACTAATTAGAAAGGACTACTTGCGCTTATAGGGATGACGTTAGACTTTCAGATGTCTGTCGTTAGGGAATTCACCCCATCATTTGCGGTGAGACAAGTTCCTCACAACACTTTACGGAGCCAGTGAGAATCTGAACTTTTGACTCTCCCCAATCAATTCAAACCCCCTCACCATTCCTCTCACTTCCTCCGGGTTAGGAAGTGTTCTCTCGTTTCCCTGAGTGGAGTTCTGCATTGAGGTAGTCAGTCTGTCAGGATGATGATGAGTTTATGTTGAATATTTACAGCCATGGACAGAACCCGTCTACAGCCCATCTCTCTTCCAGCTCAATCACTAGCCACTGGGTTATCTGTGTTTTTGATTTTCCAGCCTCACTTTATTATGCTGTGTGGTCAATGGCCTGAGCTTTACTGCAGATTGTATTGGCCTCTCCCTCAGTGTTTTAACAAGGGTGTGTTCATGGTGTGGTAAAGATGTATTGCAAAAATTTCAAAGTTTAAGAGACGCACCTGGGTGAGCTGAAGGTGGAGGAAGACATGGTGAGAGGCACTGTCACAGGAGGCTGAGTAGTTCCTGCTGTGCTGCTGGTTGGTCCCATTGTCGAGCCCCATGTAGGCGCTATAAAGGAGCAACTTGATGAGCATTGTTAAAATCAATTTCCCCAGGCAGTTCACTCCCCTTAATGGGACCACTTCAATAACATAATTATTTGTATTCTCAGCATTAAATTTTCACATTGAATTGTTTGTGTTGCAAATGACCAGATTGTTCTAGTTTAGCATTAAAGGAAATGATTGCATTAGCATGGATAGACTTTGCACAATAAGATACATTGGAGGCAACTGCAGCAAAATACACGCAAACTGAATGTGGGCTGAGAGATTACAGCACCAAATGCAGCAATAGCTCTGGTTTTACCCAGTCCTGTGTGGGTGAGTTGAAGATGTGATCGACTGGTAATGGGGCCGTGCTCTGATCCCAGTTCATGTTATTACAGGCCAAGTCAGATCTCAGACTGAAACCTGGCTTCATAGATCTTATTTTGTTTTGCTTTTAATAATGTGATCACACACTGAAAGATATGCACAAAATACTGTAGCTTTTGTTTAAATTACAAAGTAGAATTTTATGAACAAACTAAACGCAGATGGGCAAAGTTAAAAGTCTGACAACACCAGGTTATAGTCCAACAGGTTTACTTGGAAGCAGTGGCTTTCAAAGTGCTACTCCTTCATCAGGTGGTTGTGAATCAGGAGTATAAGACACAGAATTTATTGCAAAAGAATACAGTGACATGCAAGTAAAATGATATATTTAACAAACCCAGCGTGATGTTAAGTCATTCTTCATTTAGAATGGGTTGCAGGTTTCAGTTCGTTATTATGTAGATCCCAAAACATCTTTGAAGTCACATTCCCGAGATAACTTAAGGTTTGAGAATAAAAGGTGACCTCTCAGCTCAGACAATGCATTAAAGGTGTGAGGTTAGAGTCTGTCTGTATTCCCACCTTGCATCAGACTGGTTCTATTTCCAAAGTGGAATTTTCAAAATATTACATGGATTGACTCCTTGCAGGTTGTGCATTTTTTGAGCAAAATAGAATGTCTCCAAATATAATTCTGCAAATACAAATTCACCCCGTATACTTATATCTGTGTGTACGTATGGGAGGAGAGAGAGAGAGAGTGTGTGCATATGATTGTCTGCGTGTGAGTGTGAGTGCATGTGAGAGAGTGTGTGTTTGCATGTGTGCAAGTGTGGTAAAGTGTGTGTGTGAATGTAAAGGTATAAGCCTGTGAAAGGGTGTGTGCATAGGTGTGCGTATGGGGGGTGCATGTGTGTGTATATGAGAGAGAGTATGTGTATGAGTGAGGATCTATGTCAGTGTGTGAGTATGTAAGAGTGTGTGTGTATATGCGCGTGTATATGTGAGAGAGAGTATCGTGGGGTCACCTTTAATGTGACATGAACCCAAGGTCCTGGTTGAGGCCACCTGCATGGGAACCGAACTTGGCTATCAGCCTCTGCCTGGCCACTTTGCGATGTTGCATGTCCTGAAGTCTGCCTTGGAGGATGGTCACTCGAAGATCAGAGGCTGAATATCCCTGACAGCTGAAGTGTTCTCCGACTGGGAAGGAACACTCCTGCCTGATGGTTGTTGTGCGATGTCCATTCATCTGTTGTAGTAGCGTCTGCTTAGTCTCACCAATATGTCATGCCTCACGGCATCCTTGCAGTGTATGAGATAGACAATGTTGGCTGAGTCAATGAGTACTTGCTGCATACGTGGTGGATGGTGTCCCCATTTGAAATGGCGATATCTGTGTTGTCGACACTGACACGTTTGGCAGTGGTTGCCATGACAGGGTTGTATGATGTTGTGCACAATGTTATCCTGAAGACTGGGCAGTTTGCTGTGAACAATGATCTGTTTAAGGTTTCATGGTTGTTTAGAGGCAAGAAATGGAGGTGGAGGGAAGGCCTTGGCAAGATGCTCATCCTCATCGATAATGTGCTTTCGGATGCAAAGAAATGACATCGTTTTTTGGCTCCCGGGAAGTACTGGACAACAAATCAGTTGCAATTCATGTCTGCGTCCTGAGGAGGTTATTACGGTTTCTAACTGTGGCTTGTTGGAACTGGCGATCAATGCATTGAGCATCATACCCTGTTTTTATGAGGATATCCTTGAGTACCTTCAGGTGCCCATCACGTCCCTCATCTTCTGAACAGATGCTGTTTCTGTATAGACTTGTCTGTAGAGGATGGCTGTTCTAATATGTTTCAGGTGGAAGCTGGAGAAGTGTAGCATCGTGAGGTTATCTGTGGGTTTGCAGTAGAGTGGGGTGCTGAGGTGCGCATCCTTGATGGAGATGCATTAGTCCAAAAATGAGACAGATACTAATGAATAGTTCATGGTAGGTCTGATGGTGGGATGAAACTCGTTGCTATCACTGTGTAGTTGTTTCAGTGACTCTTCACCATGGGGCCAGAGGAAGAAAATGTGGTCAATATATCTGGTGTGCAGTGTTGGTTGGAGGTCCTGCATAGAGGAGAAGTCTTGTTTGAACCTGTGCATGAAGATGTTGGCATATTGGGGTGCAAATTTGGTCCTCATGGCTGTTCCATGTGTCTGGATGAAGAACTGGTTGTCAAAGGTGAAAATGTCGTGGTCTAGGATGAAGCAAATGAGTTGTAGCACAGTGATCGGAGTTTGGCAGTCGTTGGTGTTGAGTACTGAGGCTGTTGCTACGATGCCATCACCATGGGGAATGCTGGTGTAGAGTGCTGAAATGTCCATTGTGATGAGGAATGTTCATGGTTTGACTGGTCTATGGGTGCTGAGGTTCTGTAAGAAATCTGTAGTGCCGTGACAGAAGCCAGGGTCCCCTGCACAATGGGTTTCAGAATGCGTTTGACAAAGCCAGAGAGGTTTTCACACACGGTTCCATTGCGTGATACGATGGGACGTCCTGGTGTGTTGGCTTTGTGTATCTTCGGAAGGCAGAGACACGAAACAGCCATGGGGACCAAATGTGCACCACAATATGACAACGTTTTCATGTACAAGTTTGAACAAGATGCCTTTTCTGCACAGGACCTCTAACCAATATGATACACCAGCTATATTGAAGACATTTTCTTTCTCTGCACCCATGATGAGGAGTCACTGAAACAACTACACAATGATATCAATGAGTTCCATCCCACCATCAGACTTACCGTGACTACTCTTTAGAATCTGTCTCATTCTTGGGCACACGCATCTCCATCAAGGATGTACACCTCAGCCACTAACCAGTACCGGAAATCCACAGATAACCTCACGATGCTACATTTCCCCAACTTCCAGTCACTACATCCTAAAACAGCCATCCCCGGACAGGCCCTCCACATTGACAGGATCTGTTCAGAGAAGGAGGAATGTGTCAGACACCTGAAGGTACTGAAGGATGCTCTCATAAGAACAGGGTACGATGCTGAACTCATCGATCACCAGTTCCAAGGCGCCACAGCAAGGAACTGTAATAACCTCCTCAGGAGACAGACACGAGCTTCAACCGACAGGGTACCCTTCATTGTCCAGTACTTCCCAGGAGCCGAAAAACTACACCATGTTCTTCGCAGCCTGTAACACATTATCGATAAGGATGAACATCTCGTCAAGTCCTTCCCTACGCCTACACTTCTTGCCTTTAAACAAGGACGGCATAGTGTCTCTGTGGTTAGCACTGCTGCCTCACAGCACCAGGGACCCAGGTTTGATTCCTGCCTTGGGTGATTGCTTGTGTGGCGTTTGCACATTCTCCCCATGTCTGCGTAGATTTCCTCCCACAATCCAAAGATGTGCTGATCAGGTGAATCGATCATGTTAAGTTGCCTATAGTGCTGCTGCATTAGTCAGGGGTAAATAAAGGGGTCTGGGTAGGTAACTCTTTGGAAGGTCGGTGTGGAGTTGTTGGGCCGAAGGTAAAAACAATGACTGCAGATGCTGGAAACCAAATTCTGGATTAGTGGTGCTGGAAGAGCACAGCAGTTCAGGCAGCATCCAAGGAGCAGCGAAATCGACGTTTCGGGCAAAAGCCCTTCATCAGGAATAAAGGCAGTGAGCCTGAAGCGTGGAGAGATAAGCTAGAGGAGGGTGGGGGTAGGGAGAAAGTAGCATAGAGTACAATGGGTGAGTGGGGGAGGGAATGAAGGTGATAGGTCAGGGAGGAGAGGGTGGAGTGGATCGGTGGAAAAGAAGATAGGCAGGTCGGACAAGTCCGGACAAGTCATGGGGACAGTGCTGAGCTGGAAGTTTGGAACTAGGGTGAGGTGGAGGAAGGGGAAATGAGGAAACTGTTGAAGTCCACATTGATGCCCTGAGGTTGAAGTGTTCCGAGGCGGAAGATGAGGCGTTCTTCCTCCAGGCGTCTGGTGGTGAGGGAGCAGCGGTAAAGAAGGCCCAGGACCTTCATGTCCTTGGCAGAGTGAGAGGGGGAGTTGAAATGTTGGGCCACGGGGCGGTGTGGTTGATTGGTGCGGGTGTCCCGGAGATGTTCCCTAAAGCGCTCTGCTAGGAGGCGCCCAGTCTCCCCAATGTAGAGGAGACCGCATCGGGAGTAACGGATACAATAAATGATATTAGTGGATGTGCAAGTAAAACTTTGATGGATGTGGAAGGCTCCTTTAGGGCCTTGGATAGAGGTGAGGGAGGAGGTGTGGGCACAGGTTTTACAATTCGTGTGGTGGCAGGGGAAAGTGCCAGGATGGGAGGGTTGGTTGTAGGGGGGCACGAAGGGAATGGTCTTTGCGGAAGGTGGAAAGGGGTGGGGAGGGAAATATATCCCTGGTGGTGGGGTCTTTATGGAGGTGGCGGAAAAGACGGCCGATAATTTGGCCTGTTTCCATACTAGAGGGAATCTAATCTAATCTAAATTGCCAAATCTGAAACGGATCATTGTTCATAGCAAACCGCCTGGCCTTCAGGACAACATCAACCACAACACTGTACAACCCTATGATGGCAACCACTGCATGACGTGTTAGAGTGTCAACATGGATACCACCATTACACATGGGCGCACCACCCACCATGTACGTGGCAGGTGCTCATGCGCCATGGGCCAATGTTGTCTATCTCATACACTGCAGACAAGGATGCTTCGAGGTATGGTACATTGGTGAGACCAATCAGGCGCTATGACAACAGATGAATGGACACCACACAACAATCACCAGACAGGGGTGTTTCCTCCCATTTGGGGAATACTTCAGCGGTCAGAGACATTTGGTCTCTAATCTTTGGGTGACCTTCCTCCAAGATGGACTTTGGGACAGGCAACAACGCAAAGTGGCCGAGCAGAGGCTGATAGCCAAGTTCGGTACCCATCCAACTGGGACCTTGGGTTGATGTCACACTACAGGTGACCGCACTACACTATACACTCATACACATACTCATACACACACTCATACACACACACACACACACTCTTACATACTCACACACACAATTATGCCAGATTACACTCACACACACACACATGCTTGCACACACGCAAACACACTCTCTCATGTGTTGTCACACTCACACACACACTCACATTCACACACATTCTCTCCTACACGTGGACACTCATATAAGTCAATGGGGTGAATTTGTATTTGCAGAAATATATTTGCAGCAACATTCTATTTTGCTCAACAAATGCACAACCCAAAGGCAGTCATTGCACACAGTCAATCCATGTAATATTTTGTAAATTCCATTTTGGAAACAGAACCAGTCTGACTCAAGATCGGGATACAGACAGACTCGAACCTCACATCTTTAATGCATTGTCTGAGCTTAGATGTTACCTTTTTTTATTAAAATTAACGCATCTTGAGAAAATCACTGAAAATATATTCTGGGACCTATGTATTAATGAACCAAAACCTGCGACCCATTCTAAAAGATGAAAGACTTAACAACGATTTAGGTTTGTTAAATATATCGTTTTATTTGCATGGCGCTGTAATCTTTTGCTGTAAATTCTGGGTCATTTAGTGCTGCTTCACAACCACCTGAAGAAGGAGCAGCACTTCAAAAGCTAGTGCTTCCAATTAAACCTGTTGGACTATAACCAGGTGTTGCGTGATTTTTAACTTTGTGCACCCCAGGCCAACACTGGCTCCTCGACACAAATGAAGATGAAATAGAATGAACCAAACTATCAGCTTATAACACAAATTGAAAGTTAAAGCATGCAGTGAAATATAACCCCATCAATGACAAATCTTTCCTTTTTAAACTGAAAAGAGAAGCAACAGCTTTTATAAAGTATCAAAGCACATCTTGTACAGTCACCAAAAAACCACCTGTACACTACTCCTGCTAGAGTCCCTGTCTCTCTCACACCTCGATCTGATTATGTCACCAGTGATTTTAACTGACAGACCTGAAGTGCTGATAGCTTGTTTCTGGAGCTATTAGACACCTGAGTTCAAAAACACTCAGCTTTCTATCATCTCTTCAGGGTTTTAGCCTAAAGCTACTGGTCTGGGACCAACACCAACTCTTTGCTCTGAGGTAATCTAGTTCCACTGCATCCTTCTGTTCTCCGGATCATTGGTCTATACAACCTGCTTCATGGAAGAACTTCACAGGACTGTCCAAAAGTCAAAGTAAAACTATAAGTCAAACTGAAAACAAATGATATTAATAATATAAATAGATCAGACAGTGACACAACAGGAATTGGCATGGTTAGAATGGGTTTGATTTTGAGTCTTCTGGATTTGGGATGAGAGGTGGAGAGTTTGAAAAATCATAGGCAAGGTGACAGGAAGGAAGATCAATAATTTCCCATTACTGTGGGATATTACCAGCAGCAGGATCCTGAGTAACCAGTAGATATTTAAACTAACAACATGATCAAGTTTAGGGTCCTCACAATCCATATGAATTCATGTGACATCAGCAGTGGACTGTTGTGTAGGGAACCCACTGAGATAAACACCAGCGCCTTGTAGTGGACACTCCATTCCAGTCACTCTGAGACGTATGGAGGCACCTCCCACCACCACATCTCTGCAGTAATAGTTGACCTTGCTCTTGGGGCTGCTTCAGGCTCGGATTTTATATTCTGATTCTCCTTGCAGACACACGAGTGGCCATCACTAATCGTGATCCCATCCTTTTCAATAAGACAATGATCCAATGGCCTTTGTGGATAAAAGACCACCCTCTGTCCTGCTGTGTGCAGAGCTGTCACGAGGGTACTCACTGAGCCAGACTCCACACTGGAGCCATGGTCACCCGGGAGAAATGGGAGGAAAGGCTGGTGAGCCATCGGGGATTTGGCAGGGCTGTGTGCTGTACACAGTGTGACCTTCTCCCGGTGCCCATCCCCATGGAGAGTATTCCCAGATTTCAGGCACTTCAGTAAAAGAGTGAGCACCCCTGTGGGGAGCTCAGGCTTTGTCACAGGGTCACTGTCAGAGCAGAGCTAGGGTTATCTCTCATTTCAAATGTTTAATTTTGGGCCGGGTAGACAGAGTAGAAAGTCATGATCATCTTACCTTCAAAAACTTCTAATTTGACGGAATCCCTTATGTTTAGCAAAAATACTTCTATTTCACACCAGTATAATCCTTCATCATTCTTCTTCAGGTTATCCATGGTTACTGAAAATATCCCGCGTGTTTTGTTATCGGTCAATGATACTCCTTCTTTTTGTGGATTATCAGTCGAAACAATAACAGAACAGGAAAGGAAGACAGGACCCTTACACCATTGTTTCTTATGCTCCTTGTATTTCTGATCATAGCGACAGTCGACAGTGACTGAACCTCCAACTTCTCCACAAACCTCCTTGGGCCCAGTTAATTGATATGAACCTATTGGAATATGATAATGATCAATGGTTGATATTTGCCTGAGAATCAGGAAAGAAAATATTTAATCAAATAACACCTCCTATTTCATGATTATAGCCTTCTTATTTGTGATCTCAAGCTCGATTTTCAACATGGAATTCCTTGTGTTCAATCAGATTCACCGATTCTGTCACAAAGATGATAGTTTACACTGAGTTTTTGCACCAATATTCCTGAAAGGTTGGCCTGTGATTACCAATGGGGCTAGATTCTGCTTGATCAGTGCTTCAAGGGGAGACTCGTGACCATACGATTGATTTATATTTTCCATTTACATTGATCTTTGATGTTGGGAAGATGAACGAAGCTCAGGGGAGGGAAATTCCCCCCTTTGTTTCACTCTTTTTCTCTGTCGTGGTTCTGTTCGCTGAGCTGGGAATTTGTGTTGCAGACGTTTCGTCCCCTGTCTCGGTGACATCCTCAGTGTTTGGGAGCCTCCTGTGAAGCGCTTCTGTGACGTTTCCTCCGACATTTATAGTGGTTTGTCTCTGCCGCTTCCGGTTGTCAGTTCCAGCTGTCCGCTGCAGTGGTCGGTATATTGGGTACAGGTCGATGTGTTTGTTTATAGAATCTGTGGATGAGTGCCATGCCTCTAGGACTTCCCTGGCTATTCTCTGTTTGGCTTGTCCTATAACAGTAGTGTTATCCCAGTTGAACTCATGTTGCTCGTCATCTGTGTGTGTGGCTACTCACTTCCATCCAAGGCCCTAAAGGAGCCTTCCACATCCATCAAAGTTTTACCTGCAAATCCACCAATATCAGTTATTGAATCCGTTGCTCCCGATGCGGTCTCCTCTAGATTGGGGAGATTGGGCACCTCCTCGCAGAGCATGTTTGGGGAACATCTCCAGGACACCCGCACCAATCAACCACACCGCGCTATGGCCCAACATTTCAACTCCCCCTCCCACTCTGCCGAGAACATGGAGATCCTGGGCCTCCTTCACCGCCGCTCCCTCATTACCAGACGCTTGGAGGAAGAACACCTCATCTGCCGCCTCGGAACACTTGAACCCCAGGGCATCAATGTGCACTTCAACAGTTTCCTCATTTCCCCTTCCCCCACCTCACCCCAGTTCCAAACTTCCAGCTCAGCACTGTCCCCATGACTTGTCCTACCTGCCTATCTCCTTTTCCACCTATTCACTCCACCCTCCCCCAGCCCCTGATCTATCACCTTCATCCCCTCCCCCACTCACCTATTGTACTCTATGCTACTTTCTCCCCACCCCCACCCTCCTATCACTTATCTCACCACCCTTCAGTTCTCTACCTGTATTCCTGATGAAGGACTTTTGCCCGAAACGTCGATCTTACTGCTCCTCGGATGCTGCCTAAACTGCTGTGCTCTTCCAGCACCACTAATCCAGAGTCTGGTTCCAACATCTGCAGTCATTGCTTTTACCTACTAAGGATAGCTGGTCATGTCGTTTCGTGACAAAGGACCCGATACCCAGCATGAGCAAAACCAACGTAGTGTACAAAATCCCATGCAAGGGCTGCACAAAACACTACATAGGACAAACAGGAAGACAGCTAACGATTTGTATCCATGAACACCAACTAGCCATGAAACGACACGACCAGCTATCCTTAGTAGCCACACACGCAGATGACAAGCAACATGAGTTCGACTGGGACAACACTACTATTATAGGACAAGGCTGAAAATGTGTTGCTGGAAAAGCGCAGCAGGTCAGGCAGCATCCAAGGAGCAGGAGAATCGACGTTTCGGGGATGAACCCTTCTTCAGGAGCCCTTCTTCAGGAAGAAGGGCTCATGTCGATTCTCCTGCTCCTTGGATGCTGCCTGTCCTGCTGTGCTTTTCCAGCAACACATTTTCAGCTCTGATCTCCAGCATCTGCAGTCCTCACTTTCTCCCCTAACAAGAGAAGGAGGCATGATACTGGATTTAGTGATCACATTGGATGCTGTGCTAAATTTTACATTTTGAAACTCATTTCATAAATCCTTTTCTGGGATGTAGCTACTACTAGCATCCAAGTTGTTTATTGGCAATTATCCTTGAGCTGTGTACATTCTGAATTTCAAAGGCAGTTGTACATCAACCACATTGCTGTGAGTCTGCAATCACATGTCATTCGGGAGATTACCTTCCCTAAAGGGTCCGATAGATATCCAGATTTGTGAAGTTCACGTCTCTCCATCCACCATTGTGTGAGTTGAGCCTGGGTCTCTGGATGACGTGACCATGAACAACCCAATTGTACGACACTCCTCCCTTCCCTGAAGGACTTTGGGAGGGTTAAGCTGCCCTATTGTACAACCTTCATTACTTCAAAGAAAAACTTGCAGTAACTGTGTTCGCACAGACGAGGAACTCTGGTTTCAAACAGGACAGAAACATTCAGGTTCAGTGGGATCCCACAGAGAGACACAAAACCAGGTGGGTGATGCTGGGGGAACAGACTGACCTCAGCCACAATACCAACTTTCCAAACAACTTGTCAGTAACTTCTCATTCACTCCGTCACAAACTGACTGGCCACTGTCTCAATAAACATTACTGGTCTTTCTCAGCTCTTATTTGAAAACGTACATTTTAATTATACTGAAAATCGAGATCTGAAAGGAGACTTACTTGACACAGAGATAAGAATGAAAATCCCAATTGTTTTCATCCCTGCAGCTGTTTCTTGTGGGTGAATTCTCACTGCTCAGATATTGTCTGTTAGGAGAGCTGTGTTTGAATTAGTTTACTCCCAGTTATATCTGTCACTTCCTGCTTCATATTACAGTTGACCAGTTCCTCTTTAACAATCTGCGAGATCATCTTGGGTCACGCCCTGAGTTCCTCATTAAGTGTCTGGGTGCCTTCTCACACATTCATAGATAGAAACCCTTGGCTGTTGAATCGCTCACCACGGTAACAGTGAAGGGACAGCTGCTGTCCTGGGAGCTGCACTTTACCACATCACACATTGCAAAGGGACATTTTGGACAGCAGGGCTCCTGATTGGTCAATAGTGGTCAGCTGATTCTCTTTCTCACACTTTCAGTTCCCATTCTGCTTTTATTGTTGGAATAACTGCAGAGAGGCCAGTATCCTGTCACCAAGTCCCCCTTTATTTACATGTAAACATACATAGGCTGTGAGCAGTCAGCTCCAAGACAGTCCATAGACTGAGGAGCCCTTTTGAATCTCCTGTTTATATCTGTCAGCCAAGGCTCCTTGATTGGTGCAGGCTAACAACCCCAATCAAGGATCTCATTATCAATAAGATCCACTTGGTCACGGTACCAATCTCTAAATTCCTCCCCCTCTAAATCCGGGGATGTCGCCCCATCCTTTCTCTTGGAGCTTCTCTTCCTGCGATGTTTTCACCCTCGATCAGTCCTTCTGACTAGGACCTGGAAATGGGCCGCGTGTATGAGGCTATAACCCATCTCTTGTGTTCAGAGTGTCTCGGGAGAGTTCCCTCCTCATTTTCCAATTGTGATGGTATCGAGTCTGCTTCCTACTTGGACGCTGAGGTCACCAGCTAGAAGCCACAATTTCTGAAAACCTTTCTGGCTGGTGTGAGGGGCTGGGTATGTTTTGCTCCAGCCCCATTTGCATGTTAGCAGCTTTCAGCTGATCCAGATTTGTTCAGGATCGCCTCACGTATCCAAACTTTGTATATCATGGGAACAATCCTGACCATCGGACATAATCCTTGCCAACATCTTCATCTTGGAAACTCCTGGATGACCCGGATTGAATTCAGCCAGTATCTGCCAGGGATCTTTTCTTGGGATAATCAGTCATGCTCCCCCTAGGAACATGCTGTACCCTACAGTGGTCTGGTCTCACCGGGTTCAGAAAGGTTTCAGTCTGGGTTCTCGTGACCCTTTTGTTTCCCTATTACCTCCATCTGTTTTAGTTTGCCAGGATCGTTATGTGTCCACAGTTGGATATCGTCGACGGTGACCAGAAAGATGTCCAGGAAGTTTAAAACCAGCAGGGACTGTCCCAGGGATGGTATATCTGCCAGTGGGAGACCTCAAGACATTCAAATTTGCCATTTGTCCTTCTGGACAGTGTTCCAACTGGTAATGGTACACACTGAGAGTAAGGGCCCGCCACTGAATTTGACCAGAAGCTATGGGTGGCACACCCTTGTGTTCTTTAAATAACCCTAACAGGGCTTTGTGCGTCATTACCATGACAACTGTACGTCTGTAAAGGTATTGGTGGAACTTTCTCACATCAAAGCTGACATCACAACCTTCCTTCTCTATCGGGGTGTATTTGTGTTCAGCATCAGACAAAGTCTGGATAGTACATGCTGACGGGTGTTCCACTCTGCTGAGCCACTGGGGAGCCAACACTACCCTGATACTGTACAGGGAAACACCACATGTCAGTACCACCTCTCACTTGGCATCATATTCAGACAACAACTTAGATGACGATAACAGCTTTTTCATTTCCGTAAAGGCTATTTCTTGTTGACACAACCATTTTCAAGGCTGACTGTTTTTCAATAGCAGGTGGAAGGCTGCAAGGTTGGAGGCCAGTTTATGGATGAATGTCCTGTAAAACTTCACCAACCTCAGGAAAGACCTCAGCTCCAGTATAGAAGTGGGAGTGGGGGCAACTTTGATTGCCCTCCCTTTATCTTCCAATGGGTGTAACCTGATTTTGTTGATTTTGTAGCTGAAATAGGTCACAGGGGGAAACTGAAAGACATATTTCTCCCTTCTAAGGTGCATGCCCACCTGGGAGAAACATTTAAACACCATGTCCAATTTCTCCATGTACTCTTTATTGGTCTTCCCAAATATCAGCACCTCATCCTGATAAATGGCAACCCTGGGTAGCCCTGGTAAAATGTTCTAAATGGTCCTCTGGAAAAGGACACAGGCTGATGATACTCTAAATGGCAGGCTTGTATATTGGTACAATCCCTTATGGGTATTCACTGTGGTGCAGTTCTGGGACTCGTCATCCAGACCCCATCGCAGGTAAACCTGGCTCATGTCCAGCTTCATGAAGGACAGCCTACTGCATATTTTGCATCCAAGGCCTGGAGACGAGGGACCAGGTATTTATCCAGTTATGAGAAGTGGCTTACCGTTTGCTTGAAAGCCCCAGAAAGGTGAACCAAGCTTCAGAATCGATACGTCTGATGCTGCCATTTCCACAAACTGCACTGGTTTGATGATTCCTTCGTTTTCCAGCCTCCTGATTTCTGGCACTGCTTTTGCCTGTCAGGCAAATGGCACTGGGCATGCCTTACAAAGTTATGTGATTGCCTCCTTATCAACTGGTAAATTGGCGTTTGCCCCTTTAATCGTGCCTAACTGTTCGTGAACAGCTTCTGGGTATTGATTTAGGATTTCACTCAGGCAGCCATTTTCTACTCGAGAAATGTTGAGCCAATCAAGGTGAGCCTTAGGTCAATGGCAAGGAAATTCTAGGAGAAGATTGTCAGGGCCAGGACTATCCACAACCTCATCACTTGAGGGGATCTCCTATCCTCCGCCTTCACCCTCATAGTTCTGGAGCTGCCCGTTAAAAATACTCACTGGAGAATGTAGGAGGTCTCAGTTCGAAGTTTTCAGGTTTCACGAAGATTATGAAGTTGCAGCTTGTGAGAGAGATTGCCAGAGATAGGCTGGAGACTTGTGTGGAGAAATAGCTGATGGACCTTACTCCAGACAAATGTGATGTGATGTATTTTGGAAAGTGTGTTGCAATTGGAAAGAATACAGTAAATGGCAGAATGCTTAGATGCTCTAACATACAGAGGTATCTCAGCATATAGGTCCAGTGTTCCCTGAAAGTAGCAACACAAGTGGACCAGGTGGCCAGGAATGCATGTCGCTTGCTTGTCATTACCGGTCAGAGGACAGGGTATAAATATTGTCAAGACATGTTGCAGCTGGATAGAACTTCAGTGAAGGCACTTTTGGAATATTGTGTACAGTTCTGATCACTACACTATCAGAAGGATGTGGGGCTTTTGGAGAAATTGCAGAACAGGTTTGCTCAGTTCGGATGGTATTGAATATGAGGACAGATTGGAGAAATGTGGTTTGCTTTCACTTGAACATTGGAGGCTAAAGGGCGACCTGATAGAAGTTTCCAAAATTATGAGAAGCGTGGACAGAATGGATGTTCAGAGATTTTTTTCCCCAGAGTAGAATATCAATTACAAGGGGATACAGATTGAAGGTAAAAGGGGAAAGCTTAAAAGAGATATGAGATGCAAGTGTTTTACACAAGTCCATGGAATACGCTGCCAGAGGAGGAGGTAGAAACAGAACAGCAATATTTAGGAGGTATCTTGACAGATACCCGATAGGCAGTGACTAGCGGGTTGTGAACTACAAAGAGACCACAGGTTTGTAGTTTAGAAAGGTGTCATATGACAGTCCAGTCTTGGTGGGCCGAAGGGCCTGCACCTATACTATACTGTTCTTTGATTTTTGTTTCTTCTCTTTGTTCTGCAAACCAGAGAAATATTTTTCAAAAGCAGGAATATAACCATCCAATCATAGCATTGTCTATCACTGCCCTAACTCCCAGAATAACATTCCTTGCAATCTATGAAGATGATTCTTCCCCAGTTTCTGACTATGTGGATGACATATGTTGGCCAAGACTGAGGTAAGCTTAGGCCATTTAAGCGACTGCTGGACAAGCACGTGGACGACAATAAATTGAGGGGTGTGTGAATTCGGTTGATCTGAGATTAAGATAAATGCTCGGTACAGCCTTGTGGTCCGAAGGGTCTGTACTGTGCTGTACTGTTCTATGTTGCTCAAACAAGAGCTGACGTGCCTTTAAATTGACAAGAAAACAGGGTCTGAGTTATAATAATAGGCTGGATAGATTGGGACATTTTTCACAGGAGCGTAGTAGGTCGAGGGGTGACCTTCCAGAAGTTTATAAAATCATGAGGGTCATACATATGGTGAATAGCAGAGGTCTTTTTGATGGGGTGGGGAGTTCAAAATGAGGTGCATATCTTTAAGGTGATTGGAGCAAGATTTAAAAAGGAATGAGGGGTAACATTTTTACACAGAGTGCAGTTTGTGTGTGGAATGAACTCCTAGAGAAATTGGTGGATGCAGGAACATGTATAATATTTAAAAGATATTTGGATAAATTAATGAATAGGAACGGTATGGAGGGCTATTGGCCAGAAGCAGTAGCGGTGACTGTTTATTATGGGCAGCATGGACGAGTTGGGTCAATGGGACAGTTTCCATGCTGCATTGCTGTGACTCTCCCACATGTAAACAGCAAACCTCTCCATCAGTTTATAGTGAAAGGTGATGGTGCTTCTGAAAGGACGATGAGAAGATCTTCTGAACATAGTATTTCTTAAGCATGCTGTTGCTCCAAGACTCCTGAGATGTCCATGTGTGAATAGTAACTTGACCATACTTGCCAGAACATCAGAACAACTGACTCTGAAGTATCCTATGGTTTTCCCTTTGAATAAACCACTAGCCAAAGTGCTTGTATTTCAGTGACTCAAATCCCTGCAGAGAAATCTGTTTGAGTATATGTGCAAGTGTGTGTATATGTTTGTGACTGTAGTAAGGGGATATATGGATATGCATTTATGCTTGATAGAATTAGAATTAGCTTTATTGTCGCACATACTCAATAATTACAGTGAAAAGATTATACATCGCCCCTTAAAGCATCATCTTAGGTTCAAGGTACCTAGGTACAGCTTCTTTAGTTACAAAATCTTGGAAAATAGAGAAATAAAATGTCTAGCATTGCAAGAATAAAAGTCTAGAAGATAGAACATTGCAGCGCAGTACAGGCCCTTCGGCCCTTGATGTTGCGCCGCCCGGTGAAACCAATCTGAAGCCCATTTAACCTACACTATTGCATTGTCGTCCATATGTCTACCGAATGACCATTTAAATGCCCTTAAAGTTGGCGAGTCTACTACTGCTGTAGGCATTGCACTCCACGCCCTACTACTCTCTGAGTGAAGAAACTACCTCTGACATCTGTCCGACACCTGTCTAACATCTATTTAAATCTATGCCCCTTTGTGCTAGCCATCACCATCTGAGGAAAAAGGCTCTCACTGTCCACCCTACCTAACCCTCTGATTATCTTATAGGTCTCAGTTAAGTCACCTCACAATGTACTTCTCGCCAACAAAAAACAGTGAGTTCTAGAACAGCGGTCTTTCAAACCCATCACAAGCTGACCCCTAGCCTCCAGTCTGCCCTGTCTCCAGACCACACCGATGTTCACCTTGAGGATCATGAGTCTGGGAGATTGCTCCAGACCCTTACAGTGGGTTGAGGATGCCCTACTGCATGGCGTTTTTTGCCAACCCAGGGAGGCAACTACACCAGGCCGGAAGGCAGTTACACCAGGCTTAGAGGCAGTTACACCAGGCCAAATGCCCTTTACGCCAGGCCGAGAGTCCGTTACCCCAGACTGAGAGACCTTTACCCCAGGCTGAGAGACTATTACCCCAGGTTCAGAGGCAGCTACACCCTGGTGGAAGGCATCTACACCAGGCTGGGAGACAGTTACTCCAGGATGCGAGGCAGTTACAACAGTCTGGTATATCCGCAATACCAGGCAGAAAACTGCTACACCAAGCCAGGAGATCGTTACAGCAAGCCAAGAGGTGGTTACACCAGGCCAGGATGTTGCTGTGCCAGGCCAGCGGTGGTTATAGTAGGCTGGGAGGTTTCTGTGCCAGGCTGGGAGGTGATTACACCAGTCTGGGAAGTGGTTACTTCAGGCTGGGAAACTGCTACACCAGACCAGGAGATTGTTACACTAGGCCGGGAGGTGGTTACACCAGGCCAGGCAGTCACTGTGCCAAGCTGGGTGGTGGTTATACTAGGCCGGGAGGTTGTTGTAAATGTGTTGCTGGAAAAGCGCAGCAGGTCAGGCAGCATCCAAGGAACAGGAGAATCGATGCTTCGGGCATAAGCCCTTCTTCCTGAAGAAGGGCTTATGCCCGAAACATCGATTCTCCTGTTCCTTGGATGCTGACTGACCTGCTGCGCTTTTCCAGCAACACATTTTCAGCTCTGATCTCCAGCATCTGCAGTCCTCACTTTCTCCAGGAGGTTATTGTGCCAGGCTGGGAGATTGTTACACCAGGCCGGGATGTTGCTGTACCATGCCACGCCGGGAAGGCCTCTTGTCAGGTCTGTGCTGAGGTTCAGTCATTGGGAGACTGGGACTCAACTGGAGTCCAGGAGTCAGTGTTGGAGGCAGGCGATCTCTACTATTTAATCTTACTGATTGTGTAAGCAAAATGATATTGCATCTTTGTTGAATAAGTTTCAGTTCATAATAGACTGACAATTGTGTTTATTAAGAAAGCTGTTTGATTGATCTTCAATTGATGTAGATAATTGGTTGTCATGGGAACTGTAAAATAATTTTAACAGTTTTTATTAGATTAGATTCCCTACAGTATGGAAACAGGCCCTTCGGCCCAACAAGTCCATACTGAACCCTCCGAAGAGTAACCCACCCACACCCATTACCCTACCCTATATTTCCCCTGACCAATGCATGTAACACTATGGTCAATTTAGCATGGCCAATTCACCTGGCCTGCACATCTTTGGACCATGGGAAGAAACCGGAGCGCCTGGAGGAAACCCACGCAGACACGGGGGGAATGTGCAAACTTCGCACAGTCAGTTACCCGAGGCAGGAATTGAACTCAGGTCCTTGATGCTGTGAGGTAGCAGTGCTAACCACTGAGCTGCCGTGCCGTGAGCTGTACAATGTTCGGACAGACAGTGCCCTCCCAAAACTCAATTATAAAAATATCGAGAAGTAAATTCTATTGTTTACAAAGCCTTTCAGATTGTATTAAAGTGTGAATAATCAGAACATTGCAGACTAACTTCTAAATACATGGTGAAATGTTTTGGACTTTCTTGCATGATTTAATGAATCTTCTGACCCATCTTCAAGTGGAGTTCTGTTGCATTCTTGTTCTGTGGTTGATGTTTCCAGTTGATCCTTTAGTTGTTTGGCTGGAGAATAGAGTAAGAAATGAACTTAAAGCATTGGAATTGATGAAGATGAATGAATTGAGCATCATTCAAAGGTTCGGCATTTCAAGAGATACTTGTCAAAATCCGTAGCTGGTTGGGTGAGTGGAGATGCCTGGTTTAAATGGTAAGGATTTACTTCCCATAATTTCTTCCTCAGAAATTGGTAGCCATGTTGGGGAGGTGCTGGTGTTGGACTGGGGTGGACAATGTCAGAAATCACACGTGACCTGACGAAGAGTCAGGGCTCCGAACGGTTGTGATTCCAAATAAACATGTTGGACTATAACCTGGTGTCATATGTCTTCTGACTTTGCCTCTGAATGTGTTTAACTTTCCTGGAGTCGGGGTGGGGGGGGTTCTATTTCCCAGGTGTACATCCATGTCAATCCATCTCATGTTCCGGATTGTACAATAGAACACACTGTGGCTGAGTGAGGAGACTTTCAGGTGCTGCCTCTCACACCTCAGTTCAATGTCACATTTGTATGAGGTCATGGTTATAAAATAACAATTAAATTAAAAATAATTATTTTGGATCAAAACTTTATTTGATTCAGCCAATCTCAGATTTCCGATGGGAAACAAAAATCTGCAGACCAACCAAGCATTGTTTTGACAAGTATAAACTAAGCCCCAAGAGCCGTTGTTCTAACACTGGAATTCTTTTCGGAGTAGATCATTTCTCCGTGGGTTATTTGCTGCTTTTCCAGGCAACTTTAAAAGTGCTTGTGGTTTTCAGCTTCCCCATGATAGGTATCAGTCGAGTGCGCGATCTCTGAATGGCTTGTAATCCATTTGTATCTGTTATTAAATAGGGAGATGAAAACTGTATCCAATAATCTAGCTGTGGTCTCAGCAATACTCCTCATAACTGATGTAAACCATCCCTCCTTTTATATTCCACTTCCTTTCTAACAAATCACATCATTCAATTCATAATCACCTGTTGGCCCCATATTCCGACTTTTCATGATTCATATCCCAGGACATCCTCAATCTCTCTGTACCTCAGAATCTGGCAAGCTTTCTCCATGGGAATATGATGCTGCTTTTCTATTGTTCCTTGTAACAGGAATGCAGACACATTATTCCGCATGACAGTCTATTTGCCAAAGAGTTTCCTGCACACTGAACTCACCCCTGTCTCCCTATACATATTCCTTATGTCCTCTTTGCAGTTAACTTACTATAAATCATTTAAAACATGAGTAAATTTAGCAATTATACATTCAGTCCCTTCAGCCATGTCATCTATATCAAAGGTAAAATATCACCATGATTATAGTCATATCATTTTGACCAGCGCCCATTATGTTTAGCCTGTATACTCCAACATGTAGTGCGGTTACACTTAGGGGCTTACAACTTATACCAACAAAAGCCCTCTTTTCTTTATTTCTTATCTCTATCAAAACTGACTCTGGATTCTGATCTCCATACAAGTTGGTATCATTTATATAAGCCACAAAGAGTAAATGCAGCAACGCTGAACTCTGTTAAACTTCACAGTACACAGACTTCCAGTCAGAAAAAAAATCTCTCCCACTCAGTAATTGTGGATCCAATTTGTTGAATTTTCTTGGTTTCCTTGTGCCCTTCCCTTTGCTATCAATTTCCCACATGGAACCTCATCAAATGAGCTGCATGCTAAGAGATTGAAACACTTTTTCTGTTGACAAGTAGATATTTTCCTAATAAACTTGGCTCTTGTGGCTGAGAGGTATGGGCTGTACCACCATACCGCTCGAACCCTTCCGAATGGCAAATATAATTAATTGAAAAGGATCACTTTCTGAGATGCTAACAGATAACTTGAAGCTTTCTGATGTCAGTAACTGTGAGATTTGCCCTACCTTTTGTGGTCAGACAAGTTCCTCACAACACTTTATTCTGCCAGTGAGAATCTGAACTGTTTACCCTCGCCCAATCAATTTGACCCCCTCACTATTCCTCCCACCTCCTCCAGGTTAGGAAGTTTTCACTTTTTGCCTAGAATGGAGTTCTGCATTGATGCAGTCAGTCTGTCAGGATAATGACGTGTTTGTCTCGAATACTTACAGCCACATGACTGTCGGCGCTCTCAAGGAGAAATTTGATGAAGTTGTTGAAATCAATTTCCCCATGCAGTTTACTTCCATTAATGGAACCACTTAAAATGTCATAATTAATTGTTTCTTTACATTAAATTTTCACATTGAATTGTTTATGTTACAAATGACCAGATCGTTCCAGTTTAGTGTTAAAGGAAGTGATTGCATTAGCATGATTAGACCACACACAACAAGATACATTGGAGGCAACTGCAACAAAATACACGCAATTTGAATGTGGGCAGAGAGATTATAGCACCAAATGCAGAAATAGCTCTGGTTTTAGCCAGTCCTGTGTGGGTGAGTTGAAGATGTGATCGACTGGTAATGGGGCCGTGTTCTGATCCCAGTTCATGTTATTACAGGGCAAGTCAGATTCTAGACTGAAAGCTGGCTTTATAGATCATTGTTTTGATTTTAATGATGTGATCACTCGCTGAAAGATATGCACATAATGCTGCAGATTTTGTTTACACTGTAAGTAGAAATTTATTAACAAACTAAATGATGATGAAATAGAATAAAGCAAACTTTCTGCTTATAACACAAATTGAAAGATGTTAAAGTATGTAGTAACCATGAATCCCAAATCTTTCCTTTTTAAATGAAAAGAAGAGTTACAGCTTTCATACAGTATCAAAGCACACCTTGTACAGTCACTAAAACACCACCTGTACACTACTCCTGCTAGAGGCCCTGTCTCTCACACCTCGATGTGATTATGCCACCAGTGATTTTAACTGACAGACTGGAAGTGCTGATAGCTTGTTCCTGGAGTTATTAGACACCTGAGTTCAAAAACATTCAGCTTTCCAACATCTCTTCAGGGGTTTAGCCTAAAGCCACTGGTCTGGGACGCACACCCCCAACTCTTTACTCTGAAGTCATCTCGTTCCACTGCACCCTTCCCTTCTCTGGCACATTGGTCTATACAACCTGCTTCATGGAAGAACTTCACAGAAATGTCCAAAAGTCAAAGTAAAACCAAAATCTAAATTGAAAATATATCATTAAAAGTCTATATAAATCAGACAGTGACACCACAATGGGTTTGATTTTATGAGTCTCCTAGATTTGGGCTGGGAGGTGGAGAAGTTTGAAAAATCGCAGGCAAGGTAACAGGAAGGAAGACCAAAACTTTCCCATTACTGTGGGATATTACCTGCAGCAGGATCCTGAGTAACCAGTAGATATTTAAACCAACAACATGACCAGGTTTGTAGACATCACAATCCGTATGAAATTGTATGAAATCATGTGACATCAGCAGTGGACTGTTGTGTAGGGAACCCACTGAGATAAACACCAGCGCCTTGTAGTGGACACTCCATTCCAGTCACTCTGAGACGTATGGAGGCACCTCCCACCACCACATCTCTGCAGTAATAGTTGACCTTGCTCTCGGGGCTGCTTCAGGCTCGGATTTTATATTCTGATTCTCCTTGCAGACACACGAGTGGCCATCACTAATCGTGATCCCATCCTTTTCAATAAGACAATGATCCAATGGCCTTTGTGGATAAAAGACCACCCTCTGTCCTGCTGTGTGCAGAGCTGTCACGAGGGTACTCACTGAGCCAGACTCCACACTGGAGCCATGGTCACCCAGGAGAAATGGGAGGAAAGGCTGGTGAGCCATTGGGGATTTGGCAGGGCTGTGTGCTGTACACAGTGTGACATTCTCCCGGTGCCCTTCCCCATGGAGAGTATTCCCAGATTTCAGGCACTTCAGTAAAAGAGTGAGCACCCCTGTGGGGAGCTCAGGCTTTGTCACAGGGTCACTGTCAGAGCAGAGCTAGGGTTATCTCTCATTTCAAATGTTTAATTTTGGGCAGGGTAGACAGAGGAGAAAGACATGATCATCTTACCTTCAAAAACTTCTAATATGATAGAAGCCTTTCTATCATGTAAATATACTTCCGTGATGCACCAGTATAATTCTTCATCACTCTTCATCAGGTTATCCATGGTTACTGAAAATATCCCGCGTGTTTTGTTATCGGTCAATGATACTCTTTGATTTTGTGGATTATCAGACGAAACAATAACAGAACAGGAAAGGATTGCACGACCCTTACACCATTGTTTCTCATGCTCTTTGTATTTCTGATCATAGCGACAGTCGACAGTGACTGAACCTCCAACTTCTCCACGAACCTCCTTGGGCCCAGTTAATTGATGTGAACCTATTGGAGTATAGCAATGAGCAATCATTGATATGTGTATGAGAATCAGGACAGAAAAGATTTAATCAAATAAGAACTCCTATTTCATGATTATAGCAATCTCCCTTATAATTTGTGATCACAAACTTGATTTTCCACACTGAGTTCCTCGTATGGAGTCACATTCACCGATTCTGTCACACACATTATAGTGTACATTGAGTTTTTGCCCCAATATTCCTGAATGATCAGCCTGTGATTACCTCTGGGGCCAGATTCCCCTCGATCAATGCTTCATGGGGAGACTCATCACCTTACAACTGATTTATGTTCTCTATCTACACTGATCTTTGATGTCGGGAAGATGAACGAAGCTCAGTGGAGAGGAATTCCTCCCTCCCTTTTCACTGGTTTTCCCAGTCTGCCCATTTGTTATTGCGGAGAAAGTTGTGGGTGTTGGGATGGGCCTGGGGGAAGTGGAACCTCCTGGCCACACCCGCTTTTTGTTTGATGCCCCCACTGTGCACTTGCTCAATGTGGGACTGGAAAACCCAGCCCCTGGTTTGTTCATGGCATTCGGGAAAATATTGACTTTTTAAAATATTTTCTTTGATCAAATCTGAAATTGCTTTCTCAACCATTAGCCATCGTTTCTCAGTCTGCACTTGGGCATCGATTGAAAGAGGCATGATACTGGATTCAGTGGACCCAATGGATGCTGTGCTAAAGTTTACATTTTGAAATATTATTTCATAAATTCTTTCCCTGGAATGTGGCTACCACTGGCATCCAAGCTTCTCCTCTTTAGTTATCCCTGAGCTGAGTATATTCTGAATTTCAAAAGAAGTCGTGCATCAACCACATTGCTGTAAGTCTGCAATCACATGTCATTCGGCAGATTTCCTTCCCTCAAGGGTCCAATAGATATCCAGATTTGTGAAGTTCACGTCTCTCCATCCACCACTGTGTGACTTGAGCCTGGGTCTCTGGATGACGTGACCATGAACAATCCCATTGTACCACAGCCCTCCCTTCCCTGAAGGACTTTGGGTGGGTTAAGCTTCCCAATTGTAGAGCCTTCATTACTTCAAAGAAAAACTTGCAGTTACTGTGTTAGCACTGACGAGGAACTCTGGTTTCAAACAGGACAGAAACATTCAGGTTCAGTGGGATCCCACAGAGAGACACAAAACCAGGTGAGTGATGCTGGGGGAACAGACTGACCTCAGCCACAATACCAACTTTCCAAACAACTTGTCAGTGACTTATCCCTCACAAACCAACTGGCGACTGTAACATTTAAACATTTCTGGTCTTTCTCAGCTCTGATTGCAAGTGAACTTTTTAATTATACTAAAGATCGAGATCTCATTGTTGAGTTTTCATTGTTGAAATAACTGCACAGAGGCTGGTATCCTGTCACCAAATTACCCTTTATTTACATGTGCACTGTACATGGGCTGTGACTAGCCAGCTCAAAGACAGTCTCTGGACTGAGGGAGACCTTCAGAATCTCCTGTTTATATCTGTCAGACCGGGCTTCCTGTTTGGCCCAGGTTGAACGCCCCAATCAGGGATCTCATAGTCAATGAGATCCACTTGGTCGTGGTTAAATCACAACAATACTCACCATATTTTATAGCAGTGGGATTTCAGTGAATGTTTGAGCCATACAATACTGGGATTTACAATAAACTTGGTTAGAGAATAGTGTATTTAATATTCTTTGATGAGAATCTAACACTGGGGACCACCTCACTGGTTGTAAATTAATGGAAGCGTCAGCGAGGTAGGACATTTCTCCTGTGGAATGTGGTAAATCAGAGACAGTTTTGAACATCCTCAGGAAGTGTGTCTAACTGCAGCTGCTTTCAGACCATATGGATTGGTTGGAATGGCAGTTGGACACATTGAGGAACATGGAGGAGGTAGAAAGTGCTGTGTGTGGAAAAATGCTAAGTTGGACACGCCCCCAACACCTGGTGGTATCTGTCCCAGAATACTGAGGGAGGTTAAGGAGGAAGTTACAGAGGCCTGATACAAAACTTTTGGATCCGTTTTAGTGGCAGGAGAGGTGTTAGAGGAAAATAGTTAGTGTTGTTACTTTGTTTCAGAAAAGAAAATGGTGAGAACATGGGAAATTCCAGACTGGTGCGCTTACATCAGTGGCAAGGAAATTATTGGTGAAGATTCTTTGGGCCAGGATTTGCGCACATTTTGAAAATATGGATTTCTTAGGGATAGGCAGCATGGCTTTGTGCAGGGGTACTTGTGTCTCACAAACCTGAGCTGTTTGAGGAAGTGACAAAGAGGATTGATGTGGGCATGGCAGAGGATGTTGTCGGTAGGGATTTTATTAAGGCCTTTGACAAGGTCTGTCATGACTGGCTGATACAGATGGTGCTGTCACATGGGATCCGCAATGAGCTGTTGAGATGAAAACAGAATTGGTTCAGTCATAGAAGACAGGGATTAGTGGTGGAAAAGTGCTCTTCTGAGTGGAGATTTGTGACCACTGATATTCCACAGGGATCCATGTTGGGACTCCTGTTGCCTCTGATCTGCATATAAATGACTAATGGAGAACATAGAGGGTCTTTTGTTCAGAAATTTGCAGATGCCGCAAAGATTAGGAAGCTGTGGATCATGACGAAGATTGCCAGAGGATAAAGTACGAAATAGAATTTGATCTTGGAGATAGAGGTCGCAACACAGAAACAGATAAGTGTATAATTTTAAGTGTAACCTTGCTGTAAATCTACAGTAGTGAGTAGAGTGGATTCTTTCTTGATTATATATTTTATTGAGATATGTCTCTTGACTAAATGTTAGAAATATAAGCCTTAAATATTGTGTTAGCTGGGAGCAGTAAGATGGTGCTATTTTCTGGGTCTGTAGATTGGAAGGAGCAAAAATGGCCTTTAGTAGAGTGATATGTTCATTTTATCAGATGTAGGGAGAGTTTATGTGTTGCTGAGGATTATATCTGCAATAAATGTCATTGGTTGCGAATCATATCAGATCGAATGGAATGGTTGGAGTGACAGTTACAGGCAATGAGGAATTTACAAGAGCCAGGGTTTGTGATGGATGGCAGTTATAAGAAGCGGGAAAAGTCATAGATACAGTCACATTGATGGGCTTACTCCAGGAAAGGTAAGAGGTAGGCAGGTAGTGCAGGAATCTTCTGTGACTATCCCCATTTCAAACAAGTATGCTGTTTTGGAAAATGTAAGGGGTGATGGATTCTCAAGAGAATGTAGTTTCTGGTATTGAGACTGGCAATAATGTAATGAGGGGTATGTCGGGTTCCAAGCCACCAATTATGTTGAGGGACTCTCTAGTCAGTGGCATAGACAGACGATTCTGCGGCCAGCAGCGAAAAATCAGAGTGATGTGTGGCCTCCCTGGCACCATTTTGAAGGATGTCTCAGAGAGGGTGCAGAATGTCCTCAAGGGGGAGAAGGACCAGCAGGAAGTCATTGTATATATCAGAACCAATGTAGGTAGGGAAAAGGATGAGATTCTGAAGGGAGAATATGGAAAGTTTGGCAGGAATTTAAAAAGGTGGTCCTCGAGGGTAGTAATATGTGGATTACTCCTCGTGCTATGAGCTCGTGAGAGTAGGGAGAGGAGGACAGAGCAGATGAATGCGTGGTTGAAGAGCTAGTGTATGGGAGAAGGATTCACATTGTTGGATCATTGGAATCTCTTCTGGGGTAGAGGTGACCTGTACAAGAAGGCCAGATTGCTCCTGAATTGGAAGGGGACTAATACACTGGCAGGGAGATTTGCTAGAGCAGCTCAGGAATATTTAAACTAAGAAAGTGTGGGGATGGGACCCAGGGAGATAGTGAGGAAAGAGATCAATGTGAGATTGGTTCAGTTGAGAAAAGAAGCGAGTCAAATAGTCAGGGCAGGCAGGGACAAAGCAGAGAACAAGGTAAGACTGATTAATTAAACTCAAGGGTGTGGCGCTGGAAAAGCACAACAGGTCAAGTAAAATCCAATGAGCAGGAAAATCAAAGTTTCGGGCGAAAGCCCTTCATCAGGATAAATTAAACTGCATTTATTTCAATGCAAAAGGCCTAAAAGGGAAGGCTGATGAACTCAGGGCATGGTTAGGGACATGGGACTGGGATATCAGAGCAATTACAGAAACGTGGCTCAGGAATGGACAGGACTGGTAGCTTAAAGTTCCAGGATACAAATGCTACAAGAAAGACAGAAAGGGAGGCAAGAGAGGAGAGGGGGAGGGTGGTGGTGGCGTGGGGTGGGGTGGGGGTTTGATAAGGGATAGCATTACAACTGTACTCAGGGAGGATGTTTTTCGGAGATACATCCAGGGAGATTATTTGGGTAGAATTGAGAAATAAGAAAGTGATAATCTCCTTATTGGGATTGTATTATAGACCCCTGAATATTCAGCAGGAAATTGAGATTCAAATTTGTAAGGAGATGTCAGGTATCTGTAAGAATAATAGGGTGGTTATGATAGGGGATTTTAACTTGCCAAACATAGACTGAAACTGCCATAGTGTTAAGAGTTTAGATGGAAAGGAATTTGTTAGGTGTGTACAAGAAAGTTTTCTGATTCAGTATGTGGATGTACCTATTAGAGAAGATACAAACTTGACCTACTCTTAGGAAATAAGGCAGGGCAGGTGACTGAGGGTTCAGTGGGGGAGTACTTTGGGGCCAGCGACCATAATTCTATTAGTTTTAAAACAGTAATGGAAAAGGATAGGCCAGATCTAAAAGTTGAAGTTCTAAATTGGAGAAAGGCTCATTTTAATAATATTAGGCAAGAACTTCCGAAAGCTAATTGGAGGCAGATGTTCACAGGTAAAGGGGCAGCTGGAAAATGGGAAGCCTTCAGAAATGAGATAACAAGAGTCCAGAGACAGTATATTCCTGTCAGGGTGAAAGGAAAGGTTGGTAAGTGTAGGGAATGCTGGGTGACTAGTGAAATTGAGGGTTTGATTAAGAAAAAGAAGGAAGTAAATATCAGGTATTGACAGGAGAGATCGAGTGAATCCTTAGAAGAGTATAAAGGCAGCAAGAGTATACTTAAGAGGGAGATCAGGAGGGCTAAAAGGGGACATGTGATTGCTTTGACAAATAGGGTTAAGAAGAATATAAAGGACTTATACAAATATATCAAGGATGAAAGGTAAATAGGGAAAGAATAGGGCCCTCACAATCAGCAAGGCGGCCTTTGTGTAGAGTCACAGGAGTTGGGGGAGACATTAAACGAGTATTTTGCACCACTGTTTACAGTGGAGAAGGACATGGGAAGTATAGAATGTAGGGAAATAGGTGGTGACATCTTGAATAATGTCCATCTTATAAAGGAGGAAGTGCTGGATGTCTTGAAACACATAAGGGGGGATAAATCCCCAGGACCTGATCAGGTGTACCCCAGAGCTCTGTGGGAAGCTAGAGAAGTAATTGCTGGGCCTCTTGCTGAGATATTTGTATCATTGATAGTCACAGGTGAGGTGCTGGAAGACTGGAGGTTGGCAAACGTGGTGCCACTATTTCAGAAAGGTGGTAAGGATAAGCCAGGGAATGGGAAGCCAGTGAGCCTGACGTCGGTGGTGGGCAAGTTATTGGAGGGGGTCCTGAAGGAAAGGATTTACATGTATTTGGAAAGGCAAGGACTGATTAGAGATAGTCAGCATGGCTTTGTGCGTGGGAAAACATGTCTCACGCACGTGCTTGAGTTTTTTGAAGAAGTAACAAAGAGACTAGATGTGGGCAGAGAGGTGAACATGATCTATATGGACCACAGTAAAGCGTTTGACAAGGTTCCCCATGGTAGATTGGTTAGCAAGGTTAGATCTCATGAAATACAGGGAGAACTAGACATTTGAAGTGAATCGAAGGTAGAAGATAGAGAGTGGTGGTGGAAGGTTTTTTTTCAGACTGGAGGCCTGTGATCAATGGAGTGCCACAAAGATTGGTTCTGGGTTCATGACTTCTCATCATTTATATAAATGATTTGGATGTGAGCATAAGAGGTATGGTTAGTAAGTTTGCAGATGACACCAAAATTGGAGTTGTAGTGGACAGCGAAAAATGTTACCTCAGATTACAACAGGATCTTTATCAGACGGGCCAATGGGCTGAGGAGCGGCAGATGGAGTTTAATTTAGATAAATACGATGTACTGCATATTGGGAAAGCAAATCTTAGCATGACTTATACACTTCTTGGTAAAGAACTAGGGAGTATTGCTGAACAAAAGACCTTGGAGTGCAGGTTCATAGCTCCTTGAAAGTAGGGCTGCAGGTAGATAGGATAGTGAAGAAGGCATTTGGAATGCTTTCCTTTATTGGTCAGAATATTGTGTACAGGAGTTGGGAGGTCATGTTGTGGACATAGAGACGTTGGTTAGGCCACTGTTGGAATATTGCGTGCAATTCTGGTCTCCTTCCTATCGGAAAGATGTTGTGAAACTTGAAAGGCTCAGAAAAGATTTACAAGGATGTTGCCAGGGTTGGAGGATTTGAGCTATAGGGAGAGGCTGAGTAGTCTGGGACATTTTTCCTTGGAGCATCAGAGGCTGAGGGGTGACCCTATAGAGGTTTACAAAATCATGAGGGGCATGGATAAGATAAATAGTCCAAGTCTTTTCCCTGGGGTGGGGGAGTGCAGAACTGGAGGGCATAGGTTTAGGGTGAGAGGGGAAAGATATAAAAGAGACCTAAGGGGCAACATTTTCATACAGGGGGTGGTACGTGTATGGAATGAGCTGCCAGAGGCAGGGGTGGAGGCTGGTACAATTGCAACATTTAAGAGGCATTTGGATGGGTATATGAATAGGAAGGGTTTAAAGGGATATGGACCAAGTGCTGGCAAATGGGGCTAGATTAGGTTAGGATATCTGGTCGGCATGGACGAGTTGGACCGAAGGGTCTGTTTCTGTGTTGTTTATCTCTATGACTCTATGACTCTAGATATCATGGAGACTTGGGTGGAGAAATGCCTGATGGAATTCAATCTGGACAAATGTGGGGTGATGCAATTTGGAATGTCTCATGAAATTGGGAAGTATACAGTAAAAGGCAGAATCCTAAGAAGCTTTAACATACAGAGGTATCGAGACGTACACCCAGAGTTCCCTGAAAGTGGCAACGCAACGGCTAAAATGCTCAAGAAAGCTTATGTCATGCCTGTCTTTATCAGTTGGAGCTTAGAGTAGAAATATTGTCATGTCATGCTGCAGCTGTAAAACACCTTAGTTCGGCCACATTTGGAATATTGTGTTCAGTTCATGTTGCCACAGCTACAAGAAGTTTGTGGTGGCTTTGGGGAAGGTATAGGAAAGGTTGACCAGGAAGTTGCCTGCTTTGGAGGGTATTAGCTGTGAGGAGATGTATTGGACCGCTGCAGGACAGTTCCTGATTCTCAGGCAATTAGTCCACTTGGAATTCGGCAGAATGTGGCTGTGCTTTGGAACTTCCATGATGGGACTCTCTGCTTGCTCCCAATCTCACCTCCACATATCTATGGGAATTAACCCAATTACTTTATTGTATTTCAAAAACACAATAAAATACCTTTTTTTTAGGTAGTTACTGTAAACTGGGATTCAGTTTTTTTTAAAAGATTCCCTACAGTATGGAAACATGCCCTTTTGGCCTAACCAGTCCACACCAACCCTCTAAAGAGTAACCCACCCAGACCCATTTCCCTCTGACTAATGCACCTAACACTATAGGCAATTTAGCTTGGCTAATTCACCTGACTCACACATCTTTGGACTGTGGGATGTAACTGGAGCACCCAGAGGAAGCCCACACAGACACGGAGAGAATGTGCAAACTCCACACAGACAGTCACCCAAGGCTGGAATCAAACCTGGGACCCTTGTGCTGTGAGGCAGCAGTGCTAACCACTGTGCCACTTCCTTGAATCGCATAGCTTGTGACAATTGCACAGATGACAGCTTGCTCCTGAATCAATAAGTAAACGTTAATTACTTTTTTATAACAGAAACAATTCATACACTTTGTGGAAACATTACAAAGTTTTTCAGATTGTAAATAAAGAATAAAATATCACCTTGCTGTTATGAAGATACTTTATATTGAAGATTGTTTTGGCATTCCAAGGTTTCAAGTATTGTGAAAAAGAAACTTATTTCAAGTTTTGTGGTCAGACCCAAAGTGGTTTCTTAAAAATAGGACATTGATGGTACACTTGACATTAGTGGTTGCTTTTAATACGAAACAACAGGACTGTTGATAATGGTTTGCTTTGCTGTATATCCTGCTGGGCTGTTTCTATCAGTTACTGACTTGGAGAGGTGTTTATTATATCTGGTTTAGTTAGTGGGAAGCCTGTTAAAGACAAACTAATGTGACAGAAAGCTTGATTAGAACAAGTTAATTTGGAGGAAAGCTTACAAAGATAAAGCTTTCTGGCTGACCTTTCCACCTTCATTGCTCAAACCTTTGAGTACAGGAGTTGGGACTCCATGTCTAGTTTGTACAGGAAGTTGGTTAGGCCTCTTCTGGATTATGTTGTGTCCAATTTTGGTCACGCTGTTATAGGAATAACAATACTAAACTGGAGAGAGTTCTGAAAATATTGACCAGGGTGTTGGTAGGAATGGAGAGTGTGTTATTAAAATTGGTTGGTTAGGTTGAGATTACTTTCACTGGAGTGTAGGAAGTTGAGGGGTGACCTTGTAGAAGTTTATAAAATCATGGGGGTGCATAGACAAGGTGAATACTAAGTGTCTTATCTCCATGGTGCAAGAGTTCAAAATTAGGGAGCATATTTTAAGGGGAGGGAGAAAGACTTAATAAGGACTTGAGGGGTGGTTGGCATGTGGAGTGAAGTGTCAGAGAAGGTTGTGAATGCAGGTACAGTTGGAACATTTAAAAGACATTTGGATAAGTGAATAACTAGGAAAGGTTTGGAGGGATATGGGCCAAACCATGGGATCAGTTTACTTTGAGAACGTTTTTATGTGGACTAGATAGACTGAAGGGTATGACTAAATGACTCTATAGTTTCTGAACAGAAAGCCTCTGTATTAGTTCATGGTTGTGCTTTTGAAAAGGTCAGCTGAAAATTGTGTTTCTTGATAATGCTGTCGCAAAAGATAGCTGACATGACCATATGTGATTGGTGACTTGAACACTCTTGCCAGAACATCAGTATAACAGACTTTGAAGCATCCTATGTTCTTCCCTCTAAGTAATCCATTGGCTAACGTGTTTGTCTTTCTGCAGAGAAATCGGTTTTATTTTCTATTTGCCAGAGTGTGAGTATATGTGTATGTGTGTGAATATGTTTATGTCTGTACTTAGGGTATATTTAGAAGGTTAAGCATTTATACTTCTATCTCACAGACTGTGTATGTTAACCAATTATTGCATCTTTGTTGAATACATTTCATCTCATAACAGCTTGACAACTGTATTTATTAAGACACTTGATGGATCGATCGTGGATTGACATGGATAACTGATTGTAAAGGAGACTGGAAAATTGTCTTTATTTTGTGCAGTGAGCTGTGCAATATTAGGACCAGAACGACTGTGCCCTCTCCAGCCTCAGTTATAAAAAACATCAGAAAATTGCAAAATAAATTTGAAATACAAGCCAAAATATTTTGGACATTCTTGTATGAGTTAATGAATCTCCTGACCCATCTTCAAGAAGAGATCGGTTTCATTTCTGTTCTGTGAGTCATGTTTCCAATTGATCCTTCTCTTGTTTGGCTGGAGAACAGAATAAGAAATGAACTTAAAAGGTGGGAAGTGATGAAGATTGAACATCATTCAAAGGCATTTCAAGAGACACTTGTCAAAAACTCGCAGGTGAGTGGGTGGGTGAAGGTATCCTTGTTGAGATGGTGAGGTTTTGACTGCCAAAACATCTTCCTCTGAATGTGTTTAACTTTCCTGGAGTCGGTGTGAGGGAGTTCTATTTCCCAGGTGTACGTCCATGTCAATCCATCTCATGTTCCGGATTGTACAATAGAACACACTGTGGCTGAGTGAGGAGACTTTCAGGTGCTGCCTCTCAAACCTCAGTTCAATGCCACATTTGTCTGTAGATAGGGTTATAAGATAAGAATTAAACTATAAGAATTATTTTGTATCAATTGTGTATTTGATTCATTCCATGTCTGATTTCCAATTTAAGTCAAATATTTCCAGACCAATGAAACATTCTGTTGGCAAGTATAACATGAACTTCAAAAGTCATTATTGTACTACTAGAATAGCGACATTCTGGTTAATGAATACATAATTTATTTGTGGGTTATTTGCTGCTTTTCTAGGCAACTTTAAAAGTGCTTGAGCTTTTGAACTGAAGGGAAATATTTGTAAATGTCAGAAAGAAAGGTTTAAATCATTGTGCCTGGGATGTCTGAAAACGAGTGCAGCTCGTGATTGAAACAGAGCAAAGTGCCAGAGCAGAAAAGAGCAACCAAAGGATCATAGCCCATTCCTTCATGAGACTCTGATTACGCAAAGAACTATAATTAATACAGCACAAAATCATTTCCACCTGAAGCGAATAAAGAAATTTCTATTACAGCCATGCAGGACTTCATGAACCCCTCCCTCCAAAGGTGTTCCAACAAAACGTTGAATGTGTTGTAGGTTGTGTGAGCATAGTGTGATTGTTTAATGTGCAATCAGATTGAGAGTTATTGAGCTTTGAACACACAATAGAATATCGGGAATGTCTCTCAGCTAATACAAGATCCAGAATCGATCCTTTCTATTGTACTCTCTGAGCTGGAAGATCATTGAGCTCCATCATTTTGGAAGGAGAGTGACAGTGTACAATACAGCAAGCTGTAAGTTCCTCTTTGGAATCCCAACTATTCTGCATCTCCCCATGAGATAACCATACTTCCTCATGTTAGATATCAATGAAGTGAGCTTTCTCTGAACAGCTTGTTGCCCATTTGTATCATTTATTAAATAGAGAAATGAAATCTGTGTGCAAAATTCCAAATGTGATCTCAGCAATACCCTTTACAACTGAGACAAACCATCCTGAATTTTATATTCCACTTCCTTTGCAAAAAAATCACAACAATCAGTTCACTATCACTTGCTGGTTTCATATTCCAGCCCTTCATGATTCATATCCCAGCACATTCCCAATCCCTTTTTTATGTCAGAATCTGGCAAGCGTTCTCCATGGGAATATGATGCTGCTTTTCTATTGTTCCTTGCAATGAGAATATAGACACGTTATTCCACATTTTGCCAAAGATTTTCCCTCTCACTGAACTGATCCCTATCTACCTATACATATTTCTTGTGTCCTCTTAACAATTACTTTACTGCAAATCTCTACATTAGGTTAGATTCCCTACAGTGTGGAAACAGGTCCTTCGGTCCAACAAGACCACACCGACCCTCTGAAGAGTAACCCAACCAGACCTATTTCCCTCTGACTAATGCACCTCTAAAGACTAATCACATCTTTGGATGCAGTGGCTCAGTGCACTGTTGTTATGAAGATGTGGGTTCATTATACCTTTAAGAGATTAAAAGCTAGCAGTGACAGCACCAAGTGTTCTCAATACGGCACAATGTAACATGTGGGGTAGCTACTTGCCTGGAAACGACAAAACAGATTTGAATTATGCCAATCAGTTTAAATTATACCCTGAAAAATACCAAATTCCAATCAAGTTTGAATTGAGTATATTGACAATCTTAAAAACTAATGCCATTCCAATACTTTGGGGTATAATTGAACAGTTGGGAGGAGAACTGCCACCAGACCAACAACTGTAGATTGCAAGTCAGAACTCTCTGAGAGGTACCTGTCTAGAGAAGGAGGTTGTACAGAGAAAAAACCTCAACACTTACCTGGAGAGCCAATCTACCGACAAAAATAAGGAGAAGATTCAACCGCTGGCTGGTTTTAAAATTTGAATTTTTCTGTAACTCATAATTGGGAGTTTTATCGGACAAGTATTATAGAAGGGAAGGAAAAAGATAGGTTAGAGGAAGGAATTGTAAGTTGTTGTTAGTTAATTATTCTCTATAATAATTTAAGAAATTAAATTGTTATTTTTTACTTTAAATAGTTCTTGGCCTCTCGAATTTTTATAGATTACTGCACGGGACAAACCTTTTCTGTGTTGCAGTTTTTAAAATAAGCAGCAGGGTTTACCCCTGAAATAACACTGTGTTGTTGTTTCAGTGACTCCTCGCCATGGGTCCAGAGGAAGAACATGTTGTCAATATATCTGGTCTATGGTATTGGTTGGAGGTCCTGTGCAGAAAAGAAGTCTTGTTCGGACCTGTGCATGAAAATGTTGGCATATTGTGGTGCAAATTTGATCCCCATGGCTGTTCCTTGTGTCTGGATAAAGAACTGGCTGTGGTCGAGGATGAAGCAGATGAGTTGTAGCACAGTGCTCAGAGATGGTTGTTGGTAGTGAGCACGAGGTTGTTGCAGTGATGCCATCATTGTGGGGAATGCTGGCGTCGAGTGCTGATACACGACAAAGAATTCCTCCACTGTGACGAGGAATGCTTGCGATTCGACTGGTCTGTGGGTGCTGAGCTTCTGTAAGAAATTTGTAGCGTAATGACAGAAGCTAGGGGTCTCCTGTACAATGGGTTTCAAGATGCCTTCAACATAGCCAGAGAGGTTCTCATACAGGGCCCCATTGCCTGATATGAGGTGACGTCCTTGTGTGTTGGCTTTGCATATTTTTGGAAGGCAGTAGAAGTTACCGACGCAATAAGTACGTAGGATGAGGGTGCGTAGGGAATTCCGAAGGACTGGATCCAAAGTCCTGATCAATGTTTTTAGTTCACGGGTGTGTTCTTTGGTCAGATCAGTTGGTAGTTGCCTGTAGTGTTCCTGGTTGTTCAGTTGTCGGTACACTTCCATGCAGTAATCTGTTCTATTCTGAATGAGGATGGCTCCTCCTTTATCTGCTGGTTTGATGGCAATGTTGTGATTGGTTTGAGAGCCTGGATGGCGTGGTGTTGTGATTGGGTGATGTTTTGCTCTACCTTGTGGGTGCAGCTGATGAATCCAACATTCATCAGGCATCATTTCAAAGAAGTTCTGGGAATTACATGTCAAAGAACAGAAACCAACATATCCCCTTCTAAAAGATGAAAGACTTGATCTAAAATTGGTTAGCATATTATCACATCTCCACGGCACTGTCCTCATTTGGCTATAAATTCTGTGTTATACGATCTTATTCTCCACAATCACCTGAGGAAGAAGTAGCGCTTTGAAAGCTAGTGCTTCCAGGTAAACCTATTGGATTATAACCTGGTGCTGGGTGATTTCTAATTGAGTTCACTGCATCCTTCCCTTCTCTGGAGCATTGGTCGAAAATAGCTTCATGGAAAAGCTTCACAGGACTGTCCAGCAGTCAAAGTAAAACCAAAACCTCAACCGAAAATAAATGACATTAATAATATAAATAGATCAGACAGTGACTCCACAGCATTGGCATGGTAACAATGAGTTTGCTTTAATGAGTCTTCTGAATTTGGGCTGGGAGGTGGAGAGTTTGGAAAATCACAGGTAAGCTGACCGGAAGGTAGACCAATTATTTCCCATTGCTGTGGGATTTTACCAGTTGGAGGTTCCTGAGTAGCCAGTAGATATTTTAACCAACAACGTGACCAGGTCTGGGACTTCACGATCCATATCAAATGAAATGACTCAGGAGGGTGAACCATTGTGTTGGGAACCCACGGAGATAAACACCAGCACCTTCTAGTGGACACTCCGTTTCAGTTGCTCTGAGACATATGGAGGCATCTGGGCACCAACAGTTGACCTTGCTATTGGGGCTGCTTCTGACTCAGATTGTATATTCCAATCCTCCTTGCAGCATCATGAATGGCCAACCTTACCTGATGAAGGGCTCATGCCCGAAACATTGATTCTCCTGCTCCTCGGATGCTGTCTGACCTGCTGTGCTTTTCCAGCACCACACTCTCGACTCTGATCTCCAGCATCTGCAGTCCTCACTTTCTCCTAGTGTTCTGAACTGTGTACAGGATTACTGTGATACATGGAATGGCCACTTGTGACAATTGGAACAGTTGTTCAGGAAACTACATTCAGTTGATTTGGCAATTGTTTTCGCCAAGATATAAATATGCAAAGGTTTAAGTAACTTACCTCAGGTACGCAGCAGGACAAAGTCAAACATTGTCAAGAACAGCAAAGATACAAGCATTCTCGTGGATTTCTCCATGCTGAAAACCAAATGGGTTTATTTCTATCCCTGGGAACATACCTGGAGTAATTTCTTTAAAAAGGTTCATCAAAATTCATTATGGAACTTGGAGATTTCTTTTAAGAAGTTTTCCTTTCAATCACGTATCATGCTAACTGCATGTTGTGCTGTATTCTGGGATGAGTAGTGACTAGCTTGAAGATAGTTAAAGTAAATCAGGTTCAGGTACCAAGTCCTCCTTAGAAGAAACTTGAGTTGGAGGAAGGATGCCTGCGGAGATCAAATAACAAGCCTGTATATTCCCATTACAGAAAAGAAAATCCTCTTTTTCAGGGTAGGGGGAAATCGTTTTTCTTTTCAATTGTAGGCTGAAGGCTGGCCTGCTTTTATTGCCCATCTCATGTTGCCCTTGTGAAGGTGTCAGTGTTTGTTCTTTTGAAAGAGGGGTTAGAAGAACATTGCAAGATTGGATTTCCTATGTAATATCTGTTTGCAAGACTTCAGAGACAATTGTGCATGATTAGTTAGTTCACCACACAAACCAGAACGTCAAAGCAACAGATTTAGTAACAGCTCTTTCCATTTGCCTTCAAGAAGAATGAATTGGCCAAAGTATTTCTTTTTCAGAAAGTCAATCCCTGCAGAGAAATCTATCTATTATTGACTTTTTCTGAGCTGTGTCAGTGTTTGTGTTTACATTTGTCTTTTAGGAAATTTCATAGAGAGAAACAATTATACTTCTATCTTACTGATTCTGAATTCTAACCGATTCTTGAACATGTATTTAATTTAAAAAAAAAATCAACCTATAATTATGTTGATTATCAAACTTTTTGATATGTTCTTTTGTTAAGATGGGCATAGATAATATTTGGTTGGTTATCTTAACAACAGAAAAATGTTTAAGAGATGAACCTGGGTGAACTGATGGTGGAGGAAGACATGGTGAGAGCTGTTATAACAGGAGGCTGAGTAGTTCCTGCTGTGCTGCTGGTTGGTCGCATTGTCGAGCTCCATATTGGCACTATAAAGGCGCAAATTGATGAATGTTTTTGAAATTACTCTCCCCAGAGTTCACTCCCATTAATGGAACCACTTAAATGTCATAATTCATTGTTTCTCAGCATTAAATGTTTACATTGAATTGCTTGTGTTCCTAGTGACCAGATCATTCTAGATTAGGACTAAAGGAAATGATTGCATTAACAGGGTTAGACTGTTGCACAATAAAATAAATTTAGAGGCAATTGCAACAAAATACACTGAAACTGAATGGGGGACTGAGAGATTACAGCACCAAATACAGCAATGATTCTGGTTTCAGCTAATCCTTTGTGAATGAGTTGAAGATGTGATTGCAAAAGTGATTGTCTAGTATTGGGTCCATGTTATGATCCGAGTTCAAGTTACTACAGGACAAGTCAGATCCCAGACTGAAACCTGGCTTCATAGATCATATTTTATTTAATAGCATTTAATAGAATTTATGGATGTAATGCTGCAGATTTTATATATAAAATTGAAGTTTATTAACAAAATAAATAATGAAAAAAATTAAACCAAACTAACAGTTTATATAAAAAAATGTTTAAATACACAGTAGAGTGATAATCTCATAAATCCCAAAATGTTCCTGAGGGTATCATAAAGTGGCTGCAAGGGGACTAGGGCTGGGAGTGAAATCTCTAAGGATACACATTCTGATTGAAAGGAAAGGCAAATGGGCAGAGGAACCAGGATTGCCTGTTTAGTAAGAAATTAAATTAGTTTGATAGCTAGAAGTGTGTAAACTCACATTTTAATACATTATATTCCCTCTGGCAAGATTTTGTTCTTAAACTGTCCTCTATATATCATCCTCAAAACTTTCCTTCCCCTTTATGTTTCTTAAAAATCAAACAACACCAGGTTGTAGTCCAACAGGTTTATTTGGAAGCACTAGCTTTCGGAGCACTGCTCCTTCATCAGGTGGTTGTGGAGAATAAGACGATAAGACACAGAAGTTATAGCCATGTGACTTTTAACTTTGTCCAGCCCTGTTCAACACTGGCTCCTCCACAGCATGTCTATTTTTGTGTCATTCACAAATGGCTATAGTACATTCTAATCTGAGTCATTAATACATATTATGAATTATTATGATCTCCATGACACTCCAGTACTTACAAATTGCACAGAACAATGCCCTCCTTACCCTAAATCTGTCATCTCTTATTTAGACAATCCTCATTCCATACTAATATACAACTTCCAACCATAAGTTCCTCTCTTATTAAGTAGTCTAATGAGTGGCATCTTCTGAAACCCGTTCAGAAATTCTTAATATTATGTATCCACTGCATTCCTTTTATCTATCCTGCTTATTATTTTCTCAAAGAATTCTAATAAATTGGTGGGTATGCATTGCCTTCTGTCAAGTCACGCTGACTCTACTTGATCATTTTATGTTTTCCTAAATGTTGTGCTCTTAAGTCCTTTAAAACAGACTCTAACAATTTCCCAATAAAATATGCTAATCTGACTGCCTAATCATTATCTTTTCTCTGAATGGTTCCCTTTGTAAATAAAGGGGTTAATTGACAATTTTCCAGTAGTCTGGGATTTATTCAGGATCTAAGGATTTTTGGAAGATAACTACCAATGCATCTATTGTCACAGAATTCGATCCCATTCTTGTTTCCTCTGTATCATCTTCTTTGCTGCAACACCTTTTTGTACTGTTTGCCTGTCCTTTTGGGAGTTTTGTACCTAAAAATTGTGGGAATAATAGTTAGGCCATGTCCGAATGCATGCCTTAAAGTAACCAAAGACATTCTGCACTCTGTTGATTTGTATTTCTAAATAGCATATCTTGTGAGAATAAGGCAGGTTGGGGTGGCTCAAAGGAATGATTTCTAATTAAAGGAACCTGAGGGTATCAGAGTGATTGTGAGGCTGCAGAAAATATAAGAATTCCAATCAGACCGGGGAAGATTGCACTTCTCCCTCCCCGCTGCTCACAAGTCTAATGTGGACACTTTGGTCAAAGATCTGAGGAGCTGCAGTGAGGTCAGCTCTCCCAGGGATGGCAGGAAGAGAACAACCATAGCAGCCAAACAGCTGTAGACCAGCAGCGGTGAAGGAGGTCCGCAGTGAAAGTGAGGCTCCTCCAATGTGGAGGCAGTGTGCCAAGATCAGGATGTCAGGAGGATGGGAAGAATGAGTGGCACAACACTTTCAATAGTCAAGTCCCACACTCTGTCTTTCCCAGGATTCTCTGAGCAGCCATTCTCAGGAGAGCACAGCTTACAGCTTCATACATTACTCTCTGTCTGGGCACCTCATCTCCACACCTCACATCATTCTGCAACCTTCTGTAGTCACATTTTACTGTGTTTCTCTGCCAGGGTCCCTCCTATTCACAAACAGCATTCCTAACCCTCATTTGTCTTTACTTTCTCTCCTTTGCAGGAGAAGAGAAGGCATAGGTTCAGGGAGAGTTGGGGACCTGAGTGAGGTGGTGGCTGGGGAGTGTCTTCCTTCAGTGACAGCCATTTTAACAGCCATTGGCAATGTAGCCCATCTGGCCCAGTGTGAGGAAGGGAGTATAGCGGAAGGTTATGAATGACAGCAATGACATGCTGAGATAAGCCGAACCTCCTGAGACATTGGTGCTCAGACACATCAAGAAAATGATCCTCTACCTGGTTTGGGTTCCTCCCCTCTTGGAGCTTTCATTTGCTTTATCAAGTGTCTTACAGCAGAGGAGAAAGTTGCTCCTGCTGTGTCAGTGTCGTTTTGTTGTTCCCCGTATTGTTTGTCAGAGATAATAGGTAGAGCTGCGTATTATACTGCCATGCTGTGATGAAAGCAGAGGGGAGTGAAGTGCCAGGCAGGTGAACTGTCGGTGAAGACATTGATATCCCCGCTTATTCAAAGACAGTAGGCTCTGAGAAACAGTGTGATGAACAGTAACCTCACATCTGACCATGACTGGACCTCTTCACCTTCAATGTGAAAGGCTTCCCTTCCAGTCAATTTCACTGAAGAAGCATCGGACACTCATGTTGTTGAATTTAACAGAATCCAAGCGCCTCAAGAAATTGTACTGAAAACAAAAAATGCTGTATATCACAGCAGGTCGGGCAGCATACGCGGAGAGACAGCAAGCTAACATTTCGAGTCTAGATGATTCTTCATCAGAGCTGGTCAGCTAATGGTCATTATTAGATGCTTAAGTCCGGATTTTGGATTCAAATGCCACTGTGACTAGGATTCAAGCTCTGGTGGCCCAGAACATTATCTAAGTTCTAAATTAATAACCTAGCAATAATACCACTAGGCCATTTCCTTCCCTTAAGTGAGGTAAAATCTGTGATTAGGAAAGGTTCAAATACAACTTCCTGTTTCCTATTTAATGCTACTATTTGCAAACTCAAGGATCTCATAGCTGCCTTGTTACCTTGCCCTGCCACCTTAAGGAATTCATGAATTTGCACCCCCATCTCCACAGGCCATTTGCTCTTGCACTCCCCTCCCTCTCTCGTAATATTGATCTCAAAATCATTTCCTGCTTTCCCCAAAATGAATAGCAGTCAATGGCAGATTGAATAAGCCTTGACCTGGTCAATGAACTTCACTGCCTCAGATCTTTGGCACTTGATTCACTTAACCATTGGTCTGTTTGTGTTGGTGGCTGAAATCTGTAACTGTTTAAACCTGGCCAAAATGGCTTTCTATTAAGATATAATGCTCAAATTCATCACATAAATCACATTCTAAATCTACTTGAAGAAGAAAAATAGGTTTTGAAGTGACACAGGCGCTTCAAAAAGTCTGTTCTATCCTGGAGTCCATTGACTCTCTTTAGTGTTTGTTGCAGTTCTGTTTACCCAGGCTAGCTGTGAGCATCCTAACTGCTGAAATTTGTAACTACTTGATGAACTACCACAGGTTGAGAAATAATTAACTTTTCACCCATTCTTAGCATTTGGTCTTTTATTGTATGAGCAGGTAACCTACCAGTTTATCTTGATAGGTATTTGGCAGTGTTGGTGGTATGGAGGCCATGTTATGGGTCGTTATCTCATTGACTGAGGGTTATGAGGTACAGATGTTACCAAATGGTTGTTGCTAAGATCATGTTCATTATTAGAGGAAATGTGAATATATTTGGTAAAGGATAATCATCTCTTTTTTCCATGCTTGTAATCATCCTCAACTATTTTAGGTTTATCAGAGCTGATCACTGGGTACCACAGCCATCTTGAGGCTAGGCACAGAATAAATAGATATAAAATATGCGTGATAAATATTGTTTGGTCAAAGATCAGTCATTTCTCCTGTCCTCTTTTTTCCAAAGTTTGAGCTTGGAAACCTTTGTAGATTGAACCATGTTTATGGGCAAATTACTGCAGTGGTTTGCCATTGTTTTCTGCAAGATGGTTAATCAGGAGATTCAGACGATGACATATTGGGAAGATTTCCAGGCAGACAATCAACCTAAATGGGCATGTAACAAATGCATCTTTTATAGTCAACAATTCCTGATGTGGGATTTGAGCTGTAGTTTCTGGTCCAGCACCACAAGACCTCAAGAGTACATGAGATTAAAAAAAAATTTTTGAATCAACAAGTTGCTTGTTACAGAAGACTAAAAGTTTTCACCATGCCTTTTTCTATTTCTATAATGGAGGAGCGGTGAAGTAAAAAAGAAACCCCTTTAAAGCACGATTGTAAATATTAAAGTGGGAGCTTCAACAGTCATAGAATACTTGGCATTGTTCAGTAAACTTGTTTTCAAGACCATATTATATTATACTAAATGTATTATAAGATGTTGTGATATATCTGTATTTTAATAATTTATTTTTAAGTTTGGATTTTGATCTAGTGAACTATGGGTTTTCTGTGTGCCTGAGGTTTAAGGATTAACTTATATGTATTTCTGAAGCCATGGTGATTTATTTTAAAACCAGCACAAGAGACAGAGAGTTCCAAGTGTGTAATGAGTTTTGGTTTCCATTAAAAAAGTTTCAAAGCAAAGAGTGTCCATTAAGTTTCAATTTAGAAGGAGAGAGGTTGGTGTAAAAAACATATCATTTTATATTTCTTTATTTTGGATTAAGGACCAAAATGAGAAAAGAAGATTCTGCTAGAAAACAATATTGGCGGAAAGAGCTGCTGCATTTTTAAAAACAAGTTGATGGAATTCATTGTGAGTTGTGTTTATACAGTTGCTTTGTTCAAGCAGTGAGGGTAGATGCCTAAGATGCCATGGCATCGGGGGATTGGTGCAAGCTTGATCCAGAGTCAGATTTCTGATTCGTTTGTGCAATCGGGAGCTGCTGAGGGGCTGATATCACCAGCAGGACAATAATTCTCTGATTGGCTGCTAAAGAGCTGAGCAACTGACAGTGAAGTAACTAAAACCTGAAAGAAAGCTGGCTATTTTCTCCCATCAGTTACTGAAAGCTGTTGCCTCCCAGCAGCGACTGGAAAATTGTACAATTACTGTTTCAAATGCCCCGTGAAAGGATGTGGAAGTAAAGTGATTGGAGAACTGAAGGTCTTGGAAGAAGCAAAAGGGATATCTCATTGAATCTTGTGCATTGATGTTATTAATCTACTTTTGCCCAGTTTTCATTCCTGTATTTTTAACTTCCATCCCTGTTTGTTTGTTAAGTCTGTCTGGATGTGTGTTGAAGGATTAAACACAGGGTTAGAGTTTTGGCTAGTAAGTTATACATTTTGGTAATTAATCATTTTGTTTGCCTCTGGTTAGAATCGATTCGCTATTATAAATATTGATTCTTGTTATATATAATAGTGTTTTCTGTGAATCTGACTATTTGATTAATCTTTAATTTTTGTGACAACTCTGGGGCTCTGGGGCACACTTTCTCAAGTGACTTATGGCATTGGTTTTCTTTTGATTAAAGGAAAGCCCAGAGCTTGAAAAGAGCTTTTGGGATTTAGTTTTGTCAGTTTTCGGATGTCTTGACTGGACCATAAGACCATAAGACATAGGAGTGGAAGTAAGGCCATTCGGCCCATCGAGTCCACTCCGCCATTCAATCATGGCTGATGCGCATTTCAGCTCCACTTGCCAGCGTTCTCCCCGTAGCCCTTAATTCCTCTAGACAACAAGAACCTATCGATCTCGGCCTTGAAGACATTTAGCGTCCCGGCTTCCACTGCACTCCGTGGCAATGAATTCCACAGGCCCACCACTCTCTGGCTGAAGAAATGTCTCCGCATTTCCATTCTGAAATGACTGGAACTGGATATATGAAACAGTTACACCTGAGAAAGTGAGACATTTCAGAATTGTTAGTTTAGTTTAAAAATTCCAACCCAGAAGTGTTCAATTAAAACCTTGAAGAAGTTACGTGAAGCTGAGAAAGTCTAAGCTCAGCTGTATGAAGAATCAAGGAAGAGGCTATCAAATTCTCATTACTGAGGCCACAACTAAGTCAAACTCTCTACAGTTCGGATTAATAAGATTGCATTGTGCTATGTATTTTGAAATCTTAAACATGTTAACTTTAAATACTTTGGTTGAGAAAGTGTGGAAACAAGCCCTTCGCCCCAACAAGTCCACACCGACCCTCCGAAGAGCAACCCAACTAGACCTATTCCACTATTTTTACCCTGACTAATGCACTGAACACTACAGGTAATTTAGATTAGATTAGATTACTTACAGTGTGGAAACAGGCCCTTCGGCCCAACAAGTCCACACCGCCCCGCCGAAGCGTAACCCACCCATACCCCTACATCTACATTTACCCCTTACCTAACACTATGGGCAATTTAGCATGGCCCATTCACCTGACCTGCACATCTTTGGACTGTGGGAGGAAAACGGAGCACCTGGAGGAAACCCACGCAGACACTGGGAGAATGTGCAAACTCCACACAGACAGAGGTGGGAATTGAACCCAGGTCCCTGGCGTTGTGAGGCAGCAGTCCTAACCACTGAGCCACCATGACACCCTATTCTATTGCATTTTCATTTCTTTCTATAAAAATGTTTTATTGTTAAAACTAACTCTGCAGCATTGCATGTTCAGGTTCCAGTGTAAGATCATCTTGTTAAAACCAACAAAAAAAATCTATCAAGTCGGGTTTCAGCCTGATGTCTGATTTATCCACTCATAACATCAGCTGTGATCCTAATACATGCATGTTCTTTGTGACCTTACAAACATGGACCTTACATTGTTATTTGAACAAACAATGTTTTAGAGCTCAGAAGAAGCTTTCATTTTTAGGGAATTAACAGGTAGCTTAATGAAAACTTACCTTCTTGTATCACTGTTTTTAATCCAATGATTGTCTACTTTAAGACAGCAACATTCAATAATAACTGGCTGTGTAAATTGCATTCATTTACATGCCTTCTGAGTCACATATCATCCCTGTACATTCAATGTACATTTATGTGAAGATTGTCACCAAATATTTGAACTTACATTGTTTAGGTGACAGTTTATTAGCAAAATATCTAATTTGTTAACAAGTTGAACTTCTTTCTCTGTTGCCTCTGTATAGTGGATGTGCAAATAATTTGCTGTGTGTACAGTTGATGCAATACACATAATTGATGACATGATACATCTGGTAAAGGCGACAATATTTTTATAAAAAGAATTCATAAAGGCAGAGAGAGACAATTTACCAAGAAATCATTGTCAGGGCACCACTGGATGAGTATACAATTTGTCCATGTGGTATTTCTCTGGCTGAAATTTGAGTATAGACATTAGTCCCTTTAATTAAGGATTTACCAATAATAGAGGATGGACTGCAAGGAAACAGTTTGTTAATGACATCAGCAACAATATCCATATTTCTTGCCGATCACCCAGGCAACAGATGGGAATGAAAACATTGATTAAAATAGAACCTTCAGACTGTTCTTGTGATGTTAGTACGAGAGTTTAAAGTGTTGATGAGAGAAGCAATATTGAAATCCAAGAGTAGATCATTGAATCCATTCTCCAGAATTAGCAGTGCTTGCTAATTAGATAGGCTCCTTCTGTTCATACTTTTGCTTATCACAAATATAAGTAGGAAAGTCTTTCGTCCAATTGAGGGATTTGCTTGTTTCCATGTCATAGGTGATATCTTCACCATAATCTCTGAAAGGCTTTTAAGAAATGAACAAATTGTCATTGAAATATGTAGCGACTACGTTCATAGAGAACAAAATACAAAGTTTGTGATTAATAAAGAACTATTAATTTATACACTTTAGTGTTTTACTCTCTTTCATACTTTATTTGAGAGTTAGGAATAATTAAGTGAGAGAGTCACAATTTTTCATTACATCATAAGAACTGTTAAAACCAAATGAAAGGTTATCAAACTGAAACATAGAAAACCTGAACTGAGGGTGGAATCTTCTAGGGCCCTGAATGACATTGGCAATGAAGAAAAATCTAAGAGAATCACAAAAGAAGTTGAGTGAGCCCTTCTGTGATATTCAGAGTAAAAAAGGCTATGGCGTAATGTTGGAAAGTGGGACTAGTATAGATTTAGTGTAGCTTTGTTAGTGCAGACTTGATGGGCCAAAGGGCCTCTTCTGTACTGTATGATTCTAACTCATGTTTTCCAACAGAGTTCAAGACATTGAGGTGAAATTCTCATTTATGAGCGGCGTGAGCCTATGAATCGGCATAATTTTTATCTTTATTACCCTCATTAACTGCAAGTCCCACTGCTCATTATGAGGATCTTATCCCACCACCTGCAGCTTGGAAAGTAGAGACCAAGAATTCCCGGCAAGGAAGGCAGAATGAGTGCCTGGGTGATCCAGACCAGTGGACACTTCAGTGCATCGACCACATGCATACCCACAGATACTAGCATCTGACAACTGTCACCCTCTCCACATCTTCAAGGCACATCTCTGGCCCACTTAAGGTACTCTGCTGCAATGCCATGCTGCAATTTGCATTGCACCGGCACCTACTGTTAAAATGTCATTGCAAAAATACTTTGAACAGAGCTCACAGATTGGAGCAGGCTGCATCTCAGGGTTTCTCACTTGCTGTCATAGTGCTCACTCACTTTGAGCCTTCCTGGATACTGACAGCATCTATGCCCTGCCTTGTCTTTTAGTGCCAGGCTGTTTGTCATGAGTGTAGGCAGTCATCAGACAGGTTGCTGTATGGCAGTGTAATATGTCAATCTCGTACCTGCATTATGTGCCTGCAGCCTACACAGCAATTGCACTTGATATTGCGCTTCAACTGTATGGCCATGCCTCAACATCTACAGGGAGGAGTTGTCCGTCATGTCAAGGGAGACCCCCTTCATTCAGGGGATCTTGGCACAATAAGTCATGGGCAGCTTCCAATGTCAGTCCAGGTGTGTGCAGTGTCAGTTCATCCCTTGGGGTAGTCACAATCCGAATCCTCTTCTCATAGGGGTTGAGAAGCCAAATGTCAGGTAGCCCACCACCTGTCTTGACTCTTTCTGCCCTCCTGTGGGCTGCTCCCTCCTGGAACGAGAAGGATTGAGTGAGATGAAATTGGGTGGCACTGTTGTTAGTCTTGGTGCAATGGGGCAAAAGTGTCCTGAGTGCTTGAGTAGATAGGCATAGCAGGTCAGGCAGCATCCGAGGAGCAGAAAAATCGACCATTCCTGATGAAGGGCTTTTGCCTGAATCATTGATTTTCCTGCTCCTCTGATGCTGCCTGATCTGCTGTGCTTTTCCAGCTCCACACTCTCGACTCTAATCTCCAGCATCTGCAGTCCTCACTTTTGCCTGCTTGAGTAGATAGTTCAGAGGTATGTACAGCTAGCCATGTGGGGGAATTGGGCTGGATAAAAACTAGTGAGGGAAGATACGATATGCAATTGTGATACTGTGTGAGCCTTGGTGGGAGGTGATTGTGGTAGCAGAGAGAAGATAGTGACACTTACTCTTGTAGAGTGGAGAAGGCCATTGACCTTATTCCGAGAGCGCTGGGCATATTTCTGGATGGCTGCGATCATCGTGATCTGGGTGGCAAATTTGGACCAGGCAGGTAGGCTCTGGAGCTGTGGCCACCTCTGACAGTCTTGGGGAAAAAGAGCTTCCTTCTTCTGTAGTATCCCAACTTCCAGGATCTCCAGGTCCCTGTCAATGAAGTGGGGCACCAAATTCTCCTTTTCTACTATATCTTGATGAAGGTCATGAACCAAGCAGGGCAGCTCTGGGCTGTTCTTGACCAGGTGCTCAACATCTTTTCAAAAATGCCACCTGGGACCAGGGATGGCAGTCCATTCTTGCAATGTCTGGGTAATAGCCAGTCATTATTGCTACACTGAGTGGTGAAATTGGGCTAGCATTGGATGGGTGGGGGGGGGGGGGGGGAACCATAGACGGGGAGCAGGTAAATAATGAGCTAAGTTTGATGTGACAGTGTGAGAAAATTCCACAGGCCTCATGGATAGAAGTCCTCCATGAAAGGCGACAAGATTGGCACTTAGCCAAAATATCACAAGATTTAGCCCTTTGCCTTTTATTTCTGTATGAGTGTATGAATGTGATGGTCTAACTGGCTTTCAAACTGCTCTTTGCTAATCATTGATGCTCTCACCCACATGGGGAGTTGGATCAGTTACGTCGAAGAAGCATTTCACACAATAAGGTCAAAAGTCAACCATCTCAACTTGATTGGGAATTTAAGGAAGTGGAAAGATTGGGTCTGGTCAAGTTTGAAGAGTTTGGCGCTGGAAAAGCACAGCCGGCCAGGCAGCATCCATGGAGCAGGAGAATCGACGTTACAAGTGTAAACCCTTCATCAAGAATGTCCAGCACCACACTCTTTGATTCTGATCTCCAGCATCTGCAGTCCTCACTATCTTCTGGTCAAGTTTGGAACCCCATGAACTCAATTTCTGAGCAAATGCAATCAGGGATATCAGATGTTGAAGCCAACTCAATATTTGTCTTTTGAATGCTTCTTGTCCTCACACCTCTTAAGGAGATCTCAAGTTTACAAGCTTGGAGTCATTCAGCACTGTCCTTCAGTCCATCAAGTCAACCTATTTAAATGCATCTTTCCAGCACTTAGCCCATAGTCTTGGACATTTCAACTGCTTATTCACATTCTCTATAAACTTTCTAACAATGGCAGCAGTTCCCTTGTTTCGGGGGTGAAGGTATGGTGAACTGCTACATTAGCGTGTAAATCCTAATTCAGCTCAAGCTCCAGCAGGTCATGATGGTGGGGACAGTGGGTGCAGAGTTGACACAGGAAGTTTGGGTCAGTGTGACTGAGATCCAAATATGATTGAAGAAGGGACAAGAGGATGACAGCAGGGATATCAGGGGTCATGGGAGGTCAAGGTTAGGTATTGTCTGCAGCAGCTTCCGTCATGTGCTTCCACTGACTTCAACCCCCAACACCAGTAACCCAGTATGCTCTCTGCTTGACCCAATCACCTATTCAGGACACAGCCTGCAGCTGAAGTAGTAACTGTGGCATCCCCTTTTGTTTCCTCTAATGCAATGGCATTTTCTTATCCTAGAAGGAAAACAGCTCACAATCCGGCAGGAAGACTGAAAATGGCTGATGGGCTTCCTGATGTTCAGCACCCCCCCACCCCTCCCTGTGGAGAACATCCTGGTTCTCACTGCCCAGAGCAGCAGAATGACTGTGACCAAGCCCCTGGACTAGTATTGGAGGCTGGACCTGACCTGCCAGGTCCCCCAGACCAGACACTACCTCCCTTGGCTTGACAATCATGACAAACTTCTTGTCTTTGCTTCTGTGCTTATTGGTAAGGCAAGACAGAAGTAAGATGAGTCAGGTATCTCTGGCTGAGGGGATAGCATGTAAGAAGGCAATACACAGCAATGCAATGTAGGGATATTGTGAGCATCCAGGTTGGTTCAGAGTGAGCGAATGCTATGGGAGCAAGTGAAGAGCCTGGAGATGTAGCCTGGTGCAGCCCATGAGCTAGGTGTGTGCCCTTGAGAACAAAGTTTCCTTGCAGCAACATTGCAATGATAGTTGTTGGTGCAGCCCAAGGTGCAGCGTTGGATTGCAAGAAATATCTGTCAGTGGATCAGAGATTTGTTGTGAGGGTTCTTGGAGGCTGGTACATATTGGATGCCAATGTCTGTGGAAAATCAGGTTTCTGAGGCTGATACCTTTGGAACATGCTCAAGAGGTCAGTGCCCAGTGTCCAATATGGAGGACCTTTGGAATGAATGGCAAGCTGAAGTGATCAGGTATCTTCATGTGAAGAATTCTCAAAGTCTAGCTTGTTTGAAGTATTAGGCAAGATAGGAAACTGAATGCTTCTGAGACTATTAATTAGACCTCTAACACAGTGTTCAAAAAGCAATAATCCTGCTTAACTCACCAATGTCTGGTGAGAAGCTAGTCTTGCAACTTTCCAGAAGCGTGAAAGATGGTGCAAGTCGTTCCTGATGATGAGATGGGCCTTATTGTCTATGTCTACCATGAATCTCACGATCACTCCTGTCACTTAGTCTACCATAAGATTCCACCTATGAGCTCTGATTCGCTGTCAGAGTTGCTGCCAGATCTACTGAATATTTCAAGGATTTCTCTCTTTATTTTATACTTCCAACATCTGCAATAATTTGATGTGTATCCAGAAGATTAACTCACTTAGTTTTCTAACCATAAATAAACTAGCATTTGAAATGAGGATAGGTAAATGTGAAATGTCAGATCAGGTGCTGCATGAAATTCTTACCATATCATTATAAACCGGGTTTGAATCTTCCCTGGTGCGTCTTAACTCTTTCTCACCTAAGAATGACAAAGATTTAAGAGTTCAGTGCTGTAAAATCCACCACGATATAACTTAACTATCTGCCTGATTCTTTTGATTTTGTAACAGACATATTCCCTAAAATGTAACATTCTTTTATAAGGGGTATTGGCAAAACAGATTCAGACACACAAGTTCAGAAATTGTTCTCTGCAATATTTCATGTCAGCATACACAAATTTAGACCAGTGAATGGCATTCTGTGTGTTATTTTGATAAACCTATTAATCCACTTACTTTAAACACAACATGGAACATTTCCACTGTGTTTTATAAAAGTTGACCCTATAGTTAACTCCAATAACGTTAAAGGCATCATGTTCTTACTTTCCCATTACTGAAAGTGGTACTTTAACCTGAGATTCAACAAACCTTAGGTGAGGGGAGACGTTGAGAAGGACAGTCCTTCCCAGTAACCTCAGCTGGTGCAGGTGTTGAACACTTGCTGTTAGTATAACTCCAGATCATAAACTAGCTGCCCAGTCAACTGAGCAAACTAATCCCCCAATGCCAATGAGGCCAAATGAAAAGATATAAAAGATTATATAAATAATCTGAGTTAAAAATCACACAACACCAGGTTATAGTCCAACAGGTTTAATTGGAAGCACTAGCTTTTGGAGTGCCGCTCCTTCATCAGGTGGTTGAGGAGGACACAATTCTAAGGCACAGAATTTTTGGCCTTACATTTGTGTCCTCCACAACCACCTGATGAAGGAGCGGCACTCCAAAAGTGAGTGCTTCCAATTAAACCTGTTGGACTATAACCTGGTGTTGTGTGATTTTTAACTTTGTACACCCCAGTCTAACACCAGCACCTCCAAATCATAAATAATCTGAAACCCGCTTCATTTGGCAGAGCTTATCTGTCAGACTGTTGATTGCAGTGGGATTAGAACACATGGCACTGATTTCACTGATTTAGTTAATAAAACATTGAAACATAGTCTGTAACGACTAAACACTGTATTTAAATTTCATTCTTATCATCACATTTAGGCTTCCACCCACATCTGTTTGGAAGATGATATTTACACCAGCTCTTTGCATACTTGCTTCCTGTATTTGCTGCATTGTATATTGTTCTTTATCTGAGGCTTTATTTAAATCTGTGGGGTCAAGGCATATTTTCATTCATTGTTCAGCTTTACTGTGACTGCCCTAAAGATTCCTGCAGGTGTCAGCTGTGACTCATTTGGTAACACTCTGTGGCAGTAGATTGTAGGTTCAAGTCCCACTTTATAAAGTCAAACACAAAGGCCTTGTCTGATACTCCAATACACACTGAGGCAGGGGCTCATCGTTTAATATTTGCATTGTGGATGAGATGACAAACTGAGGCCACCGTCTGCCTTTTTGGCTCACTGATTCCCAAGGTGAGTGTGTGACTGTTTCCCAGTGTCCCACCAAATAACTTACCCTCAACCTACTTCACTGAAGAATGGTTTTGTTTTGGAGCTTGTTACATTTTCTACGTTTGTGACAATTGGCTGGAAAGCACTTTGGAATGTGCAGGAGTAAATGGTGCTATATAAATGTGAGTCAAGAGTGTGTTGCTGGAAAAGCACAGCAGGTCAGGCAGCATCCAAGGAGCAGAAGAATCAATGTTTCAGGCATAAGCCCTTCATCAGGAATTGGCTGAACGCCAGCACCACACTCTTGACTCTGATCTCCAGCACGTGCAGCCCTCACTTTCTCTTATATGAATGTGAGTTTTTCCTTTTTCTTTGCACCTGGTATTGGCATTAATCTCTGTTCCTTACAATCATTGACCCTAGCATTTAGGCTGTACAAGAGCCTGTGACAAATTTGTGGCCATACATTGTTTATTTTACGCTTTTACAGCAGACAGAAAAGGCAGGCAGCACTTAATGCTGTACTTTGACCTGGAAGGCTGTGCAAAAGCGACCTTAGTAAAATTGGTAACTGTCAATTTGACTGTGAGTTTCCTTCGTGTCGGTGCAGACACCATGGGGCGAAGAGCTTCTTCTGCATTGCGTAATACTACGATTCTAATGCCGTTTATCTCAGCAGCCCTATGACTCGAGATTCCCTCTTTTGACAAAGTTTAAGCCAGTTTAGTGGGACCAGCTCTGAGGAAATGTTTAGCCTCTCTCTCTTTGTCCAATTGGAAGCTGAGAAGCTAGCCTTTCAATGTGAAATTGGAAGGTTCTGAATTCTCTAACTTACCAGCTGCAGTTTTCTTCCTGTATCTTGTGGCATAGATAGTAACAACAAGGGACAAAATAACCACAATTCCGAGCGCAGGTACCACTGTTATGGAAAAATTTGGCGTGCTGTGAAAGAGAACGGTAGAGAGTTTATTTCTCCAAATAGGAGCTCATTTTCTGAGCAGGACCATAGACTTCTTTTTTCACGACTCCCTTATTTGCAAGGCATAATGATACAAGGTTTCACACCAGCTGAAGTTCAGAATGGACTTATGGAGTATAAATCTGAAATGGACACTTGGAAAACAGAGTTAAAAGATCAGGTGTGGAAAATGAACAGAAACTCTCAAGCGTCAGGACAAAAAAAAACATGCTTTTGCTAAGGACATTTAAGAAAGCACATTTTCTGGGGTGACAAATGAGAGAGACTCCGGCCAGTGAAGGAACAGAGTCCTGCCTCAGATCCTTCAGGAGAAAGAGAATTTATATTGCCCTTCATTGAAGAAGCGAAACAGACCTTTGCTAAAGGGGTTCGACAGCAGCTCAGTTAAGATTTGTTTGAAGATTTTCAGGAATCATAGAATCCCTACAGTGTGGAAACAGCCCTTCGGCCCAACAAGTCCACACCAACCCTACGAAGAGTAACACACCCAGACCTATTCCCCTACCCTATATTTACCCTTGACCAATGCACCTAACCTATACATCCCTGAACACTATGGGCAATTTAGCATGGCCAATTCACCTAACCTGCACATCTTTGGATTGTGGGAGGAAACTGGAACACCCGAAGGAAACCCCTGCAGACACGGTGAGAATGTGCAAACTCCACACAGATAGTCTCCCGAGGCTGACGTGGAACCCAGGTCGCTGGCGCTGTGAGGCAGCAGTGCTAACCACTGACCCACTGTGACGCTGATGAAGGTCAGTTCGAGAAAGGAATTACATCATATCCAGAGGGATGGAAACAGCCAGTTCAACCTCATCAGTCTGTGTTAGTGTAAATCTTCAAAATGAATCCTATTCCAAACACAATATTTTTATTTTCACTTAAACTTTAAAATGTTAGAATTTTCCATCATGGAGAAAAAAAATCAGATAAAGACTTTATAACTCTCCCCTCCTTCAACGCATTTATAAATGTCAAAATGATCTCTGTTTTGATTTCTGGCAGTATTTTCCACAGTCTCAAAACCCTTGATGCGAAAATACTTCTCCTGTCAGTCAGAAACTCATATTTAATCTTAAACGTACCTTCCCTGGTCCATGACTCCCACAAAGTTCTAAAAGCTCTGTGTCATCCTTTTAACCTTTAAATTATCCCCTAAATTCCCTTGCACTAATAAAAACAGCGGTAAATTTTCATACTTTTATTCACATTTGCATTTTGTCACAGCAGACAATGGATTCGATTGGCTTTCTTAGTGAATAAGAAGAGTTGTTCTTATTTAGTTAGAAAATGTCTTTGAAATTAACCAAAGAACCCTTTAAGTATAGCGAACAATTTCCCTGTAGTTATAAATATTCTGAATCAACCTACTTGAGCATATGATGAAAACTGAGGATGTGAGAGTGCCAGAACTGAAGGCCTTTTGAGGTCTTATGAGGGTTGTAGGCTTGGACAAGATTACAGAAATAACGACAATGGAAGCACATGAATTATCAAATGGACAGAGGAGGTTGAATCTGATGACAGGTAAATGGGACTTGGTGGAAACTTGGAGAGAGTCAGAAGTGTTTGGATAATCTCACATTTATTGAAGATGAACAATTGCTGACCAGCTGTTGAATAATCAGATGAGTAACTGGCTTCAATCAGTAGCCAGTCACCATTCAGTGACAATCCCAGGGTTAGTGGCTGGTGTTCATTCTGTTCAATCTCTGACCTCACTCTCTGTACATTCACAGGGTCAGTGACTGACCCTCACTCTCTGACAATTCCCAGGGTCACACACTGATCCTCACTCTCTCATTATTCCCAGGGTCACACACTGACCCTCACTCTCTGACCATTCCCAGGGTCACACACTGACTCTCACTCTCTGAACATTCCCAGGGTAAAACACTGACCCTCACTCTCGCCCCATTCCCAGGGTCAGTGACTGACCCTCACTGTCTGACCATTCCCAGGGTAAAACATTGACCCTCACGCTCTCCCCATTGCCAGGGTCAGTGACTGACCCTCACTCTCTGGCCATTCCCAGGGTCACACACTGACTCTCATTCTCTGACCATTCCCAGCGTCAGTGACTGACCCTCACTCTCTGATCATTCTCAGGGTCACACACTGACCCTCACTCTCTCCCCATTCCCAGGGTCAGTTACTGACCCTCACTCTCTGGCCATTCCCAGGGTCACACACTGAAATTCATTCTCTGACCATTCGCAGGGTCACATAAAGAACCTCACTCTCTGAACATCCCAGGGTCACATACAGACCCTCACTCTTTGACCATTTCCATGGCGACATACTGACCCACATTCTCTGAGCATTCCCACTGTAACACACTGACCCTCACTTTCTGACCATTCCCAGGATCACACACTGACCCTCACATTCTGACCATTCCCAGGGTCACATACTGACCCTCACGGTCAGACCATTCCCACAGTCACAAACTGACCCTCACACTCTGACCATTCCTAGGGTCACGCATTGAGACCCTCACTCGGAACATTCACAGGGTCAGTGACTGACCCTCACAAACTGAGCATTCCCACCATCACCCACTGACCCTCACTCTCTGACCACTCCCAGGGTCACACACTGGACCTCACTCTCTGACCATTCCCAGGGTCAGTGACTGACCGTCACTCTCTGACTATTCCCAGGGTCACACTCTGAACCTCACTCTCTCACCATAAACAGGGTCAGTAACTGACCCTCACTCTCTGACCATTCACAGGATCAGTGACTGACCAGTCACTGATCATTCCCACCATCACAAACTGACACTCACTCTCTGACTATTCCCAGGATCACACACTGACTCTCACTCTCTGATCATTCCCAGGGTCACACACTGACCCTCACTCTCTGACCACTCCCAGGGTCACACACTGACCCTCAGTCTCTGACCATTCCCCGGGTCACACACTGACCCTCACCTTCTGATCATTCCCAGGGTCACACACTGACCCTCACTCTCTGTCCACTCACAGGGTCACACAGTGACCCTCACTCTCTGACCATTCCCAGCGTAAGTGACTGACTCTCACTCTCTAACCATTTCCAGCATCACACACTGACCCTCACTGTCTGACCATTCCCAGGGTCACACACTGTACCTCACTCTCTGAACATTCCCAGGGTCAGTGACTGATCCTCACTGCCTGACCATTCCCAGGGTCAGAGATTGACCCTCACTCTCTGACCATTCCCAGGGTCAGTGACTGACCCTCACTCTCTGACCATTCCCAGGGTCACACACTGACCCTCACTCGAAGAACATTCCCAGGGTCACACACTGACCCTCACCTTTGACCATTCCCAGGGTCACATACTGACCCTCACTCTCTCACCATTCCCATGGTCACACACTGACCCTCATTGTCTGGCCATTCCCCGGGTCACACACTGACCCTCACCTTCTGATCATTCCCATGGTCACATACTGACCCTCACTCTCTGTACATTCACAGGGTCAGTGAATGACCTCACTCTCTGACTATTCCCAGTGTTACACACTGACCCTCACTCTCTCATCATTCCCAGGGTCACACACTGACTCTCAGTCTCTGATCATTCCCAAGGTCACACACTGACCCTCACTCTCTGACCATTCCCATGGTCACACACTGACCCTCACTGTCTGACCATTCCCACGGTCACATACTGACACTCACTCTCTCACCATTCCCCGGGTCACACACTGACCCTCACCTTCTGATCATTCCCAGGGTCACATACTAACCCGCACTCTCTGACCATTCCCAGGGTCACACACACTGACGCTCACTCTCTGTCCACTCACAGGGTCACACACTGACCTTCACTCTCTCCCCATTCCCAGGGTCAGTTACTGTCCTTCACTCTCTGACAATTCCCAGGGTCACACACTGACCCTCACTCTCTGGCCATTCCCAGGGTCACACACTTACCATCACTCTCTGACCATTCCCAGGGTCATACACTGGTCCTCACTCTCTGACCGTTCACAGGGTCATACATTGTACCTCACTCTCTGACCATTCACAGGGTCAGTGACTGACCCTCTCACACTGACCAATCCCTCCATCACATACTGCCCCTCACCCTCTGACCATTCCCAGGGTCACACACTGACCCACACTCTCTCAACATTCATAGGGTCAGTGACTGACCCTCACTCTCTGACCATTCATAGGGTCAGTGAATGACCCTCACTCTCTGACCATTCCCAGGGTCACACACTGGCTCTCACTCTCTGACCATTCCCAGGGTCAGTGACTGACCCTCCCTTTCTGACCATTCCCAGGGTTAGTGACTGACCCTTACTCTCTGACCGTTCCCAGGGTCACACACTGACCCTCCCTCTCTGACCATTCCCAAGGTCACACACTGGCCCTCACCTTTGACCATTCCCAGGGTCACATACTGACCCTCACTCTCTCACCATTCCCATGGTCACACACTGACCCTCATTGTCTGGCCATTCCCCGGGTCACACACTGACCCTCACCTTCTGATCATTCCCATGGTCACATACTGACCCTCACTCTCTCACCATTCCCAGGGACACACACTGACACTCACTCTCTGACCACTCACAGGGTCACACACTGACCAGTCCTAGGGTCAGTGACTGACCGTCACTCTCTGACTATTCCAAGGGTCACACACTGACCCTCACTCTCTGACCATTCCCAAGGTCACACTCTGACCCTTCACTGTCTGACCATTCCCACGGTCACATACTGACCCTCACTCTCTCACCATTCCCCGGGTCACACACTGACCCTCACCTTCTGATCATTCCCAGGGTCACATACTAACCCGCAGTCTCTGTCCACTCACAGGGTCACACACTGACCTTCACTCTCTCCCCATTCCCAGGGTCAGTTACTGACCCTCACTCTCTGACAATTCCCAGTGTCACACACTGACCCTCACTCTCTGGCCATTCCCAGGGTCACACACTGAACTTCATTCTCTGACCATTCCCAGGGTCACATAAAGAACCTCACTCTGAACATCCCAGGGTCACATACAGACCCTCGCTCTCTGACCATTCCCACGGTGACATACTGACCCACATTCTCTGAGCATTCCCACCGTAACACACTGACTCTCACTCTCTGACCATTCCCAGGGTCACACATTGACCCTCACATTCTGACCATTCCCAGGGTCACATACTGACCGTCACTCTCTGACCATTCCCATGGTCACACATTGACCCTCACGGTCAGACCATTCTCACAGTCACAAACTGACCCTCACTCTCTGACCATTCCTAGGGTCTCACATTTAGACCCTCACTCTCTGTAAATCCACAGGGTCAGTGACTGACCCTCACAAACTGATCATTCCCACCATCACACACTGACCCTCACTCTCTGACAATTCCCAGGATAACACACCGACCCTCACTCTCTGACAATTCCCAGGATAACACACTGACCCTCACTCTCTGACAATTCCCAGGATAACACACTGACCCTCACTCTCTGACAATTCCCAGGATAACACTCTGACTCTCACTCTCTGATCATTCCCAGGGTCACACACTGAACCTCACTCTCTCACCATACACAGGGTCAGTGACTGACCCTCACTCTCTGACCATTCACAGGGTCAGTGACTGACCCTCACTCTCTGACCATTCACAGGATCAGTGACTGACCCTCACACACTGATCATTCTCACCATCACACACTGACTCTCACTCTCTGATCATTCCCAGGGTCACCCACTGACCCTCACTCTCTCACAATTCCCAGGGTCACACACTGACCCTCACTCTCTAACCATTCCCAGCATTACACACTGACCCTCACACTCTGACCATTCCCAGGTTCATACACTGGACCTCACTCTCTGACCATTCACAGGATCAGTGACTGACCCTCACACACTGATCATTCTCACCATCACACACTGACCCTCAGTCTCTGACCATTCCCAGGATATCACACTGACTCTCACTCTCTGATCATTCCCAGGGTCACACACTGACCCTCACTCTCTGACCACTCACAGGGTTACACAGTGACCCTCACACTCTGACCATTCCCAGCGTAATTGACTGACTCTCACTCTCTGACCATTCCCATGGTCACACACTGACCCCAACTCTCTGACCACATCCAGGGTCACACACTGACCCTCACTCTCTGACCATTCCCAGGATCACACACTGACCCTCAATCTCTGACTTTTCCCAGGGTCACACACTGGACCTCACTCTTTGACCATTCCCAGGGTCAAGTGACTGTCGTCACTCTCTGACCATTCACACCATCACACACTGACCCTCACTCTCTGACCATTCCCAGGGTCAGTGACTGACCCTCACTCTCTGACCATTCCCACTGTCACACACCGACCCTCACTCTCTGACCATTCCCAGGGTCACACACTGAACCTCATTCTTTGATCATTCCCACTGTCACACACTGACCCTCAGTCTCTGACCATTCCCCGGGTCACACACTGACCCTCACTCTCTGACCACTCACACGGTCACACAGTGACCCTCACTCTCTGACCATTCCCAGCGTAAGTGACTGACTCTCACTCTCTGACCATTCCCATGGACACACTGACCCTCACTCTCAGACCATTCACAGTATCACACACTGATTCTCACTCTCTGACCATTCCCCGGGTCACACTGTGACCCTCACTCTCTGACAATTCCCAGGGTCACCCACTGGCCCTCACTCTCTGACCATTACCTGGGTCCGTGACTGACACTCACTCTCTGACCATTCCCAGGGTCACCCACTGAACCTCACTCTCTGACCATTACTTGGGTCAGTGACTGACTCTCACTTTCTAACCATTTCCAGCATCACACACTGACCCTCACTGTTTGACTATTCCCAGGGTCACACACTGTACCTCACTCTCTGAACATTCCCAGGGTCAGTGACTGATCCTCACTGCCTGACCATTCCCACTTTCACAAACTGACCCTCACACTCTGACCACTCATAGGGTCACACACTGAACCACACTGTCTGACCATTCCCAGGGTCAATGACTGACCATCACTCTCTGACCATTTCCAGGGTTACACACTGACCCTCACTCTCTCAGCATTCCCAGTGTCAGTGACTGAACCTCACTCTCTGACCATTTCCTCCATTACACATTGACCCTCACTCTCTGACCATTCACAGGTTCAATGACTGATCCTCACTCTCTGACCATTCCCAGGGTCAGTGACTGACCATCACTCTCTGACCATTCACACCATCACACACTGACTCTCACTCTCTGACCATTCCCAGGGTCACCCACTGACCCTCACTCTCTCACAATTCCCAGGGTCACGCACTGACCCTCACTCTCTAACCATTCCCAGCATTACACACTGACCCTCCAACTCTGACCATTCCCAGGTTCATACACTGGACCTCACTCTCTGACCGTTCACAGGGTCATACACTGGACCTCACTCTCTGACCGTTCACAGGGTCAGTGACTGACCCTCACACACTGATCATTCTCACCATCACACACTGACCCTCACTCTCTGACCATTCCCAGGATAACACACTGACTCTCACTCTCTGATCATTCCCAGGGTCACACACTGACCCTCACTCTCGGACCAGTCCCAGGGTCACACACTGACCCTCACTCTCTGACCATTCCCGGGTCACAGACTGACCCTCACTCTCTGACCACTCACAGGGTCACACAGTTCCCCTCACTCTCTGACCATTCCCAGCATAAGTGACTGACTCTCACTTTCTGACCATTCCCATGGACACACACTGACCCTCACTCTCTGACTACTCTCAGGGTCACACACCGACTCTCACTCTCTGACCATTCCCATGGTCACACACCGACCCCTACTGTCTGACCACACCCAGGGTCACACACTGAACCTCACTCTTTGACCATTCCCACTGTCACACACCGACCCTCACTCTCTGACCATTCCCAGGATCACACACTGACCCTCAATCTCTGACTTTTCCCAGGGTCACACACTGGACCTCACTCTTTGACCATTCCCAGGGTCAAGTGACTGTCGTCACTCTCTGACCATTCCCAGGATCACACACTGACCCACAATCTCTGTCTTTTCCCAGGGTCACACACTGGACCTCACTCTTTGACCATTCCCAGGGTCAAGTGACTGTCGTCACTCTCTGACCATTCACACCATCACACACTGACCTTCACTCTCTGACCATTCCCAGGGTCAGTGACTGACCATCACTCTCTGACTATTCCCAGGGTCACACTCTGAACCTCACTCTCTCACCATAAACAGGGTCAGTAACTGACCCTCACTCTCTGACCATTCACAGGTTCAGTGACTGACCCTCACTCACTGATCATTCCCACCATCACACACTGACACTCACTCTCTGACTATTCCCAGGATCACACACTGACTCTCACTCTCTGATCATTCCCAGGGTCACACACTGACCCTCACTCTCTGACCACTCCCAGGGTCACACACTGACCCTCAGTCTCTGACCATTCCCCGGGTCACACACTGACCCTCACTCTCTGTCCACTCACAGGGTCACACAGTGACCCTCACTCTCTGACCATTCCCAGCGTAAGTGACTGACTCTCACTCTCTAACCATTTCCAGCATCACACACTGACCCTCACTATCTGACCATTCCCAGGGTCACACACTGTACCTCACTCTCTGAACATTCCCAGGGTCAGTGACTGATCCTCACTGCCTGACCATTCCCACTTTCACACACCGACCATTGCTCTCTGACCATTCACAGGGTCACACACTGACCCTCACTCTCTGACCACTCACAGGGTCACACAGTGACCCTCACTCTCTGACCATTCCCAGCGTAAGTGACTGACTCTCACTCTCTAACCATTTCCAGCATCACACACTGACCCTCCCTGTCTGACCATTCCCAGGGTCACACACTGTACCTCACTCTCTGAACATTCCCAGGGTCAGTGACTGATCCTCACTGCCTGACCATTCCCACTTTCACACACCGACCATTGCTTTCTCACCATTCACAGGGTCACACACTGACCCTCACTCTCTGACCATTCCCCGGGCACACACTGACCCTTACACTCTGACCACTCACAGGGTCACACAGTGACCCTCACTCTCTGACCATTCCCAGCGTAAGTGACTGACTCTCACTCTCTGACCATTCCCATGGACACACTGACCCTCACTCTCTGACCATTCACAGTATCACACACTGATTCTCACTCTCTGACCATTCCCCGGGTCACACTGTGACCCTCACTCTCTGACAATTCCCAGGGTCACCCACTGGCCCTCACTCTCTGACCATTACCTGGGACAGTGACTGACCCTCACTCTCTGACCATTCCCAGGGTCACCCACTGAACCTCACTCTCTGACCATTACTTGGGTCAGTGACTGACTCTCACTTTCTAACCATTTCCAGCATCACACACTGACCCTCACTGTTTGACTATTCCCAGGGTCACACACTGTACCTCACTCTCTGAACATTCCCAAGGTCAGTGACATCCTCACTGCCTGACCATTCCCACTTTCACACACCGACCCTCGCTCTCTGACCATTCCCAGGGTCACACACTGACCCTCACACTCTGACCATTCCCAGGGTCACACACTGACCCACACTCTCTCAACATTCCCAGGGTCAGTGACTGACCCTCACTCTCTGACCATTCATAGGGTCAGTGACTGACCCTCACTCTCTGACCATTCCCAGGGTCACACACTGGCCCTCACATTTGACCATTCCCAGGGTCACACACTGACCCTCACTCGAAGAACATTCCCAGGGTCACACACTGACCCACACCTCTGACCATTCCCAGGGTCACATACTGACCCTCACTCTCTCACCATTCCCATGGTCACACACTGACCCTCATTGTCTGGCCAATCCCCGGGTCACACACTGACCCTCACCTTCTGATCATTCCCACGGTCACATACTGACCCTCACTCTCTCACCATTCCCAGGGACACACACTGACACTCACTCTCTGACCACTCACAGGGTCACTCTCTGACTATTCCAAGGGTCACACACTGACCCTCGCTCTCTGTACATTCACAGGGTCAGTGAATGACCTCATTCTCTGACTATTCCCAGTGTCACACACTGATCCTCACTCTCTCATCATTCCCAGGGTCACACACTGACCCTCACTCTCTGACCATTCCCATGGTCACACTCTGACCCTCACTGTCTGACCATTCCCACGGTCACATACTGACCCTCACTCTCTCACCATTCCCCGGGTCACACACTGACCCTCACCTTCTGATCATTCCCAGGGTCACATACTAACCCGCACTCTCTGACCATTCCCAGGGTCACACACTGACGCTCACTCTCTGTCCACTCACAGGGTCACACACTGACCTTCACTCTCTCCCCATTCCCAGGGTCAGTTACTGACCCTCACTCTCTGACAATTCCCAGTGTCACACACTGACCCTCACTCTCTGGCCATTCCCAGGGTCACACACTGAACATCATTCTCTGACCATTCCCAGGGTCACATAAAGAACCTCACTCTCTGAACATCCCAGGGTCACATACAGACCCTCGCTCTCTGACCATTCCCACGGTGACATACTGACCCACATTCTCTGAGCATTCCCACCGTAACACACTGACTCTCACTCTCTGACCATTCCCAGGGTCACACATTGACCCTCACATTCTGACCATTCCCAGGGTCACATACTGACCGTCACTCTCTGACCATTCCCATGGTCACACATTGACCCTCACGGTCAGACCATTCTCACAGTCACAAACTGACCCTCACTCTCTGACCATTCCTAGGGTCTCACATTTAGACCCTCACTCTCTGTAAATTCACAGGGTCAGTGACTGACCCTCACAAACTGATCATTCCCACCATCACACACTGACCCTCACTCTCTGACCATTCCCAGGATAACACACTGACTCTCACTCTCTGATCATTCCCAGGGTCACACACTGAACCTCACTCTCTCACCATACACAGGGTCAGTGACTGACCCTCACTCTCTGACCATTCACAGGATCAGTGACTGACCCTCACACACGGATCATTCTCACCATCACAAACTGACCCTCACTCTCTGACCATTCCCAGGATAACACACTGACTCTCACTCTCTGATCATTCCCAGGGTCACACACTGACTCTCACTCTCTGACCATTCCCATGGTCACACACTGACCCCTACTGTCTGACCATACCCAGGGTCACACACTGAACCTCACTCTTTGACCATTCCCACTGTCACACACCGACCCTCACTTTCTGACCATTCCCAGGGTCACACACTGACCCTCAATCTCTGACTTTTCCCAGGGTCACACACTGGACCTCACTCTTTGACCATTCCCAGGGTCAAGTGACTGTCGTCACTCTCTGACCATTCACACCATCACACACTGACACTCACTCTCTGACTATTCCCAGGATCACACACTGACTCTCACTCTCTGATCATTCCCAGGGTCACACACTGACCCTCACTCTCTGACCACTCCCTGGGTCACACACTGACCCTCAGTCTCTGACCATTCCCTGGGTCACACACTGACCCTCACTCTCTGACCACTCACAGGGTCACACAGTGACCCTCACTCTCTGACCATTCCCAGCGAATGTGACTGACTCTCACTCTCTAACCATTTCCATCATCACACACTGACCCTCACACTCTGACCATTCCCAGGGTCACACACTGACCCACACTCTCTCAACATTCCCAGGGTCAGTGACTGACCCTCACTCTCTGACCATTCATAGGGTCAGTGACTGACCCTCACTCTCTGACCATTCCCAGGGTCACACACTGACCCTCCCTCTCTGACCATTCCCAGGGTCACACACTGGCCCTCACATTTGACCATTCCCAGGGTCACACACTGACCCTCACTCGAAGAACATTCCCAGGGTCACACACTGACCCACACCTCTGACCATTCCCAGGGTCACATACTGACCCTCACTCTCTCACCATTCCCATGGTCACACACTGACCCTCATTGTCTGGCCAATCCCCGGGTCACACACTGACCCTCACCTTCTGATCATTCCCACGGTCACATACTGACCCTCACTCTCTCACCATTCCCAGGGACACACACTGACACTCACTCTCTGACCACTCACAGGGTCACACACTGACCAGTCCTAGGGTCAGTGACTGACCGTCACTCTCTGACTATTCCAAGGGTCACACACTGACCCTCGCTCTCTGTACATTCACAGGGTCAGTGAATGACCTCATTCTCTGACTATTCCCAGTGTCACACACTGATCCTCACTCTCTCATCATTCCCAGGGTCACACACTGACCCTCACTCTCTGACCATTCCCATGGTCACACTCTGACCCTCACTGTCTGACCATTCCCACGGTCACATACTGACCCTCACTCTCTCACCATTCCCCGGGTCACACACTGACCCTCACCTTCTGATCATTCCCAGGGTCACATACTAACCCGCACTCTCTGACCATTCCCAGGGTCACACACTGACGCTCACTCTCTGTCCACTCACAGGGTCACACACTGACCTTCACTCTCTCCCCATTCCCAGGGTCAGTTACTGACCCTCACTCTCTGACAATTCCCAGTGTCACACACTGACCCTCACTCTCTGGCCATTCCCAGGGTCACACACTGACCTTCACTCTCTCCCCATTCCCAGGGTCAGTTACTGACCCTCACTCTCTGACAATTCCCAGTGTCACACACTGACCCTCACTCTCTGGCCATTCCCAGGGTCACACACTGAACTTCATTCTCTGACCATTCCCAGGGTCACATAAAGAACCTCACTCTCTGAACATCCCAGGGTCACATACAGACCCTCGCTCTCTGACCATTCCCACGGTGACATACTGACCCACATTCTCTGAGCATTCCCACCGTAACACACTGACTCTCACTCTCTGACCATTCCCAGGGTCACACATTGACCCTCACATTCTGACCATTCCCAGGGTCACATACTGACCGTCACTCTCTGACCATTCCCATGGTCACACATTGACCCTCACGGTCAGACCATTCTCACAGTCACAAACTGACCCTCACTCTCTGACCATTCCTAGGGTCTCACATTTAGACCCTCACTCTCTGTAAATTCACAGGGTCAGTGACTGACCCTCACAAACTGATCATTCCCACCATCACACACTGACCCTCACTCTCTGACCATTCCCAGGATAACACACTGACTCTCACTCTCTGATCATTCCCAGGGTCACACACTGAACCTCACTCTCTCACCATACACAGGGTCAGTGACTGACCCTCACTCTCTGACCATTCACAGGATCAGTGACTGACCCTCACACACTGATCATTCTCACCATCACAAACTGACCCTCACTCTCTGACCATTCCCAGGATAACACACTGACTCTCACTCTCTGATCATTCCCAGGGTCACACACTGACCCTCACTCTCGGACCAGTCCCAGGGTCACACACTGACCCTCACTCTCGGACCAGTCCTAGGGTCACACACTGACCCTCACTCTCGGACCATTCCCGGGTCACACACTGACCCTCACTCTCTGACCACTCACAGGGTCACACAGTTCCCCTCACTCTCTGACCATTCCCAGCGTAAGTGACTGACTCTCACTTTCTGACCATTCCCATGGACACACACTGACCCTCACTCTCTGACTACCCTCAGGGTCACACACTGACTCTCACTCTCTGACCATTCACATGGTCACACACTGACCCCTACTGTCTGACCACACCCAGGGTCACACACTGAACATCACTCTTTGACCATTCCCACTGTCACACACCGACCCTCACTCTCTGACCATTCCCAGGGTCACACACTGACCCTCAATCTCTGACTTTTCCCAGGGTCACACACTGGACCTCACTCTTTGACCATTCCCAGGGTCAAGTGACTGTCGTCACTCTCTGACCATTCACACCATCACACACTGACACTCACTCTCTGACTATTCCCAGGATCACACACTGACTCTCACTCTCTGATCATTCCCAGGGTAACACACTGACCCTCACTCTCTGACCACTCCCTGGGTCACACACTGACCCTCAGTCTCTGACCATTCCCTGGGTCACACACTGACCCTCACTCTCTGACCACTCACAGGGTCACACAGTGACCCTCACTCTCTGACCATTCCCAGCGAATGTGACTGACTCTCACTCTCTAACCATTTCCAGCATCACACACTGACCCTCACTGTCTGACCATTCCCAGGGTCACACACTGTACCTCACTCTCTGAACATTCCCAGGGTCAGTGACTGATCCTCACTGCCTGACCATTCCCACTTTCACACACTGACCATTGCTCTCTGACCATTCACAGGGTCACACACTGACCCTCAGTCTCTGACCATTCCCCGGGTCACACACTGACCCTCACTCTCTGACCACTCACAGCGTCACACAGTGACCCTCACACTCTGACCATTCCCAGCGTAAGTGACTGACTCTCACTCTCTGGCCATTCCCATGGACACACTGACCCTCACTCTCTGACCATTCACAGTATCACACACTGATTCTCACTCTCTGACCATTCCCCGGGTCACAATGTGACCCTCACTCTCTGCCAAAACCCAGGGTCACCCACTGGCCCTCACTCTCTGACCATTACCTGGGACAGTGACTGACCCTCACTCTCTGACCATTCCCAGGGTCACCCACTGAACCTCACTCTCTGACTATTATTTGGGTCAGTGACTGACTCTCACTTTCTAACCATTTCCAGCATCACACACTGACCCTCACTGTTTGACTATTCCCAGGGTCACACACTGTACCTCACTCTCTGAACATTCCCAGGGTCAGTGACTGATCCTCACTGCCTGACCATTCCCACTTTCACACACTGACCCTCGCTCTCTGACCATTCCCAGGGTCACACACTGACCCTCACACTCTGACCACTCATAGGGTCACACACTGAACCACACTGACTGACCATTCCCAGGGTCAATGACTGACCATCACTCTCTGACCATTTCCAGGGTTACACACTGACCCTCACTCTCTCAGCATTCCCAGTGTCAGTGACTGACCCTCACTCTCTGACCATTCCCAGTGTCATTGACTGACCCTCACTCTCTGACCATTTCCTCCATTACACATTGGTCAGAGAGTGACCGTCAGTCACTGACCCTGGGAATGGTCAGAGAGTGAGGGTCAGTCATTGAACCTGTGAATGGTCAGAGAGTGAGGGTCATTCACAGGTTCAATGACTGATCCTCACTCTCTGACCATTCCCAGGGTCAGTGACTGACCGTCACTCTCTGACCATTCACACCATCACACACTGACTCTCACTCTCTGACCATTCCCAGGGTCACACACTGTACCTCACTCTCTGAACATTCCCAGAGTCAGTGACTGATCCTCACTGCCTAACCATTCCCACTTTCACACACCGACCCTCGCTCTCTGACCATTCCCAGGGTCACACACTGTACCTCACACTCTGACCACTCATAGGGTCACACACTGAACCACACTGTCTGACCATTCCCAGGGTCAATGACTGACCCTCACTCTCTAACCATTCCCAGCATTACACACTGACCCTCACACTCTGACCATTCCCAGGTTCATACACTGGACCTCACTCTCTGACCATTCACAGGATCAGTGACTGACCCTCACACACTGATCATTCTCACCATCACACACTGACCCTCACTCTCTGACCATTCCCAGGATAACACACTGACTCTCACTCTCTGATCATTCCCAGGGTCACACACTGACCCTCACTCTCGGACCAGTCCCAGGGTCACACACTGACCCTCACTCTCTGACCATTCCCGGGTCACACACTGACCCTCACTCTCTGACCACTCACAGGGTCACACAGTTCCCCTCACTCTCTGACCATTCCCAGCGTAAGTGACTGACTCTCACTTTCTGACCATTCCCATGGACACACACTGACCCTCACTCTCTGACTACTCTCAGGGTCACACACCGACTCTTACTCTCTGACCATTCCCACTGTCACACACCGACCCTCACTCTCTGACCATTCCCAGGGTCACACACTGACCCTCAATCTCTGACTTTTCCCAGGGTCACACACTGGACCTCACTCTTTGACCATTCCCAGGGTCAAGTGACTGTCGTCACTCTCTGACCATTCACACCATCACACACTGACACTCACTCTCTGACCATTCCCAGGGTCAGTGACTGAGCCTCACTCTCTGACCATTCCTACTATCACACACTGACTCTCACTTTCTAACCATTCCCAGGGTAACCCACTGGCCCTCACTCTCTGACCATTACCTCGGTCAGTGACTGATTCTCACTGTCTGACCATTCCTAGGGTCACACAATCAAACACTCTCTCTGAACATTCCCAGGGTCAGTAACTGATCCTCACTGTCTGACCATTCCCACTGTCACACACCGACCCTCACTCTCTGACCACTCCCAGGGTCACACACTGAACCTCATTCTTTGATCATTCCCACTGTCACACACTGACCCTCAGTCTCTGACCATTCCCCGGGCACACACTGACCCTCACTCTCTGACCACTCACAGGGTCACACAGTGACCCTCACTCTCTGACCATTCCCAGCGTAAGTGACTGACTCTCACTCTCTAACCATTTCCAGCATCACACACTGACCCTCACTATCTGACCATTCACAGTATCACACACTGATTCTCACTCTCTGACCATTCCCCGGGTCACACTGTGACCCTCACTCTCTGACAATTCCCAGGGTCACCCACTGGCCCTCACTCTCTGACCATTACCTGGGACAGTGACTGACCCTCACTCTCTGACCATTCCCAGGGTCACCCACTGAACCTCAGTCTCTGACCATTACTTGGGTCAGTGACTGACTCTCACTTTCTAACCATTTCCAGCATCACACACTGACCCTCACTGTTTGACTATTCCCAGGGTCACACACTGTACCTCACTCTCTGAACATTCCCAGGGTCAGTGACTGATCCTCACTGCCTATCCATTCCCGTTTTCACACACCGACCCTCGCTCTCTGACCATTCCCAGGGTCACACACTGACCCTCCCTCTCTGACCATTCCCAGGGTCACACACTGGCCCTCACCTTTGACCATTCCCAGGGTCATACACTGACCCTCACTCGAAGAACATTCCCAGGGTCACACACTGACCCACACCTCTGACCATTCCCAGGGTCACATACTGACCCTCACTCTCTCACCATTCCCATGGTCACACACTGACCCTCATTGTCTGGCCATTCCCCGGGTCACACACTGACCCTCACCTTCTGATCATTCCCACGGTCACATACTGACCCTCACTCTCTCACCATTCCCAGGGACACACACTGACACTCACTCTCTGACCACTCACAGGGTCACACACTGACCAGTCCTAGGGTCAGTGACTGACCGTCACTCTCTGACTATTCCAAGGGTCACACACTGACTCTCACTCTCTGTACATTCACAGGGTCAGTGAATGACCTCATTCTCTAACTATTCCCATTGTCACACACTGATCCTCACTCTCTCATCATTCCCAGGGTCACACACTGACCCTCACTCTCTGACCATTCCCATGGTCACACACTGACCCTCACTGTCTGACCATTCCCACGGTCACATACTGACCCTCACTCTCTCACCATTCCCCGGGTCACACACTGACCCTCACCTTCTGATCATTCCCAGGGTCACATACTAACCCGCACTCTTGGACCATTCCCAGGGTCACACACTGACGCTCACTCTCTGTCCACTCACAGGGTCACACACTGACCTTCACTCTCTCCCCATTCCCAGGGTCAGTTACTGACCCTCACTCTCTGACAATTCCCAGTGTCACACACTGATCCTCACTCTCTGACCATTCCCAGGGTCAGTGACTGACCCTCACTCTCTGACCATTCCCACTATCACACACTGATTCTCACTCTCTGACCATTCCCTGGGTCACCCTGTGACCCTCACTCTCTTACCAATGCCAGGGTCACCCACTGGCCCTCACTCTCTGATCATTACCTGGGTCAGTGACTAATTCTCACTGTCTGACCATTCTAAGCGTCACACACTGACCCTCACTCTCTGACCATTCCCAGGGTCACACACTGTACCTCACTCTCTGAACATTCCCAGGGTCAGTAACTGATCCTCACTGTCTGACCATTCCCACTGTTACACACCGACCCTCGCTCTCAGACCACTCCCAGGGTCACACACTGACCCTCACTCTCTGACCATTCCCAGGATCAGTGACTGACCCTCATCTCTGAGCATTCCCAATATCACACACTGACTCTCACTCTGACCATTCCCTGAGTCACAAAGTCACCCTCACTCTCTGACCATTCCCAGCGTAATTGACTGACTCTCACTCTCTGACCATTCCCATGGACACACACTGACCCTCACTCTCTGACCACTCCCAGGGTCTAAAATTAACCCTCAATCTCTGACCATTCCCATGGTCACACACTTACCCCCACTGTCTGACCACACCCAGGGTCACACACTGAAACTCACTCTCTGACCATTCCCACTATCACACAGTGACCCTCAGTCTCTGACCATTCCCAGGGTCACACACTTGCCATCACTCTCTGACCATTCCCAGTGTCAGTGACTGACCCTCACTCTCTGACCATTCCCACTATCACACACTGATTCTCACTCTCTGACCATTCCCCGGGTCACCCTGTGACCCTCACTGTCTGACCATTCCCAGGGTCACCCACTGACCCTCACTCTCTGACCATTACCTGGGTCAGTGACTGACTCTCACTCTCTAACCATTCCCAGCGTCACACACTGACCCTCACTGTCTGACCATTCCCCGGGTCACACACTGAACCTCACTCTCTGACCACTCACAGGGTCACACAGTGACCCTCAGTCTCTGACTATTCCCAGCGTAAGTGACTGACTCTCACTTTCTGACCATTCCCAGGGACACACACCGACTCTCACTCTCTGACCATTCCCATGGTCACACACTGACCCCTACTGTCTGACCACACCCAGGGTCACATACTGAACCTCACTCTTTGACCATTCCCACTGTCACACACCGACCCTCACTCTCTCACCATTCCCAGGGTCACACACTGACCATCAATCTCTGACCATTCCCAGGGTCACCCACTGACTCTCACTCTCTAACCATTCCCAGCATCACACACTGACCGTCACTGTCTGACCATTCCCAGGGTCACACACTGACTCTCAGTCTCTGACCATTCCCAGGGTCACACACTGACCCTCACTCTCTGACCATTCCCAGGGTCACACACTGACCCTCACTCTCTGACCATTCCCATGGTCAGTGACTGACCCTCACTCTCTGACCATTCCCAATATCACACACTGACTCTCACTCTCTGACCATTCCCTGAGTCACAAAGTCACCCTCACTCTCTGCCCATTCCCAGGGTCAGTGACTGACCCTCACGCTCTGACCATTCCCAGTGTCAGTGACTGACCCTCACTCTCTGACCATTCCCGCCATCACACATTGACCCTCACTCTCTGACCATTCACAGGGTCAATGACTGACCCTCACTCTCTGACCATTCCCACTATCACACACTGACTCGCACTCCATGACCATTTCCAGGTCACACACTGACCCTCACTCTCTGACCATTCCCAGCGTCAGTGACAGACTCTCACTCTCTAACCATTCCCAGTGTCACACACTGACCCTCACTCTCTGACCATTCACAGGGTCAATGACTGATCGTCACTCTCTGTCCATTCCCAGGGTCAGTGACGGACCCTCACTGTCTGACCATTCCCATCGTCACACACTGACCCTCACTCTCTGGCCATTCCCAGGGTCAGTGACTGACCCTCACTCTCTGACCATTCCCACTGTCACACACCGACCCTCACTCTCTGACCATTCCCAGGGTCACACATTGACCCTCACTCTCTGACCATTCCCAGGGTCAGTGACTGACCCTCACTCTCTGACCATTCCCAATATCACACATTGACCCTCACTCTCTGACCATTCCCTGAGTCACAAAGTGACCCTCACTGTCTGACCATTCACAGGGTCAGTCACTGACTCTCACTCTGACCATTCCCCGGGCCATACATTGACCCTCACTCTCTGACCATTCCCAGGGTCACACATTGACCCTCACTCTCTGACAATTCCCTGGGTCACACACTGACCCTCACTCTCTGACCACTCTCAGGGTCACCCACTGAACGTCACTCTCTGACTATACCCACTGTCACACACCGACCCTCACTCTCTGACCACTCCCAGGGTCACATACTGACCCTCATTCTCTGAGCATTTCTACCGTAACACACTGACCTTCACTCTCTGATCATTCTCAGTGTCACACACTGGCCCTCACTCTCTGACCAGTCCCAAGGTCACACACCGACCCTCACTCTCTGACCATTCCCAGGGTCACATACTGAACCTCACTCTCTGACCATTCTCACCATCAGACACCGACCCTCACTCTTTGACCATTCCCAGGGTCAGTGACTGACCCTCACTGTCTGACCATTCCTAGCGTCAGTGACTAACCCTTGGGATGGAGCCAGAGAAAGCATGTACTGCAAGCATTAGCCTATAATGAATTAGTCTTCCTAAATCTCCTGACTCCATTCTTCAACAGACCAGAAAGAAGTCATATGCATGCAATGTTTGAAGTCTTGATCTTGGGAAAAGCAAGTGATATGGAGTCCTCAGGCTGTTAAGACTTAAATGCATCTACCTTGTCTAGTCAAATCTTTTATGGAAACATACAGTCATGCAGCATGGAAACAGTTATGTTCATCCAACTCATCCAACTCGTCCCCAATCTATTCATTTGCTAGATTTTGGCCCATATCCCTCTAAACCCTTCCTATTCATGTAGCCTTTAGATGCCTTTTAAATATCGTACTTGTACCACCCTCCACCACTCTCTCGGGTAGCTTGTTCCATATACGCATCACCCTCTGCATGAAAAAGTTGCCCCTCAGGTCCTTTTTAAATCTTTCCCCTCTCATATTAAACCTATGCCCCCTTGTTTTTTTCCCCTGTCCTGGGAAAAAGTCCTTGTCTATTCACCCTGTCCATACCCTCATGAGCGGCCAGAGGAAGTGGTGGAAGCCAGTACAATCGCAACATTTACAAGGCATCTGGATGGGTATATGAATAGGAAGGGTTTGGAGGGATATGGGCCGGGTGCTGTCAGGTAGGACTAGATTGGCTTGGGATATCTAGTCGGCATGGACGGGTCGGACCGAAGGGTCTGTGTCTGTGCTGTACATTTCTATGGCTCTATGACTCTAAGGTCATCCCTCAGTCTTCACTGCTCCAGGAAAATCACCCTCGCCAATTCAGCTGCTTCCTATAACTCAAACCCTTCAAACCCGGCAACATCCTTGTAAAACGTTTGTGCACCCTCTCAAGTCTAATAGCATCTTTTACTCTAGAAGGGCAACCAGAATTGTATGCAATATTCCAAAAGCAGCTTCGCCAATGTCCTGTACAGCTGCAACATGACACCCCAACTCCTAAACTCAGTCTTCTGACCATTGAAGGCAAGTGTGTCAAACACCTTCTTCACCACCCTATTTACCTGCAACTCACTTTCAAGGATCTATGCACCTGCACCCCTAGACCTCCTTATTCAGCAGGGCCCTACCATTAACTTTATAAGTCCTGCCTTGGTTTGCCTTACTAAAGTGTAGCACCTTACATTTATTTAAATTAAACTCTGTCTGCCACTCTCTGGCTCATATGATCAAGGTCCAGTTGAACTTTGAGATAATCTTCTTTGTTGTCAACTATGCTACTTAATATGGTGTCATTCGCAAACTTAGTAACCATGTTCATATATTCACACCCCATTTTCTCATCCAAATTATTTATATAAATGATGAAAAGCCCACTGATTCTTGTGGCACACTGCTGGTTACAGGCCTCCAGTTTGAAAAACAATCCTTTACCACCACCTGCTGTCTCCTACCTTCAAGTAAATTTTGATTTAATTGCCTCGCTCCCCCGGATCCCATGTGATCTAACCTTACTAACTAGTCTACCATGTGGAACCTTGTCAGTCACTTTGCTGAAGTCCATATAGACTATGTCCAGCACTCTGCCTTCATCAATCTTCTTTGTTACCTCTTCAAAAAACTCAATCAATTTAGTGAGACATGATTCCCCACACACAAAGATATGATGACTATCCCTAAGTAGCCCTTGCCTTTCCAAATGTATGTAAATCCTATCCTTTAGAATCTCCTTCAACAACTTATCCGTCACTAACATAAAGCTCACTGGCCTATATTTCCCTGGCTTTTCCTTCCAGCCTTTCTTATATAATGGCATAATGTTAGCCAATCCCCATTCTTCTGGCATGTCACCTGTGGCTATCGGTGATACAAATATCAAGGGGCCCAGCAATCACTTCCGTAGCTTCTCATAACGTTCTGGGAAACATCTGATCAGGACCCAGGGATATTCTTGAATGAACGCCTGTTGTGTATAAGTGAGAGAATGGATTTTTTTTTATGCAGATATATTCAGCTGCTGAAGAATAAACATTTATCTTTTTCAAAACTTACAAGAAAACCTGTGACAGTTTTTGATGGCTACAGCACTCAGGGTAAAACAAACACAAGTTTTGTTTTAAAATGCATCTGTCTTCATCAGTTGAGAAGTGGCATTGGGGGGCCCAGCCCAACCGCCTCTCCCCTCTTGTTAAAAAAAAGTCCTTTATAATTGTTCAATAACATTATCTTTGAGGAGTGGTAGATGGAGTTTAATTTAGATAAATGCGAGGACCTGCATTTTGGGAAAGCAAATCTTGGCAGGACTTATACACTTAATGGTAAAGTCCTAGGGAGTGTTGCTGAACAAAGGGACCTTGGAGTGCAGGCTTATAGCTCCTTGAAAGTAGAGTCACAAGTAGATAGGATAGTGAAGAAGGTGTTTGGTATGCTTTCCTGTATTGATTAGAATATTGAGTACAGGAGTTGGGAGGTCATATTGTGACTGTACAGGACATTGGTTGGCCCACTTTTGGAATATTGTGTGCAATTCTGGTCTCCTTCCTATCGGAAGGATGCTATGAAATTGAAAGGGTTCAGAAAAGAATTACAAGGATGTTGCCAGGGTTGGAGTATTTTAGCTATAGGGAGAGGCTGAACATGCTGGGGGTGTTTTCCCCGGAGTGTTGGAGGCTGAGAGGTGACCTTATAAAGGTTTATAAAATCATGAGGGGCATGGATAGGATAAATAAACAAGGCTTTTTCCCTGGGATGGGGGAGTCCAGAACTAGAGGGCATAGGATTAGGGTGAGAGGGGAAAGATATAAAAGGGACCTAAGGGGCAACTTTTTCAAATAGACGGTGGTGCGCTTGTGGAAAGGGCTGCCAGAGGAAGTGTTGGAGGCTGGTACAATTGCAACATTTAAAAGGCTTCTGGACGGGTATATGAATAGAAGGGTTTAGAAGGATATGGGCCGGGTGCTGGCAGGTGGGACTAGATTGGTTTGGAATATCTGGTCAGCATGGATGGGTTGGACGGAAGAGTCTGTTTCTGTGCTGTACACCTCTATGACTCTATTTTCCATTGTGATGGTTAAAAAGGGAGCCAATTTCCCCTGCTCGAAACATAACCAATTTTTAAATGGGGATTCTGGAATCTTTAGCTTTGAAAAAAAAAAGTTAAAGTCCATCATTCGCAGATGAAGATTAAACTTTTGGCTGCACCTCTATGACATTCCATGCGTTAAGTGCCAATTGGACAAATATTTGTAAAAAGCGGAACTTGTTATTGTGGTGTATAATGGTACTGACGCATACTTAAAACCCTTAGACTTCTTCATCAGTTACCTAGGATAACATTTCAAAAGCTTATCTGATTTGAAAAGGAAGGTAAGGGTCAGATTTACTTTGAGACACAATTGTCTCACTTCCTATCTGTTTCAAGTATTAACCACATTGTAGCTGGGCCTAGATTTTTTTTTTGTCTTAATTTACTGCAATGTAAGGTTTGATTCTGTACTTTCAGGATATGTTGACAGTGGGGTGCAAAGGAAAATCTGCGGTTACAAAGTTGTCTCTTTCAAACCACAATCTGAAAGTAGACTTCAATGTTACAGTTTCAACCTAGCGGAAGCCACAGCATATTAAATCATCAAAAGGAAATTAACATTGGGGAAACCGCTGAATATTTGAGTATGCGAGACTTGATGCAAAACCTACCAACTTAGTTACTTTACAAAGTTCTTCCATGGCAGACAGAGTGGATGTAGAAAAAGTTTTTCCCCTGTTTGGTGGGTCTAAAACTAGGGGGTATAATCTCAGGATAACAAATAGGCCATTTGAGACTGACAAGAGGAGGGATTTTTCTCCACTTTGAGGGCACTAAATCTTTGGAATTCTCAACTTTGAAGAGTAGGGAAAATCAATCATTGAGAAAGTTCAAGATAAAAGTTTTTGTAAAATCATGACATGAAGGGATATGGAGATAATGCATGAAAGGAGAGTTGTGATAGATGACCAGCTATGATCTAATTGAAAGGTGGAGGAGGCTTGGCAGATTGAATGGACTGCTCCTGATGTTGTGTTAGCAACTTAGATTGTGCAGTGTAAGACAGCAGGATACTGAACAAACTCAGTGTATTACAATGGCAGATCCTAGTCGAAACTAAATCCTGTTAGTTTTGCAGTACTTATTGCCCGTCTCCCCTGCCAATTCCAGCATTCCTCAATCCCATTTCTGCTCCATTTTGAGGGTCAAGATTAGACTGGTGTTGGAAACGCACAGCTGATCAGGCAACATCCGAGGAGCAGGAAAATCGAGGTTTTGTGCAAAAGCCCTTCATCAGGCTTTTGCCAAAAACATCTATTTTCCTGCTCCTCGGATGCTGCCTGACCTGCTATGCTTTTCCAGCACCACTCTAATCTTGCCTTTAATCTCCAGCATCTGCAGTACCCACTTCTGCTCTGTTTTGAGGGTGTCAAGAGGCATTTTCCGTGAAGACCTAACAAATGTGAAAAAGGAGTAGCTAGTTATTGCATTTATATTAGAACAGCATAACATCAGTATAGAATATCAAAGCTCTTCTGTAAATATTGAAACAATATTAACTTTATTCACTTATTTATTGATTCATAAAGATACCTTTCATTTTTGAAGACCATTCCTATCTGAGAGTCATCAGGCAGTGCTGTTGTTGTAAGAGCTGTAAAAACAGTAACAACAGATAATAACAGTGGAATAGCAGATCTCCAGCTACAGATTTCCCATACACAACATCTAGTCCAAATGTGAGGTGATGCATTTAGGCAAGTCTAATTATAGAGCCAATTATACAATGAATGGAAGAGTCTTGGGAAAAGTTGATGGGCAGAGAGATCTGGGAGTGCAGGTCCAATGTAGCCTGAAGGTTGCTGCACAGGTGGATAGAGTGGTCAAGAAGGCATATAGTATGCTTGCCTTCATCAGACGGGATATTGAGTGTAAGAGCTGGCAGGTCATGTTAAAATTGTACAAGACATTGGTTTGGCCGCATTTAGAATACTGCGAACAGTTCTGGTCGCCACATTACCAAAAGGATGTGGACGCTTTGGAGACGGTGCACAGAAGGTTTACGAAGATGTTGCTTGGTATGGAAGGTGCTAGCTATGAAGAGAGGTTGAGTAGATCAGGTTTATTTTCACTAGAAAAAAGGAGATTGAGGGCAGACTTGATTGAGGTTTACAAAGCCATGAAGGGTATAGACAGGGTGGATAGAGTCAAGCCTTTTCCCAGGGTAAGGATTCGATAAAGAGAGGTCATTCTTTCACGGTGATAGGTGGAAAGTTTAAGGGGGATTCACGTGGCAAGTACTTCACACAGAGGGTGGTGGGCGTTTGGAACGCTTTGCCAACAGAGGTGGTAGAGGCTCCGTCCCCTTCCTGGACCTCTCCATCTCCATTAATGACAACCGACTTGACACTGATATTTTTTACAAACCCACTGACTCCCACAGCTACCTAGATTACACCTCTTCCCACCCTACCTCTTGCAAGAATACCATCCCATATTCCCAATTCCTCCGCCTCTGCTGTATCTGCTCCCAGGAGGACCAGTTCCACCACAGAACACACCAGATGGCCTCCTTCTTTAGACACCGCAATTTCCCTTCCCACGTGGTTAAAGATGCTCTCCAATGCATCTCGCCCACATCCCGCACCTCCGCCCTCAGACCTCACCCCTCCAACCGTAACAAGGACAGAACGCCTCTGGTGCTCACCTTCTACCCTACCAACCTTCGCATAAACCAAATCATCCGCCGACATTTCCGCCACCTCCAAAAATACCCCATCACCAGGGATATATTTCCCTCCCCACCTCTTTCCGCCTTCCGCAAAGACCGTTCCCTCCGTGACTACCTGGTCAGGTCCACGCCCCCCCTACAACCCACCCTCCCATCCTGGCACCTTCTCCTGCCACCGCAGGAACTGTAAAACCTGTGCCCACACCTCCTCCCTCACCTCCATCCAAGGCCCTAAAGGAGCCTTCCACATCCATCAAAGTTTTACCTGCACATCCACTAATATCATTTATTGTATCCGTTGCTCCCGATGCGGTCTCCTCTACACTGGGGAGACTGGGCGCCTCCTAACAGAGCGCTTTAGGGAACACCTCTGGGACACGCGCACCAATCAACCAAACCGCCCCGTGGCCCAACATTTCAACTCCCCCTCCCACTCTGCCGAGGACATGGAGGTCCTGGGCCTCCTTCACCGCCGCTCTCTCGCCACCTGACGCCTGGAGGAAGAACGCCTCATCTTCCGCCTCGGAACACTTCAACCCCAGGGCATCAATGTGGACTTCACCAGTTTCCTCATTTCCCCTTCCCCCACCTCACCCTAGTTTCAAACTTCCAGCTCAGCACTGTCCCCATGACTTGTCTGGACTTGTCCTACCTGCCTATCTCCTTTTCCACCTACCCACTCCACCCTCTCCTCTCTGACCTATCACCTTCATCCCTCCCCCACTCACCTATTGTACTCTATGCTACTTTCTCTCCACCCCCACCCTCCTCTAGCTTATCTCTCCACGCTTCAGGCTCTCTGCCTTTATTCCTGACGAAGGGCTTTTGCCCGAAACGTCAATTTCACTGCTCCTTGGATGCTGCCTGAACTGCTGTGCTCTTCCAGCACCACTAATCCAGAATCATTTAAGATGCGTCTGGACAGATGCATGAGTAGATGGGGAGCAGATGGATACAATGCTTAGGAATTGACCAACAGATTTAGATAGTAACATTTGGATCGGCTCAGGCTTGGAGGGCTGAAGGGCCTGTTCGTGGGCTGTAAATTTTCTTTGTTCTTTGTTCTTTGTTCCAAACCAGTGGGTACCTGAGCTTTGTATTTGAAAGAACCGTGATCCCTCATTACCCACCGTTGTTTAATCTAACAAGGGAAGGGAATTAACTTGTTGGATGCCTATTGTTTTTTGAAGTTTGGAAGAAGGATTATACCTGAAACGTCGACTCCTCCACTTCCTGATGCCGCCTGGATTGTTGTGTTCTTCCAGTCTCCTGCTTGTCTACCTTGGATTCCAGCATCTGCAGATTTTTGTTTCTATTGTTTTTCAGAGCCTGTTGTTTAGTTTTTGTGAATTCTGACTATTCTAGCAACTGCACTTGGTCTCCCCAGTAGTGTCCTCTCTCCAAATTGAGGTATCAGTGCCCTGTTAGTTGACTTTCTGTGGGGCCCTCACGTTTGGTATCGAGTCAAGTTGCCATAGTCCTGCCTGACTGGAGAGATGCTCTTTCATTACAGAGAGAGACAGAGACAACTGATGGTGATTTAAACTGAGGCCTCAGGCGAGGGGAGAGGTTCAAAAGGAGAGACCATCATGGCAATCATCTCAACTGGTGTTTGGAATGAACCCAAACAGTTGGCATTACAGTGCTTCTCAAACCAACTGTCCAGCCAGCTGAGTTAAACCAAGGGGTATATGGTGTCTGTGGTTTTTTCATTCATTTTCTTATCCAAGTGAGACTACCATCTGAACCATTTTTGTGAACCGCATAGATTGACTGAAATTAGGTCGATGATCATTCTGAGTGCTTATTGTATTTCATTGCTTTTATACTTTGATAAGATCAAATTAGATTGCCTCCTATTTAAGTGCTTTCACAGCTCAGGTTCTGATATTAAATTATTGCTCGTCATATGTCTGTTTGTGTTTCCTGAGTCAAAAAGTGTGGCACTGGAAAATCACAGCAGGTCAGGCAGCATCCAAGGAGCAAGAGAGTTGATATTTCAAGGATAAGCCCTTCATCAGGAATGTGCCTGACGAAGGACTTATGTCGGAAGTGTTGACTTTCCTGAACCTCGGATGCTGCCTGACTTGCTGTGCTTTTCCAGTGCCATACTTTTTGACTCTGATCACCAGCATCTGCAGTCCTCACTTTCTCCTATTTCTATTTCATGTCACGTTGCAAAATCACTAAAACCAGTGCTTTGTCCTCTTTGGTATGTCAATTATAACCCAGCTGGAATTTTTATGACAGCCTGCTCGCATAGTGATTCACAGTGATGCTCCTCAGATTATGAGACATTCCAAGTTTGTCTTCTCTAGTGGATGATTTCTCCCTGTGTTTGTATGTTTTATTTATTAACTAAAAGCAAAAAATAAAATTGGGTGGAGCAAATATTCATTTTTATTCATTCTTTCTCAGGATATGGGTGTTATGGTTGTCCATCCTTAATTACTCTTGAGAAGGTGGTGGTTAAGCCCATATTTCTCAAAAAGGAGAATACTGCTTTTCAAAATCATTTTTGTTTTGACGGTAGGATCACCAGCAAGAAGTTTGAAAAAATAATGTTGTTCATACATGATTTGGTTTGCAATGTTGTGCCTGCATTTGATTTAGATTGAATTTTATTGAACCCTATAGACTTCAGGATAACTGAGGAAACCATGTATGATGTACACTTCAGTGGATCCTTCAAATAACAAACAGTTGAAGAGTGTCAGCGACAAATGTGAATGGTGCCAAATTAATTAACAATTTAGCTGCAAATCATTGCAGATTTGATTGTGATGACTCCCTGTGCAGAATTCAGGCTAAATTACATTAAAGCCATAACCTACATCCTCATGTCAGTTATACATTATCATACACCTGATCGTAATGACAAAATAGATAAGATTGTTAGCTTGAACTTTAATGGAAATTAATTCAATTTAAGTATTAAACCTTCAGCTAAAAAAAATCCCCAATCTGTTCTATACTTAACATAAATATTTACTCAATTCAAACTTTTTTTCAAACTACAAAGGTGTTTTATCAAATAAAAGTGGAGAAAGTATTTCTATTTGTGGAAAAGTCCACAAATAAGGGCCATTAATCTAAGGTCGTCAGAAAAAAATGCAATAAAGTATTTAGGAGAAACATCATTAGTCAGACATTGTCACCCTTCATCCAACTCTGCTACACTTCTGGCATGGGTGAAGAACCCAGCGATATTAGATACTAAATATGAGACAAGTATATTAGTAAAATTCACACCAAATGACATTGATTACAAACTAACTAGAGTACTGATCATTTTGCCATTTTAAAGTAATTTTGAGGAGGATAAGTTAAGGAAATGAGATTGTCCAAAATTGCAATTAAGCCAGTCTGCGAAGTAAAGTCATCTGCAAGATTGTTTACATCAGCAGAGACAATTCTAACTACAGCGAGGTATTGTAGAAATAAATACTTCTCCACTTTTGTAAAGTATCTTCGTGTCAAACATTCAGCACATGAAACATGGTAAGCAATGTTCCCATTTGTCCTAACAGATTATCTGAACAGTGGCCTTAAAAGAACATCTCTCAGGCAATTGTGCTTCAATCCTTCCTAAAATCTGAGAGCTATACCCACACAATGGTGTCCTCAACTGCCAAGAGCTTACACTTGACAATCCTACCCTTAAACCCTTCCACTTTTCTCTCTCCCTTGAAGATGCTCCTTCAAATCTGCCTCTGACCAAACCTGTAGCCACATATATGGCTTGGTGACAAATTCTGCTTTTACTTTAGTTGTGTCGACATTACAGACCAGCGTCTGTATGCTGCCAACATTTATATGGTTACGCTCCTCTGTACAACCTTGGGACATTTTTTCTATCTTTAAGATAATCAATTTTCGTGGTACTGGAGAGGTGCTCATGTAGTGCCAATGTTGCTGGATTAATAATCCAGACACCAAGCCTGATGTTCCGGAGACATAGATTCACAATCCCACAATGGCAAGTATTGAAATCTGAAATCTTTACAGTCTTCATTTTCACTTGTGTGATGTGAAGGTTGCTGCCTGGCCAGTATTTATTGCCCTAAGCCTCTTGAGAAGGTAGTGTGAGCTGCTACGTTTAACCACGACAATCCATGTGCTGCAAATTGACCCACAATGCCAGGAGGAAAGGAACTCCAGGATTTGACCCAGTGACACCAAAGACATGAGGATGTACTTCCAAGTCAGGATGATAGCATAATGGTAGCCTTGTTGTAAAAACCCATCACTAATATCCCTTTAGGCAGGAAATCTGCTCTCCTTACTTGGTCTGCTCTACCTATGAGTCTAGACCTACAATAAAGTGATTGACTCTTAACTGAAAACACACACCATCCTGACTTGAAACTATATCACAATTCCTTCACTGTCACTGGATCAAACCTTTGGAATTCCTTCTCCAATGGCACTGTATGTGTACCTATACCATTCGGATTGTCACATTACAGGGAAGTGTCTCACTACCAGCTTCACAAGGGCAATGTGAGATGGGTAATAAATACTCACCTTGCTGTCAATGCTTATAAACTATTTATAAAGAAATAAATTGCACCAACAGCTGGTCTCTGTGGAGATATAGCTCATGCAATTTTTGGGAAGCTATTTTACACATTCCGGACACACCCTGCCTAGATTTTGCTGATAAGAAAAGCATTAGCGGGTCCAAGGCTTGGGGTAGGGAGAAGAACATTGGCCTCTTTCTCTGCTACTACGTCATGCCTGACTCACTAGACAGAACATGGTGTTTGCCAGTGACTGAGACAGAGCCCAGTAGATCCATTTTCTGGCACAAAATCCCAACAGATCACATTAATTACAAACAAATAATATCTGTTCCAACCATTATTCTCAGCAGAATATCTAGTACTTTACATATGTAGAAACTGCTTTCCTGGAGTGTTGGAGGCTGAGCGGTGACCTTATAGAGGTTTATAAAATCATGAGGGGTACAGATAGGGTAAACAGACAAGGTCTTTTCCCTGGGGTGGGAGTCCAGAATGAGAGCGCATAGCTTCAGGGTGAGAGGAGAAAGATATAAAAGGGACCTCAGCGGCACCCTTTTCCACACAGAGGGTGGTACGTGTATGGAATGAGCTGCCAGAGGAAGTGGTGGAGGCTGGTACAATTCCAACATTTAATAGGCATCTGGATGGGTATATGAATAGGAAGGGTTTAGAGGGATATGGGCCAAATACTGGCAAATGGGACTAGATCAGGTTAGGATATATGATCGGCATGGATGTGTTGGACCAAAGGGTCTGTTTCCGTGCTGTACATCTCTTTGACTCTATAAGAAGAATTCAACATGTATCTTACGTTCAAAAATGTTCAGTTGTAAAGGATCCATTCTGTCATATCCAAACATTGTGATTCCACACCAGTAAAGTCCCTCATCCTCCATCGTTAATTGGGTAATGGTCACTGCAAACACTCCACTATTCTGGTTATCCACAGCTGATATCCTTCCACTGCTGTTTGCGTTCTGTTTTTGAGTTCTAGCTATCACAATACACGATTTCCTCTCTGACCCCTTACACAGGTATTTTCCATGGGTCTTGTAATATGGCACTTGATACTGGCATTCAACAGTGACACCATCTCCTAAAGTCCCGTACACTTGTCTTAGCCCAGTCAATCCAGCTGCAAGAATAAAGAACAATATATAACCACTTAACATCAAGCAGAATACATGCTAGTAAAACAGTGACAAGTATTTCAGAATCTAGGAATTTTATAGCACAGAAAGTGAGTAATATAGCCAATCATTCCCATATTGGTTATCTGAAAGTAATTATCCCCGTCATTCATTCCTTTTGTTCCACCAATGATTAAAATTAGTTTTTTCCAAGATTGTTCAAGTTCTTATTGGCTTTACCAGTTAAACAAAAATCTTATGCACGGTATTAAATAATTTATTTTGCTTCTGGTCAAAACAGTTCACTTCTTTCCTAAAATAAAAAAATCCTTAAAATGCTCAGTAGATGACAGTATATGCAAATATTAAGTTAGTTATTATGGCGATTGGAACCAGGTGGATCTCAATGGGGTTGTTAACCTGGGCCAATTAAGGAGCCCTGAGTGACAGATATAAACAGGAAATTCAAAGTCCCCTTGCTTTAGGGGACTGACTCTATGTTGGTTGGGCTACAGGCAGTATGTTTCTGCTTTTATCTGGGGTGGCAATCTGATTCTGAACTGGCTGAATTATTTAGCCAGTTTGTGAACTGGTATTCCTTTTAGTGAGGGCTGGTTGTTAAACTCCTGGTGCACATAATGTTTCAGGTGTAGCTCAGTTCTCATTAGGGGATTGTTGTTTCACTGGCTGGTTATAGCCTGTGTTACTCTTCTCTTTTTGAGAAAAGGACAATGTTAATTTTGTGGTAGGGCTTAGCCCTTGGACTCTAGTGTTCTTTGCTTTTTGTATGTGTCTTCACTTTTTTATTGGTGTTTGGACTGAACCCTTGTGGCAGACAGACATTTGACCAGAGGAGCTATTCCTATGGGGAGGCCTAGCCCTGGGACTGGGCCTCTGAAGACTGAATACCTGTGTGTGTGCTGGGAGGAGAGCACTTGCTGTATCCTGGAGTTTGGGAGAACACCTTTCCTTTAGGAGTGGACCAAACCCCTGTGGGTTAACTACCTGTACAATGTACTGTTCCTGTGAGTGGGCCAGGACTCTATGGGGACTGAACACCTGTGTGCTGTGGGTTGTGCATTTGCTGCCTTCAGGAGTGGACTCTTATTAGCAATGGACTCTGTAGTTTGGAGTGGACTCTCATTCTGCCAATGTACATTTTCTACTGGAGTGGAGTCTTCCTGGAAATGGATTCTGTATTTTGAGGACTATAGATTTGGACTGTGTACTAGAAAGGAATTTCTTTGTTTTTGGTAATTAACTGTATTGTGGTGTTTCCTGGGTCTATCACCTGCACTGTCTTGTGTCCCTGGGTCTGGCAGACCTTACTGTGAGCTGGGAGGCTCATGGGTTGTCCTGAAAGCTGTCACCCTGACACCTGGAGGGTGTGTAGGCCATCCTGTGAACCTGAAGGTTGGTAGGCCTTCCTGAAAGCCAGAAGTTGGGTAGGCCACCCTGATGCCAGTTGCCCTGAGCCAGATGGTGGATTGGCTGTTCTGAGTGCTGTTGTCCTGAGAAGGGGTAATTGGGATGGGCTGTCCTAGAGGTGGTCAAAAGGTGTCAGCAGCTGAGAGCCAGGTGGCTTGTGGGCTACCCTGCATGCTGTAATCCCAGAGAAGGGGATGGGCTATCCTAGAGGTGGCTGGAAGGCGTCAGGATAGCCCAGTGGCTGGAGATGCATCAGGGTGGGTGAGAGCCCAATGGTACATAGGGGTAGACAGAGCCAGAAGGTGGGTAGCTGTCCTCAGTGCTGTCACCCCAGGCAGGTACTGGGGTGGGCTGACCTCGAGGTGGTTAAAAGGTGTCAGGGTGGACTGAATTGGAAAGGGCATAATAGATTGAGTCAGAAGGTGTGTAGGGGTGGGCTGCCTTAGAGACTGGAAGGTGGGAGGGACAGGGGCTTGTTGGGTCTGTATTGTCTATACTTTATGTAACTGGATTGTCAATATAAAGGTCATTGCTGTCTTATATTTGAAACTGGGATTTGTGGTTTGTCTTCCAATCCTTGTAAACTGGTTGAACGGTAGGGTTTGTGGCCTGGCTTTGCTGCTGCTCTCCCTTGTAAAATTGCTGTGGTAAATAGCTGTAAATGTTAACTTTTTTTGTAAATTGTTTTGTAATTTGTTCAAAATATTATGAACAGGAGATTCCAAGTCCCCTCAGTTTAGGGGACTGACTGTGCTGGCTGGGCTACAGGCAGTATGTTAGTTTCTGCTTTTTTTAAGGGAGGGAAAACTGATTCCTGAACTGGCTGAATTATTTAGCCAGTTTGTTAACTGGCACTCCTTTTAGTGAGGGCTGATTGTTAAACTCCTGATGTACATAATGTGTTTCAGGTGTAGCTCAGTTCTCATTCGGGGATTGTTGTTTCACTGGCTGGTTACAACCTGTTACTCTTCTTTTTTTGAGAAAAGGACAATGTTAATTTTGTGGTAGGGCCTAGCCCTTGGACTCTAGTTTGTTTTTTGTACGTCTTCATTTTTTATTGGTGTTGGGACTGAGCCCTTGTGGAAGACATACTTTAACAGAGGAGCTGTTCCTGTGGAGAGGCCTAAGACTGGGCCTCTAACGATTGAACACCTGTGCACTGGGAGGAGAGCACTTGCTGTATCTTGGAGTTTGGGAGAAGACTTCTGCTTCAGGAGTGGACCAAATCAGAGTTAACAGCACCTGTACAATGTACTATGTTCCTGAGTGGGCCTGGTATTCAAAGGCTGGGCCAGGACTCCATAGAGACTGCCCACCTGTGGGGTGGGCATTTGCTACTTCAGGAGTGGACTCCATTTTGGACAATGCACCTCAGACTGGAGTGGACTCCATTTCTGGGAATGAACTCTTATTTTGAAAACTCTATTTAGACTGTGCCAAAAAGGACTTTAGTAATTATCTGTATTGCTGGGTCTACCACCTGCACTGTTTTGTCCCTGGCTCTGGCAGGTCTTATTGTGAGCTGGGAGGCTCATGCCTCATCCTGAAAGCCAGAGGGGGTAGGCCACCCTGATGCCAGTCGCCCCAAGAGCCAGATGGTATGTAGGCCGTTGAGTGCTATCTTCCTGAGAAGGTGATTGGGACAGGCCCTCCTAGAGGTGGTTGCAAGGTCTCAGCAGAGAGCCAGAAGGCTTGTGGGTTACCCTGCACACCCTCCTTCTCTTTCTCTCTCCCCCCCCTCCCTGCCCCCGGAAGGGGATGGGCTGTCCTAGAGGTGGCTGGAAGGTCAGGGTAGCCCACTCACCAATGGTGTATTGGGGTGGGTGAGTACCCAATGGTATGTAGGGGCAGACAGCCAGAAGGCAGGTAGCTATCTTCAGCAGTCACCCTGGGCAGGTACTGGGGTGGGCTGCCCCAGAGGTGGCCGAAGGGGCATGGGGTGGACAGAGACCTGGAAGCTGTAGGGGTGGGCTGCCTAGTGGTCAGAAGGTGGGAGGGATGGGGGCTTGCTGGGTCTATATTGTCTGCACCTGGATTGGCTTTATGCACAAATGTCATGTCACTCATCATATGTGGAGCTGGGATTTGAGGTTTGTCCTCATCTCTCTAAACTAGTTGAACAGTAGGGTTTGGGGCCTGGCTTTGCTGTTCTTCTCCCTTGTAAAATTACTGTTTTACAGCTGTAAATGTTAACTGGATTTTGTAAACTCTAACTTAATAAAACAAAAATGAAATTCAGACCCCCTCAGTTTGAGACTGTTACTGTTATCCTGGGACAGAGTCCTACTGACTACTGGCTGGACTACACAATCAGGAAAGCCCTGGCTGACACAAACAGGAGATTCAGAGGTCTTTTAGGAGATTGACTGACTGAGGCCCAGCCAGCAGTCAGTGTTACTGGTGGTTTCTGCTTTTTTGAGAAACCAGGTTCTTGAACTGGCTGAATTATTTAGCCAGTTTAACTGGCACTCCTTTAGTGAGGACTGATTTCTAAACTCCTGATGCATACAATGTTTCAGGTGTGACTTGGTTCTCATTAGGGGATTGTTCCTGGCTGGTTACAGCCTGTTCTCCTTCCCTCAAAGGGAGAAAAGAGTAAGTGGATTTTATGGTAGGATTTAGCCCTTGGACTCTAGTTTTTTTTTGTCTTCACTTTGGACTGAACCCTTCTGGAAGACATTTTACCAGAGGAGCTGTTCCTGTGGGGAGGCCTAGCCCTGGGACTGAGCCTCCAAAGATTGAACACCTGTGCTGGGAGGTGAGCACTTGCTGTATCCTGGAGATTTGGAGAAGATCTTGCCTTCAGGAGTGGATCAAAACCCCTGTTAAATACCTTTAAAATGTAGTGTTCCTGTGAGTGGCCCTGGGTCTCCAAGGATGTGCCAGGGCTTCATGGAGACTGAACATGTGTGCTGTGGGGTGGGCATTTGTTGCCTTTGGGAGTGGACTCTGCCCTTTGTGGACCTATTCTTAGCAGTGGATTCTGCAGTTGGAGTGTACTGTCTGACAACACATGCTGTGAACTGGAGTGGATTCTGTTCCTGAGAACTGACTCTCTCTTTTCAAGGACTCCTTTCTGGTACAGAGTCTAAATAGACTGTTTGTAACAATTAACTCTTATCATGTTTCTTGAGCTTATTACCTGCAGTCTTGTCCCTGGGTCTGGCAGTCCTACAAGCTGAGGCTTATGGGTTGTCCTGAAAGCTGGCTGAGCTGGAGGGTGGGTAGGCCATTGTGAACCTGAAGGTTGTAGGCCATCCTGAAAGTTGGAGGGTGTGCAGGCTACCCTGATGCCAGTTGCCTTGAGCCAGAACATGGGTAGGCCATTTTGAGCATCCTTCTAAAGGGGTAATTTGGACTGGGTGTCCTAGAGGGGTCAGGGTAGTCCCATGCCAGATGGTGGATCAGGGTGGGTGAGCCCAATGGTATGTAGGGGCAGACAGAGCCAGGTGAGCAGCTGTCCTGTGTGCTGTCACCCCAGGCAGGTTCTAGGGTGGATTGTCCTAGAGGTGGCCAAAAGGTGTCAGGGCAGACAGAACTAGGAGCATGGGGTGGACAGACCTGGAAGGTGTAGGGGTGGGCTGCCTTAGAGGTCAGAAGGTGGGAGGGATGGGGGCTTGTAGGTCTGTATTGCAGGCATGGTTCCTATGTAACTGGATTATCTTTATGTACAAATGTCATTGCTGTCTTTTCATGCTTAACTGGGATTTGGGGTTTGTCCTCATTTTCCTGTAAACTGGTTGAATGGTAAGGTTTGGGGCCTGGTTTTGCTGCTCTCTATTATAAAAATGGCTGTCTCTTGCATACAAACAGTTAAGTAAACTTAGTCTACTGCAGATAGGCAGTAGTGTGGGGGTAATTTGAAAAAATAAACCACTTAATGGGGTAGCATGACGGTTCAGTGGTTGGCACTGCCTCATAGCACTGGGGACTTGGGTTCAACTCCAGCCTCAGGTAACCATCTGGAGTTTGCATGTTCTCCCCATGTCTGTCTTCATGCTCTGGTTTCTTCCCAGTCCAAACATGCAGGCTAGGTGAATTGGCCATGTGCCCAGCGATTGGGAAGTTGGGTTCATTAGTCAGGGTTAAATGGAGTAGGGTAGTGGAATGTGTTTGGTTACTTTAGAATAAAAGATCTAAACAGTAGATTCTCCCCCTCACTTGATCATGCAGCATGCTCCTTTTCAAGAAGGGCAGTGATTGTTTCCTTCCACATGTACTAAAATCTTATTCCCTGTTCTTCACACTATATCTGCACACCAAATAACTGCTGTTAGCCAAGAGTGTGGGGGAAGCAGGGAATAAACCAAAAAATTCTCAAACACAGATCCTGAATCCAATTCAGGGAATTGGCCATAGCCAGTGTACAAGTAAGGAGATGGGATAATGGCCTTTTTCATTTTTCAGGTTGACAATCAGAATTCTAAAGCCATAAATCTGAATAGTTAACTGTATTTCTCTTTGCAGATGCTGCTGAAGCTGACTATTTTCAGCCTTTCCAGTTTTCAGACTTCTAGAATTGATGATTTTTAAAATTCACCTAGGAAGACAGTATTTATGGGAATACAAAAGTAGAGAAGTCTTAATGCAATTGTACAGTTTTCCTCCCTTTATTGAAGGAAAGATATTCACTAGGGTGACTCCCCTAGTATGGAGGAACTGTCTTATGAGCAAAGGCTAAACAGCTTGGGATACTATTCATCTTTCTAAAGAAATATGATCTCACTTGAAATATGTGATTCTTGAGGGACTTGACAGGGTAAATGCTGAGATGTTCCCCTCATGAGTCTGACCAGATGAATCATTGCAGAATAAGGGGATATCAAATTATTCCTGAGATAAGGAGGAATCTCTTCTCCAGGATTGGGAAACTCCTTTCCACAGCTGTGGGAGCAGAGCACTTGTGTACATTTAAAGTTGAGAATTTCTTGGTTTGAGGGAATCAAGGGTTGTAGGAGAAAGATAGGAAAGTGATTAATCAGATATTCCTTAGCCATAATCCTATTGAATGGCAGAACAGACTGCAGGGGCTGAAAGGTCTACTCCTGTTCCCATTTCTCATGGACAGTTACAGAACTACTCTTTGAGCACTGAACTGTCTTGGCTATCTCTTGCTTCACTTTTAACCAAAATAAAGGCACAAATCTGCAGCTGGTAAATTAGTGGGCGAGGAAAGAAGAACCAGAAGTGGAAATTGCAAAATGGCAGGTCTAAGCTAAATGTTACATACACTCATGGTAACTTCCCTAACTTGTTTTCCTGTTATTTCCATTTTGGCTTTTTCTTAGTCATCACTTTCTATTTACATTTTGTACTTTAAAAACTTTGCAACACAACAACTGCCAGCTCATTGAACCATAATCAGCTGATTATTCCTTTAGAAGAAATATTAGCTTTCGCATGGGGACTGAAAGCTGTCTACATTACCCTGTCCCCACAAGACAGCAACGTTACCCATGCCCTTCATCAATTCCCCTGCACCTTGGATGCTGTCTGGCCTGTGGTGTTTTTCCAGCATCTGCAGTTCTCATTTCTCCGATGTCCAAGCCAAGTCAGATGAATGTTTGAAAGTTTTTGCTTTTTTCTGTTTCTGCATTTGAGAATTTGACCAAATTTCCAATTTCTCCCAAACTGTTTCATATGATTCTTCCCTCTATTTGTCTCTGGACTTTGTGCAGATACCAGCAACTGTCTGCAGTATGTTACTTCACATCACAATTCCTGACAGCTTTCATCAATTACATTGCATTGCTTAATTGACTCCACTTCCCACACCAAACCATAAATATCCTTTATTCCATAGTTACATGAATGCCTTACCAGAGTGCAGAAAGTCCTAAATGGCTTCAGGCATGAACTTCAGTAATGGACTTAAAATTGAGAGTTTAGCTCTGTTTTCCTTGGAGAATGGAGAGTGAGAGGAGATTTGAGATGTGTTCAAAATTACTCCGGACAGTAATTAAACGAAAATCAGTCCCACTTGTGGTGAGAATGAGGGGCCACCGATTTAAGGAAAATTGGGGGGGAAAAATGCAATGGGGATATAGACAGAAATATTTATACACCATGAAAGAACAGGAATGGGATGCCTGAAAGTGCATTGGATCCAGGTTCAATTGCGGTTTTTAGGAAGGAGTTGGATTATTATCTGGAAGGGAAGATTGCAAGGGAATGGTACTACATGAACTGCTCATTCAGCGAGCCAGTGTACTTGTGATGGGCTGAATGTTTCCTGCTGTAACTATTCTCTATAACTTGATGCACATTGTTATTCTTGTGTTCACTTCTCACCCTGTCCCTTCCTCCTGCACCAATGTGTTTTCCTGTTTTACTTTTCAAAGTTCAGTTCTGTGGAAGGTTTTATCTGCATAGTTACTGACTGTATCTGCTTTTTAATCATGTAGCACTTTTTTTTAATCTGATTTTTTCCACTCCATCATTCAAATGTGGGGTATTGATTTAGCCTGCATATACAATTGAAGTCCAAAGAACCTTTATTTTCTGAAAGATCTGTTTTTGTCTACAGATGCCACCAGACCTGCTGAGTTTCTCCAGCATTCTCTATCCTTGTTTTAAACCTTTTTTTAATTGAACAAATGTAAGGACCTTTTCTGTTTAAACCGATAACAAATAGTGAATTGTTCTGTTATTGGAATTTTTACAATGTGCTTGAAGTGAATAAACGGTCAATGAATGGGCTGGAGCCTTAGAGCAAAGGGAAGACCTTTATGGAATGGAGAGAAGGAGAAACTTCAGCCAGAGAGTGGTGAAGCTATGGAATTCATTGCCACAGAAGGCTGTGGAGGCCAGGTCATTGAGCATATTTTAAGACTGAAGTAGATAGGTTCTTGAGTGGTCAAGGGGTTCAAGGGTTACAGGGAGAAAGTGGGAGAATGCGCTTGAGAAACTTATTAGCCATGATTGAATGGCAGAGCAGACGCGATGGGCTGAATGGCCTAACTTCTGCTCCTGTGTCTTGTGGTCTATGGTCTCTTATTAGTTACTCAGCTTACCTTGGAGAATATTCAATTTAACATCAGCCATTTCATCAGTGCCCTCCTTTATTATCCCACAAAAATACCATCCTGCATCTTCCAGCGATAATTGCTGCATTGTTACTGAAAATACCCCACTGGTTTGATTGTCCATAATGAACAGTCTACTGGGTCTTTCCTGCTGTATTCTTTGAGTGGACGCCAACACAGTGCATGAAAATCTCCACCTTCCCTTACACCAATACTTCTCGGAATCTCTGTTCCTTGCTATGTTGTACTGGCAGTTGATAGTGATGGAGCCTCCTAACCTTCCGTTCACTTCATTTGGTGCCTTAACTCCGTATGATCCTGTCAGGGCAGAAAGAAATGGGCTGTGTTAAGATTTGAAAAAAACCTGCTGGTGTAATGTCACAACCATTTGGAGTGTGGCTTAGAGCATCTTGTGGGACAATGGTAATGTTCCTACCATTGTGTTGGAAGATCTGTATTCAAGTTAATATGGAGCCAATAGCCTAGTGCTATTATCACTGGACTGTTAATCTAGAAACTGTTCATGTTCCAGGGGCTCTCTATGGCAGGTGGTGAAAGTTCATTCAATAATGAGTCTGGATATTAAGGATCTAATGATTTCCATTGTTGGAAAGAAAATAATTTGGTTGACTAATTTCCTTCAGGGAAGAAAATCTGTCATCCTTACCTGGTCTGGCCCACTGTAATTCCAGATCCACAGGAATATGGCTAACTCTTAACTGCCCTCTGGGCAATTAGGGATAGGTATTAAACGCTTGCCATAACAAGTGATGCCCAGAACCTGAGGCTAAAGGAAGTCTCACCTGTGACTGAGGTGTACCATAGTATGTCCTAGCAGATTGATTTACAACTGCATTTTTATAATCTGACCTATGGTGGGTTTGTAAGACCTCGTGTGATTAAGTGGGCATGGTGGAAATTCTGACTGGTCTGGCTGAAATGATCCTGTTACATGCTGAATTTGTAAGTGGTCAGTTTGTTTAAACCTGGAAATGAATACAATGGTTGTACTGGAGCGTTGTTTTGAGATACACAAAAACAGCCAGACTTGTGCATCATTTGCAAGTTTCACTGGATGTTACTTCTGTGCAGTGTTCAGCTTGAAAGCCTTATTAATTTGTTTAGGCAGAGGATCTCCTTTCTTTCCTTTAGAAAATTAAAAGCAAAAGTTATTTTAAAATTTAACACCCCTTTGCCCCACTAGTTAACTCGGTGGCTATTTTGTTTTGAAAAGTGAATAGGTGAGTTATTCAATGGGACTAATTGCCATTTCTTTTGGGCAGATAAGATGGCTGCTGGGTTAAAAGGACACCTGTGTCTCAAATCCCATTGACAAGTGGGTCTTCATTTTCTTTTAGGGTCTGAAATGCATGGTCCAGGAGACTGCAAGAAACTCGACATCACTGAGGCCCTAATGCAGTTGTAGACTTTCGATAGGTGGTGTAATTGTCACACAATTACCTTGGTTTTGAGGAATCATAAAGTCATAGCATCATACACCATGGAAACAGATCCTTTGGTCCAACCAGCCCATACTGACTATAATCCCAAACTAAACTAGTCCCATCTGCCTGCTCTTGGCTCATATCCCTCCAAACCTTTCCTATTCATGTACTTTATTTAAGTGTCTTTTTAAACATTGTAATTGTACTGGCATCCAACACTTCCTGAAGGGATTAATCTGAAGAAAGATTCTGGTAATGGAGGTTGTCCAGATAAGGGCATTAAGTTGATCTCCAGCGTAGAAGGGATGCCATATGGGGGAAAAACTGAGTAGGTCACAGTTATACTCAGTGGAGTTTAGAAAGCTAAAAGGTGACTTTATTGAAATATGTGCAAGGTTCTTGGGGTAGATGGGGAGAGGCACTGTCCCCTTCCAGGACCAAAAGGCACAATCTCAGAAACAGTTGGCCCACTTAGTTCTGAGATGAGGAGGACCTTGTTCTGAGGGTTGTGAATCTGTGGAATTCTTTGCTGTAGAGCCTGGATCATTAAGTATATTCAAAGTTGAGATGTGCAGCTTTTTAATCAGTGATGGAATCACTGATTATGGGGGGAAAAGTCAGGAAAGTGGGGTTGAGGATCAGCCACAATCTCACTGAATGCAGAGCTGAATCGATGGGCTGAATGGTCTACTTCTGCTCCTATGTCTTGTTGTCTTACGATGCAACCCACTCAAAGTAAGAAAGGGGATTTGAAAAAGTTGTTTTTCAGTTGAAGTAGTGAATGATAGCTCTCGCTGGTCTCTCAAATATTTACCCACCAGCTTCTTGCCTAATTTTCTAAAGTGATCCAGCCATCCATCCACCCACCACTCCACCAGGCTGTGCTCTGCAGTAGAGAGGTTGACCCTCCTCATCAATGATCTACTCCAAAAACATGAGAAATCACAGAAAAGGCATTAGGCTTTTGGACCAATTCCATCAGGCAGCAGTCAGGATTCCTTGAACCAATACCAACCTATCTCCCTCTACAGTCTGCCCAAGGCAATTAACCAATAAAGAATCTATCATGTTGCATAAGTAAACTAAAACGTAAACTGACAGAATAAACTTTACTGATCTTATATGTAATTCCTTTATTTAAAAGTGGCAATTTGCTGAGTGGTATAAAAGGTGGAGCTGGGTACTGCAGATGCTGGACATTAGAGTCGTGCTGGAAAAGCACAGCAGGTCAGGCAGCATCCGAGGAGCAGGAATATCGACGTTTCGGGCAAAAGCTCTGAAGGGCTTTTGTCCAAAATATCAAGTTTCCTGCTCCTCTTGAGTGGTATGAAATTGGCTCAGCAAAGGTGACGCAAAGTGTTAACATTTTGAAGAAACAAAAGTTCAATAAAAATGATAGACACGTGAAAATGTTAGGAATAATCAGTCAGTTCATGAGCATATGTGGACAAAAAAGGCTGCTGAATATCTTTGGATGTGGCATCTTCATTAAAGCTAAAAAGGGTAAGAAGTATACAGGAATATTTGTGATCAGCGATGAGAAATAACCAAAAACAGGTAAAGCCAATTGGAAATAGAAACAGAATGACAATAAATGAATCTCATTCGAGTAATGTAGCATGGTGGCTCAGTGGTTAACACTGCTACCTTGCAGTATCAGGAACCCAGGTACAATTCCACCTTTGGGCAACTGTCTGTGTGGTGTTGGCACATTCTCCCTGTGGGAGAAATTGAGGACTGCAGATGCTGGAGATCAGAGCTGAAAAATGTGTTGCTGAAAAATGTGTTGCTGGAAAAGCGCAGCAGGTCAAGGAGCAGGAGAATTGACGTTTCGGGCATAAGCCCTTCTTCAGGAATGAGGAGGGTGTGCCAAGCAGGCTAAGGTAAAAGGTAGGGAGGAGGGACTGGGGGGAAGGAGGTTAAGGTGAGGGTGCTAGGCCGGAGAGGGAGTGGGCGCGGAGAGGTCGGGAAGAAGATTGCAGGTCAAGAAGGCGGTGCTGAGTCTGAGGGTTGGGACTGAGATAAGGTGGAGGGGTGGGGAAAGGAAATTAAGCTGGAGAAATCTGCAATCATCCCTTGTGGTTGGAGGGTTCTTAGGCAGAAGATGAGGCGCTCTTCCTCCAGGTGTCGTGTTGCCATGGTCTGGCGATGGAGGAGGCCAAGGACCTGCATGTCCTTGGCGGAGTGGGAGGGGGAGTTGAAGTGTTGAGTCACGGGGCGCTTGGGTTGGTTGGTGCAGGTGTCCCAGAGGTGTTCTCTGAAACGTTCTGCAAGTAGGTGGCCCCTCTCCCCAATGTAGAGGAGGACTGTGTCTGTGTGGGTTTCCTCCACATGCTTTGGTTTCCTCCCACAGTCAAAAAGTGTGGTGCTGGAAAAGCCTAGCAGATCAGGCAGCATCTGCAGAGCAGGAGAGTTGACGATACGAGTATGAGCTCTTCATCAGGAGAGCTGATGAAGAGCTCATGCTCGAAACATTGACTCTCCTGCTCGTCGCCTATTGCCTGACCTGTTGTGCTTTTCTGGTGCCACAGTTTTTGACTCTGCTCTCCAGCATCTGCAATCCTCACTACTTCTTAGTTGATCGTTTTCCTCCCATAATCCAAAGATGTGCAGGTTAGGTGGATTGGTAATGTTAAATGGCCCATAGTGTTCAGGGATGTGCAGGTTAGGTAGGTTAGCTATGGGAAATGCATGGCTACAGGAATGGGTAGAGGAAATGGGTCCCGGTGGGATTCTTGACAAAGGATCAGTGCAGACGTGATGGCCTGCTCCCATACTGTATGGATTCTATGATTCTAATGGATAACTGTACACTGACAATAGGAAACAAAGGATTCTACCTATTATTTGACAGCTATTTGCTACATCATGTCACTTTGAATAGGGAAAAATGTGTTTATCATATACATAGTAGTGATATGCATGACTGCCTTGCTGAACTTAATGGAAAATTAACAGCAAGCTTCATGAACATTAATATTCATGTGAGCTTACCGATCATTTGTTGCCCAAGCGGTGAGACCCTTCAATCATAAGAACGGCACAGTGGTGAAGGTTGGCATGGTGGCTCAGTGGTTTGCACTACTGCCTCACGTCCAAAGACCTGGGTTCGATTTCAGCCTCGGGTGACTGTGTGGAGTTTACACATTCTCTCTTCCTGCAGGCATGGGTTTCCTCCAGATGCTCTGGTTTCTTCCCACAATCCAAAGATGTACAGGTTAGGTGAATTGACCGTGCTAAATTGCTTGTAGTTTTGAGGGATGTGTAGGTTAGGTGTATTAGTCAGGAGTAAATATAGGGGAATGGTTCTGGGTGGGTTACTCTTTGGAAGGCTCATGTAGACTTTTTGGACCCAATGGCCTTTTTCCATATTGTAGGGATTCTATCATCTCAAAGAAGTATCTTACAAATTATTAGCAAGCACTGTACAAGTAATTGTTTGGTAATTTAAAAGTGAAACATTGGAGACATGAAAGTGAAGGACTGGGACCCAAGTTTCTAAATTTAGAAAGGGAACAGCCATTTACCCCATAAGAAGAGTGTGTGCTAATTGCTTGGATCATGTTGGCATGGAAGTGTAGGAACTGTTAATTTTTGATCTTCGCTGACAACAATCAGACCCAGCAGGTAGAATCTGATTTATCAAGATAGTGCCACGGGCAATCCACCAAGGATCTCTATCTCCATAATCCTTTCCTATTGAACGAGGAGCTAGGCGTCGACATATTGGAAGCATGAGTAAAGGTAATTCTTGCATTCTGATGTCTGGTAAATAACTATATTCAACAAAGGACCGTAGACATCTTCAACCACTAGACGGAAACAATTTGTTTAACTAGTTTTGAGCGGTACAACTCCACTTTATGAATTACCATTTCAGTATATTCTGCATCCCACTCTAAACGGCTGAATGATCTGATATCCAAATCATTGAGAGGTAACAGTGTCACTGTGTCTACTTGTAACCAATTTAAAAAAACTGAAACAAAAACAGAAATTGCTGGAGAAACTCAGCAGATTTGGTAGCACCTATGGAGAGAAACAGAATTAACCTTTCAAGTCAATTAACCCTTTGTCAGAACTGCATTATCACTTCCTCCCCACTGAACAACTTACAGTCCACTTTGTAAGTCTGTCACTCGTGACATTATCAAAAAGCACAATTAATAAAACACAAACTCAGAATTTTGAAAACAATACAGCAGGTTCTGTGGGTAAAGGGTGTTCTAACATGCTCTTATAAATGACAACTCATTTCCCACCTCTACAAGTTAATAAGCATTTCAAACAATTTGTGTGTGTACTGTACACAAAAGCTGATTTTATAAATCACTTGTTTGCAGAGTGTTTGTTGTTAATCTTGCAAAATGTTTGTATTGAATTCCGGGCAGACCATTTCCTGACCATGAATCAGAACTTTAAACAGGCCACAAAGGTCATTGACTTTTTAAAAATTCCATTTGATAACAAGTAGCCTAGGTCTGCCCCCTTTTCAAAATGTTGGTTTCCCTCACTATTCTTTTCAGTGAGTTATACGTTTTTAAACAAATCTAATCTTGGTTGTGTCATGGAAAATCACAGTAAATAGAGAGAGAACAGCTTTTCATTTAAATATTTCCTTTGCGCAATGGTTTAAGCTTAGGGCAAAAAGCATTATCTACAGGCCACTGACGATGACCTGTTTTTAGATGTTGAACTATAATGACCTCAGCTCATTTGTGGTTCTCGCAACATGCATGACCAGCCCACATTCTAGAAAAAATAAAATTACTTATAACTGACTTCTCATTCACAGCTACCTCTTCGAGATTTTGAGCCAGAGTTTCTGAGAGTAGGTTTAAGTGGCAACCTAACTTTCCGCTTTCGTTTCTTCCAGCTGGAGGCTCACGGGGAGTCTTTCTCCGCCTCTAATCTGTTTCTTTAAATCAAAGTATCTTACATATTTCACTTGCCTTTATGTTCATGGTCAGTACCAACCACTGCAACAAATAAAAGATATGCAATAATCCAACACACAACTTTCATCATGAGTGAACATGGCCGTGAGTGTGAATGCTGCAGGAGAATTCTAAGGGTTTTAATGTGAAATGCCTTAATTTGCATATTCTATGGTGTTCTGCTGCTAGAAATAATGCTAGCTAATACTAACTAATTGAAAAGAGGATATTGTGGGTTCTGGTATGCTGAAGTAAAATTAGGGTAACTTTAGAAAGAGAAGTGGAGTTCCCACTTCAGGAAAATATTTTTTTTAAATCAGAATCTGAAGCATTCCTGCTTCTCTTCCCATCGCTGTCAGACCTAATGAGCATTTCTAGAATCTTCTGTTTTATTATCGGAGACTGCAGATGTTTTAAACACATTTTGACGTTTTAGTCTACGTTTTGGTGGTCTTCTCGTCAGGCAGTCCCTCTAGGTTGAGGATTAACCTTCATATTAGTTAAATAGGATAGTTTTGACTGAATAGGTTATGTGTTGCAGCTGTAGTATATGGGAATGGGTGGGCTTTGGTGCACCTTGGTGTTACCTGCAACAAATGTTGGCTGCTCAAGGCCTTTGGTTCAGAGTCAATGAACTGAGATGTGAATGCTGCAACACAACAGAGAGGGTTAAATTAATTACATCAAATATAGTCTGTGATCATGGATAGAAGGGTGTGACTGTGAATGAGGCAATTATGGGGATCCAAGTTTTATGTTTGGGAAAGCCTCAGCCAGTGTCTTGTCCAGTAACAGGACCTTTAGAAAGATTGAATGCAGTTAATCAGAGATAACATGATTCTGTGAAAGGGAGCCTACGCTTGAAAAATTTGCTAGAGTTCTTTGAGGATGTCGATGAAAGTAGATGTAGTGTATTTGGATATCTAGGAGGCATTCTGAAAGATGCCACATAAAAGGTTATTGCACAAGATGGGAGCATATGGTACTTGGGATATTGTATTAGCATAGACTGAGGATAGGTGAACACACAGAAGGCAGAGAGTCAGGATTAAGGAGTCTTTTTCAGGTCGGAAAGATGTAACTAATGGAGTGTCACAAGCAGCTGTCCTCGGATCTCAATAATTTACTATCTATATTAATAACTGGGAATAGGGTGTAGAATGCCCAATGAATAATAAAAATAAATAAATCATTGGGATTACAGAAATTTTACAATTTACACTTCCTGCTTTACACTCAAAACCACAATTGATCTGCAAGCCCTCTTACTGATCAAATCTAGTCTAGGGACTACCCTGGACTAATTGGTCTGTACAGAAGCTATTATTTACTAGGGACCAGAAACTGGTCCAACTCTTCCTTGACAAAAATCCATCCAATTTCATGTAAATTCTTCAACTCATTGGCCCTTTTCATGATAAAATTGGAAAGCATTCACAAGTTAGCTGTAACAAGAGTGACTACAATGCCATATAAATGTGCAGCTCCTGTCTTTGTGACACCCAGACCGAGACATCAGCACAAGAGCTGAATAGCCAGGGTGCTGGACTTGGCATCAGGGCAGCATTACAGAAAATATAGTACCAAGTGCTCCTTGGAAAACACAGGTCAGTGATAGACAAAAGAAAATTTGTCCAATGGCCAGAATCAATTTTGACAAAAGAAAATGGTTATGCTAATTAGAGGCGAATTATTGTACATCTTGCTAGTGCAATGCTGCTGCTTTCAGGTTCCCTCTCTCTTTCTCTCCCCTATTTCTTCCTTTCTCTCTATCTCTCTCTCTCCTTATTCTTGGACTCTGTGTCAATCATCTTCCCCACTCCAGAGGAATTGCCAAAAAAGCATATATGGCCCAACCATCCTGACCAATGATCCTGTCTTTGTCAGAAGGTCAGAACTAAGTCTCTCTTCTCTTTGTCATACACTGGGAATGTTTATTCACAACACCTTGATGACACCTAAAGCTGCATCTTAGAAACATTCATGTTTGGGTTAATGAACAGTAGGTTAACATTTGCACCACATATGGAGCATCGCCAATAGGAAGGTGCTGACCAACTCCCTGACATTGACAAACTCAGCATTTTTTGAGAAGATTTGTAGCTCAGGTTGATGATAAGTACGTAATTTAGCTCAATAAGCTTGAAGGTTTGTGTTCAGATGTTTCATCACCATACTAGGTAACATCAATAGACAATAGGTGCAGGAGTAGGCCATTCTGCCCTTCCAGCCTGCACCACCATTCAATATGATCATGGCTGATCATCCTTAATCAGTATCCTGTTCCTGTCTTTTCTCCATAACCCTTGATTCCACTATCCTTGAGAGCTCTATCCAACTCTTTCTAAAACGAATCCAGAGACTGGGCCTCCACTGCCCTCTGGGGCAGAGCATTCCACACAGCCACCACTCTCTGGGTGAAGAAATTTCTCTTCATCTCTGTCCTAAATGGTCTACCCCGTATTTTTAAGCTGTGTCCTCTGGTTCGGGACTCACCCATCAGCAGAAACATGTTTCCTGCCTCCAGCGTGTCCAATCCTTTAATAATCTTATATGTCTCAAACAGATCCCCTCAGTCTTCTAAACTCAAGGGTATACAAGCCCAGTTGCTCCAGTCTTTCGTCAAATTTGGAGACCAGAACTGCACACAGTACTCCAGGTGTGGTCTCACCAGGGCCCTGTACAGCTGCAGAAGAACCTCTTTGCTTCTATACTCAATCCTTCTTGTTACGAAGGCCAACATGCTATTAGCCGCCTTCACTACCTGCTGCACCTGCATGCTGGTCCCTAACCTATTAAGGTGCAAACCGTCTCTCTTGTAGAATTTATGCTTACCACAAAACATACCCCAGTGATCCAAGAATTTAAATCCTTGCTTCCTGCACCAGTTCCCCAGCCACACATTCAAGTCCATTATCTCCCTGTTTCTGGCCTCACCAGCCCGAGGAGCTGGAAGCAAACCGGAGATAACCACCCTGGACGTCCTGCTTTTCAGCCTTCTTCCTAGTTCTCCGAAGTCCCGCTGTGGTATGTTCTTCCTCTTCTTGCCGACGTCATTTGTGCTGACATGTTCCACCACCTCTGGCTCTTCACCTTCGTCCTTGAGGATTTCCTGCACTCTGTCTGTGAGCCTCCGGTGAAGCGCTGGTGATATGTCCTGCCTCTCTGTTTATAGGTCTTGGTTTCTTAAGACGGGTACTGACACGCACGTGAATTCTTAGAGGCATGGCATTCTAACCAGAACTCCATCAATAAACACATCAATTTTGACCCTATCTACCTTCCCTTGAAAATGGGAACTGGAAATGACATCACCCATCTTAAGAAACCAAGACCTATACATAGAGAGGCAGGACATACCACCAGTGCTTCACCAGAGACTCTCACTGATGATGTTCCCTAGTATGGTGACGAAACATAGTCATAGAGTCATAGAGATGTACGGCATGGAAACAGACCCTTTGGTCCAACCAGTCCATAAACTAATCCCACCTGTCTGCTCATGGCCCATATCCCTCCAAACCTTTCCTTTTCAAACATTTATCCAAATGTCTTTTAAAAGTTGTAATCGTACCCACATCCACCACTTCCTTAGGAAGTTCATTCCACATTCAATACACCCTCAGTGTAAAAAACAAATGTCTTTCATGTCTTTTTAAAATCTTTCTCTTCTTTCCTAGTTTTGAAATCACCATACTACGGAAGGGATAACTTGCTTAGTGCATGGGTCAGTTAGATCAGTTGGCTGGATAGTTGGTTTTCAGTGCAGAGTACTTCAGACAGTGTGGGTTCAGTACCTGTCACTGGTTCAGGTTATCATGAAGGACTATCCTTCTTCAACCTCTCCCCTTGTCTGAGGCATGGGGACCTTCAAGTTAACCCACCACTAGTGAAAGCAGCCTCATGGGATTATCATGACTTTGCCTTTCCCTAACATTGGGTTCAATATCCATATTTTCCACCACTAACATAGGCACTATTTGAGGCTTGTTCTCTAACAGCTCACTAAGTTAGTTTGATAATCCCTCTTTACACCACAAAAGTTACAAGAAGAGTTATGGAAATAACAGGTCATGTACCACCTTGTCTCAGACAAATGGCCATGCGTTGACAATAACTTGAATTTCCTATTCATCATGACTGTAGGAGGATCATCACTATGAGGTTTGCCAGACTCAAGGAAAATTTCTCGAGGCACCTACAGTTGGGTGATGAGTCCAAAATTTATGATGTTGCCAAATTTAATAAAATGTACTGTCAAAGATATGATCAGAATGGAGTCCTGCTCTCTTCCCTGCAGTTTGTTGTAGTACATGTGGAAGCTTCAGTTCTAGTTTTCAATGGGTGGGGATGAAGATTAGCTCAGTAGGCCATGCGAATAGAATGCAGTCCAGTACATTGTCAACCCTTGTAATGGCTGTGGCAGTTCAAGACTTTGTAGAGTCGTAGAGATTTACAGTACAGAAAAAGACCTTTCAGCCCATTGAATAAGAAACCACCAAAGAATAGTGGATGCTGAAAGTGAGAGAAAAAAAATCAGAACTTGCTGGAAAACCTCAGCAAATCTGGCGGCATCCGTGGAGAGAAAGCAGAGTCAACATTTTAAGTCTGGTAACCCTTCTTTGGAATCACTCCAATTCTGAAGCAGTGTCACCAGAACCAAAACATTAACTCTGATTTCTCTCTACAGATGCTGCCATACCTGCTGAGTTTTTTCAGCAATTTCTGAATTTGCTTCAACTCATTGGGTCTGCACAAGCCATAAACTATTCTTATTCCATTTAGCTCATAGTCTTGTAAGCCTTGGCATCACAAGTGCATATCTAAATACTTCTTAAATGATATGAGGGTTTTCTTTCCACTACCTTTACAGACCGTGAGTTCTCACTTCCCATTACCCTCTAGGTGAAAGAAAGTTCCTCACATTTCCTTTGAACTTCCTGCTCCATGCCTTAAATTTATGCCCCAGGTCTTCTACCAGGAGGTAAAATCTGAGGAGTAACCTCCTTTCCCACTTTTCCTTGCAGCAGCTTTACCCAACAGATGACTCTCTCAGATATAGCTTGCTAGAGCACATTTCTTACCCATCCCTAATTGCTATTGAGACAGTGGTGGTGAGCTGCCTTCCTGAACTGCCTCAGTCCACTGGGGTACACTTGCAGAGCGGTTAGGAAGGAACATCCAGGATTTTGACCCAGAAGCATTGAAGGAACAGCAATACTGCTCCAAGTCAGAATAATGTGTGGCTTGGAGAAGAACTTACAGGTAGTGGTGTTCCCCTGCTTTTGCTGTTTTGGTCCTCCAAAATGGTGGAGGTCATGGGCTTGGAAAATGCTGGGGAAGGTGTGTTCGTGTTACCAGTCACATCTTCGTCTGAGATGGCCCACTTTGAAGGGCCGGGTACAGGATCTGCTCAATGCTCTGCCCCTCCTGACAAACTTCAATGTTCCTCTCAAACCAAAACAGAAATTGCTGGAAAAGCTCAGCGGGTCTAGCAGCATCTGTGAAGAGAAATCAGAGTTAATGTTTCGGGTCCGATGACCCTCAGAGCTCTCCACTCATGTCGCAAAAGCTGGAGCAACAAGAACCTGACCCAAATTCCAAATTTTCCTGCTCCCGTAGTGGTTAAATACCATGGAACCATATCAACCACTGCATTCAAAACCCCTACAATCCCTCCTGAAATGGGAAGACTAAGCAGAATCTTTGAAAGCAGAGACCATTAAAAAATTAGATGAGCAGGCTTTTTGATTTAACAGTAGCTGATTTAGAAAGTTTGTAATGACCACATTAATTAGATTTTTCACAGAAAATCTAAGTGGCATGCTGAATAAAGCTGACAGATAAAAGACCAAGACATCCTTGGCGAGAAAGCCAGAAAAAAGCCCCCATCTGCACTGTGACAATTCTGTGAAATGAATCTTTGACTTGCAATTGGCAAATGCTGACCACATTCTCAAAGTTATTTTAACAAATGTATTTACCCAATAGTCTGAGTGAGAACTCTCATTACATCTTAATCACTAATGTTCCAACATTATTGTCATTTCTACAACAAATTGTTAATATGCATGATATTCTCCCATCTACTGAATATCTTCCTGTATTGTGAAAATCAAACTTTATAGAAAGCATCAAGATTTATGCACACATCACTATTTAGCTACAGGCAATAACACACTACATACTCTGTCAAATCCAAATAGCATTTAAAACAGAAACTTAATAAAGTAACATCTCCAGTTTTGATTCAGTCTATTTGTTTGCTTACCTGATAATGAAACTGCAAATAGGATGACAATAAATTCAATTATTTTCATGATTGAAAAGGTCTGGCCAATATTGTGGACAGAATGCCCTATGTGCAGTCTGGTTTTAATCAGAAACTGTAATCTCCTTCCTATCTGATAGACAGAATTCATGGACTTAGCAATAATGAAATGTTTGCCATAGGTTGCGCAAAAGCCTTTGCAAGGTTATCTGTTACACAAGGTACTGCTGCAAATGTCATGCCATGTTTTTAGTGGTTTCAGACTTTGTCATATCAGGTGATATTCTAATATTTGCTCAGTTACATCTGTTGCCCGTGTTTCACAGATCCAATCACATCCAGTGCCTGCCTTTGAGTCTGTGCCAATCTGAATCACTGTTACATCTCAGTATGCTTGGAAGGTAAAGTTAAAAGACACACACTCACAGCAGGTGTTTGTAAAGTTTTAATGTCATAAAGAAATAATGCAGTAATTTCAACAAGTAATAAAGTCATCACACAAATATGGTAAAGAAACAGGTATCTGTGAGCTAGCAATCCCTCACCTACTATATATTTAAATAAAAAAATTATTAATGTGCTATTAGTACCTCGGTAAACACATCTGCTACATTGTTTATGCCTTACTAAGTCTGTTGAGTTTAACCATCTTACTTCAAAAGTCATAAATTGTTATAGAAGACATTTCTAAGCAAAATCCTTTGAATTTGTATACAGTTCTGTTTTAAGATTGACAAAACAAACTGAACTCCAAACTTCCATTTGTACAGTTGCAGTCTTTAATTTTGTTTATGTATCTGGGAACAATTTTTCATTACTTCAAAACACTTTACAGTATAGCACACACTTCATTATCTCCCATAGCATATTTCTAACATTTCACATCATTCTCCTGTTTATCCATCCTGTTAAAATGATCAGAGTTAAAGGTGAAGAATATGTTCAGCCTTAGTATTGCTGGATAATAAATTATGAATATTCACTTCATTCTCAGCTTCTAGCTGATTGTGTATTTGACACCATACTTGTTTATTTTTTGCAATACTACAGTCACATGTAAGATTTGAAATAAGTTCAGCTCAGTAATTATTGACTTCAGTAGGGTGAAGGATTGTTGACAGCAAGGACCAAGACAATAAAGTAAAAGCAATTTCTATTTAGTAGTGACTTATAGCTGCCAGTAGGCTATGGGATCTTGAATATTGGCACACTCCAATTATACCAGTTGGTGACATCATGTTAATGACATTGGGCTAGATTTTGCATTCAGTGGCAAAGTAATGCCACCGGATATTGGTTAACCATTAAGAAAAAAATTCCCATGCCTTGTATTGTGGACTTCCCCTTTCCCAAAGACAAGTTGAACATGACTTCAGGTCAAAGGAATCTCCAAGAATGCAACAGCAGTGTCAGAAAGCAGAGTAGACATGACGAAATTGAGGACTGCAGATGCTGGAGATTTGAGTCAAGAGTGTGGTGCTGGAAAAGCACAGCAGGTCAGGCAGCATCCGAAGAGCAGGAGAATTGACGTGTTGGGCAAAAGCCCTTTGTCAGGTCAGCCAATCATATAGATGTATTCTCACACATAGAAACCCAGAAAATTAAAAGCACTAAATCACTTAATTTTTATTTCAAATGTTTAGACAGTGAAATAAATTATTAATATTGGATTTTGATAGATATTTAAATGTCACTATTACAAAACTTAAAGCTATCATTTGTTGTCTACTGAAAATCTGACTTTCCACAAATTTAAAATTGGCTTTAAAAGGGCCAGTGATGGTATTTAGTAAGAATTACAATGTCAATACCCTTGTTTAAAACCCAGTTACTTCTCACAGAACAAGATGTAACTTAGGTTTTTACAGAGAGGCCAACATCTCATTTAGCTGATAACTGAGAGATTATACACTGGGGCAGACAAGCAGCACATCTCATGGAGAGGCATAGAATCATTAGCGATTATTTCTGGATTTCTGTGTTACTCTGTGCATGTTTGGACTCCAAATTTGTTGCAAGTTTCAAGGCAGTAACGATGCAGAAAGCTGACAGATTTGCCAGCATTACTATTGCAAAATTCAAGCCTTTGGTATCTTCATCAGTTGTTGCCAGGACTAATCACTAACCTTACTCAAAGGTAATCCTGAACTGGTTCATCCTTCATGATTGCTGCCTTAAATATATAAATAGACACAGATGTATATGCACAGTATATGATGTTGAATTGTGGGGAAATTAATTTTCTACCCTAAATAAGTTAAGAAAATTTAACTTTGTTACATTTTTCAGGGTTTACACCTTAAAGCTAATCTGGAAAATATTGTTGAATGTTAAGAAATAATCATGTGCGAATTAGAATTTTGATTTTGCTAATGAATCTGTTAGTATTGCATAGAGTTTAGAAACCAAAACAGGCAGTTTCACTCCATGTGAATCTCATCCCACTCTGATTAGTTGCATTTCACCTTATTGACACAGGCTTCTATTCCCTTTTTTGCATCATTCATTTGTCTAACATTTCCTTAAAGGCATCCAGATTATTTGTCTGAGTCACTTAATGCGCTAACAAAGTTCATATTCTTATGATTCTTTAAATAATGGTTCAGGAAAACAAATATTTCATGAATGTTCAAGATTTTGTCTCACAGATGTCTGTTATGATCAAAGTGTCAATTAATCCATTTTTTTTCCCATTCAGATGGGGATTTACAGCACAAACTGAGCAAAACTTTATATCAGAAAAATCAATGTCATCGAGTCTAAAATAAAGTTTTACAAATGGGAATGGCGCTGGTGTGGTGACAATATTGATACTGGAATTTCACTGTTGTCACAGGAATCCATCCAATGTTCTTTTTCTGATATTTGGTGGGATTCCAAATTTCAGCAATCAAGGATGATTTTAACATTACTTAGCCCCAGTTAAACATCAGTCAATCCTAATTGTGCAAATCCAAAGTGGATTCAACATCAGTCAGTTGCAGTTGCAATAACCGAGAGTAATGTTAACATAATTTAGTCCCAATTGCAGTAATCCAGAGTGGTTTTTATCATCACTCAGTCCCATTCTAGAGTAAAGTTAACACCATCCAGTTCATATTACACCATTCTAGACGGTGGTTAACTCTGTCCCAATTACAGAGGAACCTCGATTATCGGAACAACTTGGGCGGGGAGTATTTTGTTTGGATAATTGAATGTTCGGATAATACAGTTTACCCAAGCTTCGGGACCTTGAGATCTTGTTTGGATAATCTGAAATTGGGATAATTGACATTCGAATAATCAAGGTTCCTCTGTACACCATTCTAGAGGAATGATAACATCACTCAGTCCTGATTGCACTATTCTAGAGTAATGGTAGCCATGATGTGGAGGTGCCAATGTTGGGCTGGGGTGGACAAAGTTAAAAATCACAAAATACCAGGTTGTAGTCCAACAGGTTATTCAGAGGTATAAGGTTTTGGAGCGCCACTCCTTCATCAGGTAGCTGTGGACCAGGATCATAAGTCACAAAATTTATAGCAACTTATAGTGGGGCAGTGGGAATGAGGAAGGAGCTGAGGTCCGAAAGCTTGTACTTTCGAATTAACCTTTTGGACTATATCCTGGTGTTGTGTGATTTTTACAGTAATGGTAACATCACTCAGTTCATATTACACCATTCTAGTGTAAAGTTAACATCAGTCAATCGCAATTATACTACTCGAGAATAGTTTCAGCATCAGTCAGTCCTAACTGCACCATTTGAGAGTGATTTCAACATCAGTCAGTTTCAATCACACTACTCTAGAGTGAAGTTAACATCAGTCAGTTCCAACTGTAATATTCTGGAATGGCATTAGCACTACTTCTAGTCATGGAATATTATTGAGTGGAACAAGAGCCAAGCACAAGTTGATCATAGCTGCATTTTGTTAAATAATAGTCAACACTCAGTATCTTCAAAACAAAATGTAACGATGATAAGAGGACTCTATTTGTTACATGCCATCAGCATTACATAGAATCAGACATGCACCAGCAGCAGTTTTAATGCTATTACATGATAAAAGTGAATTATCGTGAGTAACGCTGTTTGACAGCAATAATTTTGTATGAATTGCTACAGAAAGAATTATTGCCACTTCACACAGAATTGTTAAAAACTTCAAGGATCACCTTTGTATTATTTTACCCCCTACATAGTGAATAGTAAGGAAGAAATTACAGTTGTGTACAATAACTTGCCTTGTTCTGGTGCTGTATGTGTCCGAATATCACAGTCATGGGACATAAGAGTATAAGTTTAGCCCATCAACATCTGTGGTTCACACGTCCATTCGTCACTAATGTGAAGGACTTGCCCTTTTTTTTGTTTTCTCCTGGCTTTGAAAAAATGGCCAGCATTTTACCAGAGTGAGGATAACTGCATTGGCTCTCTCTCATTTTTCAATGTAGAATGCAGCCCTTTGAGATTTCTCTGCAGCCATATGCTCAGACAGTTTTGAGGGAACATTGCTGGTTAAGTTCAGCAGGCACACAGGTCATGGCTATGTGTTTAGAGGAACATGATAGGCCATTTAATCCCTCTAACCTGCTGTACCATTCAATTGAATCATGGCTGAACTGTATCTTAGCTCCATTAACTTCCCATACTTCTCCTCATTAAAACATTATAGGGATCTAACCTGATTCTCCATATTTATTATCAGTTCACAACAATGCTTTTTACGTTAAATTGTTAAACATTTCAAAGAATATTCATTTGCCTGCGTGTGAGTCAGGACAAAATTACACCTTTATATCTTTTCTGAATAAAAAACTATCAGTCTTAAATGTGAGTGTTTGGATTGACCCCTACTTCAATACCCTTTTGGGAGATATAGTTCCAGATTTGTATCCCCACGGCCCCTACTTCATTTAAAGAACTGGTTCCTTGAAAAGAAATGAAAGAAAAGAGCATTAGCTCAGAAAGTCCCAATTCTAAATTTAATATTCTGCTTCCTTGCCCTGGGCACCCACTAGCTCACTTCCCCACCCACCCACCACCCACCCCAAACAACCCTCCAACTTGAGGAACTAAGGTAGTTGGTGAGGCACAAAGGTCACCTGAGGGGAAGGATTCATGCCATTGGCAAGTATCAGAAAAGTTCAGGAATATTGCCTGGGATTATTCCAGTACGCACTAATTGGACACGATAAGGTAATTTATACTCATACCCAAAGGAACAGTTTACAATTCATCGGAATATCACTTTTCAGGAAATGGGTGGAAAGTAGCTTGCAGATGTCATGTTGGAAGAACATTACTTTTTGAATACAATTGTCGAATACTCTATTGGTTCTGAAGCAGGAGGCTCGGCAACAGCTGGCTTGATTGCTTCCTGACTGTTGGATGTTCTCACCTTCTCGTGAGCAGCAGAGTCCTCTTGAGGGTGATTATTGGGCTGAATCGTCACCGTGGCATACGTAACTCCTTCTTCCAACTCCTTTGATAACTGAAGATAAAGTGTTTGCGATATGATTGAGGAGAGTGAAGGAATGAGTCAATTCATCATAAAAGCACGTAAATGGAAAGGTCAGGTATAAATTAGCACTTTTTTAGTTTAAAAAAAGGTGCTCGCTGTAAAACTCTTATCAGTAAATAGGCAGGGAAACTGCTCCTTGTGTTAATTATTAACTTTGTTTTTGGAAAGAATATTAACCATTCCAGTGCTGCTATTATATCAAGGGTTCCTGAACAAGTGGCCATTATGATTGCTTTGCATGAAGAGAGTCCCTGGTTCAAAGAATGGGCAGAAACCATGTTAAAGTTTGGACATCCACATATGAAGAAAATATCAGTTACTGTCCATTGCTAGGATCTTGTGGTGCAGTGGTAATGCCCTGCCTCTCGACCAGGAGTCAGAGTTCAAGTCATAGAGTCATAGATTTATGCAGCATGGAAACAGACCCTACTCTTCCATCCAACTTGTCAGCACAGATCAGACATCTCAATCTGACCTCCACCCATTTGCCAGCATTTGGCCTATATCCCTTTAAAACCTTCCTATTCATAAACTCACCCTGATACCTTTTAAATATTGTAATTGTATTTCCTTTGCAGGTCATTCCATGCATGCACCCACGCTATGCATGAAAAAGTTATCCCTCAGCTCCTTTTTAAAATCTTTCCCCCTCTCACCTTAAACTTATGCCTTCTAGTTTTGGACTCCCTTACCCTGGGAAAAAGACTTTGGTTATTTATCCAATCCATGCCTGTCATGATTTTATAAACCTCTATATAGTTACCTTTCAGCATCTGATGCTCCAGGAAATATAACCCCATCCTCTCCTTGTAACTCAAACTGTCCATTCCTGGCAACCTCCTTATAAATCTTTTCTGCACCCTCTCAACTTTAACAACATCTTTCTTATTAAAGGGCAACTAGAGTTGTATTAGGTTTTCAAAAAAACGGCCTCACCAAAGTCTTGTACAGCCGCAACATGACATCACAGCTCCTACACTAATGTTATGACCAATGAGGGCAAGCATGGCAAACAGCTCCTTCACCACCCTGTCTACCTGTGACTCCACTTTCAAGGAAATAAGCATCTGCACCATTGGGTCTCCTTGGTCGGCAACACTCCCTAGGGCCCTACCATTAACTGTATATAAGTCCTGCCTGAATTTGCCTTACCATAATGTCACACCTCACATTTATCTCAATTAAATTCCATCTGCCACACCTCAGCCTGTCTGATCAACGTCCCAAATGTACTCTGAGATAACCTTCTTCACTGTCTATTATGCCATCTATTTTCATATCATCTGCAAGCTTTTGAACCATACCTTAATATTCTTATCCAAATCAAATATATAAATGACAAAAAGCAGTGAAGCCAGCACCAATCTTTGTGGCTCACTGCTGGTCACAAGCCTCCAGTCCAAAAAGCAACCTTCTATCACCACCCTCTGTCTCCTACCTTCAAGCCATTTTTGTATCCAATTGGATAACACCTCCTGGATCCCATGTGGTCTAACCTTGCTTACCAGTCTACCATGTGGAGACTTTGCTGAAGTCTCTATAGACAATGTTTACCGCTTTGCCTTCATCAATCTTCTTTGTCACCCTTTTTGAGAAACTCAACCAAGTTAGTGAGACATGATTTCCCACACACAAAGCCACAATGTCTATCCCTAATCAGTCTTTGCCTTTCCAAGTGCATGTGAATTCTATCCCTTGGAATCACCTCCAACAACTAACCCACCATTGATGTAAGGCTCACTGGTCTATAGTTTCCTGACTTTTCCTTGCAGCCTTTCTTAAATAATGGCACCACATTAGTCAACCTCCAGTCTTCTGGTACCTCACTCATGGATATTGATGATATAAATATTTCAGCAAGGGGCCCAGCAATCTCTGCCTTAGCTTCCCACAAAGTTCTGGGAAATCTGATCAGTTCCTAGGAATTTATCTACCTTTGCGTGTTTTACGACCTCCTGCATCTCCTCTTCTGTAATATGAACACTTTTCAAGACATCACTATTTATTTTCCCAAGTTCCCAGTTTCCGTGTCCTTCTGCACATTAAATACTGATGCAAGATATTTGTTTAATATCTCAACCATCTCCAGTGGTTCCACACATAGGAGACCACTTTGATCTTTATGGGGCCTTTTGCCTCCTTAGTTACTCTTTTGCCCTTAATGTACTTCTAGAATCTTTTTAGATTCTCCTCAACTCTATTTGCCAAAGCTATCTCGTGTCCTGTTTTTGCCTTCCTGACCCACATGTTGCAAAGGTTTGATTAGAATGACTAGAATTGGCATGGCTTCCTTCACGGTTTAAAATATGAGAATTCAATGGGTTGAAGGGCCTTGCTTTAGCTGTTTGACTCCATAAAGATATCTTAGCAATTGATCTGGTTGCAGGCCATATTTCTCCCCTTCAAAGATGTTTCCAACTAAGGAGAGGCCAAAGCTTCAGAACCTAGATCTGGCCTAGCTTGGCAACATGCACAACAGATGAGCATCAGAAAAAGAGGGAGGAATCTTGGAGTTGAGAGTTCTAAGGTGGAGAAGAGATGGAGTTTTCACTATTCTTACAAATCACCATTCCACCTACAGGACACTCTATATCAAGGGAGTAAGTTGACAAGCAGCAGTTGTACTTTCCTGATAATATTTCTACTATGTGTCCAGGAGTTTTCAGCAGTTTGTGACCCAGAGCAGCATTAGACAAAGTCCTTAAGCAGTATTAGAGTGGATGCACCCCCCCACCCCCGCCGCGAGCTTGTACGGGTCTGAGGAGGAACCGTAACACACTCGAAACTTCGACAATGTTTCTCTCTCGACAGATGTTGCCAGACTTACTGAGTTTCTCCAGCATTATCTGTGCCCGTTTCAGATTTCTGTTGTAATTCGCTTTTATTTGAGGGATACCCTCTGCCTATCAATACCCAACCAGGGAGAAAATGCCAGCTGGTCCTTGTTGTGCACCTCTCCCACCCATGGGTAAATCCAGACAGCAATGGGATGAGGCCTTTTAGTGGGTATTAATTGCCATCTAGAAGTAAAGACTAATGAAAATGGTAAGTGATGTGCACTAGTCAACGCATGTTGCATGTTTCAAGATGGAGGTCTGGTAGGACTGGTACATTCATTTCCAACTATTACTGTCATTTTTACTGTTTTTCTACCCACCCCTCCTAGTTTCCTGCTTTGGCTGCACTACATTTTTACTAGTTGTCCATTTAAGGTACTCTATTAGGACCTTAACACCATACAAAATAGGAAGAGGCCATTCGAGCCTGCTCCACCCTTCAATAGCATCATTGCTGATCTAACATTCCTCATGTCCACTTTCCAGCCCTTTCTCCATAACTCTTGATTCCCCGACTGATCAAGAATCGATCTATTTTAGCCTTAAATGTACACAAGGACTCTGCCCCCACTGCTTTCTGCACCAAGGAGTTCTAAAGGTTCACAACCCCCTGACAGAAGATCTCAATCTTAAACTCACCCCCATTTATTCTGTGACTGTGCCCCCCTGGTTCTCAGCAGGACAGTGGCACTATGGCTATCACTGCTGCCTCACAGTGCCATTGATCTGGGTTCTACTCCAGCCTCGGATAACTGCATGGTGTTTGCACGTCCACCCCTGTCTGTGTGGGTTTCCTCATGTATGCACCCTTAAATTTCTGTGACCATATGCAGTCTCTTAAATGTCCCCAATGACCTCGCTTCCACAACTGCTGCTGGCAACGCTTTCCATGCTCTCACAACTCTCTGTAAAGAACCCTCCTCTGACATCCCCTCTATACTTTCTGCCAAACAGCTTAAAACTATGACCCCTTGTGTTGACAATTTCTGCCCTGGGAAAAAGTTTCTGGCTATGAATTTTATCTATGCCTCTCATTATCTTGTACACCTCAATTAGGTCCCCTCTCTTCCTTCTTTTTTCCAATGAAAAAAGTCCGAGCTCAGTCAACCTCTCTTCGTAAGATAAGCCCTCCAGTCCAGGCAGCATCCTGGTAAACCTCCTCTGAACCCTCTCCAAAGCATCCACATCTTTCCTATAATAGGGCGACCAGAACTGGACACAGTATTCCAAGTGCGGTCTAACCAAAGTTTTATAGAGCTGCAACAAGATCTCATGGCTCTTAAACTCAATTCCCCTGTTAATGAAAGCCAAAACACCTTATGCTTTCTTAACAACCCTGTCCACTTGGGTGGCCATTTTAAGGGATCTATGTACCTGCACACCAAGATCCCACTGTTCCTTCACACTGCCAAGAATCCTGTCTTTCATCCTGTACTCAACTTTCAAGTTCGACCTTCCAAAATGCATCACCTCTCATTTATCCAGGTTGAACTCCAGCTGCCATCTCTCAGCCCATCTCTGCATCCTGTCAATGTCCTGCTGCAGCCTACAACAGCCCTATATACTGTCAACGACACCTTCAACCTTTGTGTTGTCTACAAACTTGCTAACCCATCCTTCAATCTCCTCATCCAAGTCATTAATAAAAATTACAAACAGTAGAGGCTCAAGGACAGAGCCCTGTGGAATACCACTCACCACTGACTTCCAGGCAGAATATTTTCCTTCTACTACCACTCGCTGTCTTCTGTCGACCAGCCAATTCTGTATTCAGACAGCTAAATTTCCCTGTGTCCCATTCATCCTGACCTTCTGAACGAGCTTACCATGGGGAATCTTATCAAATGCCTTACTGAAGTCCATATACACCACATCCACTGCTCGACCCCCATCAACCTATCTAGTAACATCCTCAAAGAACTCAATAAGATTTGTGAGGCATGACCTGCCACTCACAGAGCCGTGCTGACTGCCTTTAATCAAGCCTGGTCTTCCAGATGGTCATAAATCCTATCCCTCAGAATCCTTTCTAAAACCTTGCAGACAACAGACGTGAGACTGACTGGTCTGTAATTGCTGGAGATTTACCTATTTCCTTTCTTGAAGAGAGGAATTACATTTGCCTTCCTCCAGTCCTCTGGTACGACTCTGGTGGAGAGCGAGGATGCAAAGGTCTGCGCAAGCGTCGAAGCAATCACATTTCTCGCTTCCCAAAGCAGCCGAGGACAAATCTGGTCTGGCCCTGGTGACTTGTCAATCTTAATGCTTATCAAAATTTTCAACACATCAGCTTCCTCAATCTCTATTTGTTCCAGCATGCTTACCTGCTCCTCAATGGTTTCATTCACTACAAGGTCCTTTTCTTTAGTAAAGACAGAAGCAAAAAACTCATTTAGGACGTCCCCTACCTCCTCAGACTCTATATACAAGTTCCCTAAGCTTTCCCTGATCAGCCCTATTCTTTCTTTGATCATTCTCTTATTCCTCACATACGTGTAAAATGCCTTTGGATTCTCCCTAATCTTTCCTGCCAAGCCTTTTTCGTGCCCCCTCCTGGCTCTCCTCAGACCAATTTTGAGCTCCTTCCTAGCCTGCCTGTAATCCTTTAGAGCTGAGCAAGATCCTTGCTTCCTCCACCTTACGTAAGCTGCCTTCTTCCTTTTGACGAGAAGCTCCTCTGCTCTCGTCATCCAAGATTCCTTTATCTTACCCCTTCTTGCCTGCCTCAGAGGAACACATTTGTGCATCACTCACAACAACTGTTCCTTAAACAGTCTCCATATGTCTGTAGTGCCCTTTCCATGGAACAATTGCTCCCAGTCCATGCTTCCTAACTCATGTCTGATAGTATCATAGTTTCCTTTTCCCTAATTAAATATCCTCCCATTGTGCCTGCTTCTCTCCTTCTCCATAGCTATGTAGAATGTGAGGCAGTTGTGGTCACTATCACCAAAATGCTCTCCCACCGCAAGATCTGACACCTGCTCCAGCTCATTGCCGAGCACCAAATCCAAAATGGCCTCTCCCCTCGTTGGCCTGTCAACGTACTGACTTAGGAAACCCTCTTGAACACACATTACAAAAACGGCTCCTTCCAAACCATCTGCTCAAAGGAGGTTCCAATCAATACTGGGAAAGTTAAAGTCACCCACTACAACAACCCTACTACATTCACACTTTTCCAAAATCTGCTGACCTATGCTTTCTTCAATCTCCCTGTTGCTATTTGGGGGCCTGTAGTAAAGATGTGTTGGGAGGCCTGTAGTAAAGAACTGAAGATGTGTTGGTTAGGTGGATTGGTCATGCTAAATTGCCCTAGGGTCCAGGGATGTGCAGGCTAGATGGAATAACCATGGTAAATATGGGGTACAGCGATAGGGTGGGTGGCGTTGATCTGAGTGGGATGCTCTTTGGATGATAGGTGCAGACTTAATGGGCAGAATGGCCTCCACCTCTGTCGAGATTCTATGCTGAGGGGAATCATTCTCTTAGTATTTACCATGTCAAGTCCCTTAAGAATCCCATATGTTTCAATGAGATCACCTCTCATTCTTCTCAACTCCAGTGACTGGAGTCACAAGCTGTTTAGCCATAAGACAGTCCCTCCATCCTGGGGATCATCCTTGTGAACCTTGTCTGAATTGCCTCCAATGTATCAATATGTTTCATTTAATAAGGGAGCAACTGCTGGACTAGCAACTCGTGCAGTGCCTTCCCTGATACTGGTAAAAGTTTCGATCAGAGTGGTGCTGGAAAAGCACAGCAGGTCAGGCAGCATCCGAGGAGCAGGAAAATCAACGTTTCAGGCAAAAGCCCTTCATTAGGATGCTGGTAAAACCATTATGTGGGCAAGGGCCACACTCATCTACCATGTAAAACATGAGTGTAAAATTCAGGCCAAGATCTGCAAACTCCCCATGTACTCAACATTGCTGTCACTCCTTTTATTCTTTTGGTCAAAAAAAATCTAGCAAAATTTCATATTTTATATAAACTATTGAACTAGCATTAACTGCTGTTGGCTGAGATTTCTAAGTTTTTCCCAAAGACTGTGTATAGAAATGTTTCTAAATGTGACTTCTGAAAGATCTGGTTTGAAGGACTTTCAGATGAATACATAAAGCATACATATCTATCGTGTCCATACATCACTTCATAGGCCAGTGGATTCCACAAGTATTAAAACACACAAGTATTAAAGCATTGTCAACACATTGCAGCCTTACCACGGAGTTTGACTTTGGGATAGAATTTTCTATTGTTGTTTCCTTCTCTCTGTTATCTAAACAAAATGCAAACATAAAAGTCATGAATAAAACAGAAGGAAGAACTATTTTCAACTTTTATTAAATGCTGCTTCTTAAAACTGAATTGCTCTTTTTGATTTCCTAATTCAACATTAGACGAAACATTAGGATAGGCGAGAGTAGTGAGGCAATTTTGGAAAAGTATTGAGTACATACTTCGTAAGTTGCAGAAAAAAATTTAATCGTTGTTTCATAATTAATTATATAAGAAAACTGGAATGTAAAACTGGTTTATATTAGTTACTTGTTGCTGGGTAAAATACTATGTCAGGCTGTTGTATTGAATTTTATAATAAATCCTGATATTGCTTCACTGTTTAATCACTGTTCACTAATGTAAAACTAAATACAATTAATTTTGTCTTTAGCTCGTGGTAAAGTGTTTAACTTTTTTCTGTTTACATTAACATACTGTATTATATTTCTCATGAGCTTTAGCTTTTCTACAGGCTTGTCTCTGCTATCTTCCACGGCTAAATTTAGAACATTCCCATTGGAAAGATTAGTTCCTTGTTATTGAAATTAATCAATTTCCAATCAATAGAAATGCACGGCACAGCATGGTGGCACAGTGGTTAGCACTGCTGCCTCACAGCGCCGGAGACCCGGGTTCAATTCCCGCCTCAGGCGACTGACTGTGTGGAGTTTGCACGTTCTCCCCATGACAAGGGAGTCATGGAGGGAGTGGTCTTTTCGGAATGCTGATAGAGGTGGGGAGGAAAATATATCCCTGGTGGTGGGGTCCGTTTGGAGGTGGAGTGGTAGGTGAGGACTAGTGGCAACACGACGCCTGCAGGAAGAGCGACTCATCTTCCGCCTAGGAACCCTCCAACCACAAGGGATGAACTCACATTTCTCCAGTTTCCTCATTTCCCCTCTTCCCCCCCCCCCAATCTTATCTCACTCCCAACCCTCAGACTCAGCACCACCTTCTTGACCTGCAATCTTCTTCCCGACCTCTCCGCTCCCACCCCCACTCCGGCCTATCACCCTCACCTTAACCTCCTTCCACCTATCGTATTCCCAACGCCCCTCCCCCAAGTCCCTCCTCTCTACCTTTTATCTTAGCCTGCTTGGCACACCCTCCTCATTCCTGAAGAAGGGTTTATGCCCGAAACATCGATTCTCCTTCTCGTTCACCCAGGTGAGTCAACTATAACAGTAGGTAGGGATGACAACTCTGATAGAGAGCTTTCTATTACCTTGTATATTTGGCAACATGGAAAACACGCAGGCCTGAAGTGGGTCCTCTTGAAGCAACAGCTTCTGTGCAATAGACTGGGCTTCAGTCTTACACACAATGCAGTAATGCCAAAAGGTTGCCATATTTTTATATGATGTAAGATAAGCACTACCCAATTTGATGCATTAATTAAAGCATTTATGTGTACTTTTCCCAAACAAAAAATGATGGGACTGAAGAAAATTAATCAGTGATTTCAATGTTTGGGAGAATCAGTAGGAACCTTATAACAGATTTATACATTTTGGAAAGATGCTATGTATACAGGATTTTGAAAGATAGATTAATTAGAGACAATATAGTAGTTGGTGTCATGAAAGAGAAATGATCAGAGTTTCTTTATTCCAAGAGAGATTTAAGATTGAACAAACAATCCAATTTGCAATGCAGGCAGAAACTAAAGTTACCTGATACTGAGAGGAAACATCAGTGATTCATCTTGCATGTAAGATAGTGTCAAAATGTCAAAAGAGCGGGAATCAACATCATTGGCCATGTTAGGTTGCACAAGATGTGACTTTAAACAGACTCACAAGTGCAAAGAATGTCTGTGGGGTATTCATGTGGCCAATTCGGTAACAGTTCACATCACCATCACCACTTCAGAATCAAAGTAAAAGTCCTGCAATAAGAAACATTTCCACATTTCGTAGACAAAGATGAGAATGGTCCTAAGGGAAGAGTACTAAAGTAGGCCAAGGCCAATTATATCAAAATTAGGCAGGAACTGGGAAATATGGATTGGACACAGCCATTTGAAGGGAAGTCCACATTTGGTATATGGGAGGCTTTCAAAGATAGGTTAAAGATAGTGCAGGATAGGCATGTCCCGTTGAAGGCAAAGGATAGGAAAGGCAAGATTCGTGAACTATGGATGACAGAAGAAGTCGTACGACTAGCCAAAAGGAAAAGGCAAGCGTACATAAGGTCTAATCAGAAAAAGAACAGAATGGGCTCTGGAGGAATATCAGAAGAGTAGGACAAGTCTTAAACGAGGAATCAAGCGGGCTAAAAGGCGTCGTGAAATAGCTTTAGCGAGCAGAATTAAGGAGAATCCCAAAACATTTTATTCTTATATAAGAAGCAAGCGGGTAACTAGAGAAAGGATTGCTCCACTAAAAGATAACAAAGGAAGGCTGTGTGTCGAACCTGAAAGAATAGTTGAGATTCTGAATGATTACTTTGCATCAGTGTTCACGGAGGAGAGGAACATGATGAATGTTGAAATTAGAGATACAAGTTTGATTAGTCTGGATCACGTTGACATAAGTAGGGAAGATGTGTTGGGTAGGCTAGAGGTTATTAAGGTGGACAAATCCCCAGGACCGGATGGGATCTATCACAGGTTGCTGAGGGAGGTGAGAGAAGAAATAGCTGGGGCCCTAACAGATATCTTTGTGGCATCCTTAAATACAGGTGAGGTGCCAGAGGACTGGAGGGTTGCTCATGTTGTCCCCCTGTACAAGAAGGGTAGTGGGGATATTCCAGGTAACTACAGACCAGTGAGGCTGACGTCAGAGGTGGGAAAGTTGCTGAAGAAAGTACTGAGGGATAGGATCTATTTATATTTAGAAAGAAATGGGCTTATCAGTGATAGGCAACATGGTTTCGTGTGGGGTAGATCGTGCCTTACCAACTTAATAGAGTTCTTTGAGGAAGTGACCAAGTTGATAAATGAAGGGAGGGCTGTTGATGTATATACATGGACTTTAGTAAGGCGTTTGATAAGGTTCCCCATGGTAAACAAATAGAGAAAGACAAGTCACATGATGTGCAGGGTGTTCTAGCTAGGCGGATAAAGAACTGGTTGAGCAACAGGAGACAGAGAGTAGTAGTTGAAGGGAGTTTCTCAAAATGGAGAAAGGTGACCAGTGGTGCTCCATAAGGATCAGTGTTGGGGCCACTGTTGTTTGTGATATACATAAATGATCTGTTGGTATGATCAGCAAGTTTGCAGATGACACAAAGATTGATGGAGTAACAGAAAGCATAAAGGACTGTCAGAGAATACATGAGGATATAGACAGTCTGGAGAGTTGGGCGGAAAAGTGGCAGATGGAGTTCAATCCAGGCAAATGTGAGGTGATGCATTTAGGCAAGACTAATTCTAGGGCAAATTATACAGTGAACAAAAGAGTCTTGGGAAAAGTTGATGGGCAGAGAGATCTGGGAGTTCAGGTCCATTGTACCCTGAAGGTTGCTGCACAGGTGGATAGAGTGGTCAAGAAAGCATATTATATGCTTGCCTTCATTGGACGGGGTATTGAGTATAAGAGCTGGCAGGTCATGTTAAAATTGTACACGACATTGGTTCAGCTGCATTTAGAATACTGCGTACAGTTCTGGTCGCCACATTACCAAAAGGATGTGGATGCTTTGGAGAGGGTGCAGAGAAGGTTTACGAGGATGTTGCCTGGTATGGAAGGTGCTAGCTATGAAGAGAGAGTTAAGCAGGTTAGGTTTGATTCCATTAGAAAAAAGGAGATTGAGCAGGGACCTGATTGAAGTCTACAAAATCATGAAGGGTATAGACAGGGTAGATCGAGATAAGCTTTTTCCCAGAGTTAAGGATTCAGTAACGAGAGGTCACGCTTTCAAGGTGAGAGGTGGAAAGTTTAAGGGGGATACACGCCGTAAGTACTTTACACAGAGGGTGGTGGGTGTCTGGAACGCGTTGCCAGCAGAGGTAGTAGAGGCAGGCATGGTAGATTCATTTAAGGTGCATCTGGACAGATGCATGAGTAGGTGGGGAGCAGAGGGATACAGATGCTTAGGAATTGGGTGACAGGTTTAGACAGTGGATTTGGATCGGCTCAGGTTTGGAGCGCTGAAGGGCCTGTTCCTGGGCTGTAAATTTTCTTTGTTCTTTGTTCTTTGTCCCAGAAGAATGGAAGTCATGCAACAAAGAAAAAGTTTAGCAGGTTAAAGTTAAAGAACAAAAGTTGAAGACAATATTTCAGGAAAAGTTAAAGAGAGAATCAAAACTGATTCTGGTCCATTAGTGAAAGGTTGGATGTGTTTAAAAAGGAAACTAAACCTTACACAGGAGCAACCATGTCAATACTCATGGACAGCTTGCCATGGTTGATACCTGCGCAAATTAAGTAGGAAAAAGTGAGGACTGCAGATGCTGGAAACCAGAGTTTAGGTCAGAGTGGTGCTGGAAAAGCACAGCAGGTCAGGCAGCATCCGAGGAGCAGGAAAATTGGCGTTTCAGTCAAAAGCCCTTCACCAGGCAAATTAATCCAAGTATAAAACATCCAAGATCCCAGAATCCTAGATCTTCGGGTGCAAGGGCAAGTTGACATGAAGCTTAATCATAGAGGATAACACGTCAATAAACTTGATATATGTGTGTATATACAGAGGAATCAGAGTAGCCCATTGGTTGTTTTGGTGTGGTTACATTACTTCAGAATGGAAATGGGAAGGAATTTTGGCAGGAACTTCCAAACCTATTCATTTTATTCTGTACTCAACAGGATCATGGCTGATCCAACATCCTAACATCCACTTTCCTGCCCTTTCCCCAAACCCTTGATAGCCTTACTGATCAATAATCTATCAACTGAACAATTGTTATTCGGTACTGGAATTGTTATTGGGGAGCAGTTAAAACTGTACTAACTTTAGAACACAATCCCAGGCCAAATATAATCGCCTGAAGAACACAAAAGGTTAACCAACTGGAGAAAAATGGCAGCAAAGAGCAATAGGGTGAAAACCTGGTCAGTCTTAAAGCCAGGGCAAAAAGTCTGGTTAAAGAAAAGAAAGTCAGAAGGCATTGTCATCAGAGGAATATTAAATAAAAACAGAAATTGCTGCAGAAAATCAGCAAGTCTGGCAGCATCTGTGGATAGAAAGCAGAGTTAATATTTTGAGTCCAGAGACCTTTCTTCAGAATCACAATCCTATATTATGAGGAGGAACAGGAACACATTAATCTTACTTGAGTGAAGAAGTGAGACCAAATATAGTTATTCTAAGCTGTGGGACAGCCACATTTATACTTCATCAGAGAGAGTACAGAGTAATAAAACTATTACAGATGTGGTCCAGCATGATAACCCTAGTGTTGAACTCAAGAAAAAAAGATTGGGTTTGCCACCGAGAGTTCCAGATTGCTGTGCCCTGTGAGATTTGGACTTAGAGAGGGTGGGGAGACATGTGATTATAGTGAAAATTAATAATAATGTTGATGATTGCAAATACAATGTAAACAATTAAGAATAAACTACTGGAATAAAATAGATCAAGTGGAGATACTTGGCAAGTGGAGAAACAATGAGAATTGTGTAAAACATGAGATAACTGAGCACATGGTTCAAGTATCTGTAGGATTGAAGGCACCAGTGTAGGATGAGTGTGTGAAAAGAGAGGTCTATGTACTACATTAGAGAGCTGTATTTGAGCTCCTACTACATACAGCTATCAATAAAGGAGTGTTATAGTTCATAAGGAATTGAAGAGCCTTCTTTAGTAATAAGGAACAAGCAGGATGATTGGATAGTCCATGTACAGATAGCCACAGCCTGATACTCTCCTGTCTGCTATGACAATAAAGGCTATTCTATTCCATTTCAATGTGCAGTTAGTACTATGGGCATAAAACATGATTAAATGATTAAACAATTATCATGCTGTCTGCCTGGCTGCTTCTAACTCTTTGCTTTTTTTCTCTTTCTTATTAGAAAAATACATGTTCCTTTTCACATCTGCAAATGATACTTGGTCTCACTCACTACTTGGATATTGCACCTACTGAATTATACTCGGGAGTTGGCCACCCATCTGAACTATTAGAGAGCTCATACAAAACACAGTCAACCACGATAAAAACCTGATGGTATCATCTGAAAGGTCTGCATGTAGACTACCAACTCCTAAGAAAAAGCTGACAGATATGAATACAAACCTTACAATACACAAGTTCTCATAAGTTAAATTGTAGGCTTCATTTTATGACCTTCTACCGGCTCCTTGCAGACACACTACAAAGCTAATCAAAGCAAGTTGTAGCCATTTCCTGACCACCTCATACAATCTCACCTTCATTTTGAAACCCAGAACCTGAAATCAGTATAAGCTGAACCATCACTTATTTGCGGTTGCATTTAGTTACTTATTCTCAAATGTTATGTCTGTCATGTTTCAACCTTCTCCCAGCTGTTTCCTTGGCAAATACAGTTGATGGATTAAGATACTTTTTTTATTAAAGCCTTTCCGATGGTTGGAAGAATATTTGACAGAACATAATTTTGCTTTAACCAACCTTTAGATTGCGCATTGCACCAGTCCAAATCTTCACCTGGAGTATTAAATAACTAAACTCAAAGGCTGCCCCACGGCAACATAGTGCTGTCAATACATTAATATAGAAGCAGACCACTGCAAATGCTAGACATCTGAAATACCATCAGAAAGTGCTAGAGAAACTCAGCAGGTCTGGAAAGTATCCATGTAGAGAGAAACAGAGTTCATGTTTCGAGTCTGGTATGACTCTCCCTTGTAACAATTTGAGTTCTGATGAAGAATCTTGTTGGACTCAAATTGTTAACTCTGGTTCTTTCTCCACAAATACGTCCAGATCGGCTGAGTTTCTCCAGCACTTTGTGTCATCAACAAATGACCGCTATGTGTGATTTGCATTTGTGAGCTGACTTCTTTAATAATTATCACTGTTACCTGGTCATTTGTTTAACTTGCAGTTTGCAGGATCTTGCTGCATACCTGGGCCTACTTAACTACAATAACAACATTTTATATGCAATTCAATGGTTGTGAAGTTTCTCAGGATGTTCTGAGAATGCTGTAGAAACAGAATCTCTTTTCGTTTTCTATACATCTTTGAGATTGAGGAATATCTGCCTTATTCAATTATTCTAAATGAATCTAACTCAATACTATAACAATTGAATAATTTAATTGCAATTCTGCATGTGATTATTATCAGCTGACTCAATAATGATAGTTCTATTTACAAAAGGGTCATTTGATAGCTCATTCATACATCTGGCTTTTCATACTTGTTTGAGAAATTATAATTGTTTCAGTTCTTCATCCAGTACCAAACTGGACCATGGCTTTGCTTCCCAGCTCACAACAAATAAAGAAGATACAAACAAGTGGTCCTTTTAATTAAGAAATAAAATCACCTCTTGTGTTGCTAAAATGACTCCCAAACACTTTAGAATTATCAGCAAGAAACAAAACATGTTGCTATGCACTACATACAAATTGCCACAATGTTACTGGCAATCCTGTCACCATTATATTGTAGTGAATGGGCTCTGCAACAGAGTTCCTATTCTTCCAAAGAGATAAAGGAAGTACCGTCATTTTTGGCTCTGTGCTTCACTGAACTTGGTGCCAGGTTGAAGTGTAAATACAAGGAGATTTCTGTCCTGACAAAAATGCACGTTCTGTTGAAGTGCAGATGTAGGTATGATCTCAATAGTAAATCAAGACACAATTATTAAAATTTGTTCCACATCAGGACTTTTTTTTTGCTTAGTTTGTTTGAGAGACAAGTTTATTTTGTATGGAAATTGATTTTATTTTAACACTTACCATCAGCTTTGTATTTCCTTATTTTTTTGACAATTAGGATCACAAGTCCAAGAAACATTACCATCAGAATTCCGAAGATTATTCCCAACGTTAGGAAAAGTCTTGGTTTGTGTAAAAGCAGAGAGAAATGATATGAGTTGAAGGACAAATGTAATCATCCACACATATACCATAACAGATAATAATGTAGAACAGTGCAACATTTTTCAATACCTGCTAAATCTTTCAGATGATATCATAGGGTTATGGAGTGGACTATCATCTAATGTCACTGTATTAATAGTTCAACAACAGATTGTTGTTATTCAACTGATGAAAGCTCAATCACCTGAAAGATTAATTCTGTTTCTCTTTCCATTGATTTTGCCTGACCTGCTGAGTGTTTCCCAGCCTTTTCTATTTCAATTTTGTCATTATTTAATTCTTAGAATTATTTTACTTTGTGTCCGGTGAAATAAATATCTTAATTGTAATTAACACTAGAACTAACTTTGGTAATATAACATTGAGCTTAGCTTTAATATTAAAATTCTCTGTAACTCTACTGCTCTTCACCTTCAGATTGCCATGAAATCTATATTTCATAATTCCCCTCTGAGGCATTCATTTTACTTGGAAATGTGTTGTTGTTCCTTCATTGTTGCTGGGTCAAAATCTGGAATCCCCTCCATATGGACATTGTGGGTCTCATACAGCACATGAACTGCAGTGGTTCAAAAAGGCAGCTCACCCCTATCTTCTCTAAGACAACGAGGGATGGGCAATAAATCTGGTCCTGATAACAGCACCCACATAATATACATGAGATACCTTGTATCTCAAACTATGGCTCCGTCACATTTTATCTGATAATACTCCTCTTAAATGCCTGGAAATATTTTACATACCACATGAGGGACCATAAAAGCTCCTCATTCTCCATCTCTCCTGTTGCCTGAGGCATGGTGCTCCTCAGGTTAAACCACCATCAATCATCTCTGATGAGAGAACAGACCTCTGGTCCTTTGGGACTATGGCAACTTTACTACATTGAAGGTGCTACATCAATATAAAATGTTGTTGTTATGAATGCCAATTTGTATAAACCATTAAACTACTATTTGTCTTGTTGAACATTCCTATCATCAGCCTTTCTGCTACTTCCGTTTGACTCCTATTTTTAAAAATTCTAATTATGTTGCATTATTTCCTGATGACTAATGAATTAAAATTTGTGCCAGTCTATTCTCTATAAATGAAAAGAGGAAGTATCAGACAAACAGCATAACTCTTTTCATAAAACATTTTTAATGTACCAAAATGTATGTGTATTTTTGGTCCCATCATTCAATGTGTACAAAACTGAATCACATCAATGAAAATATATCCCTCTATTTTACAAATAGTTTGATTTCAGTAATGTTTGGAAAATGCAGCATTACTAAGCAGCTCTTAACATTAACTCAAAGGGAAGGGTTAAATATCCCAATACTTTGGGATTTGCCACTCGTCATCACCAGTGGTAACTGATGGAGATTGAATGCTAGAACTGGTCAGTAACTCCGTTACCATTATGGTGTGCAATTGTCAAAATGGTAGAGAGTGGTGAATCTCGCTTTTCTTTTGTCTAGCAAATCCCATGTCCCTCAACTCAATCCCAGGCTACATAACATAATTTGCAGACTATTTAAACTAACAGTACATTTACTGAACAGTACTTAACTAATTCTGGTAAGTATCAGGCAAGCCCCAGTACGGACTTTCTTCTGTATTTGTAAGACAATTAAGAGCTTTAAGTCATATTACTTTGTCGCTTTACCATTGTACAAACAGAATAGCAGTGAATCACAGTTGGCAGATACATGCGGTTACTTCGAGACCATGCAGCGGAAAGCATTGATTACTTAAGTGTTAGATCGCTTAGCAACCCAGGGGAATATACTAGCTCAACACATATCTGTTAAACCACAAAATTATCTTCCCATTTCAAACTGTGTTGATGTGTTGTTAAGGAGAGTTATGGTGAATATTATAAATGTTTTTTGGAAAACGGTTTATTTTCAGTTTTAGAGTTTGGTTGACTTCTAAAATGCTGAATTAAAAGTATAGTGGGAAGGCTACATTTCCTTAAAACTCCTAATTAAAATTGTAGCAGATATTGGTTAACAATGTACTCTTAAGATATGTAATTCTGTAAGTTATTTTGCTGGTTTCTTTTTAAATACTCATCCTTGTTTTCAACTCTTTTTATACTATCATACCTTTATATCTCTGCAATATCTCCGAGGGCCTTCCAAGGTATTTACATTCTTTATAATCTGGCTGCTGAGTGTCTCCAATTTCAGTTGTTGCAGTATTGATGACAATGCCTTCAGATGCCTAGGCTATAAGCTCAGGAATTCCCTCTTCAGCATTCTTCACTTTGTTACCTCTCTTTTCTTCTTTAAGATGTGTTCTAAAATTTATCTCTCTGACTAAACTCCTGGTCATCTCTGCTAATATCTTTTTTATGTTCCTCAAAGTCACATTTAGGTTGATAATGTTGACTCAAAGGATGTTGGGACACTTTGTTACTTTAGAGATGCCATTTAAATGCAAATTTAGTTTGATGCAGTGGCGCTTATTTGAGGATATTGTAATGGGTTAAATCACATTGCTGCTTAGTCCTAGGGAATGCTGTTTGGTTTAGCTCAGCTGACTGGACAGCTAGTCTTTCAATGTAGTGATGTCAATAGCATGGGTTCAGTTCCTGTCATTGGCTGAGGTTGCCATGAAGGACTCTCCTTCTCAAGATCTCCCCCTGTCTGAGGGAAAGTGATCCTCAGGTTAAACCACCACTAGCTACCACTGTTTCTAATGACTGAGTAGTAGGCAATGGTGACTTTACCTCTCTCCTGAGTTGCTGATAGTAATGGGGATAGTTCTAATGAATTCATGCTCCTGGCAAAGAGCTTTGTTTATTTGAAGCACATATTGAAAACTTGGGTTGGCACTGCACATTGAATTCCAATTTACTACTTTCATTTCCAATATATACACAATGTTCTTTATCAGAAATGCAGAATTGTAAAGAGGCAACTGTGTAGATAGTTGGATAAAAAACAGTTGTCAACAACATAAAAACAAGAGGCCAAGTGACCTTCTTCTGTACGGCGTCACATTTGTCTCTATTTAGATCTAAACTTAGAAGTAGAATTAACTGTAAAATTATGACAGAAAAGAGACAAAATTTCACTTTTTTTGCTTTACCCTATACATAACAGAAGACTATCTAGAAAAAATGGTTAATCTCACACATACATAATTATATTGATACTGAAACCAGCATTGCACACAAAACCAACTAAAATCTACCTTACCTATTACTGAGGCGTTATTGCTGTATGTAACACAATGGAATTCTATAGGACAGAGAGATTGTATGATGGAAAAAAAAATGCCTTTTCTTTAATGTAGCTGTGCATGAATTTAACTCAAACTGCTGGAAATGGGATCTCTTCTATTTGTGTATCATCAATTTTATCATCATTCCTTGGTGTTACCATTGATCAGAACCTAACCTGGACAAGGCACTTGCCTAGATAGGTGCAGATCGCACAAGTAATACACCAGTCTCTCGACCCATCTCGGAGAAAACAGCTTGCATACTGGCACCTCATCCATAACCTCAATGATTCCCTCCCTCCACCACTACTGCATATTGGCAGTAGAGTATACCACTTGCAACATGCTAAATAACTATGGATGCTGGAGGTCTGAAACAAGCTAAAACGGAAATTGCTGGAGAAACTCAGCTGGTCTGGCAGCATCTATGGACAGAAAATAGAGCTAATGTTTCAGGTCTGAGCATTAACTATGCCTTCTCTCCACAGATGCTACCAGATCTGCTGAGTTTCTCCAGCAATTTCTGTTTTTTTATTTGTTACATCTACAAGATGCACTGCTCAAATAAATTGGTCACTTACCTTAGTCTTTCCTTGTCCTTAGTATAATCCTTTCGACCTGTTCAAAATGATGTATAAAAGTATTATTTGGTCATTCATTAGCTTCACGTTATCTGTGCCAAAGTACATGTACAGTGAATGAAATTTTGATTAGAACGATCAAAACGCAGTACATGGTGTTGTAATGTTGTTCTGTTTGACTCTTAACCAAACTATAATTCTAAAACTTTACTGATAAATCAGGATCGCAGAGATTTTGCAAAATATGTAACAAATTTATACATCAAATTATATAAACCTACACTGAACAAAAATATGTCATTGAATGTGCAGCAAATAAACACATATTTGTGCCTTACCTTCAAGAACTTTAAGTTGTATGGGAGTTAATGGATCCAGAAGGTTAGGTCTATCTATTCCACACCAGTACCATCCTTTATCACTTTTCGTTATCTGGTCCATATGTACTGTAAGTTGTCCTTTTGCATTATCAGCTGTAATTTTTATTCTGCCATCATGACTTTTCTTTTCAGGGCCATTAGTTTGTACCAAAACAGTACAGCTTCTCTTGTAGTAGCCTTTGCACCAGTACTTCTGATAATTTCTAAAATATGTGTCAAATCTGCATTGGATTGTGACAGATGCTCCCACGTGTCCACTTTTATCTCCTGGTCCACTAATTGAAGCGTGCGTAACTGTAAATGTGAAAACATAGTAAACTTTAAAACATTATATTTTACGCTTCACAGAAACAAAAGTACATTAACATCGATATACCCTTCTCTTTTGAGTTCCACATTATTTTTCCATGACCTTGCTGGCTTTCCTCTCCTTCATTCATACTGGCTGTCTCCTTCATTGTCCTTCCTCATTGTCACTACCTCATTGTTCATATGCTTATCCAAAGATTGTTTAAATCTCCCTAATGCTGCTGAGTTAACTACGTTGGCAGGTAGGGCATTCCATGCCCTTACCAAGTTAGAATCTATGAGGACAGACTCGATTATGGCATCCAATATCATGCTCTAAGACTACTTGAAGTTGAAGGGTCTAGAGTTGTGAACATGTCCAACACAGACATATGAGACCTCAACAGGGAACATACATTTGGGAGCAGGAGTGTGAAGCTGTTACTGTGATAGAGAAACATTCCGAGTGAATTGGGTGTATTATTCAGTGCATGATAGCTCCTCAACGTGAGATTGATCCTGTTGTTACTTCAGTATAATTCTAAAATGTACTAGGAATAGCAAATCAAATGGCCCCAAAGTTCATCCTCTTAACCTTCCAAATCTAGATCTCCAATCCACTGTCACTTTAGATTTGCAACGTGAGATTTCAGAACCTTCACTAAATCATAGAATGCATTGCTCGAAAGGAGACCATTTAGCTCATTGCTTCCCTGCTGGAGCCATGCAGTAGCAACTCAGTGCTTAACTCCCCTGCACTTTCCTTATAGTCTAGCAATTCATTTCTTCTCAGGTAATCTTTGGCAAAGCAATGATTGAACATGCCTGTTTTATGTTCTCAGGCAGTGCATTCCAGATTCTGACCACTTGAGCTGTAAAACAGCTTTACATCAAGTCACCTTTGGTTCTTTTGCCATTCGCATTAATTTGATGCTTTATGGTTCTCAACTCCTGTGCCAAAGTGTTCAGTTTTTCTGTAGCTACGCTGTTAACATCCCTCATGTTTTTGATTGTATCTCTACCTAATCTCTTCTCAAACTCCTTAAAAGACAACAGTACCAACATGTCCACATTACTATAGATATTCATCTTTGGAATTATTCTTTTTCATTTTCTCTGCACCACCTCAAATGTCTTTGTAGCCTTCCTAAAGTGAGGCACCCAGGTTTGGACATGGTAGTCCAATTGATTCTGAACTAATATTTTATAATGGGTTCACCATAGCTTCCTTGCTTTAGTACACTATTCATTTATTTGTAAAGCCCAGGATTCTGTAACATCTATTAATCAGTTCCACAACCTATCTTGCCAGAGTCAACAATGGTCGCTGCAGTCCTCATACCAAAACAAATCCCTTCACACTTTTCTGCATTAAATTTCATATGACACCTGCCTGCCATTGTGAATGCCTTCTTGTTGTCCGACACTGTCATCTTCACAATTCTGAGTGTGTCTATATGTTGTGTCATCAGCACATTTTAAAATTGTGCCCTGGATCATTAACATGGATCAAGAACAGCAGTGGTCTAATTGCCGAGCAATGGGGAACCCTAGCATATCATTGCCTGAGAAGGGACAGTTCACCACTGTCACTGCTACATGTCAGGTCACTCAACTGCGCAGTACTGGTGCTGCCAAACTTTCATTTTGTTGGCCTTATCTTTGCAGACAAGCTGATATGTGGCACTTTATATTGCTGAGATGTAATGGAGCAGCACTAAAGCTTCAGGCACCTAGAAGAGTAGAACTGGAATTATTTTACCGCAAAGAAGGTCATGGCATTGACATAAGCAGATGCAGAATTCAGTGGCAGAGATGGAACAGAGGCAGCTCTAGAATGAGTGACTTGGTTCTGGGGAGGCAAGAGACTCAGAGCTGGGACAGATGTAGCTGGCTACAGTCTTCTCACAGATTGTACCTACAACGCTTGAGTCTGGACACAGTTTAAATGAACCGGAATAAGATTGTGGTGCATTCACAGAACAGTTTGTTTCTTCTTAGCCATTCTCATACTTTGTCCCATTTAGTTCAAGAAACAAGAAGTGAAACTGCTTTTGTAGCCAACTTTGACATCTGTTCACATTATTAGTCAAACATATTGAGACAATCAGTATAATTTAATATATAAAGCTTTAATGTATAAAGAATAATTTATTCAATATTTTTGCATCAATTTTCATATTGTTATAATCTTCTACAACTAAAGGACAGAACAATGTTTCTATGTGTTTTGACATAAATCTCAATGTTAATGGCTCTTGAAATGGTCCCAACTTTACTTATGTTGGTTCTGCAGAGTCCTAGTTCTTTAAGTACAGTAGAATTGATCCCATTTACATTGAAATGAAATTGTTAGGAATAATGGAGCAAGGATGGCACAATATATCTGTGCATCACTTCTTAATTTTATATTTTCTGGTGATGGGGGCTTCCCAACTTACCTATAAGTGTGGGCAAAGAAAGATATCAGCTCAATATATCTAGTAGGAGTTTTGTTTTGCATAACTAACAACTCTATGTCTGGCAAAAGTCTTCAAATACCATCCTGGAAGGATTGGTTTCGGTGTGGTGGTGTGGAGGGTTAGGTTAGGGGTGGTTTTAAGAGTGGAGGAATATAGAATCCTTCTCTAGTCAGAAAGACAATGTAAGTGGAACTAAATGAGTCCTCTGTTTATCAGTGTTAAAATATATAAACAAATGTGGTCTATTATCCATTGTAATTTAAACCTCAGCTAAATAAATCAATAATAGCTACAGATAAAAAGTCAGAGACTTGTAATTTATGCAAACAATTAGTTGTAAGATTCTATCTATTTAGCACACAAGATTTGATTTTTAGTCAATATGAGTACAAAGCTGTTTTATTAATTTATAAGTTAAGACATTCATACAGATTCCCAAAGGCAATGTTAAACATTGTAACCAAGCAAGTTTATTCAAAGGTTCCAGAATAAAATCTCAATGTCATTAACAGACATTCAAAAATATAACAAGATATCTTATTTCTTTGATTTGTTCTGGTGTATGTTACAGGAACTGGGATGTTCAAGTGATGAATACAAAATATCTTACTTAATATTCACCCGACATTGATCATGATTTCAAACAACTCCTTGCATTAAGCTCTAATTCAAATTTGGTTGGTATCTGTCAACCGATCAATGAACTAAAACCTTATGACCAATTGCACAAGTCAGTCAATATAAAGTGCTTTGAATGGCAGAATTTAAGCCCTTTCTTAAGTTGCATTATTACTAATTCAGCACAAGCAGTAATCTGTCCATTCAGAAAATTCAACTCATCCTGGTTTAAATCAACGAAAAGAAAATAAGTTATAAAGTAGAGATTTGAGTTTGTGAAACTAAGATTTCATTGTATTGTTTGTACATAAAATAGGAGATGTGGTAACCTTTTTTCTCTGAAGACAATCATTGATGAATTTGAAAAAGAAACCACTTTTGGAAAGCAGCATACATTTCTTGGCAGCTCTCTCAATGTCGCGACACTTTCAGCTGATCATACTCTATCAGTCAGACTAATCTAATTACACATATCCAAACCTCCCAAAAATCCAAAAATCCAAACACTATTACTTTCTTACCTGATAGGAAAACAATGGACAAGAGGAAGGTGAAACTCATTGTTTTAATGTTTTACAGCTCCACGTTCCACACTCAAATCTTTACTTCAGTGGCCCTGCTTCTGGAATGAACTCTCTAACCAGTCATTTCCTTCCCTTTAACACTCATGAGCTTAGAATTACCACATATGAGGACTGAAAGGAGAGTTTTCAGTTATGACACCCTCAGACTTTACAAAATGTCTAGTTTGAATAAATAAGTACCAGTACATTCGTGGTACAACACTCTGATGCTATATAAAAGACTAATTGTTTTCCTTCTTAGTGTTGTTTGAAGAATTGGATCAACTGTTCAATTGTTAGTGACAGAATGACTATTGCAAGCTGTGGTAAAATCATATAACCTCTACAATTGCCGTTAAATCATTTAAATTGTGGACATTGTTCTTTAAGACACATTTTACAATCGTTGCATATAGGTACAAGAAAAGCCTTTCTGTCCCAACTAAATCATGATTGATTGTGTAGAAAAATGATAACCAACATGTCTTTGATTCCCTCAGCAGGTTCTGTCAACAAAATCTTGCCTTATGCAACACTATTACTCCAGGATGTCCTTGATTCTCAAGGTGGATCTATCATGAAAAGTCCTAATCAGAGTCAAAAGTGTGGTGCTGGAAAAGCACAGCCAGTCAGGTAGCATCCGAGGAGCAGAACAGTCAACGTTTCGAGCATGCGCTCTTCATCTGGATTAGGGATGGCCTAAGGAGGAGAGATAAATGGTGGTGTGTGGGTGGGGGAGGGGTGGGGGTGGAGGTGGGGAGGTTGCTGTAGGGAGATACTGGTGAAATTGACAATGATCCTGTGTGGTTGGAGGATCCCAAGGTGGAAGATGAGGCTTTCTTCCTCTAGGCATCAGGTGGTTAGAGTTTAGTGGTAGATGAGGCATGTCCTTGGCGGAGTTGGGGGGTGGTGGTGAGTTAAAGTGTTTGGCCACAGGATGGTAGGGTTGTTTAGCGCATGTGTCCCAGAGATGTTCTCTGAAATATTCCCCAATTTGGCATCCTTTCTCCCCAATGTAGAGAAGACCACATTGAGAACAATGGCCACTGTGGATGATGTGTATGGAAGTGCAGGTAAATCTCTGTTGGATGTGGAAGGATTCTTTAGAGCCTTGGATGGAGGTGAAGGGGGAGATGTGGGCACAAGTTTTGCACTTCTTGCAGTGGCAAGGGCAGGTACCTGGAGTGGAGGGTGGGTTGGCGTGGGGGGGAGCGTGGAGTCACAGAGGGAATGGTATCTGCGGAATGCAGATGGGCGGGCCAATAGACAGTATAACACATTAGAGGTAAAAACAATGACTGCAGATGCTGGAAAGCAAATACTGGATTCGTGGTGCTGGAAGAGCACAGCAGTTCAGGCAGCATCCAACGAGCAGCGAAATCGACGTTTCGGGCAAAAGCCCTTCATCAGGAATAAAGGCAGTGAGCCTGAAGCATGGAGAGATAAGCTAGAGGAGGGTGGGGGTGGGGAGAGAGTAGCATAGAGTATAATGGGTGAGTGGGGGAGAAGATGAAGGTGATAGGTCAAGGAGGAGAGGGTGGAGTGGATAGGTGGAAAAGGAGATAGGCAGGTCGGACAAGTCCGGACAAGTCAAGGAGACAGTGCTGAGCTGGAAGTTTGAAACTAGGATGAGGTGGGGGAAGGGGAAATGAGGAAGCTGTTGAAGTCCACATTGATGCCCTGGGGTTGAAGTGTTCCGAGGCAGAAGATGAGGCGTTCTTCTTCCAGGCGTCTGGTGGTGAGGGAGCGGCGGTGAAGGAGGCCCAGGACCTCCATGTCCTCAGCAGAGTGGGAGGGGGAGTTGAAATGTTGGGTTACGGGGCGGTTTGGTTGATTGGTGCGGGTGTCTCGGAGATGTTCCCTAAAGCGCTTTGCTAGGAGGGTCCACCCTCTCCTCCTTGACCTATCACCTTCATCTCCTCCCCCACTCACCCATTGTACTCTATGCTACTCTCTCCCCACCCCCACCCTCCTCTAGCTTATCTCTCCATGCTTCAGGCTCACTGCCTTTATTCCTGATGAAGGACTTTTGCCCGAAACGTCGATTTCGCTGCTCGTTGGATGCTGCCTGAACTGCTGTGCTCTTCCAGCACCACGAATCCAGTATAACACATTAGTCCAGATCTACTGATCAGAGTCAGAAACCCTATTTCTGACCTTGATCAGATTAAAGTTTACCCAAGCAAAGGCCAAGCTATTCCTCTTGATGTTCATGTTCATGCTCCAGATCTTCTCAGGTTTGCCCCGTTAAACTTTGGCCAGAGCCAGTGTGAAAAGTTGTAATTGGCAACTCCTAAATACATGAAACCACAAGAGTTAAATTTAAAAATCAGAAATTGCTGGAAAAACTCAGCAGGTCTGGCCGCATCTGTGGAGAGAAAACAGACTTAACGTTTCAGGTCAATGACCCTTCTTCAGAATTAAACAGACCTGATGAGTTTTTCCAGCAACTTTTGATTTTGTTTCTGATTTCCAGCTTCTGGAGGAGTTTGGTTTTTACATTTAAAAAAGATTATTATCCTGGAAAGATCTTAAAGAAGGTCCTGAAAACATTTGTTCCTATCAGCTTTACAGTGACAAACTTGATATATCATGACAAGTTGTTTTGAATTGGATTAGCTTTATTGTCACATGTACTCACATGAATACAGTGAAAAATTTACAAGTCGCCACTTACAGTGAGATCTTAGGTACAAAATTACTTAGGTACAGATACTTCAGTACAGGTTCTTAGGTAAAAAAAATGAGAAAAGAACATAAACAAGAGCAAAGATGTTTTAATACCAAATACATTATGTCAGGGTATCATGTCTTTCTTACACCAGGATATTAAACACACAAGATGGCTGTGTGGACTGGCAAGGGATGAGTCAGGAAATTCAACAACTCCAATTGTCAGTTTTCAGGAACAGAATATTCCCGTCTTTTAGGTTACTGCATTACACTGCACTGATCTTGGGTTCCAATTCAAGTATTTCATTTATTTAGCTTTCAGATAAGGCAATCCAATAACTTTTGCCCAATTTGAATAAAGTTGCATTCCAATATAAACAAATTTAGCTCTCTTTACCTGTTGGCTAATGCCCTGCCTACAGATTTTCTCAGCTGATTGTACTCACAGAGGCTGACACAAGCGACCAATTAAGTGCCAGAGCTAATATTAACTAAATCCCTAGATTCTAGTCCCACTTGCCCCAGAGGCATGTAATAACATTTCTGAATAGTTGATTAGAAAATATCAATATTAAATAATTGGTTAAAGGTGATGTCATGGTGTCCCGACATCTAAGCCAGGAGACCTGGGTTTAAGATACCTCACCTGCTTCAGAGGTGAGTCATAGTATTTCTGAACAGGTTGAATAGGAAATATTAATATTATGCAATTAATGCACCACAGGGATGGAGTGCTTTAAGTCTCCCTCCAACTTCATTTTGATCTAAACCTCCCCTCACTTCCTCAGCTTTAGTGTTATTGCGTTGCCCTCAATAGACTTTGCACATAATTTGATTAATTGGAAACATGAGTGATTGTTGCTGGCGGATATTGGATAAAAAGTACCTCAGATGATTTGGTGTTAGGAATAAGACACTTTTGGTCCCCTCCAACTCTATTTTGATTTATTTCCTGCCCTCCCCTTCACTTTTTTGATCACGCAGCATTGCCCTTTGATGTGAAGGGCACTGCTTATTACTAGCCACTCTGGTGTCTCCTTTCTTCCTGGGGGTGGGAAATGAATAAATATTTGTACACCTGTTGTCTTTCACTGTGTCTCACACCTGCGCACACACAACATGGATGTTGGGGAAAATATAAGCACTACCGCTGTTAGGCAGTAGTGTGGGGGAAAATAGCAAAAAAAAGTTTTTTAAAAATTAACCAGGAGATTTGGAATCTCCTCAGTTTAGGAAGAAGTAAGACTTTTGGTTGTGTGTGATAGAATGGCTTGAATAGGTCAACATCCCAGAGAGGCATTAGAGAGGTAGTGTTTGTGGTTGTGCCTCACTCTTGGGCAAACCGTGCCAATATAAGGTTAACCCTGATAGTCCAGTACATTTATCTAGGACTCATTCACGTTCATGGCTTCCTCCTCAAGTTCACACAACTCAGTCTGACCTGAGGAGGAGTGGAGCTCTGTGTGCTTGCCCTGTTGTAAGACGCAAAGTCAAAAAGGATAGTACTGGAAAAGCACAGCAGGTCAGGCAGCGTCCGAGGAGCAGGAGACTCGATGTTTCAGGCATAAGCCCTTCATCAGGACTCTCCACCATCTGCAGTCCTCACTTTCTCCTGCTGTAAGATGACCCTGTTGCACAGTGGAGTGTGCAGTACACAGCAGACCACAGCTATTTGGGGTCCCCTCTGTGGTAGGCTCTGCAGAGTCAGTGCTCAAGGCAGTGAAAACTCATTTTCAATGTGTCAACAGCAAAATTAATAATGAATCTATTTAGAAAATGACCTTGAATTGCTCTGTTGCTGCTCTCCAGGGATGCCTAACTGATGTCATCAACCATGTTCGCTATAAGTAACCCTTTGTAAGCCAGGTTCGAGCTGGGCTGGGGCCTCAGAAGGCTCTGAGAGTTTCATGAGATATGGGTTTTGAGGAGCTCCCTGTGAAACAGGCACAGGCCTGTGTGTTACTTCACCTGCAATTAAAGACCATTTGCAGGTTCAAATGGTGTTGGCTTTATTGATTGGCAAAGGCAACTGGTTGGTCCTACAGAGTCTAATGAGTGCAGTTCATACATCACTAACCCTCTAGAAAAATAAGGAATATACAACATCCCATCCCCTAACTTCAACCTCTGTCCTCCCTTTGATACCTTTTCCTCTCTGTTATGGCCTTTAACACTGTCCGCCCCATTCACCCTCACGACTGACCCGTACCCTTGCCATTATCGAACCTCCATGGAAGCTGTGTTCTCCTGAACCCCTCCTGTGTGCCACAGCATTCAATCAGGAAAATTGATGAACCACAAACATAACTGTAGGAAGCAACTTGTACATGGCTCCTTTCAATCTATGTAGACCAAGTGTGCTGAGCATCTTGGGCTCTGCTGATTTGATCTTGAGGGCTAGACGTATTTACAAAAATGCATGTTCATGCCATGCAAGTTATTATAAGTAAGACCATAAGACATAGGAGCAGATATTAGGCCATTCAGCCCATCAAGTCTGCTCCACCATTCAATCATGGCGGATAGGTTCCTCAACTCCATTCTCCTGCTTTGTCCCTGTAACCCTTGATCTGTTTGATACTCAAGAACCTATCTATTTCAGTCATAAATATAATGACCTCCACAGCCTTCTGGAGCAATAAATTCCACAGAAGATGTTTCTCCTTATCTGACAATGTTTCTCCTTATCTCTGTTCTAAAAGGTCTTCCCTTTACTCTAAGGCTGTGCCCTCGGGTCCTACTCTCTCCGACCAATTGAAACATCTTCCGAACATCTACTCTGTTCAGGTCATTCCGCATTCTGTATGTGTCGATTAGATTTCCCCCTCCACCCCCCATTCCTTCTAAACTCCATCAAGTGTTCCTTCATCTAGATTGTTAATATGTAAAGTACAAGCCAGCCACAGAATGGCATGAGGCCTGGCCCATCGATAACATGGTTAAAACAATGACTGCAGATGCTGAAAACCAGATTCTGGATTAGTGGTGCTGGAAGAACACAGCAGTTCAGGCAGCATCCGAGGAGCAGCGGAATCGACATTTCGGGCAAAAGCCCTTCATCAGGAATAAAGGCAGAGAGCCTGAAGCGTGGAGAGATAAGCTAGAGGAGGGTGGGGGTGGAGATAAAATAGCATAGAGTCCAATAGGTGAGTGGGGGAGGGGATGAAGGTGATGGGTCAGGGAGGAGAGGGTGGAGTGGATAGGTGGAAAAGGTAGGACAAGTCCGGACAAGTCATGGGGACAGTGCTGAGCTGGAAGTTTGGAACTAGGGTGAGGTAGGGGAAGGGGAAATGAGGAAAATGTTGAAGTCCACATTGATGCCCTGGGGTTGATGTGTTCTGAGGCGGAAGATGAGGCGTTCTTCCTCCAGGCGTCAGATGGTGAGAGAGAGGCGGTGAAGGAGGCCCAGGACCTCCATGTCCTCAGCAGAGTGGGAGGGGGAGTTGAAATGTTGGGCCACGGGGCGGTGTGGTTGATTGGTGCAGGTGTCCCGGCGATGTTCCCTAAAGCGCTCTGCTAGGAGGCGCCCAGTCTCCCAGTGTAGAGGAGACCGCATAGGGAGCAACGGATACAATAATTGATATTAGTGGATGTGCAGGTAAAACTTTGATGGATGTGGAAGGCTCCTTTAGGGCCTTGGATAGAGGTGAGGGAGGAGGTGTGTGTGAAGGTTTTACAGTTCCTGCGGTGGCAGGGGAAGGTGCCAGGATGGGAGGGTGGGTTGTAGGGGGGCGTGGACCTGACCAGGTAGTCACGGAGGGAAAGGTCTTTGCGGAAGGTGGAAAGGGGTGGGGAAGGAAATATATTCCTGGTGGTTGTGTCTTTTTGGAGGTGGCGGAAATGTCGGCGGATGATTTGGTATATGCGAAGGTTGGTAGGGTGGAAGGTGAGCACCAGGGGCGTTCTGTCCTTGTTACAGTTGGAGGGGTGGGGTCTGAGGGCGGAGGTGCGGGATGTGGACGAGATGCGTTGGAGGGCATCTTTAACCACGTGGGAAGGGAAATTGCGGTCTCTAAAGAAGGAGGCCATCTGTTGTGTTCTGTGGTGGAACTGATCCTCCTGGGAGCAGATACGGCGGAGGTGGAGGAATTGGGAATATGGGATGACATTTTTGCAAGAGGTAGGGTGGGAAGAGGTGTAATCCAGGTGAGTGGTGCTGGTGGGGGCAGAAGTGGTGGTGACCACGGCAGTAGGGGTGATGGAAGTTACTGAGCGTGTGGCATCAGCGATGATGTGAGGGGCGGAAGTGATGCCATGTGTGATGCATGAGGAATTGTGAGGGGCGGAAGTGGTTGTGGGAGTGGCCATGATGGGGGCGGAAGTGACATCATCAATCAGCATAGGGGTGGCAACTGCATGAGCCGCATGGCTAATGGCGTCTGAATAGTTTCCGAGGCCAGGGGAATCTTCTGGAATGTTTGAGGAGCGCTGGATATGGAGGTGGGTAGATAAAAGTTTGTTGTACTTACAATTTTTGATGTTTGAGATGGAGTTGAAATACTGTTTGTTGAGAGTATGAATTCTCCTGAGGATGTAGTGCAGAGTGGGTCCTTTGCAATTCTGAGAGAGTGTGGCCCTCAGCTGAGGCAGAGCTGACTGTAGAGAGGTTAGGTGCCGGTGCATTGCTGCAAGCGTGGAGCAGAGGATCTTGAAGGAGAACTGTTTTTGAATCTGTAGTCTGTACTGTTTGTCCTGTTCGGGTCCGAACTCTGCTGGTTTAAAGGTGGTCCGGAGTCCGTGTGGGATGAGTTGGTTGGGGAGGCAGGCACTGAGGAAGCAAATGTGGCTGTGTTAGCGAGTTTGTTTCATGACATGGTTGAAGAGCTTCAGGGCAGAGGAAATGACCTGGGAATTGCAGTGGGAGAGGGACTCCCTGAGATTCTTGTAGAGAGAGGAGGAAAACTTCTTCAAGGCAGGCATCCTTGCAAGAGGATTCACAGTAGGGTTAAAATCTGCTCCCAGGAGGACCAGTTCCACCACAGAACACACCAGATGGCCTCCTTCTTTAGAGACCACAATTTCCCTTCCCATGTGGTTAAAGATGCCCTCCAACGCATCTCGTCTACATCCCACACCTCCGCCCTCAGACCCCACCCCTCCAACCGTAACAAGGACAGAACGCCCCTGGTGCTCACCTTCCACCCTACCAACCTTCGCATAAACCAAATCGTCTGCCGATATTTCCGCCACCTCCAAACAGACCCCACCACCAGGGATATATTTCCCTCCCCACCCATTTCCGCCTTCTGCAAAGATGTTCCCTCCGCGACTACCTGGTCAGGTCCACCCCCCCCCCCCCCCCCACCAATACAACCCACCCTCCCATCCTGGCACCTTCCCCTGCCACCGCAGGAACTGTAAAACCTGCACCCACACCCCCTCCCTCACTTCTATCCAAGGCCCTAAAGGAGCCTTCCACATCCATCAAAGTTTTACTTGCACATCCACTAATATCAGTTATTGTATCCGTTGCTCCCGATGTGGTCTCCTCTACATTGGGGAGACTGGGCGCCTCCTAGCAGAGCGCTTTAGGGAACATCTCTGGGACACCCGCAACAATCAACCACACCAGCCCGTGGCCCAACATTTCAACTCCCCCTCCCACTCTGCCGAGGACATGGAGGTCCTGGGCCTCCTTCACCGCCGCTCCCTCACCACCAGACGCCTGGAGGAAGAACGCCTCATCTTCCGCCTTGGAACACTTCAACCCCAGGGCATCAATGTGGACTTCAACAGTTTCCTCATTTCCCCTTCCCCCACCTCACCCTAGTTCTAAACTTCCAGCTCAGTAATAGTCACCATGACTTGTCCGGACTTGTCCTACCTGCCTATCTCCTTTTCCACCTATCCACTCCACCCTCTCCTCCCTGACCTATCACCTTCATCCCCTCCCCCACTCACCCATTGTACTCTATGCTACTTTCTCCCCACCCCCACCCTTCTCTAGCTTATCTCTCCACGCTTCAGGCTCTCTGCCTTTATTCCTGATGAAGGGCTTTTGCCCGAAACGTCGATTTTGCTGCTCCTCGGATCCTGCCTGAACTGCTGTGCTCTTCCAGCACCACTAATCCAAAACCCCATCGATAACATGGTTCGGACTTAATCTCCAAATTTTGCCCCACCATCATAGAAAGCAAAATTGCAGCCCCTGCCTGTAGCGATTGTTTTGAGGTCAAGCAGCTGGACCTTATAGAATATGAGTTCCCTGATTGGGGCCTGCTACTCTGATCCTATCAGGGAGCCCCGACTGACAGATAAACAAAATGGCGAGTGTCAGCTGTACCGACACCTTGGTACCTGACTCTGAATGAGGTCGTACTAAAGTCCGGGTCTCCCCACATGTAAATAAAGGGTGGCTTGGTGATGGGGTACTGCCCCCTGTGGAGCTATTTCCCTGGAAGGTTACTTTGCAGGTTCTGTGAAGTTCTCCTTCACAGTTTCTGGCCTACAACTTGAAACTACCATATTTTTTAAGGTATTAGGGCTGCGTGATTCAGATTCAGATCGCTTGAAGTTTTGCTGATTTGAAGAGTGGTGCGAAGAGGTTGAATAGAAGATTCAGAGTTTCCATGTGAGTGCACTGAATTTTTCAATGCATTTCATTGCATTTTACCTCAAATTGGGCAACAGGTGGCAGACAGATTGGGATTGTAACTTGGCAGGCAGTGGGGAGAGTGGTCGTGGGGTGGGATTTATAAATCTAGAGAAAAGCCAAGGTCTTTGAGCTGTATATCAATTCTGACCGAGATAGACAATGTGTAACAGGAAGGGACACATTAGCTTAACAGTTGTATTGCATCAGTGAATTGGGACAAGTCAGGGAAAATGATAAACGTTCAAGTTAAGAGCACGTTTAAATGAGCAGAATATTCATAATAAGATGCACAAATTAATGGCACAAGTAGTGATCAATGGGCTTGATCTCGTAGCCGTTGCAGAGACTTGGGACAGGATTTTCACAGTCTGAGGTGGATACAGGCACGTTTCCTACAATCAGCTGGCACATTGGTAAATTGGCACCACCACATTTTGCTGGAACCTGTTCAGGGGTGGAATGTCAACCTGTTGTTATAATCTGGAAATGCTATTGTTGAAGTCGGGTGGACAAAGTTAAAAATCACACAATATCAGGTTATAGTCGAACAGGTTTATTTGGAAGCACTAGCTTTTAGAGCGCCGCTCCTTCATCAGGTGATTCAGAAGGAGCAGTGCTCCGAAAGCTAGTGCTTCCAGATAAACCTGTTGGACTACAACCTGGTGTTGTGTGATTTTTAACCTGCTGTTAAGCAGTGTGAGCTCCTTGCGATTGTATTCATGCCCATGAAAGCAGATTAATGGAAGCTGGTTTGAGAATTTTCAAGTTGGCACGTAGTCCTGTCACTGAGCTGAAAACACTATTGGTTTTACTCAGCAATTTCAGAACCACAGGAATCTGTGTTGGTACTTTTGATGAGGTTAAGATGACTGGCAGAGGCATATGACTTTGGTTTAACCCTTAATGAGGTGCTGAGAGATTGTTTGATAGCAGGATTAATGTTGTAACTGAGCAAAACTCAACCGAGTCTTCAAACAGGCACTACAACTGGCTTTATCATTGGAAAATGCAGCAAGTGGTGGATATGAAGTATAGGTTATACCGATGGAAATGGACACTCTCGTCAGTCCAAATGAGGTTGGGGGACACCATTGAGTAAAGGCGATTGCACAGCCTCATTCAGGACAGATCCTGAACAGAGGGACTCTAGGTCAGCCCACAGCAAAATCTCAAAACAAAACCTCGGCCAAACGGTTAACATTTTTTTTGGATCCAGCTGGCAAGCCACTGTAGTTGCTGCTGGTATGTGGACCTGAGACAGCAAAACAGTCCCACTCGGCCTGAATTGAAAAACAGAACTCACAGACTCAATCCAAGAGAGTGAACACCCTGAAAAGCCCACCTAAATCTGATTTGGAACAGTTAAATTGCTTAGTGACATCCACAACAGAACCAATCAAAACAAACATCTGGTCAAAGGTCACCTGGTTCTAATGGAGGTTGATACTGGCATGGGTATATCAGTCATTGCAGAAACAGACTTTAACAATATTAGCTCCGGACTCCAACCCCTAAATTTGCAGGAGACCTCAGCTAGACTGAGAACCTGTGCCAGGGAATCTCTACAGATTAAGGGTACAACTTCGGTTCCAGTATCGTATGTGAAGTAACTGGTTCAGTTCCCACTGATTGCAGTAAAAGGCTCCAAGATGGACAGGGCGGATGTTACAGCCTCAAGAAGGTGAATTTCTTCCGATTTGCTCCAGGAACAAGAAGCGGGCTATGGTCTAGTACACGCCCACTCCCTGCCCCACTCCCCCCCCCCCAATATGTGAGGCTGAGTTGGAGGAAGCAGGCATGGTGTGAAAACACTCCAGGAGAGGCTGTAAGAAAAATAATAGGCCAATATCCTCGGACTGAGAGGGGGAGGGATGTAGTAATTGTAACAGGGTCAGCCAGGTGGACCTCATGGAATATGAGTTCCCTGATTGGGGATTTTAATCTGATCCAGTCAGAAAGCCCTGGCTGACAGATAGAAACAGGAGTGACAGAGATTCTGTTCACTCAAAGAGCTAGCTCTGAGAGAGCTGGATCAGTGTCAAGGACTGTTCATGTGTAAATAAAAGGTGACTTGATGGTGGGATACCAGCCTCTGTGGAATTATTTCAGAGTGTGTGGGTGAGTCAGAGTAGTGTGAATGAAAATCGATATAAATGAGTGTGAGGGAGAGGGTGTGAGTGGGTGAGAGTGAATGAGGGCGGAGTGTGAGTGAGTGAGGGAGTGGGTGAGCATGAGCGAGGGCGCGGGTGTGAGTGAGAGCGTGGGTGTGAGTAGGTGAGAGCGTGGGTGTGAGTAGGTGAGAGCGCGGGTGTGAGTGAGTGAGGGAGTGGGTGTGCGTGAGTGAGGGAGTGGGTGTGCGTGAATGAGGGAGTGGGTGTGAGTGAATGAGAGCACGGGCGTGAGTAAATGAGAGGCGGGTGTGCGTGAGTGAGGGAGTGGGTGTGCGTGAGTGAGGGCGTGGGTGTGAGTGAGAGCGTAGTTGTGAGTGAGAGAGTGGGCGTGGGTGAGGGCGCGGTGTGAGTGAGTAAGAATGTGGGTGTGAGTGAGGGAGTGGGAGTGAGTGGGTGAGGGAGTGGGTGTGTGAGTGAGGGAGTGGGCATGAGTGAGGGAGTGGGCATGAGTGAGGGAGTGGGCGTGAGTGAGGGAGTGGGCGTGAGTGAGTGAGTGCGTGTGAGTGACTGAGTGGGTGTGAGTGAATGAGGGAGTGGGTGTGAGTGAATGAGGGAAGGGTGTGAGTGAGTGAGGGAGTGGGTGTGAGTGAATGAGGGAAGGGTGTGAGTGAGTGAGGGAAGGGTGTGAGTGAGTGAGGGAGTGGGTGTTAGTGAATGAGGGAAGGGTGTGAGTGAGTGAGGGAGTGGGTGTGAGTGAATGAGGGAAGGGTGTGAGTGAGTGAGGGAGTGGGTGTGAGTGAATGAGGGAAGGGTGTGAGTGAGTGAGGGAGTGGGTGTGAGTGAATGAGGGAGTGGGTGTGAGTGAATGAGGGAAGGGTGTGAGTGAGTGAGGGAGTGGGTGTGAGTGAATGAGGGAAGGGTGTGAGTGAGTGAGGGAGTGGGTGTGAGTGAATGAGGGCGCAGGTGTGAGCGAGTGAGGGCGCAGGTGTAACCGAGTGAGAGTGCAGGTGTGAGTGAGTGAGAGTGCAGGTGTGAGTGAGTGAGAGCGCCGATGTGAGTGAGTGAGGGAGCGGGCGTGACTGAGTGAGAGGCGGGTGTGAATGAGTGAGGGAGTGGGTGTGCGAGTGAGGGAGTGAGTGTGTGTGAGTGAGGGAGTGAGTGTGAGTGAGTGAGAGCGCGGGTGTGAGGGAGTGAGGGCGCGGGTGTGAGTGAGTGAGGGCGCGGGTGTGAGTGAGTGAGGGAGCGGGTGTGACTGAGTGAGGGAGTGGGCGTGAGTGAGTGAGAGGCGGGTGTGAATGAGTGAGGGAGTGAGTGTGCGTGAGTGAGGGAGTGAGTGTGCGTGAGTGAGGGAGTGAGTGTGAGTGAGTGAGAGCGCGGGTGTGACTGAGTGAGAGCGCGGGTGTGAGTGAGTGAGGGCGCAGGTGTGAGTGAGTGAGAGCGCGGGTGTGACTGAGTGAGAGCGCGGGTGTGAGTGAGGGAGGGAGCGGGTGTGAGTGAGTGAGAGGCGGGTATGAGTGAGTGAGGGAGTGGGTGTGAGTGAGAGTGCAGGTGTGAGTGAGTGATGGAGTGGGTGTGACTGAGTGAGGGCGCAGGTGTGAGTGAGTGAGGGCGCAGGTGTGAGTGAGTGAGGGAGTGGGTGTGACTGAGTGAGGGAGTGGGCGTGAGTGAGTGAGAGGCGGGTGTGAATGAGTGAGGGAGTGGGCGTGAGTGAGTGAGAGGCGGGTGTGAATGAGTGAGGGAGTGAGTGTGCGTGAGTGAGGGAGTGAGTGTGCGTGAGTGAGGGAGTGAGTGTGAGTGAATGAGAGCGTGGGCGTGAGTGAGTGAGAGTGCAGGTGTGAGTGAGTGAGGGCGCAGGTGTGAGTGAGTGAGAGCACGGGTGTGTGAGGGAGTGGGTGTGAGTGAGTGAGGGCGCAGGTGTGACTGAGTGAGGGAGTGGGCGTGAGTGAGTGAGAGGCGGGTGTGAATGAGTGAGGGAGTGGGTGTGCGAGTGAGGGAGTGAGTGTGCGTGAGTGAGGGAGTGAGTGTGAGTGAGTGAGAGCACGGGTGTGACTGAGTGAGAGCGCGGGTGTGAGTGAGGGCGCAGGTGTGAGTGAGAGCGCGGGTGTGAGTGAGTGAGGGAGCGGGTGTGAGTGAGTGAGAGGCAGGTATGAGTGAGTGAGGGAGTGGGTGTGAGTGAGAGTGCAGGTGTGAGTGAGTGATGGAGTGGGTGTGACTGAGTGAGGGCGCAGGTGTGACTGAGTGAGAGCGCGGGTGTGAGTGAGTGAGGGCGCAGGTGTGAGTGAGTGAGGGAGTGGGCGTGAGTGAGTGAGGGAGCGGGTGTGAGTGAGTGAGAGGCGGCTATGAGTGAGTGAGGGAGTGGGTGTGAGTAAGAGTGCAGGTGTGAGTGTGGGAGCGGGTGTGAGTGAGTGAGGGCGCAGGTGTGAGTGAGTGAGGAAGTGGGTGTGAGTGTGTGAGAGCGTGGGTGTGAGTGAGTGAGGGAGTGGGTGTGAGTGAGTGACAGGCGGGTATGAGTGAGGAGAGAGTGAGTGTGAGTGAGTGAGAGTGTGGGTGTGAGTGAGTGAGAGTGCAGGTGTGTGAGTGAGAGTGCAGGTGTGAGTGAGTGAGGGAGTGGGTGTGAGTGAGTGAGAGTGCAGGTGTGAGTGAGTGAGGGAGTGGGTGTGAGTGAGTGAGAGTGCAGGTGTGAGTGAGTGAGAGTGCAGGTGTGAGTGAGTGAGGGAGTGGGTGTGAGTGAGTGAGAGTGCAGGTGTGAGTGAGTGAGGGAGTGGGTGTGAGTGATTGAGGGACTGGATGTTAGTGAGGGCGCAGGTGTCTGTGTGAGAGCATGGGTGTGAGTGAGTGAGGGAGTGGGTGTGTGAGTGAGTGAGGGAACGAGTGAGAGCGTGGCCATGAGTGAGTGAGGGAACGGGTTTGAGTGAGTGAGGGAGCGGGTGTGAGTAGGTGAATAAATGCAAGAGCATGTGAATATGAAAGTGTGTGAATGTCAGAGGGTGTGCGTGAGTGTGAATGCGAGAATATGTGACTGAGTGTGAATGTGAGGATGTGTGTGTGAGAGAGTGTGCATATGAGAGGGTATGAATGAGTGTACGTGTGTGAGAGAGTGTTTGTGTCAGAGAGTGAGACAGTGTGATTCTGTGATGTGGAGAAAGAGATTGTGTTTGCGTGTATTTGCGAGGGAATGTGAGAGACTATCCAGATTGGTGAGGGAACAAGAGAATGGGTAAGATAGTGAGAGGGAAGGTTATCTGGTAATGCGGTGAGATATTGAGCAACTGGGCCAATGGGCTGAGGAATTGCAGATGGAATTTAATTTATATAAATGCAATTTTCTTAGATCAAACCAGATAAGGACTTACACAGTCGACGATAGGGCCTCGGCATGTGTTATAGAACAAAAAGATCGAGGGGTACAGGTTCATGTGAGCAGCACGGTGGCACAGTGGTTAGCACTGCTGCCTTACAGCGCCAGAGACCTGGGTTCAATTCCCACCTCAGGCGACTGACTGTGTGGAGTTTGCACGTTCTCCCTGTGTCTGCGTGGGTCCCCACCGGGTGCTCCGGTTTCCTCCCACAGTCCAAAGATGTGCAGGTCAGGTGAATTGACCATGCTAAATTGCCCATAGTGTTACGTAAGGGGAAGATGTGGGGGTATGGGTGGGTTGCGCTTCAGCGGGGCAGTGTGGACTTGTTGGGCCGAAGGGCCTGTTTCCACACTGTAAGTAATCTAATCTTAAAAAAAAACTCCTTGAAAGTGGAGTCACAGGTAGACAGGGGAGTGAAAAAGGCTCTCAGCATGCTTGCTTTTATTGGTCAGAGCATTGAGACTAGGATTGGGGTGTCTTGTTGCAGCTGTACAAGATGTTGGGGAGGCCACATTTGGAGCACTGCATGCAGTTCTGTTCGCCCTAATGTAGAAAGGATACTGTTAAACTAGAAAGAGCGCAGAAAAGATTTACTGTGATGCCACCTGGGCTGGAAGGTTTGAGTTAGAAGGAGAGGCTGGAAAGGCTGGAACTTCTTTTCCTGGAGGGAAGGAGACTGAGGGGTGACCTTATAGAGGTCTGTCAAATCATGAGAGGCAATAATAGGGAAGATAGCTAACAGCTATTCCCGATGAAAGGGGAGTCTAAAACTAGAGGGCATAGTTTGAAGGTGAGTGGGGAGAGACACAGAGGTGTCCAGAGGGGCAGTTTTTTCACAGAGAGGGTGTCAGAATGGACTGCCAGAAGGAGTAGACCATTCCTGATGAAGGGCTTTTGCCCGAAACACCGATTTTTCCTGCTCCTCAGATGTTGCCTGACCTGCTGTGCTTTTCCAGCGCCACTCTAATCTAAGCTCTGCATGAAGGAGTCATGGAGGCGAGTACAATTTTGTCATTTAAGAAACATTTGGACAGGTACATGGATGGGATAAGTATGGAGGGATATGGACCAAACACAGGCAAATGAATGAATTGTGAAGGTTGGACAGTATGGATTAACTGGGCTGAAGGGCTTGTTTCTATGCTGTAAATCTCTATGGCTCTGAACGGGTGAAAGTGTTTGTGTGTAATTGGCTGAGGCAGAGTGAGAGAAAAGTGTGAATATGTGTGTGAGGGTGTGAGAGATTGAGCGACAGAAAGTGCGTGAACCTGAGACTGAGTGAGCCAGATACACAGCCAGTACCTCCCTCTCCTTCTCACACTCCGACCATAAACAAAGCAGAGGAGGAGAAGAAATACCAGACTGAATATTATCATGCTCCAGCCCTCATCTTCAAATGTATCAAGACCAACTCAGGATGTGCGTCACAGGAGGCAAAAGCAAGGCCAGTGTCCAATAGCTCAGTCTGAATCTCTCCCTCTTTCCTGGTGATCAGGATTTACGGCATCACCTGCCTCCCTTTAGTTTTGCTTCTTTACCAAGCTAGCCAGAGAAGATTTCATTAGTTGGCTCTGCTGGTTGTCACTTTATAGTGGTGTCCCACATGAAAGAAAATCTAAAATATGTCCCCATATGCAAAAATACTTTCCGACTCTGGTTTAGAGTCTTGCGATTAAAGTCTGTGTGAAACGATGCATTTATTCAGCAATGCGTGTAAATGTGGACCCTTTCTGGAGTCATTGCTTCAGAATTGCATACCTCCTCTGCATCTCACCCTTTGAAAAGCAGCAGCGGGAGAACTTCTGTCATTGTTGAGTTGAGTTAATGATTTTTACATTCTCGATTTTCAACATTACTGCAAATGCCTGCTCCATAACTATAACTCACAGGCTGTGGGGACTTAATATTACAATTCTTCCCCTGGTTTCCCCCAGCCACAGTGTAAGAAAAATAGTTTACAATAGATAAACATATTTTTATACAACAATATATATTCTGACAGTATTTACCCTGCATTAGTCTGTAGTAATCCTTAAAGAATATTAGCTACTTCGAAATAAATCATAGCAGGGCTATTGCATAGTATCACTCCATCAGTTGCATGTCATTGCTATGCTGCATTGGCGTCTGATGAGGGAAGTCTTGCTGTTTGATTGACTCAATGCTCTGCAATGCATTGAAGGTGCTGATGAGCCATTAGGAGAAAGTGAGGACTTCAGATTCTGGAGATCAGAGTTAAAACGTATGGTGCTGGAAAAGCACAGCCAATCAGGCAGAATCTCAGATGCAGGAGAGTCAGCAATGAAAAGCTTTTGCTTGAAACCTTGACTCTCCTGTTCCTCGGACGCTGCCCGACCGGCTCTGCTTTTCCAGCGCCACACCTTTTGACTCTGATGAGCCAATAGACAGCCATGCAACATTATAGATTTGATTGGTCTGGAAAACCACAAGTCATAAATATATCATAATTTGGAATGCAAAGTTCATGTTCGGAATCAATTAGTGTTTTGTAATCTTTGCTTTATATTAAAAGCAGTCAAAGTCCCAGAGGACTATTCTCCCATTAGAGTGAGATGACTAGGGGCAAGTTTAACCTGAGGGTCACCAACCCTCAGGAAAGGGGCAAGGCTGAGAAGGCAGGGCATTCATGGTAACCTCAGCCAATGCAGGAACCGAATTGTTTAATTCAATTTTGATAAAGTAATATAGGGAATTGGTGAGAGTTATCCCATTGCTCTTATGTGCATAAACTTCCAGAAGATGTTTGTTACAGTTTAATATAACAGTCCTGTTGGCAAAGCTTAAGCTCTAGGATTAAGGGGACAACACAGGAACTGCATAGATTTGAGACTGGCTATGGGGCAGAAAACACAGAACATCTAACGTTCTTAAATAAAAATAAAAATACTGCAGTTGCTGGAAATCTGAAACAAACACAGAGAATATGGAGAGACTCAGCCAGTCTGGCAGCGTCTGTGGAGAGAGAAGCAGAGTTAACATTTCGAGTCTGAAATGATTTGTCTTGTATTAATTCCATTTCAGATCAAAGGGAAGGTGCAGCATTGTTTCTGAGAGGAGAGCACAAGGATATTGCCCATTAGATGCATGTTAATGATCTGTTCTTGGGGATACATGCCACATTTCAAAGTTTGTGAAGAATATGGTTCGGTGCTCGAAATGTAATAAGATTCAAGGTTACGGGCCAAGAGCTGGGAAATTGGGTTAGTGTAGATAGGTCTGTACAGATAGGTCAGAGGCTAAAGAGCCTCTTCTATACTGTATGACTGTATATGAAACTCAATAATGTATTAAACAATGAGGTGGATGGATAAACAGAAGCCTCATAGAAACTGGATTATGAAATGGGCAGACAGGTGGACGGATGACTTTTAATTCATTACCGTGTTTAGTGATTCAGCTTGGGATAGAGAATGAGTAGAGATATGAAAGGTTTTCTTTGGGTGTCGGAGGTTGAGAGGTGACCTCATAAAGGTTTATAAAATCATGAGGGTCATGGATAGGATAAATAGACAAGGTCTATTCCCTGCCGTTGGGGGGAGATGGGTCCAGAACCAGAGGACATAGGTTTAGGGTGAGAGGGGAAGATATAAAAGAGACCTAAGGGACAACTTTTTCACGCAGAGGGTGGTACGTGTATGGAATGAACTGCCAGAGGAAGTGGTGGTGGCTGGTACAATTGCAACATTGAAGAGGCATTTGGATGGGTATATGAATAGGAAGGGTTTGGAGGGATATGGCCCGGGTACTGGCAGGTGGGACTAGATTGGGTTGGGATATCTGGTCGGCATTGATGGGTTGGACCGAAGGGTCTGTTTCCATGCTGTACCTCTCTATGACTCCATGTCAGTTACGTGCAGAAGGAAGGCTAATTGCTTTTTAAGCACAGAAGGTTAAGCTGAGGTTTCAGGGAAGTGTTTCTAAATCTTGAAGTACATATGCATGAGAGTTTTGCAAGCTGTTGACTGGTTCCACAGAATATTTCCACTAGGTTGCACTATCATATATCGACTTCAGATACAGAATCCCGATAGTCTGGAAGCAGGGCATTCAGTTCATACTGACCCTCCATAGAGCATCCCGCCCAAACCCACCTCCCTCACTCTATCCCTGTATTTCCAGTGGGTCATCCCCCTGGCCTGTACATCCTTGTACACTTTGGGGCAATTTAGCATGGCCAATTCACCTAATCTTTTGTCTGTGGGAGGAAACCGGAATACTTAGAAGATATGGGGAGAATGTGCATACTGCACACAGACAGTTGTCTGAGGTTGGAATCGAATGCTATGGGCTTGGAGGCAGCCATGTTAACCACCGATCCACCGTGTCGGTCTCTGCTCATGGTTCTATTATGCATTCAAAATGTTTACAACGAGTAGAATTCCTGCTGGATTTTTATACGAAAGAATCAGCTACTTACCAGCTTTCCTTCAGCTATATCTTCACTTGGATAAAAATGGCCCAAAGGAGGAGAATAACAAAGAATACCCAACGTAAAGTGGTATCTAAAAGAGTGCAGAGAATTATTTTGCTCATAAGTAGGTGAAAGACAAAATGGTTTAATGCAAATGTACGAATTAGGAGCAGACATGGACGGTTTGACACTTTACATGTGGCTCAGGCAGTAAGCCAGAGATTGTTACTCCTAAAGTCCTGCAATTTAGTTTAGCACCCAACATCTCATGTTCCCTCATCAAAACCTTCTTCCTGATTCTATCTATGTCATTGGTACTGACATGGACCACTAACATTCCCACTGCATGATATCTGGTTGGCATGGATGTGTTGGATCGAAGAGTCTGTTTCAATTCTGTACATCTCCACATCTCTATGACTCACTATGTTTGATTCCAGCCCAGCAGATGTATCCCCAACTTTGAGACTGGGCAGACAAAAACCACTTGGACTGAAGGGGTTACCTAGTAAGGTGACAAAATGTGTGGAAGTGAACAATCCCAGCTCAGCAAGCAAACATACATCCAAAACCTCAACCTGGGCTACAAATCTTCTCAAAATGCACTACCACCTGGACTCATGTCAGGACTGATGTATGAAGAGAGACTGAATCAGTTAACACTTCTTCAGAACATTTATTCAGGTAACTTACTTAATATCTGTTGTTGGTGCCAGGTCAGATTCTGACTCTTACTCTAAGACTGAACTTGGAAAAGCTTTACTGGTTGAGCTCCTACTTTGAAATAAATTCCTAAATATACTCACTCAGTCTCAGTTCCCTTCAGGTGAACTTTCCCTCACACTGAGCTAGCACTTACAATTTAATCTAATTGGCTTTCTAAATTCTCAGTTATCTTGGATCCAGTAATTTTTGTTTACTCTTGTAGTGGAAGGATACTGATATTTCAAAATTTAGACCCGGGATCACCATTTATTGGTTATAATGATCAACTTTAAAGGTACAAAGTGCAAACATTGGAAATATACAGAGCAAGTGGATTGTGAAATCAATTAGTGTAATTTCCTCCCCAACATTATGCCACAAGGAATCCCATTCACATGTGAAAACAGGGTTTCATGCTGAAATAGAACCAACCCCCACAAACTTGACCCCAAAGTTTCAAGCACAATGTTAAGTTGGTGTTGATGCAAGAAGTGACATTCAATCTACATCATCAACATTCCTTACTTGGAGAAAGCAGTCACTGGGACTCTGGCAGGTAAATAACCAGGAATCTCATGTGTGACAATAGGATACTATACAGTAGATTCTGGATTAGTGGTGCTGGAAGAGCACAGCAATTCAGGCAGCATCCGAGGAGCAGTAAAATCGACGTTTCAGGCAAAAGCCCTTCATCAGGAATAAAGGCAGAGAGCCTGAAGGGTGGAGAGATATCTGGATTAGTGATGTTGGAAGAGTACAGCAGTTCAGGCAGCATCCAAGGAGCTTCAAAATCGACATTTCGGGCAAAAGCCCTTCATCAGGAATAAAGCTTGAGGAGAGTGGGGGTGGGGAAAAAGTAGCATAGAGTACAATAGGTGAGTAGGGGAGGGGATGAAGGTGATAGGTCAAGGAGGAGGGTGGAGTGGATAGGTGGAAAAGAAGATAGGCAGGTAGGACAAGTCATGGGGACAGTGCTGAGCTGGAAGTTTGGAACTAGGGTGAGGTGGGGGAAGGGGAAATGAGGAAAATGTTGAAGTCCACATTGATGCCCTGGGGTTGAAGTGTTCCGAGGCAGAAGATGAGACGTCCTTCCTCCAGGCGTCTGGTGGTGAGGGAGCGGCGGTGAAGGAGGCCCAGGACTTCCATGTCCTCGGCAGAGTGGGAGGGGGAGTTGAAATGTTGGGCCGCACCAATCAACCACACCGCCCTGTGGCCCAACATTTCAACTCCCCCTCCCACTCTGTCGAGGACATGGAGGTCCTGGGCCTCCTTCACCGCCGGTCCCTCAACGCCAGACGCCTGGAGGGAGAACGCCTTCATCTTCCGCCTCGGAACACTTCAACCCCAGGGCATCAATGTGGACTTCAACAGTTTCCTCTTTTCCCCTTCCCCAACCTCACCCCAGTTCCAAACTTCCAGCTCAGCACTGTCCCCATGACTTGTCCTACCTGCCTATCTTCTTTTCCACCTCTCCACTCCATTCTCCTCCTTGACCTATCACCTTCATCCCCTCCCCCACTCACTTATTGTACTCGATGCTACATTCTCCCCATCCCCACCCTCCTCTAGCTTATCTCTTCACCCTTCAGGCACTCTGCCTTTATTCCTGATGAAGGGCTTTTGCCCGAAATGTTGATTTCACTGCTCCTCGGATGCTGCCTGAACTGCTGTGCTCTTCCAGCACCACTAATCCAGAATCTGGTTTCCAGCATCTGCAGTCATTGTTTTTACCTATTATACGGTAGATTAAGGTAATGTATTTGATGTAGTCTATTTGAATTTCAAGAATGCTTTGATGAGTTTCCACATTGAGGACTGATAATGAAAGTCAGAGCTCATGGGATCCAAGGGAATTTGGCTTGTTGGATGCAGAACTGGCTAAGTAGCAGGAAGCAGAGGGTGATGGTCTAGAGGTGTTTGTGTGTCTGGATGCTTGTGTCCAGTAAGGGATCAATGTTGGAAACCTTGCAGTTTGGTGAATTATATAAATAATTTAGACTTTAATATAGGAGAATTGATCAGTAAGTTTGTGGATGATATGAAAATGATGATGTGGTAAATATAGAGGAACCTTGATTATCCAAATGACACGGGGCAGAGAACATTTTGTTCGGATAATTGAATGCTTGGATAATCGAATGCCGGAGAACACAGTTTAGCCAAGCATTGTGATCTTGTCCGGATAATCCAAAATTCAGATAATTTAATGCCAGATAATTGAGGTTCCTTTGTCATGAGGAGAATTATGGGAAGATACAGATGGGCTAGTGAATGGCAAATGGAATTCAATCCACAAATGTATGAGGTGACGCACTTGGCAGAGCAAACAGGACAAGAGAATTACAGTAGGACCCAGGGCAAAACTGAGAATCAGAAGGACCTTGGTGTGCATATCCATCAGACTCTTAAGGTGTCAGGTCAGGTGGATAAAGTAGTTAAAAAGGCCTATGCAAAACTTATGCTTATTAGTCAAAGCATAGATTATAAGAACAGGGAGGTTATATTGGAAATATATTAAATGTTAGGAGGGCTATGATTGCATTGAAGATGGTGCAATGGAGATTTCCCATGATGTTGCATGGACTGGAGAGTTTCAGTTATGAAGAGAAATTGGACAGACCAGGGTTGTTTTTGTTTGAGTACAGAAGGCTAAGGGAGACATGATTGGGATGTATAATGTTATGTGAAGCATTGATAGAGTACACAGAAAGGGACCTTTCTCCTTGGGACCAGGGGACATAGATTTAAGAGAAGGGCCAGTAGGTTTAGAGGAGATGTTAGGAAAGCTTTCTCATCCAGATGGTGGTGGGAATCTGGAATTCGCTACTGTAAGGGTGGAAGAAAGAAACTCTTGTAACATTTAAGAAGTATTTGGGTGTGCACTTGTGGTGTCAAGACATGGAGGGCTATGGACCAATTGCTGAAAAATGGGATTGGAATAGTTAGGTATTTGTTTTTGATCACTGCAGAAATGATGGGCTGAAGGGCCTTTTACTGAGCTTTTGATCTCTATGACTCCATGATACCTTCCATTATTCCAATGGTACAGAAGTAAAACAAATGCTTCAAGTATACCTGTTCAAATCCACTTGACATTTACCTTTGTCTTTCCTTGTCATTGAGAATTATCTTTTCACCTGTTCAAAATTATGTGGAAAGTTATTATTTGAAAGTGCATTAGCCTCATGTTATAGCTCTACACTAAACTGTGAAGAGGAATTAGCTGTGTTTACTGAGATAAACATGAAATGCTAATTAGATAGAAAAAAAGCAAAGAGCAGCAGATTGCTTTTAGCTATTACTCTAGTTCACAATATTACAATTTTAACACATTACTGAAAAGTCAGGATTTTATATCAACTTATGATTGAACAAAAATATACTGTTGAAAAATAAACAGACCAGTTAGCATATATTGTGCCTTACCTTCAAGAACTTTAAGTCGTATGGGAGTTAATGGATCCAGAAGGTTAGGTCTATCTATTCCACACCAGTACCATCCTTTATCACTTTTCGTTATCTGGTCCATATGTACTGTAAGTTGTCCTTTTGCATTATCAGCTGTAATTCTTATTCTGCCATCATGACTTTTCTTTTCAGGGCCATTAGTTTGTACCAAAACAGTACAGCTTCTCTTGTAGTAGCCTTTGCACCAGCACTTCTGATAATTTCTAAAATATGTGTCAAATCTGCATTGGATTGTGACAGATTCTCTCACATTTCCAGTTTTTTCTTCTGATCCACTAATTGAAGCGTGTGTAACTGTAAATGTTAACACATAGTAAACTTTAAAATGTAATACTTTTCACTTAATTGGAACAAAAGGACATTAACATTGATATTCCCTTCTCTTGGTTTCCACACTATTTTCATAGAACATAGAACAATACAGCGCAGAACAGGCCCTTTGGCCCTCAATGTTGCGCCGACCTGTGAACTATTCTCAGCTCGTCTCCCCTACACTATCCCATCATCATTCATGTGCTTATCTAAGGATTGTTTAAATGTCCCTAATGTGGCTGAGTTAATTATATTGGCAGGTAGGGCATTCCACGCCCTTACCACTCTCTGAGTAAAGAACCTGCCTCTGACGTGTGTCTTAAATCTATCACCCCTCAATTTGTAGTTATGCCCTCTCATACAAGCTGACATCATCATCCAAGGAAAAAGACTTTCACTGTCTACCTTATCTAGTCCTCTGATCATCTTGTATGTTTCTATCAAGTCCCTTCTTAGCCTTCTTCTTTCCAATGAGAACTGACCCAAGTCTCTCAGCCTTTCCTCATAAGACCCTCCCCCAGACCAGGCAACATCCTGGTAAATCTCCTCTGCACCTTTTCCAATACTTCCACATCCTTCCCGAAATATGGCGACTAGAACTATGGCCATTATTCTAGGTCCGGCTGCTGTAGCGTTTTGTATAGTCGCAGCATGACATTGCGGCTCCGGAATCCAATCCCTCTATGAATGAAACCTAACACACCATATGCCTTCTTAACAGCACTATCCACCTGGGTGGCAACTTTCAAAGATCTATGTACATGGACTCCAAGATTCCTCTGCACTTACACACTACCAAGAATCTTTCCATTGATCCAGTACTCTGCCTTCCTGTTATTTTTCCCAAGGTGAATCACCTCACATTTAGTTGCATTGAACTCCATGTCATCTCTCAGCCCAATTCTGCAATTTACTCAAGTCCCCCTGCAACCTGTAACATTCTGCCAAACTGTCCACTACTCCACCAACTTTAGTTTCATCTGCGAATTTACTAATCCATTCACCTATGCCTGCGTCTAAGTCATTTATAAAAATGACAAACAGCAGTGGTCCCAAAACAGATCCTTGTGGCACACTACCAGTAACCAGACTCCAGGCTGAATATCTTCCATCAACCACCACATGCTGCCTTCTTTCAGAAAGCCAGTTTCAAATCCAAACTACTAAATCACCCTCAATTCCATGCATCTGCATTTTCTCCAACTATGTGAAACCTTATCAAAGGCTTTACTGAAGTCCATGTTTACCACGTCAACTGCTCTACCCTCATCTACATGCTTGGTCACCTTCTCAAAAAACTCTATGAGGTTTGTGAAACACGACCTGCCCTTGACAAAACCATGTTGACTATCTGAAATCAAATTGTTGCTTGGTTAGATGATTATAAATCTTATCTCTTATAATCCTTTCCAAAACCTTTCCTACAACAGAAGTAAGACTCACTGGTCTATAATTACCTGGGTCATCACTACTGCCCTTGTTGAACAAGGGCACAAATTTGCAATCCTCCAGTCCTCTGGTACTAAACCTATAGACAATGACGACTCAAATATCAAAGCTAAAGGCTTTCCTATCTCCTCCCTAGCCTCCCAGAGAATCCTTGGATAAAATCCATCTGGACCAGGGACTTGTCTACTTTCCCTCCTTCTAGAATTGATAACACCTCTTCGTGACTAACCTCGATCCTTTCGAGTCTAATATCTCATATCCCATTCTTCTCCTCCACAATATTCTCCTTTCCTGAGTGAAAACTGATGAGAAATGTTCATCTAGCACCTCTCCAATCTCTACAGGGTCCACGCTTACCTTCCCACTTCTGTCTTTGACTGACCCTATTCCTACCCTAGTCATTCTTTTATTCCTCACATACCTATAGAAAGCTTTTGGGTTCTCCTTTACTCTATTTGCTAAAAGCTGCTCGTGTCCTCTCTTTGCTCTTCTTAATTCTCTCTTTAAATCCTTCCAAGCTGATCTGTAACTCTCCATCGTCTCATCTGAACCATCTTGCCTCATCAACACGTAAGCCTCCTTCTTCCGCTTAACAAGAGATGCAATTTCTTTAGTAAACCACGATTCCCTTACCTTACCACTTCCTCCCTGCCAGACAGGGACATATCTATCAAGGACACACAATATCTGTCCCTTAAACCAGCTCCACATTTCCATTGTCTGCATCCCCTGCATTTTGCTACCCCATTCTATGCAACTTAATTCTTGCCTAATTGCATTATAATTGCCCTTGCCCCATTGATAACTCTTGACCAGTGGCATGTACCTACCCCTTTCCATCGCTAAACTAAACGTAACTGAATTATGGTCACTCTCTCCTAAGTGCTCACCTAACACTAAATCAAACACCTGGCCTGGTCCATTACCAATGAACCAGGCCAGTGTGGCCTCCCTTTTTGTCGGCCCTTCGACATACTGTGTCAGGAAACCCTCCTGTACACACAATGTTGGGGAAGTTAAATTCCTCCATAATGACCACCCTGTTCTTTTCACCCCTATCCAGAATAATTTTGCCAAACCTCTCCTCCACCTCCCTGGAACTCTTTGGAGGCCTATAAAAAAACTTCAAGCAGTGTGACCTCTCCTCTCCTGTTTCTAAATTCAACCCATACCACCTCAGTAGACAGGACCTCGTCAAAAGTTCTTTCAGCCACCATTATACTATCCTTGACTAACAAGGCCACACCTCCCCCTCTTTTACCATCTTTCCTGTTCTTAATGAAAGATCTAAACCCTGGAACCTGCAACATCCATTCCTCACCCTGCTCTATCCATGTCTCCGAAATGGCCATAACATCTAAGGCCCAGGTACCTATCCATGCTGCAAGCTTATCTATCTTTCCTGTGACCTTCTCTCTTTTTTTTTGGCATTCTCTCCTTCATTCTTGATGGCTGCCTTCCTCATTGTCCTTTAACTCATTTTGTCTCATTATTCTTGTTCACTCAAAAACAAGTCTTCTCCATTCATTTGGTCACAAGCCATGATTCCCATAAGTCATGCTTTAGTTTGACATCTTCAGGAATGCTTGGGAAGACATCCCTCCTGTTAGTATCCTACAATGGCAGTGTTCTGATCGGAACAGTTGTTTTGGGAATCTGGAGTCCTGTATATGGATGATATGCCCCAGCACAGAGATTGAGTGTTTAGCAACTTGAGAAGGGGCAAAATGGCTTGGTTGAGGGTGCCTGCTGTTGGACATGAAACTGAGTGTCCAATTACAGTTTCACGTTATCTTTACAATACACAATGGAGAAATCTGTGGTGAAGTTATGGACTTTTTCTGTGGTGACATCACCAAAGTTGTATGGATAGCTAATAATAACAAGTTAAAATACAGAAGGAAGATAAAGGGCGATGAGAACATCCTCTCTCTCAATGTCGGCAAACCAAGGAATTGACCATTGACCTCAGAAAGAAAGGAGGAGAACAAACTCCCGACTACATCAACAGAACTGAAGTTGAGAGGGTGGACAACATCAGGTTCCTTGGAGTGATGATAATCGACAACCTGTCTTGGACTTTCCCCTGTAGATGCGATAATCAAGAAGATACAACAATGCCTCTTCTTCCTCAGGTGGCTTAGGTAATTGGCCATGTCCATAAGGACCCACACCAACTTCTACAGATCCACCATTGAGAGCATACTGTCCAGGTACATAACGGCCTGGTATGGCAAATGTTCTGCCAGGACCATAAGAAATTATAGAAGTTTGTGTGCACAGCCCAGACCATCATGGAAGCCAACTTCCCATCCATGGACTCCATTTACATGGCTCGCTGCCAAAATCATCAAAGAGCCATCACACCCTAGTAATGACCTCCTACCATCTCTTCCGTTGGCAGAAGATACAGAAGCCTGAACACATGCGCCAGCCAGTTTGGGAACAGCTTCTTCCTGGCCATTATTAAACTGGTGAATGGACTCTCTAGCCTCAAATCATGTTGATCTTGCAAATGTTGATCTCACCTAGTGCACACAATGTAACCTGAATGCTTCTGTCTAAGTCACTTTGATCTGTACATCCTTGCTTACTCTGATCCGCCTGTACTGCTTGTAAAAAAAAAGATTTTCACTGTACTTTGGTACACGTGATAATAAATCAATTAACCCTGTTTCCACAGATGTTGCTGCATGTACTGTGTTCACTCACAGGTAATGAATGGTGTAGAGTGCAGTCCCATTTCTTGTTTCTTTTACTGTACCCTGATGGCCTGTTTCGTTACCAGTAGTAGAAGATGATGCACTCGCGAGTGCGATGCACTAACAAGATGAGGCACCTGTGCTAACAGCAAGATACAGTTTAGTGCATGATAGCAATAGCTATAAGCTATTTCAACTATTTGGAATAATTCCAATAAGCATGATGTGGAGGGGCCAGTGTTGGATGGGGGTGGACAAAGTTCAAAATCACACAAGACCAGGTTATAGTCCAACAGGTTTATTTGAAAGCATTAGCTTTCGGAGCGCAGCTCCTTCATTGGGTAGTTGTGGAGCAGGATCATAAGACACAGAATTCATAGCAAAAGATTATAGTGTCACGCAACTGAAATGATATACTGAACAAAGGTCTAACAATCTAGGTTTGTTCAATTTATCATTTCAGTTGATGACACTGTAATATTTTGCTATGAATTCTGTGTCTTATGATCCTGCTCCAACACCACCTGATGAAGGAGCAGCGCTCTGAAAGCTAGTACTTCCAAATAAACCTGTTGGACTATAACCTGGATGTGTGATTTTTAACTTTGTTCAATAAGTGTTAGGAAACTGAAATGACAGTCAGACTACATTGCGATCTTAAGCACAACATTTCCATTCTGTATCCAAGAATGTGCAACATCATGAGATTGCATGGAGTTAACAACCTCACCCACTCAGAGTCATTACCTTGTACAACTGACCACTCTAGATTTTGTACATCTCTAAATAATGTCTCCTTAACCTTCACTTCTCAAAAGAAAACATCACTTGCTTCTCCAACTATAAACACTCATCATAGGAACCATTCCTATTAATCATTTCCACATCATCCCTGATGTTGTCACACCCTTCCTAAAGTGAGGAATCCAGAATTGGTCATGATGCTCCAGTTGTGACTAATTTAGTGTCTGTAAAAGGTTCACCACAGCTTATGTACTCTAGTACACTATGTATTTATTTATAAAGTTATACACTCCATTAATCACTTCCCCAAGCTTCCCTAACATAGACAACGATTTGTGCTTTGAGAACACCAGGTTCTCTGCCACCTATGGATTGTAGCCTTTAACTTACATTGCCTCTCCTCGTTTTTCTTACCAAAGCAAAGCACTTCACATTTTTCAATTTTTATATTTCATAACATACCTGTCTACCCATTCTGCCATATCATGTATGCTTTCTTGAAATTTTTTCCTATCCCCCACATGGCTCACAACGTTGCTAAGCCTTGTCGCATCTGTAAACGTTGAAAGTGTATCTTGGCAATCCCAGTCTGGATCGTTACCATGCATCAAGAAAAGCAGTCATCCTGTCGGTGACCAGTGGAGAGTTGCATCATGTGCCTTCCTCCAGTCTGAGAGATAACGGTTCACATTGTTGTGTTAGCCATCACCCAGCCATGTAATATACATGGCTGTCACACTGCCTCTCTTTCAGGTGAGAAGGTGTGTGGTAGCAGCACTGGAGACTTCAGGCAAAGAGAGGAGCAGAACGGAAGTCAACTGAAAGGAATGGAACTGACAGAATGGATGCAGATGTTTGTGGGAGAGAGGGAGAAGATATAGCTCTAGAATGAGTGAGTTGGTTCTGGGGAGGGAGCCAGGACAGATGAAGTTGTAAACTACTGCACCCAGAGAACTTGACTGGGATGTGGGGTCCAAACCATAGTTTAACTGATGGGAATTTGCAGTGTGTTTTTAGAGCAGTTTGTTCCTCCTGAGTCATCCTCAGATTCCCTGTTATTGTGTACAAGAAACACACAGTAAAGCTGCTTGTGTGGTTCAATACCACATCTATATCTACCTTTGAAACAGACTTCCTCTGACATTTGTTGCTATTTGAAGATTTGTTACAAAAGCAAGATATGACATGAAATGCACTTGGGCATCACAGAACAAGGTGAGTGCAAGGAAGTGCAAACTGTCGGGCTTTTAAAAACATCAGAGATCTGGATATTATCTTTTCCGAAGGCAGTTCGCTGGTACCAAAGGCTTGCTTCCTACTGATTCAATGGGTTCTGAACCTCTCCAGTGTGTATCTGCCGCCTCTGTCATGTGCTGATTGAAGGATCATGGAAGGCTTTGTTTGGAAGTTTGTGCACTTCCTCTAATACTTCACATCTTCAGTTTCCAAAGTTGCTGAACATATTAGTTGCTTTTTTGAAACAAGCCTTCTCCATTTTGGTTGGTCACAAACCAGGACATGGTTACGTTTGATTTCTTCAGGGAGCTTTGAAGACCATCTCCAAACCATTTCTTCTGTCCTTGTGGAAACATTTTGCCAAGGTAGACTTGTGAATGGAATAGTTGCTTTGGGAATCTGGTGTCCTGTTCATAAATGACATGTCCCAGAGCTGGGATTGAGAGGTTAGCACCTGGATACAGGGCAAGTTGGTGTGGTAAAGGGTGCTGCTGTTCGGGGTGAAAGAGTGAGATTACATCTGGATCTCAGTGCCATTTTCCTGTTGTCTTTACAATGCACATTGTAAAGTGGTGCAGTTTTGCACTTTTGTTTCTGTGGTCGCTGTACAGACCTCAGACTTTTATTTTAATAATTAAGTGATTATCAATAATTTTACTGTGGAAAAGGATATGGAGGGTGTAGAATGTAGGGAAGCAGATGGTGACACCTTGCAAAATGTCCATATTACAGAGGAGGAAGTGCTGGATGTCTTGAAACACATAAAGGTGGATAAATCCCCAGGATCTGATCAGGTGTACCCTAGAACTCTGTGGAAAGCTAGAGAGGTGATTGCTGGGCCTCTTGCTGAGATATTTGTATCATCGATAGACACAGGTGAGGTGCCAGAAGACAAGTGGTTGGCTAACGTGGTGCCAATGTTTAAGAAGGGTGGTAAGGACAAGCCAGAGAACTATAGACCAGTGAGCCTGGCGTTGGTGGTGGGCAAGTTGTTGGAGGGAATCCTGAGGGACAGGATGTACATGTATTTGGAAAGGCAAGGACTGATTCGGGGTAGTCAACATGGCTTTATGTGTGGGAAATCATGTCTCACAAATTTGATTGAGTTTTTTGAAAAAGTAACAAAGAGGATTGATGAGGGCAGAGCAGTAGATGTGATCTATATGGACTTCAGTAAGGAGTTTGACAAGGTTCCCCATGGGAGACTGGTTAGCAAGGTTAGATCTCACAGAATAAAAGAAGAATTAGCCATTCGGAGACAGAACTGGCTCAAAGGTAGAAGACAGAAGTTGGTAGTGGAGGGTTGTTTTTCAGTCTGGAGGCCTGTGACCAGTGGAGTGCCACAAGGATCGGTGCTAGGTCCACTACTTTTCATTATTTATATAAATGATTTGAATGTGAGCATAAGAGGTACAGTAAGTAAGTTTGAAGATGATCCCAAAATTGGAGGTGTAGTGGACAGCGAAGAGGGTTACCTCAGATTACAACAGGATCTGGACCAGATGGGCCAATGGGCTGATAAGTGGCAGATGGAGTTTATTTCAGATAAATATGAGGTGCTGCATTTTGGGAAAGCAAATCTTAGCAGGATTTATACACTTAATGGTAAGGTCCTCGGGAGTGTTGCTGAGCAAAGAGACCTTGGAGTGCAGGTTCATGCATCCTTGAAAATGGAGTCACGGGTAGATAAGATAATGAAGAAGGTGATTGGTATGCTTTTTTTTATTGGTCAGAGTATTGAGTACAGGAGTTGGGAGGTTATGTTGCGGCTGTACAGGACATTGGTTAGGCCACTGTTGGAATATTGTGTGCAATTCTGTTCTCCTTCCTATCGGAAAGATGTTGTGAAACTTGAAAGGGTTCAGAAAAGATTTACAAGGATGCTGCAGGGTTGGAGGATTTGAGCTCTGGGGAGAGGCTGAACAGGCTGGGGCTGTTTTCCCTGGAGCGTTGGAAGTTGAGGGATGACCTTATAGAGGTTTACAAAATCATGAGGGGCATGGATAGGGTAAATAGACAAAGTCTTTTCCCTGGGGTGGGGGAGCCCAGAACTAGAGGACATAGTTTTAAGGTGAGAGGGGAAAGATATAAAAGAGACCTAAGGGGCAACTTTCTCACACCAAGGGTGGTACATGTATGGAATGAGCTGCCAGAGGAAGTGGTGGAGGATGGTACAATTACAACATTTAAAAGACATTTGAATGGGTTTATGAATTGAAGGGCTTGGAGGGATTTGGGCTGGATGCTGGCAGGTGATACTAGATTGGGTTGGGATATCTGGTCAGCATGGACAGGTTGGACCGAAGTGTCTATCTCCATGCTGTACAACTCTATGACTCTATGACTCTATAAAAGTCCATCAGAAAATAATTTCAGTTTCCATATTAGAGGAGTTATTTATTCATTTTCTTTCAAATTATTTCTCAAGTTATTGCTGTTTTCTATTAGCTTAAATCCTTGAGAATATCTGTGTGTACTTTCACCAAACCTCAATGTTAAGGGTGCTTGAGCTGGTCCCAACTTAATTGAACATGGTTCTGCAGTGCCCAGAGTCTTTGAATCCAGTAGAATTAATCCCACTGACATTGAGTTGAAATTGCCAGGAATGATGACCTCAGGAAAATACACAAGGTACAAACAGCACACACTGAGTATCAGAGAATCCCTACAAGTCCACACCGACCCTCCGAAAGGCATCCCACCTAGACCCACCCCATCCTTGTACTCCTGCACTTCCCAATACTAATCCATCTGGCCTGCACATCCCTGGACACTATAGGGCAATTTAGCATGGCCAATCCATCTAAACTGCACATCTTTGGGTTGTGGGAGGAAACCGGAGCACCCAGAGGAAACCCATGCAGACAACGTGCAAACTCTACACAGACAGTCACCCGAGGCTGGAATCAAACCCGGGTCTGTGGTGCTGCGAGACAGCATTGTTAACCACTGAGCCACTGTGCTGATGAAGCTGACAAATGATTGAGCAGAGGCATAAAGGTCAGACAGTAGGTGGAAAGCACTGAAAGGCAGAAGTGAGGACTGCAGATGCTGGAAACCAGAGTTTAGATTAGAGTGGTGCTGGAAAAGCACAGCAGATCGGGCAGCATCTGAGGAGCAGGAAAATCGACGTTACGGGCAAAAGCCCTTCATCAAGAATGGAGGCAGGGAGCCTCCAGGGTAGAGAGTTTAGTGGGGAGGTGGAGGATGTGGGGGGTGGGGGGGGTGGGGGGGCGGGAGATGGTGAGGGATGGCAGAGCTGAGGAGAAGGTAGCAAAGAGTACAATAGGTTGGAACTGGGGTCAGGATTAGTTTCCTCATTTCCCCTCCCCCCACCTTACCCCTGTTCCAACCTTCCAGCTCAGCACTGTCCTCATGACCTGTCCTACCTGCCAATCTCCCTTCCCACCTATCTGCTCCACCCTCCACTCTGACCTATCACCTCCATCCCCACCCCTATTCACCTATTGTACTCTTTGCTACCTTCTCCCCAGCACCCCCCCACCCCCCCCCCCCCCCCCCCACCCCCCTTTAGTTCTCTCTCCACCCTGGAGGCTCCCTACCTCCATTCCTGATGAAGGGCTTTTGCCTGAAACATCGATTCTCCTGCTCCTTGGATGCTGCCTGATCTGCTGCACTTTTCCAGCACCACTCTAAGCTAAACTCTGGAAAACACTGATGCCAATGTTGCATGTAACTATTGTAGTGTGGAACGTATGAATATCTTGTACTTTATTGGGAAACATGATGTGGAGTGGCCAGTGTTGGACTGGGGTGGACTAAGTTAAAAATCACAGGTTATAGTTCAACAGGTTTATTTGGAAGTACGGTACAAACTTTCGGAGCGTCGCTCCTTCATCAGGAAGCAACCTGACAAAACACAGCACTCCTAAAGCTTGTACTTCCAAATAAACCTGTCAGACTAGAACCTGCTATTGCATGATTTTTAATTTAATTGGGGAAGGTGGATTGTCCAAGGAACCCTTCCCAGACTGAGTGACAAGGAGCTCCAAATAAAGATTGATTTGTGCAGCTGAACATAGGACTCAGACTTTTTTTAAAATCCATCTCCAACAATTGTTGTTGGGAACAGGTCTGCTAAAGACTATCTGGTCCCTAAATGGGGAAGAATGTTTGGTGCTACCGCCCTTCAGGTAGAGGACAAACCGTGTAGTTGATTCTGTCTGTAAGTTGTGGCACTGAAAGAACTAAGAGAGAGAAAGGAGTTGAGCTGTGTGTGGACAATCAATAGGCCCTAGTTCACCTGGGACAATAAAGTACCCCACTGTTGAATAGGGAGAAAACATTGACCAAACATTAGATAAGAAACAAATTGACCAAATGGCTAAAGCTAATTGGATCCCCAACAAATCCACCTCTTTTGAAAGAGTGTGCTTAACAAAGAAAGAGAAACAGAGAGGACAATGTCTTCATATTACTACTTCAAGCTCATGATGAATTAACAAAATGCTTGAATCATTTAAGGGGGAAACAACCGGTACCAAACAGAATGCCAGTTGGACCAATATTAGCAACTCCTGAACCAACGGGAATAATTAAAAGAGAAATTCTTTGGTCAGCAGATGTTTATCACAGCTGAGATGCATTGAGGTAAGCTCCCTCATTGTGACTGTATGCGATAGCTACTCGTTCTGGAATGTGAAAAATTGGATGTAAAACTAATTGTACATTCCACTCTCACTCTGAGAAAAGCAGCAAGTTAAAAGCTGAGATTGAAAGGAAGCAAAAGAAGTGTTCATAAGCTGTAGGAAAAAGATAAAGAGAGAGAAATAGAGATAAAAAAAAGATAGAGACAGATAGAGAAAGAGAGATAGAGAGAAAAAGAGAAGGTTAGAGAGTTAGAGAGAGAGACATTGAGATAGAGAGAGATCGAGATAGAAAGATAAAGAGATATAGAGATAGAGAGATTTAGAGATAAACAGAGAGAAAACAGCTTTTGTACTATGGTCCCTGAACCAAATATTAACTCTTTGATGTCTGGTTTGTGTCCATTTTCATTAATAGTTGTTAAAAATTGTCTTGTGTGTTTTTGCTCCATGGAGCTTGAGATCTGGGGATGCTATGACTATCAGTTCCCTAAAAGAAAGAAATGTTGATTTAGAATTTGTTTCTCAGTAGCTTGGTTAATAAAAGTACTTATTTGGAATTGTTTGAAGAAAGCTAATTGATGATGAAAGTAATCAAGTCAACTGGAATGGCTTATTTCCTCTTTCCTAAAATACTGTATACTTTGTGTTTTGTGCAGTTTGAGAAAGTGTGCTGTGTAAATACTTAATTTCAGAATCTTTGTAATTGAATTATCAAGTTTGGAATTTCATTTCCTGGCTGGAATGAACTTCCAAATATCATTCTAACCACAAGTGAATTTTTATTTCTGGAGTTTAAAATCACACAACACCAGGCTATTGTCCAACAGGTTTGCTTTTGGATAGCAAGATTTGCTCATATTAAATGTTAATTGATGTGAATTGTGCTCTTAAAAAACAGGGAAAATTGGAATTTTGAAAATTTAATTTTCTTCAGATGAAATTGTCTGACAATATGCTCTAAAATCTGAGAAATCTGATATTAAGGATTTGATAAATGTAAGATCTAACAAGGGCATTCTTCTGTTTAAGAAAGAACTATGACAAGTGGTTGTTTTTCCTGTCCAGGAGGAAGAGGAGCTGTCAACATAATTACTTCCAGGAGTTTTTGCCCCACCCTGTTAAATCAGCAGTAAACTATCAGTGCAGCTCAAAGAATTTATATCTTCTGGATGTAGGTTGGCTCGCTGAGCTGGAAGGTTCATTTTCAGATGTTTCGTCACCGTACTGGGTAACATCGTCAGTGAGCCTTCGGATGAAGCTTCATCTGGATGCCCATTGAAGATGTTACCTAGTATGGTGACGAAACATCTGAAACTGAACCTTCCAGCTCAGTGAGCAAACCTACATCCAGAACCTCAACCTGAGCAACAACTCTTCTCTAAACTTGCTAATTTATATTATCCATAAGTATATAATTTTTATTGACAGAGCTACTTGGACTAATGAACCTATTCTGTTCAAAGTGGGGAGGATGGATACTATTGTGTTTTTCAGATAATTAGAGATACAGAAGGTTTTTCCAACAGTTTTGAATGTCTGAACTTGGCTGCAGATTTTCAATGTTGCAACACAACAATAGTTGAGTCACCCTCAACCCACCAAGCCATTTACACTGAACTCACTTACACTGACATGAAATTACCAGGAATGATGGAGAAAGGACTATGATGGCACAATGGATCTGTGCACCACTCTTAAAAACAACAATTGCATCTTATATTTTCTGATGATAGTGATTTCCCAGCTGGTTTGTATGTTGGGCAGGGAAAGATATCAGTGCATGACTTCAGGTCAGCATTTTCTTTTAAGGAAGTAAGAATTCTATTTTTGGTTAAGTTCTTGAAATCTAAATGGGTTGGGTTGTTGATGTGAGGGAGTGGAGAATAGAGTAGTTGGAAATGGAACCAAACTGGAGTCCTCTCTTCGTTAGTGGTACTAAGTGTATCTCACAGGTACTGAACAGAAGCAAATGTGGCTTATTGATAGTTGAAAATGCATTTCACTATTCAAAAGATCAAATAAATCAATAATAATCACATATATAATGGCAGAACCAGCAACTGCTACAATCAATCAGTTGTAAGATTTTGACTTCTTCGTCTGTAACATGATGTTTGGTCAAGATGAGTACAAAGCTACTTAACTGGATTTATACAGAAGTTTTCCATCACTCCTTAAAGACAGGATTTTTTTCACATACCCCACTCCCTTGCCATATTTCACAGACAAGTTTGTTAAAAGAATGGAGGATAACATTTCCACATTAACCATCATTTAAAAATATTGCAGAATGATAGAACAAAATGTTCTCACTTTTCTGCATTGGTAGTTGTGAAGGTCAAAAGGAATGCAGTATTAAAGAAAATGTCATTTAATGATCATATCTAATCTGCATCAGCTCTAACCCAAAATTCATTGATGTTTCTCTGACTAAACTCTAAGCTGAAACTTTATAATCAATTCAACAAGTCAGCCAATATAAAGAGGTTTGAGCAATAGCAATCCAAGTCTGTGTTAAATTGCATAATTATAAATTCAGCACAAGCAGGAAACGAATCTGCTTGATCAGAAAATTCACCTCATCCTCATTTAAGATTCTAGTTTCACATCAACCAAAACAAAATAAGTAATAAAGCAGGAGATTTGAATTTTGGAAATAAGATTCCATTGTATTGTTCATGTCAAAATAGGGGATGCGTTAAGTCTTTTTCTCTATAGACAATTAAAGATGCTGAAAACATTCCCCTTCTTGAAAAGCAAAAAACTGCCCAAACCCTTACCAGTTGTCTCAATGTCAGAAGGTTATCAGCCAATCACATTTCCTGTCAGAATGAGCTTTCCATACTCCCAAAAATCCAAACACCATTACTGTCTTACCTGATAGGAAAACAATGGACAACAGAAAGGTGAAACCCATTATTTAAGTGTTTTGCAGCTCCACGATCCACACTCAGATCTTTGGTTCCTGGCCTTTACTGGCCAGGCTTTTGGAAGGTAGTCTCTAACCACTCATTTCCTTCCCTTTAACACTTGAGAGGTTGAATTTATCATATATGGGGACTGCAAGGACAGTTTTCAGTTATGTCATCCTGACACTTTCCAAACTGGTTTGGAAGAAGAATCACCAAACCCATTTATTGCATAACACTCTGATGCTATATAAAAGCCTAATTGTTTTGCTTCTTAGTGTTGCTTGAAGAATTAGATCAACTGTTCAATTGTTAGTGATAGAATGAATATTGAGAGCTATGTTATAATCGCACAACCACTACAATCTCTGTTAAATCATTTAAACTCTGCATTTCATTAAATGTGCTTTGTAATGTGTTTAACTTACTTCTCACATTTTTGTAGAATCTCTACAGTGTGGAAGCAGGCCATTAGGCCCATCAAATCTACACCAAACCTCTGAAGAGTTTCCCAGAAATTCTAAAAATTCAGAAGTAGAACTTCAATGCTCTGAAGATCTCGGTGGAAGGCTTTAGTAAATAAATTCACATGCTGTGTCAGCTGTGGCTCAGTTGTTGCATTTTAACAACAAGTCAGAAGGCTCTAGTAGTCACACTTTAGGATTTGAACAAAGCAATCATAGCTAATATCTACATAGCACTGCGGGAGTGCTACACTGTCAGAGATGCTGTCTATTAGATAAAGCACCAGAGGTTTGCCTGCTGTCTGAGATAGATATAAAAGATCTTGTTGCATTATTTTTAAAAAATCAGGAGAATTATCCTTGGTGTCTTGGATAATAGTTATCTTTCAATCAACACAATAAGGAAACAGATTTTCTCCTGATTGATACATTGTTGCTATGGGATTCCTATAGTGTGCAAGTTGGCTATTGTGTTTCCTCCATTAGGTGAGCGACTTCACTTCAAGAAATAAGGTTTTATTGGCTGTGTGATGCTTTGGGACTGCAGATGGAATGAGGGTGGCTCTGCAAAATTGTTTGACTTCCTTTTCCTTACTGGACATTTTTCTTTCTTCTTTAATTGCAATTCAAGTGATGCAAATGTAACTTTGAGATATAAAAAGAATAACAAGGAACAGATGAAAAGACTAATCTAATGTTGCAGCAATACATGAGCTTAATTTTCTGCCAGGACCAAGTGGTTGATTTACATCTGATTAAAGTTTCCATTCAGTACTGGTTGACAGTTATCTGCCTGAAACAAATGTGACAAAAGATACTTATCATTCTGGTCCACACCTTGAAACTAATTGCATTTCATGATGCATTGTTTGCTGAGATTCACAGAGTCATAGTAGCCCTACAGCGTAGAAGCTGGTCATTCAGCCCATCAATTCCACACTGATCCTCTGAAGAGCATCCCTCCCAGACCCATCAGGATGAAGGGCTTATGCCTGAAACATTCATTGTCCTGCACCTTGGATGCTGCCTGACCTGCTGAGTTTTTCCAGCAACACACTCTTCGTTTCATACCTCGACAACATTGATTGTACATCAAAGGTTGAAGGTGCAAGGGATTAACATTTCCATGCCATTGCGTTTATTTTATACCACATTTTATACGAAATTGGAAGAGTGGATTAAGGACTAGCAGGCATGATCAGTTTGTATCGGATTAGTTTGAAAACTGTAGACTAGTGTCCTTACTTCAATAAAAGCAAATTATGGCAGATGCTGGAGATCTGAAATAAAAACAGAAGATTGCTTGAGAATCTCAGCAGGTTTGGCAGCAAAGATGGACAGAGAAACAAAGTTAACCTTTCAAATCCAAAATGACTCTGCTTCTGAACAGATGCTGCCAGACCTGCTGAGTTTCTCCTGCCTTCAGTGAAGATACTCACTCTCTCCTCATCTGGATTCTACTCTCTCAACATTGGTGTAGAGCCCCGTTTGCTCAGGGGCCTATTTGACCTCCACCATCAGGAGCAATTCCAACCCACTGTGCTTAACTGGTGAGGAAGCACAATTCCTAGCTATTGAGTGTCCTAACAAAGGCTGCATTATGGATTGTTATGGCGCTGTGGTAGTGCCCCTACCTCTGAACCAGAACACCTGCGTTCAAATCCCACCTAGAGGTGTGTCATAACATTGTATAGGGGAGGGAGTAACGTCAAATTTCTTTGTATGATCTGATAATTGTGTGACCTTAATGGCTGTTGTGATAACCTCTCCACCAATGTGAGTGTATGGAAATGGGAATGCATTACAAACATAATGTGCAGTTATCAGATTTTAATTATCAAAAAATTGTCCATAGTCAGTAGGAGCTACAACATAAATGCTTTTTGAGGATAAACTGCATCAGTAGTTATGGAATACAAATAAGAAATCAGTTCATACTATGAAACAAATTCTTGACTGCTAGCTTCTGACAGACTCTCTTACCTGGAGGGAGTATCATATGCATGTACTTTGGTCAAACAGACGTCTTCCTCACCATGACTTGAATTGATTGGGGAATCATGCCTGAATTCCTAGGGAACCTCTCCCAGCTATTGAGGCTCTCTGACAAAAGTGCAAATGTATAAGCGTGGAGGAGAAGCAATGGCCTAGTGATATCCAGAATAATCCAGAGATCCAAGTACCATTCTGGGGACCTGGGTTCAATTCTTGGGCGGCACGGTGGCACAGTGGTTAGCACTGCTGCCTCACAGCGCCTGAGACCCGGGTTCAATTCCCGCCTCAGGCGACTAACTGTGTGGAGTTTGCACGTTCTCCCCGTGTCTGCGTGGGTTTCCTCCAGGTGCTCCGGTTTCCTCCCACAGTCCAAAGATGTGCAGGCCAGGTGAATTGGCCATGCTAAATTGCCCATAGTGTTAGGTAAGGGGTAAATGTAGATGTAGGGGTATGGGTGGGTTACGCTTCGGCAGGGCGGTGTGGACTTGTTGGGCCGAAGGGCCTGTTTCCACACTGTAAGTAATCTAATCTAATCTAATCTAATCTAATTCCTGCCACGTCAGATGGCAGAATTTAAATTCCATAGAAATATGGAGTTAAGAATCTAATGATGACAGTGAATGCATTGTCAATTGTAGAAAAAAACCCCATATGGTTCACACTTGTCCTTTAGGAAGGGAAACTGCCATCCTTACCTGGTCTAGCCTCATTGTGGATCCATACTCACAGAAATGTGGTTGAGTCTAACTGCACATTGGGCAGTAAATTCTGACTTAGCCAGTGGTGTCCATATCTTGTGAATGAATAAAAACAAGTGCTGATAGGTGATTATTTCATGGAATTCTATGGTGGTTCTCCCAAATTTCCTGCATAACTTTGACAGGATATTGGAACAAAAGCTCGAGAGAACCCCTAAAGAATTTCTAGTCCATAATATACATTGCAGGTACACATGCATTAACTGGAAAAATGGCATTTCAGTTATCAACGCTATGGATGAAGAATTGATGCTTTGACAAACATCCATTATTAATCTATCAGACTTTATTGTGTATAAACTAATGATGGTCATTAGTGTCGTCGCCTCCATTTAAACTTACAAGCTTAGAAATCGCCATTCGTGTGAGACCTCATACATCCATTTATTAATGGAAATTGAAACATGGGGCTGTAGTTCAGGCACTGCTGCAGAAATCCATCACTCAGATGAATCTCTGCCGTTGAATAGCTGTGGGAAGAGAAGTTTCCCCTTAAATTTGTGGAGATCCAAATAATTCTTTCAACGTTCCACCTTCTGGCTTTGTTGGAACTACTCAGCTCTCCTGTATCACTGAGGGTTGACCTAACCTTGTTGGTATTTTCAAATTATACAGCAACTAGACCTATATGCAGTGGTTACCCTGCACTGGGTCATCTTGACCCTTGAAGAGAATGAATGATTTTGAAAGAACATAGCAGGGTTATTACACAATATTACCCAGTGAGTCCATCCATACATGTGGCAAATGACGAAAATGGTTTTGTTGTTCAATTGCCAGGCCATACTTTAAAGCACTGAGGGTCCTGATGATACAGTCAGCTGAAGTTACAAATCCTATTGTCCTGGAAATAAAAGCAAAATGTGTTTCAAATATTATCATATAGAAAGCAGGCATTGTGTTTAAAGTCAATTTGTTCTTCGCAGACATTAGGTTTCAACATAGTTAAAAGGAGAAGGTATTGAATTGAGAGAATATATTCAGTGAAAAGATCAATTTTGAGTGTAACACAATTCAAACTACATGTGTATTCCCCTCCCCTCCCTTTTCTGCCTTCTGCAGGGACCATTCCCTCCGGGACATCCTGGTCCATTCTTCCTTCACTCTCAACATCCCACACCCCACCCCACAGCCCCAAGGCTCCTTCCTCTGCAATGGCTAAAGGTGTAACATCTGCCCATTTACCTCGTCAGTATCTAAGAAACCAAACACACCTCCCAGATGAAGCATGCTCAACCTGTACTTCACATAATCTACTCTGCTGCATTCACTGCTCACAATCTGCTCTCCTCTACATTGGGGAAATGAAGTGGAGACTAGGTGACCGTTTTGCAGAACACTTATGTTCTGTCTGCAAAAATAACACTGAGCTTCCCGTTGCCTGCCACTTCAACACCCCACCCTGTTTCCTGGCCAAAATCACTCTCTCCAGGCTTGCTGCAGTGCTCCAGTGAAGCTCAGTGTAAGCTGGAAGAACAGCACCTCATTTTCCTCTCAGAGACCCTGCAGCCTTCTGGACCCAAAATCAAGTTCAGTAACTTCAGGACTAAAACGTTCCTATGTCCCAGCCCCCACCCCCTCACATCCTGCCTTGTTATCACACAGTCTGCTATTACACAATACCCATTGCTAGTCATTAACAGTCCCCACTAACAGTCCCCACTAACAGCTATTTATCATCCTCACCAGGTCATTAATCACTCCTTTGACTGTCCAATTTTTCTTCTCTCTCTTTGGCCTCTTTGGTTAATCCTTACATCTCCTCTCTATCCTATCTCCTGCACATAAACATTTTCCTAGCTCTATCAGTCCTGAGGGAGGATCACTGGATCTGAAATGTTAACTGATTTTCTCCACAGGTGCTGGCAGACCTGCTGAGATTTTATAGCAATTTCTGTTTTTGTTTCTGATTTATAGCATCCGCAGTACTTTTGGTTTTAATCACACTTAATGCTGTTTTGTTTCCTGGGATACAGGAATCAACATGCTGGAGAATGAGAATCCCTTTCTTCTCTTTCTCATAATCATATTAATTAATCTTATTGAGGTTCTGCTTTGCTGAGATAAAATGAAGAACTGTGGATACTAGAGTTCTGAAAAAACAAAAAACAGAAATTGTTGGAGAAACTCAAAAGATGTGGACAGCATCCACAGAAAGTGTGTGGGGGAGTTAACATTTTGAGTCCATTATCCTTCCTTCCAGCAATTTCTATTTATATTTGCTTCTGTTCTTTTGAGACTGGGTTAAAGGCAGATTTTAGAAATAAAACTTCCTTTTCAGCTTTTCAATGCTGACAATGGGAGGGCAAGGTGGAAAGATTGTTGGCAGTGGGCTGAATGGCCTCTCACTTTAGCCCGTCACTTTGATAGATTAAGGTTATTGAGCACTTTGCCAGTGACATTGGATTAAAGCCTGCAATCGCTTGGTGGTTGGAGGTCACTGAGGAAGTCAGAAGACACGGAACCGTTCCTCCCGCAAGTGGTTTAAAGACCTATTGAGGACAGCAAAATAGGACATCCTGATCTGTAATGTGATGACACTGTTGGCACTGCGCTGAAGCTTCAAAAACAAACAATAAATGAATCCTACAATCCACACCCTTCAAGCCCCTGTAGATAGCAGAAGATCATAGAGTCCCTACAACATGGAAGCAGACCATTCAGCCCAACCAGTCCACACTGACCATTGGAAGTGTATCCTTAACTCTCACACCCCATTCTTGTTCACCAGTCTCACTTCATGACCCCTTCCTACTAACACAGTAAAAACACATTCTCAGAACAAGACTTCAAATAAAAGGTATTCACGTCAGCAAGATTTCAGTATTTTAACAATTTCTAATCTGACAGATGTTCAGTCCCTCAAATGTCATTGTCCTCACAGCTTATTTTCCTTGGTAAGTTTCACAAAAACTCAGGACACCTTTGTAAATGCAGTTACATTCAGAATCACATAGTGCTAGTGAGGTCTTTGCGTAATAAAGTTAAAACCCTCCTCATTCCCGGGGGTGATCCATGGAAAGGAAATTGGGCTGAAGTTAAAGCAGACATTTATGGGTTGCCCTCATTTTCATAACGCATTGTCAACTTCAGATATTTTAACCAACTGTCCACTCACTTTACATTAAAGCAGGAAATCCCTCCTTTGTATTTTGGGACATCTTAATAGATATGTTTTGGAATTTTCATTCTACTTGTGCATAATATTCATCAATTTAATATTCTGAATGTAAAGTACTTTATATTTAGAAGGTTAATGAAATGAATGCCGACTGTATCTACCATTATCTACCAAATATCTTTTCTGGTAATATTCTCTGAGGAAGATGAAATTAGTGAATGCTGATTTCAGAAATGTGATGTTCTGAATCTTTTTTAAAAATATTGACAATGAGTATGGAGAATCCTTCCAATTTTTTTCTTAAGCTTAAATACACAGAAATTATTCAAGTGAACAACTTACCAGTATTTCATCATCTATATTTTCAGTTTGATTAAAATGGCCCAGATGAGGAGAATGGCAAAGAATAACCAACGTAAAATGCTCCAGATAAAATAATACATAGAATTTTTCCTAGGTAGATAGAAGACAAAATTATTTCTATCAAAATAGATTTCAGAATCCATAGAGTGAGCTTGGATCTGTGAGTTATTTGACTACACTTACAGATAATCAAAAATACTTTTCAGCTTTTGTTCTCCTGGAGCATGTGACATTTTTACACACTTTGACTCATGGCTTTCTAACCATTAAAGTGAGCAGACAACAAGCAGCATGTTGGAAAGACACAAATCCCAGAGTTACCAAGTGCCAAGAGTAATACAGTAGTAAATAGAGTCATAGAGATGTATGGGATCGAAACACACCCTTCGGTCCAACCCATCCATGTCGACCAGATATCCCAACCCAAACTAGTCCCACCTGCCAGCACCCGGCCCATATCCCTCCAAACCCTTCAATTCATAAACCCATTCAAATGTCTTTTAAATGTTGTAATTGTACTAACTTCCACCACTTCCTCTGGCAGCTCACTCCACACAAGTACCACCCTCTGTGTGAAAAAGTTGCTCCTTAGTTCTCGTTCATATCTTTCCCCTCTCATCTTAAACCTATGCCCTCTAGTTCTGGACTCCCCCCTGCAAGGGAAAAGCCTTTGTCTATTTACCCTATCCATGCCTTTCATGATTTTATAAACCTCTATAAGGTCACCCCTAAGTCTCCGACACTCCAGGGAAATAGCCCTAGCCTATTCAACCTCTCCCTATAGCTCAAATCCTCCAACCCTGGCAACACCTTGTAAATCTTTTCTGAACCCTTTCAAGTTTTACAACATCTTTCCAATAGGAGGGAGACCAGAATTGCATGCAACATTTCAACAGTTTCTTTTTCAATACCCATCATGCTGCAATGACAGCATAACACATGAATTAGCTTCTACCAACACACTTTGCTGTGAAAAACAATTGAAAATGAAATATAAGCTGAGGAAAAAGGTCCATCAGCAGTATCAGCAGTTCCCCATATCCAGCCCACTTCTCCACCCTGAGCTCAGCATCAGGGAGGGTCGCAGAAGGTGAATATCAATCCATCTCCAGTGTAAGTTTTCTGAACAATTTCACTGCACCTGTGCATTAGTTACCAATAGGGTCTTCCCAACCCATCTTCCATTTCTGACTATTCCAAAACCAGAGAGGGCTTTTGGCTCAACTAGCCCTTTGAGCAGTGACTTTCAGACCCTTACCACACATGCCCCATTCTCCCTTTCAATCTTCTTTTAAATACTATATCCTAGACCCCCTGGTTATTGTGTACTCTGCTAAGGAAGGTTTGTCTGTCCAATTGACTCTGCCCAAACCCCATGTGATTTTATACATCTCAATTAAATCATTCTTCAGCCTTCTGTGTTCCAATGAAATGATCATTGCCTCCCCAATCATTCCTCAGAGCTAATACATTTCAGCCATGGCATGATCCTCACATATTCCTGCTGTCTCATGTTTTTCGTATGATCATTAAGCTGCAGACAGAAGATCAGAAAGGACTAGGTTTAGGTAAGTACAACATTTACCTCAGAATTTCCTCTTCTGCTGGCGAGCCTGAAAGAGATACCTTGGGATCTGTTAAAAACGGTGCAAATGTATTAGATTATACCCCACAAAATTGTATTACACAACAGTCTAAGCAATCAGAGATTTGCAGATAAAAAATGAAGAAACTTTGCTAAGGTAGAATTAGCATGAAAAAGAGGCATTGTGGGTTGATTTTAATGCTGACAGGTTTAAAAGTAAGGGGGTACATCAAATCCCACATCTGCCAACAACCTACTCAGTGCTGCCCTCTACATTTTTACAAAGCCTGCTGGCCCATAGCTAGACCAATTGATGCCCATGTAGACAATTCATGCTCCACAGGGAGTTGATGACTGAGTGGTTTTGTTGATTGACTATTAATCCAGAGAGTCAAATAATGTCTGGAGATCTGGGTTCAAATCCTAAATGACAGTTGGTGGAATTTGAATTCAGTAAAAGAAATTGGGAAGTAAGAGTTTCATGATGACTGTGAAACCATTGCTAATTGTCAGGGAAACCCCATCTCAGTCACTAATGCTCTTCAGGAAAGGATTTACCTGGTCTGGCCAACACATGACTCCAGACCCACAGCAATGGGGTTGACTCTTAACTCCCCTCAGGGCAATTAGGGACCATCAATAAATGGAGAAAGTGAGGGCTGCAGATCCGAATTGAGAGTGTGGTGCTGGAAAAGCACAACCGGTTAGGCAGCATCCGAGGAACCAGCCCAGTCAGTGACGTTCCCATGCCATGAATGAATATGAAACAAACCTCAGGCACGTCATCCTACAGCTGCTGGGATTCAATAAGTATGTGGGAAGGCTCTTGACAAACATTCAATCCGACATATTTCCTTGTTGTAGCTGCGGCAAGGTGGGGAGGGTGGCCACAATGTTGGGTGTTCTGTTGTCCGCCCCTGAGTTTGATACCAATCCCTGCCCCAGTTTCACCCCCTCAACTCACCATAAATCACCCATACACCCATACCCAACACCCTCTCCTACGCTTACTGGTGTGGTCCAGGTGAGAAGCCACAAACTGAAGTGGGACTTAGGTGATAAACCTGAAAGACCCTATACCAACAACCAACAAAGTGAATGTCATTTACAAAATACCCTGCAAGGACTGCAGTAAACACTACACCCGACAGACAGGCAGGAAACTAGCCACCAGGATATAAGAACACCGATTTGCCACCAAAAGACGTGACCGGCTATCACTAGTATCCTTACACACACACACAAAGAAGGACAGCATGTCGACTGGGACAACACATTCATCTTAAGACAGGCTAAACAGAGACACGCACGGGAATTCCTAGAGGCCTGGCATTTAAACCAGAACTCCATTAACAAACACATTAATTTGGACCCCATTTACCAACCACTCAGAAAAAGAACTGGAAGTGATATCACCCACCACAACAGACCAAGACAGACAACCCGCCAGTGGGAACAGAACACCAGCGCTTCACCAGAGGCTCACTGATGATGCTACCTGGCATGGTGACGAACCATCTGAGAACAAACCTATCAGCTGAGCAAGCAAACCTAGAACCTGAAGGTGGGACCTCCATGCCTCAGAGACAGGAAACTTTCCCTCGGAGAACTCCAGCCAGAGGCCAGGGGTGAAAATAACAAATGCTGGAGCTCACAGTGGGTCAGGCAGCATCCAGGGAGAGACAGCAAGCTAATGTTTCAAATCTGGATGACTCCTCATCAGGGGCCAGGGATTCCTTGGTTCTTTGGACCAGGAGCCCGGATGCACCCAATGAATGGCCAATCAGCTGCTAGATTGCTGCAAGACTGCTGTTCTTGTGCTGGGTGGGTATCCCATACTCCTCTGGGTGGAGATAGAGACACCCCATTAGACTTGGCTCAGTGTCAGCCTTCATTATTTACCAGGTTTCCAACTGCCCACTGAAAAGTGGAAATATTTGAAAAAACATGTTATATACCACACAACAAACTCAAATATCCAGCTGGGAAATGAGCACAATAATAAAATTTTTAACATCCTACCTTCAGCAACATTAAGTTCCACAGGACTCAACAAGTCCCACAAAAACCTTGCAATTCCACACCAGTACAGGCCTTGGTCACTCTTTGTTAAGCGGTCCATCCTGACTACGAATTCTCCTGCATCATTGTCAGTTTCTATAGTTATTCTCCCATCAGAATTTGTCTTCCTCGAATGTTTGGTTTTGACTAAAATTACACAGTCTTCCCTGTTGTCACCTTTGCACCAGTACTTTGGAGAATTGCTGTAATGTTTGTTGTATTTACAACTGATGGTAATGGATTGTCCCACTGATCCATTTATGACAGCAGCTCCAGTTAGTATGGCGCCTGAAACTGTTCAGTGAGAAATTATGACACAATATGCATTATGACTCAATAAAGTAAATCACTGCAACAGTGAGTAATTAGATTAGATTACTTACAGTGTGGAAAAGGCCCTTCGGCCCAACAACTCCATACCAACCCACCCATACCCATTCCCCTACATTTATCCCTTCACCTAACACTATGGGCAATTTAGCATGGCCAATTCACTTAACCTGCACATTTTTGGACTGAGGGAGGAAACCGGAGCACCCGGAGGAAACCCACGCAGACACGGGGAGAATGTGTAAACTCCACACAGTCAGTTCGCCTGAGGCGGGAATTGAACCTGGGTCTCACACGCTGTGAGGCAGCAGTGCTAACCATTGTGCCACCATGCCACCCACAGCTGTAAAATGTATCTCGAATACTTAACACTTAAAAATGGACATTGAGACTCCTCACCTTAAACTCCTACTTTGATCATTCTAACGACATTTCAAGGGACTCCTGTGCCCAGCGCATCTTGAGAAGTTGTGCAGGAAGCATTCTGAATTGGAACCTTGCTCCCCTTGGGACTATCAGCTCCAAGGGCTTTGTTACAGGGAGAGATTGTACACAGCTTGCAAGTCTTCAATTTGTCAATATTGTAAAGGGATTAGGTGAAGGAAAACTATTTCTGTTGGATGGCAATAGTTTCAAAACGTAGATCAGGCTTAACAGGAATGAACTGAGAGGGAAATACCCTCAGCAGACAGAAACATAGAAGATTGGAGCAGCTCCCAGTGATCAGATAAGATGATTCATAAGGAGCGCATTAACATCAACATCTGTTCAATTGTTGACACATGTGTGACTATTTAAAGTTCAAAGAGTTGCACTTGCATATCAGGAGTAGAGCTGGCCCATATCCTGCCTGAAATATCAATTCAGCTGGATTTTCAGAATTTTCCAAAACACAACTACTGTTCAAAGTTTGTGAGAAGATTTGTAGCTCGGGTGCTCGTTGTTGTGGTTCTGTTCACTGAGCTGGGAATTTGTGTTGCAGACGTTTTGTCCTCTGTCCAGGTGACATCCTCAGTGCTTGGGAGCCTCCTGTGAAGCGCTTCTGTGATGTTTCCTCCGGCATTTATAGTGGTTTGAATCTGCCACTTCCGGTTGTCAGTTCCAGCAGTCCGCTGCAATGGCCGGTATATTGGGTCCAGGTCGATGTGTTTGTTGATAGAATCTGTGGATGAGTGCCATGCCTCGAGGAATTCCCTGGCTGTTCTCTGTTTGGCTTGTCCTATTACCATACATCAAGAACATTTCTGAACTGACAGCCAGACTACTACAACCACTAGGACTCATAACAGCACACAAACCAACAGCCACTCTCAGACAACAACTCACCAGGACAAAGGACCCAATACCCAGAATGAGCAAAACCAATGTAGTGTACAAAATCCCATGCAAGGACTGCACAAAACACTACATAGGACAAACAGGAAGACAGCTAACAATCCACATCCATGAACACCAACTAGCCACGAAACGACACGACCAGCTATCCTTAATAGCTACACACGTGGATGACAAGCAACATGAGTTCGACTGGGACAACACTACTATTATAGGACAAGCCAAACAGAGAACAGACAGGGAATTCCTAGAGGCATGGCACTCATCCACAGATTCAATCAACAAACACATTGATCTGGACCCAATATACCAGCCACTGCAGCGGATAACTGGAACTGACAACCGGAAGTGGCAGTGACAAACCATTATAAATGCCGGAGGAAACATCACAGAAGCGCTTCACAGGAGGCTCCCAAGCACTGAGGATGTCACCTAGACAGGGGACGAAACGTCTGCAACACAAATTCCCAGCTCGGCGAACAGAACCACAACAACTACTGTATTATGAGATCGTCCTTATGCCCTTAATGTTTAAAGTAAATCGGAACATGTGGCAAGGAACGAAATTCTTGCATGAGCAATGACATACATAACAGGGTTGATCAGAGAGGTCTGTACATATATCTGATTAGATGTATTTTGGTTGGATAGGTTGGCCCTGTACCGTGTAACACGATGGATTCCTTCTTCCTTTGTTGAGAGCAAATAGTTGGCCAGTCAGATGTTCAAGGAGTGAGATGATTTCAACTTTGAGATGGGTCTTTTAGTAATTATCACCTAATTTTGCCATAGCCCACATCATTTAGACCTTTACAAACTTCTATCCAGGAAGTCGCCTGGAATGCTTAACCCTGCCAATCAGATAGCAATCAGATGGCCGTGAGTTTAAAAAAAATCCTCTCATTCCAATTTGTAGAAAAGAATTAGAAAGAGCTACAACATAAATCAACACGATGTGACAGAGCACTCATCCTGTTTGAAGGATCAGGCGAACCGATATAGAGAGCTACTGCTCTCGCCTGCTACCACATCAGTTTCACCAGAAAACCACAAAACTTTTGACGGTTTCAATGTCAGGAAGACAGAGCATAGTTAATCAGGTTGTAGCCGGATTTTTGCAAGAATGTGATTTTCCAATCATCCCTTTTTACTGCACCTGCTCAAGGTAAACCTGCTTTGCTTCATCCTAAATGGAAGAAGCTTTCTTCATAATTCACAGCGCGGCTCAGGACAGATCAAACCACCTAAGCAGAATACATGGTGTGATACCTCTCATTTCCCCCAGCAGCTCTTTAAAATCAAATTATTGCAATTGAGAGTGTGTGGAAAGGCATGCGATGGATAAGAGGACTGAATGCTCAATTGGACATGCCGCAAACGAGTGGCACTCACAGGGTAGTGGTCAGCCTTGATTTTGTACATCTCAATCAATCATAGTGTTGAACTGTGTGACAGAGGCTGAATCCCCACTCTGGGGCTGAAATGGACAGGTGAGCTGCCTGGAATCCTAGGAAACTGCCAAGAGCTGTTAGGCTAATGATAAAAAGATAAGGAAAGGCTGCATTTACATAGCATCTTAAAAGACTTCAGAGTGCTTTAGAAACAATAAAATATGCTGTAGTTACAGTCACTATCACAATGTGAGAAAGGAATACCTTGACCAATTTGCGGTCAGCAAACTCCCTAAACTGACAATTAAATGATTTGTTTGTGGGTGACTGAAGAAGAAAGACTGGGCAGATCATTCCTCTGATCTCCTTCAACTTAACAACATGAAACCTTTTTGGAGAAGGGAGGTGGGGGTCTCAGCCTTCAGTTCTAATCTGGTGTGTTACCATGGCTTCGGTGCTGAAGTCTCCTAGAGTGGGACTTGAGTCATAATATTCTGGATGCCAAGGCTACTGTTCCACAACTGAGCCAGAACTAATGGATGTTCTGCAGACTGGATTTGCTACAGGATGATTGGATATGCAAGGATTCCAAACATAATAAGACAGTAGGACTGGAAGAGACCTCCGCTAACAATTCATGTTTCTATAAAACCTGGTCTAATGCACACAATTTAATTTCCCCAGCGAAGTTTAATGCAATTTGTGTTACTTACCTGAGAAGGACAGCATGAAGAGATGGAATGTAAAATCCATATTTTAAGCGATGCAAAGAAAATTATAGAATTGTTCTTACTTTATCCCTTCACTCAGCTTTACTGAGCAATGCAACTGAAAGTGAAGTGGTGATGCAAGTCTCTATCACTTCCAGTTTACAGGAAGTAGTGTATATTTTGAGGAATGAGGAGGAACATGTGACAAGATGAATTAATTTAACTTTAGATGGGTATGTTTTCCGACTGTGGAAGTGTGACAAAGTGGAGGCTATTAGTAAAAGGATGATTTTTGGGTGCTTAATCAAATCAAGCAGTAAGTTAATATTAATGGAATGCCAAGTTATCCTGTTTTTAAAAGTTGGCTGAAAGCGTTAATCATCATTAATCTGAAACACTTGCCTAAATGAATGAACCATGATATTAAACAATGTACTTCTAATGTAGAAGCAGGATTCCTCATTATGGTGCTTTCTCCATTGGAAAAGCATTGCGTCATGGTCCTTTCTCCTTTGATAAAGCAATGCATCATGGTCCTTTCTCAATTGGAAAAGCATTGCATCATGGTCCTTTCTCCATTAGAAAAGCAATGCATTATGGTCCTTTCTCCATTGAAAAAATATTGCATCATGCTCCTTTCTCCATTGGAAAGGCAATGCATTATGGTCCTTTCTCCATTGGAAATGCAATGCATTGTGGTGCTTTTTCCTTTGGAAGAGTAATGCATTATGGTCCTTTCTCTATTGGAAAAGTAGTGTAAAGTATGTGAACAAAGGCATAAGTTGGAAAAGTCAATTCACCTTTCAGGGACAGATCCTTATGCTGAATCAGTGCATTAAAAATACACTCACACTATAATATAATGCCCAATAACACACTTTGCACTTATATTTTGGAATAGTTCTGACTTTTCACCAAGCTTTCCAGTTTCTACACAAATGTCTGCACCTGATGTGCTTTTAAGATACTTTCAAACCCCTGGACCACGAGACATAACAGTGTCGGGGAGGAAATTGGATTGTCATCCTTGATTTATAATGAGGATGCCCATCTTACCGTAATTTGCACACTGAACATTCCTGATCTGTGGATATGTGAGAGAAAAATGGCATGGGTCAGGATTGCTGAGGAAAACCATTGGATTTCTCAAACTTGAGATTTCCAACTCCTAGAAGGGTAGAATTTATAGGAATGTCCTGTCTTCGTGCTCCACTCCAGGTCACACAATATCCCCACTAGGAACATGAATCGTTGTCTCTTCATCTTCCCTCAGTCAAAATCACTATATTCACAACATGGGCCACAAAACTTCAGGATTAAGGTCAACCATGGACTTGCCAAGTACAACTAAGATGACTAATCAGTGCTGGCCTAGTTAGTAATAAAGAGACAAAAAAGCTGCAGATGCTGGAATCCAAGGTTGACAAGCAGAAGGCTGGAAGAACACAGCAAGGCAGACAGCATCAGGAGGTAGAGAAGACAACTTTTCGGGTATAACCCTTCTTCAGTAACAACAGAGAATTAGTTAAGACAAAGACTAATATAAGGAATATTAAAACTCATGAAAACAATTGTTTCTTCTTAAATGCTATGAAAGTGGGATTGGTTAGCTCAGTTGGCTGGAAAGCTAGTTTAAGATGCAGCATGATACCGGCCAGTATATGTTCAATTCCTGCATAGGCTGAGGTAACCATTAAAGAGTCTCCTTCTCAACCTCTCTCCTTGTCTGAGGTGTGGTGGTCTCTGGTTAAACCACCACCAATCATCTCTCTTCAATGAGCAAACAGTCCTATGGTCTGGTAAGTCTATGCCAACTTTTCCTTTTCAAGATGAAAGCAAACATGTCACAAATATATCATCAGATACTTTGAAATGTACTATCTGTTATTGTGGTAATTATTTAATTTGAATTAGAATCAGAATCCCTATAAGTGTGGAAACAGGCCCTTCGGTCCAACAAGTCCACACTGACCCTCCGAAGAGTAACCCACCCAGACCCATTCTTGCACCCTGTGTTTACCCCTGACTAATAACCTACACTATGGGCGATTGAGCCTAACCTGCACATCTTTGGGCTGTGGGAGGAAACCAGAGCACCTGGAGGAAACCTACACAGACACGGAGGGCGGAATGTGCAAACTCCACACAGACAGTTGCCCAAGGCTAGAAGCGAACCTACGTCCCTGGCGCTGAGAGGCAGCAGTGCTAACTACTAAGCTACTGTGCTGCCCCTAGGGTAATAAAGAATGAGAAACAAAATCAGTATTTAACATTGGGTAAAAATATATGTTGCCAGATCTATCTTGATAGGAAGGAGAGAAAATAGTTTTAACTCGTACAAGAAGTTAGTGAAAAGTAAAAATTGTGAAACTTAGTTAAAAAAAGACTCTGTATTCGAGGACTCAGCAATAAATTGTTTGCAGAAGCTTAAGTATTAACCAATGCTTTGTGAAACTCATGTTTCACAATACAATGGGCAATAGCAACACAACAAATTAGAAGAAAGATCAGCCAAAATATGGAAGAAATATGATTAAAAAAAAGTGCATCAGTGACCTTCTGTGATTATTTACATGACTTGCCTTATTCTGGAAGAGGTGTGGTAAGGAGGGCTGGGTACTCAAAGTTCCTTCAGTAAAGCAAACTCAGAGACCTCCAACATAAAACAAATTCTATAGGGTAGAAGGAGGTGATTCAGCCAATCTAGTCTCTGCTAGTTCCAGTAGATTCCACGCCTCTGATTTTCCACATAACCCTGCAATTATTTTTCTTCTTCAAGCAGTTACTGAATTCCCTTTTGAAAACTACTTTAGTAACTGTACCCATTAGCACAGTAGGTAGTCCATTTCAAAATTGGAACATTTTTACCAACTGACACCATTACAATACACTACAAACCATATTTATTGCACCGTCACCGATATCCAATATTCTTGCCTTTCTTATTGTTTTTGGAAATGTCTGCTGACTTTTTAAAAAAATCAGTCTTGTGTATATCTTGCTTCTAATCCCAAATTGATCAGAAGGAAAATATATGATTTTGCTTAAAGTAAATCGCTAAATGCACGGAGAATGATATTGTTAAATAATAAAATAAATGGGGAGAAAGTTGCAGAGAAAATTTTAAGAAATCTTCCAAATGGAAAATTTCTATTGATTGATTCATTTTTAACTTTTAAATTTCAAAGTTTCTTTAAAATTAAAATATATGGCTTAGTTCATAACTATTGCATATATCAAAGCCCTTTTATTGATAATGGAGTACAGTCACTGTTGAAATGGAAGGGATATATAATTAATATGTATTTTGCAAACTGCTATTAAAAACACTATGAAGTAATTGGCAGTTAATTAATGTTTTTGTGTGATGTTGAGGGACAAACATTGACTGGGATTCTGGAATTAACTCCCCTAAGTTTCTTTCAACAAGGCCATGGGATCTTTTCCATTCACTTGACCAGGAAGATGGGACTTTGGTTTAATGTCTCATTGGAAAGATGGGGCCTCTAACAGTGCAACACACCCTCAGCACTGCACTAAGGTACCAGTCGTGAATTCACACAGAGAGTCGCCTGAGGCGGGAATTGAATCCGGATCTCTGACGCTGTGATCTCAGCCTCAATTCCACTTTCCGACCTGCTCTTCATAATCTTGTTAGCCATTACTAATTAAAAATCTGTTTCTCTTCCTTAAATTTATTCAGTGTCCCAGTATCCATCACCCTTTGTGATTGTGAATTCCACAAACTCGTGACCCTTTGAGGGAAATAATTCCTCCGCGTCTCTGTTTTATATGTGTCACCCCTGAGTCTAAAACTCTGCCCTCTCATTCCAGTCTGCCCCACAAGGAGAAACATCTGTTCTGCGCCCACTTTGTCAATCTCCTTTAGCATCTGATTTACCTCAATTAGATCTCCTCTCACCCTTCAAAACTTTGGCAAGTATAGGCCAAAACTGCTTAATCTCTTTTCATAAGACATGCCTTTTATGTCTGGGATGAATCAAGCGAACCTTTTCTGAATTGCGTCCAATGCAATTACTTCCTTCTACATCTAAAGGGGACAAAACCTGCATACTGTGCTCCAGATGTTCCACAGAACTGAGTTTTTGGCAGTTTTGGAGCACGTGTAAATAAAAAGAACCATCGTAACGCGGATGCAAATTAGACCAAAGGAAAGGGAGAGTAATAGTGAATGAAAAAAGACATTTTACACAAGGTTTTTAGTGTTGTCAGGACAATCTGCAAGAAATACTGACTTAAAGGGAAATAACATTTTTCACCCTCTATTGCTTCTCCCCTTAAATTAGAAATTCTTGTGAATTTCTCTGTTGAGGGCAAGATGAAAACCTTGTACAAATTGTGCTTTCCTTCAGCAATACTCAAGTTTTGAAGGTTGGTCATTGTTTTGATTGAAAACAAGTATTTAGCAGCATTCACCTCATCACCATATTAGGATTCTTTATGTAGAAATGATTTGGACAGGGGTACAAAGGACAAAATTTCAAAACTTTGCAGTGGCAAAAATACATAATAAGGAGTTGGAACATCTCATCAATATTGAACCTATGCAGGACATTGGTTAGGCCTTTTCTGGAGTATTGTGTGCAGTCCTGGTCACCCTGTTACAGGAAGGATATTAACTGGAGAGGGTTCAGAAAAGATTAACCAGAGTGTCACCAGGACTGGAGGGCTTGAGACATGGAAAGACTGGGGCATTATTCACCAAAGCATAGGAGGTTGTATGTTGACCTTATTGATGCTGATAAAATCATGATAAACTCATAAGGTGAATGACAAGGGTCTTTTCCCTAGGGTGGGGGAGTTCAAAACTAGGGGGGCATATTTTTAAGGTGTGAGGAGAAAGGTTTAAAAAGGTCACGAGGGGTAAATTTTTTTACACGGAGAGTCACTGATGTGTGGAATGAACAGCCAAAGAATGTGGTGGATGCAGATACAGTTACAACATTTAAAAGACATTTGGATAAATTCATGAATAGAAAAGCTTTGGGAGAAATGGCTCAAGTGTAGGTAGGTGGGGCTAGTTAATTTTAGGAACATGGTCAACATGGACTGGTTGGACTGAAGGGTCTGTATGACTCTATGGCTGTATGACTCTATCTATGGCCGTATAAAATATTTCAGTAGAATGTAGGAAGACTGAGGAAATGTGCAGGCACATGGAAGATGACACTTAACAAGTTGAATTGTGAATTCTACATTTGGAAAGAAGAATGCAGGCAGGCAATATTAACTACATTGTACAGTTTTAGAGTGGATGTGAGAATTGAGAGACATTCAGGATGCATATAAGAGGGTCAGTTAGCTCATTTGGCTGGATGGCTGGTTTGTGTTGCAGTGATCCCAACTGTGTGGGTTCCCTTACTGGCTGAGGGCTCTCCTTCTTAACCTCTCCCATCGCCTGAGATGTGGTGACCCTCAGGTTAAATCACCTCTCTCTCTGATGACAGAGCAGCCTTATGGTCACGTAGGACTATGGTACTTTACTGACCACATACACAAACCTTTGAAGGTGACTGGACAAGATGAGAAAGCTGTTAAAAAGTGAAGGCTTTATTGATAGAGGCAAAAACAAGAAAGTTAAGCTCAACCTTTAAAAATCATTGGGATTTGATTGAGAAAATAAGGAGAAACTGCTCCCATTGCAAAAGGTTTAGTAATGAGGCAATATAGAAACAAGGTCACAAGCAAACAAACAGGAGTCAACTGAGGACATTTCCTGTCAAATGCAGGCCTGATGTACTGAACAGCCTCCATTACACAGGAAGAGTTGTGATAGATTCTCTCAGCACTTTGATGGGTGAATGTTCAGCAGAAGAGGAAAATTAAAGGACTAGTTTCCAGTCTAGTGGGTGTTTTCTTATGTTTGATGTTTAGCCAAGTCTCAGTTTGCATAACCGATTACAAATACTGCACAGTGTATGGGTTGGATGGATGGCTTTGTGCTGAGCTCTGATTTCATTCTTTGCAAAGTTCAGCATTGCCTGATGATAAAGGTTTCTTTAGTTTTCATGCTGTCTTCACACCCAAGTTTGGGATGTCACCTACTGAGGGTTCCTTGCTCAGATTGCTGTCTTTGGAGTTGGGCATCCATCCTGCACACAAACTACAAGAATGACCCAGCTAAACCAAACACTGATGAGTACAGATGAGTACAGATATGAGTACAGATATTATTGAATTGACCTTGTTCAGAGTTATCATTATATACCTCTGGAGCAGATGAGCTTATAATCTTTAGCCTCTGAGCTAAAGGTTCCTTGATTCGAAGGAGGGCAAGGCACTTTTCCCAAGCATCCTTTCCGATGTTTATCCTTCAGTGGAGATCACAAAAAGAAGATGATTTGATTTATACAGTGCTGTTTTGTGGGAATGTTGCTGCGTGCAAGTTTGCTGCTTTGCTTTCTGCGTGGTAACAGCAATGACATTTCAAAAGTAATCACTGGATGTAAAATGCTTTGGAATGCCTGTGGTTGCGAAAGAATGCAACTCTTCAAATTTTGAGTTCTGGCATGAGGGAGGAAGCAGGAAATAGGAATCTAGTCAGATTTGCTTTTACATGATCATTCCGTTCTCATGCAATCCCATGTTTAAACTAATGGTGCTGGAATCGAGTTTTGACTAATACATGCTTTAAAGCTTTGCACCTTAGGAACAGTGTCCCCACTTCATCAATCGCACTATAGTGAACTCATGTTAATGAAACGTACGCTATTGCAGAACAACCTGTATCGCAAACCATCACCAAGACCCTGAATCTCCCTAATTACAAATTGCAGATTTTTCATTCAGCCTCTAGAGGGCACATTTGTTTCCCTTAAGCCTGGGACAGACCTTGCCATCACTGTGCTGCTTTCTTTATTAATTCTGCAGTATTTTCCCTCAAAATTATTCTACAGTGAGCATTTGCGTGAAACAGAAACCGCCCTACAAATGCATCTTAAAATAGAAAGCTCCTCACTACAGCATGGAGGGTATCAGGAAGAACTCCTATGCATGTGTAATGTGGAAGGTTAATGTATAAAATTCAAATGCATGAGATTGTGAACAGTGTACTGAGATTCATGGAAAATTTGGTTAGCAGACAGGAAACAAAGGGTGAGAATAAATAACTCTTTTTCCAAGAGGCAGGTAGTGTTTGGTGGGGTGTCTTAGGGTTCGGTACTAGAACCCGAGCCTCTCACAACAGACGTTAACGATTGAGAGAAAGTGTCTAAATGTAATATCTCAAAAGTTGCCGACGACACAAACTTGGTGGAAGTGTGAGGTGTGAGGAGGATGCAGTGTGATTTGTTCCAATCTTAGTGAGTGGGCAAATTTATTTGCTTCACTTGTGGGACATGGGCATCGCTAGCTGGGCCAGTATTTCTGACCTGTTCCTAGCTGCATTCGAGAAGGTGGTGGTGAGCTGCCTTCTTGAACCACTGCAGCCCATGGGCTGTAAGGTGACCCACAATGCCCTTTAGGAGGGAATTCCAGAATTTTTACCCAGCGACAGTAATTGAATGACAATATATTTCCAAGACAGGATGGTGGAGGGCAACTGGCAGATAGTGGTGTTCCCATGCGTCTGCTGCTTGTGTCCGTCTAGATGGAAGTGATTGTGGGTTTGGAAGGTGCTGTCAGAACACCTTTAGTGAATTTCTGCAGTGCATCTTGGGTATAGTTCACCACTGCTATTGAGTGCTATTGGTGGAGGGAGTGGATATAATGCTTGTTAAGTGGGCTGCTTGTTCTGGACGGTACGAAGCTTGTGTGTTGTTGAAATGCATGCACGAGGCAAGTGAGGGGTATTCCATCATACTTCTGTCCTTTGCTTTGTCGATGGTGGATAGGCTTTTGGGGAGTCAGGAGATGAGTTACTCACTGCAGTATTACTAGGCTCTGACCTGCTCCTGTAGCCACTGTGGCAAGTCCAGTTGAGTTTCCTGTCAATGGTACTGCATGGCAGGTGTTGTATCATGTGAGGTTTTGGTAGAAAAAAAAGGAAGACAGATAATTATTTGAATGGGTGTAAATTGAGAGAGGGGAATGTTCAATGAGACCTGGGTGTCCTAGTGCACCAGTTGCCTGAAGTAAGCACACAGCTGCAGCAGGCAGTAAAGAAGACAAACTGGATGTTGGCTTTCATAGTGAGAGGATTTAAGTACAGGAACGAGGATTTCTTGCTGCAATTATACAGGGCATTGGTGAGGTCACATCTGGAATATAGTGTGGAGTATTGGTTTCCTCGCCTAAGGAAGGATGCTCTGGCTGTGGAGGGGATGCAGCAAAAGGTCTATTAATTCCTGAGATGGCAGGACTGACGTATGAGGAGAGACTGAACCAGTCGGCATTGTGTTTACTGGAGATGCGAACAATGAGGAGAATCCCATAGAAACCTATAAAGTTTAACAAGACTAGACCGGTTAGATGCAGGAAGGATGTTCCTGATAGTGGGGAGATTCCAGAATCAAGTATCACAGTTTAAGGATAAGTGGTAAATCTTTTTAGAACTGAGATGGGGAGAAATTTCTTCACTCTGAGAATGATGAGCCTGTGCAATTCACTGTCACTGAAAGTGGCTGAGGCCAAAACATTGATTGTCTTCAAAAAGGAGTTAGACATAGTTCTTGTGGTTGAAGGGAATCAAGGGGTATTTTGGAGGGAAGGTGGGATTAGCTCAATGATCAGCCGTAATCATATTGAAAGTCGAAGCAGGCTTGAGGGGTCAAATGGCCGGCTCCTGCTGCTATGTTTCTCTGTTCCTCAGCTTTACCTTCATTCGTGAACACAGACTGTGTGAGCCTGAGATTCATGCCTTTGCTAAAAGACTATATATTTCCAATAATACGATGGGTCCTCAGTGTCTCCTGATGACCTCGTTTGATGACTTTATTCCATGATCCTTCTTCAATCACTGATGTAGTTTAATATAATCCAAACCTTTACCTGGATGTGGCACTTTGTGTAAAAAGCTTACAGTTTCATCATGCACAGGGTCTTATAGTGGAGAAGTCCCAAAATGTTTTAGAGCCATGTACTAACAAAACACTGTCTCCGATAGCATATTGTAAATTGATCGGCCAACTTGCGCACAACAGAAAATAACAATGTGTTACTGACCAGACCATTTACTTTAATGATGTTGCTGAGGGATAAGTATTGGTAAGAATAGTAGGAAGAAACCCCATGCTCTTCCTTGAAATGGTGCAATGGGATCTTGCTATGCCTCCTGAAATGGTAGATGAGTTTAATATTTTATCTGAAACATTCCATCTCCATCCTATAGGGCAGTAATCCCTCAATCCTGCATTGGAAGTGCCGATCGAGATTAGAACAGCACACCCTGCCCCTAGAAGCTGCATTAGCTGAGAGAGTCTGAGCCAACACTGCAGTGCTGTATGGGGCCAGTCCATCGATACAAAAATTGTGTGAACACAAGTACAAGGAGCAGGAGTAGGCCATTTAGCCCCTTGAGTTTGCTCTGCCATTTAATATAATTATGACTGATATAATCCTCTCCCTAGGCTGGGGGAGCTGTGATCCTGCCCAACTGCATACATTTACCTTTGAGTTCCCGTTTGTATTTCCCTTACGCGGCACTCCGAAGGTGTCTACTATATACCGAGGGATTCTACTGATGACACCAGTGGGTAGCAGACAGTTTGGTTCCCATGGAAACTTAGGTGGGTTTTATAGAAGAGGGTATCTTTAAATCCTGACATGCTCCCAACAGTCATGACACTTAAACACGGTGCAATACATACAGGTATATACATTCTTGCAGTTAAAATAAAGTTAACAGTCAAAGTCTTTGTTTTCATCAGTTGGTGCAGTTGTGCTTCTGTATAGCTTGTTCTGTTGTGTTTTCAGCATTTCCCCCCTCCCCAGGATGACCATCTTCTCCGCTGTTCCTGACTGCACCTGGGGAATGGTCAATCCGTCCACCTGCCCCTGACCCATGACTGCTGACAACCAGCACAAGCTGCCTGGCTTGGTGTTTGTACTAAGCTGCAAGGCAAGTCAGAAATAAGCCTTAAAAGTCTGGCTGATAGACCAAAGTGTAAAAAATCCAAGATGTGGAGGTGCTGGTGTTGGACTGGGGAGTACAAAGTTAAAAACTACACAACATCAGGTTATTGTCCAACAGGTTTATTTGGAAACACTAGCTTTCAGAGCGTTGCTCCTTCATCAGGTGGTTGTAGAGTGTAAGATCATAAGACACAGAATTTATAGCAAAAGTTTACTGTGTGATGTAGCTAAAATTATATATTGAAAAAGACCTGGATTGTTTGTTAAGTCTTTCATCTTTTAGAATGACCATGTTGGTTTCAGTTCTTTCAAATGCGAATCGCAGAATTTTAAAAGTTACATTCTCAAGTGAACTTTAACAATTGGTGTCATGTCAGCCCAGATATAATTTCAGTTACACCACACTGTAAGCTTTTGCTATAAATTCTGTGTCTTATGATCTTATTCTCCACAACCACCTGATGAAGGAGCAGCTCTCCGAAAGCTAGTGTTTCCAATTAAACCTGTTGGACTATAACCTGGTGTTGTGTGATTTTTAACTTTGTAAAATGGCAGGGATGCTGTGAGCCATTGAGGAAGGAGCAAAGTGAGTGAGTGCTGAGGGAGTGAGCAGGCAGCCTTGAGATGTTGCAACATCCAGTCCAATCCAGTCACAGGGTGCCTGTCCCTGTGTGCAAAGTGTCCTCACAGCAGCTTTGCAATGAGAGACACCGGTGCACTCCAAAGGCCAGCACTGAAGTGTAGATGTGTCCTTCAGTGGACTGGTGATGTGCCAGGAAGATGCAAAGAGGCTGCTATATGTGATATGCCAACATCCGTCAATGCTCACTGCCCATAGAGAATCCCCTGAGATACAGTGTACAACTTGGAGGTCAAGGAGTAAGTGGCAACCAGGTAAGCTCTCTAACAGTCATGTGAGGAATTCTTAGCATCTAGTTTCTATCCAGCAAGTGGGAGAATTGGAGACTGTATTTCATGAAGCAAGATTAAGTAATAATGAGGAGATAATGCACCTCTCACCACTCACTAATTGTAATCTCTTCTTGCCTTCCTATACTTATGTGGGAAATGCAAATGTTTGGTCTTGATGTTGAACAGGGCCTCATTGGACATCCTACTCAAATTTCCTAAACTTTTCACCACAGCGCAGAACATTCAGTGTCTGGGATGATTCTGCCCTATTGTTTCCATTTCGGCTATCATCTAATGCTCTCTTGAATGCCTCAGTTGAACCTTCCTCCAATACTCTTCTGGGCAGATGTTCCATACTCTATCTACTCACTGAGTGAAAAACTGTCTTCTCACACGACATACGCTTCTTTTGGAAATTCTTCAGAAATGGGCCCTCTGGTTCTCAATCCAGTTATGAACAGGTTCTCCCTGGCTATTCTATCCAGACCCCATCAGGATGATTTTGAAAACATCTACCAAATTTACCTTTAAGTTAATGATGTTGCCCTGGGTAGTTGCCCAGGGCCCCAGTTGTGCCTGAATCTTTGAGGTGAACGTTCCTTGTTCCAGTCCTACTGGACCCCACCCACAACCTTTCCTCCAATGCATTGACATCACTAGTGTTGCTTCTCTCTCTTGTCTGGTTTTGGAAAAATTGAGCACCTTCTTCCATGTCCTTAACCTACCTTCACACCTCATCACATGTGACACTTTCAATAGAGCCAACCCATGCTCATCCACTAATGGTCCCCATTGGCAGCTTTGCTTTCTGCCTAACTTATCCACCCCTTTTGTCAGCCCAACTGCTGCTACTCCTCTCTCTCTCTCTCTCTCTCTCTCTCTCTCTCTGGGTTCCATCTCCACTGATCATTTACTCTTTCCTTTCATCCCCCTATCTTCAGCATATATAGCAATCTTTTCCCAGCAATCAGTTCTGAAGACAGGATACTGGACCCGAAACGTTAACTCTGTTTTCTCTGCAGAGATGCTGCCTGTCCCGCTGAGTTTCTCCAGCCATTTCTGTTTCTCTTTCCTTCAGCCTTCTCCTGTCCAATCCCTCCACCTCCAATCTATCCCCATATCTGAAGCTTCCCATCCCTGGAAACATTCTCATTAACTTTTCTGCATTCTGTGCAATGCATTCACATTTGGCTTAAAGAACTGTACGCAATGCTCCAGCTGAGGTTCAGTCAGTATCCAATATCAATTCAGTACAACAACCCTACACTTGCATTTTACAAGTCAGTATGCTTGCCATTTGTATGTCACAAAAACTGTTTGAGATATTTCAACATTCAAAAATAGTCTCAAAGACGCAAGCATTGAGGTTAATCATTAGCTTCCTGGTTCTGCAAAATTATGTTGCAATTTCTGCTTTCACTGTAAAAATGTAAATTCCTTTGTATTTTAACTAAAAAATAAGCAGTTATCTAACTGTCCATAAATTCTTCTATGTGGTGCAAAGATAGTTGGACTTCGGTAAACGTTTGAAGGAGCTGATTCCTCAGCAATTTGAAGGTTGATCCATACAAGTGTCTGGCACCTTATTAATGGGATTATTTCAATTTTTTTCTCGATCTAACAAGCTCAGAACTCCAGAGTAATTGCAAACGTCAGCATCAGCCAGTGCAGAATAAAATTCAAAATGCCTGCTCATAGACAAGAAAATAAAATGAAGGATACCATTTCCAAAATACATAATTGGGAGAAAATTTCACATTGAAAGTGCTGGGCAATGTACTGGGCAGCATGGTTGCTCAATGGTTAGCATTACTGCCTTACAGCACCAGGGACCCAGGGTTCGGTTCCAGCCTCAGTCTTTGTGGTGTTTGCACATTTTCCCTGTGTCTGCGTGGGTTTCCTCCCACAGTCCAAAGATGTGCAGGTTAGGTGAATTGCCCATAGTGTACAGGGAGGTGTAGGTTGAGTGCATGGGGAAATGTAGAGTAATGGAGAATGGTTTGGGTGGGGTATTGTTTGGAGGTCAGTGTGGACTTGCTGGGCTGAAGGGCCTGCTTCCACACTGTTGGGATTCTATGATATATATACACCGTGTAAGGATCTTGTGGCCTTTAAAAGTAATTGGAAGGAAGGACCATTTCTGGCTCTCGCGCGGGATATATCCCTGGAAACAACTGCTGTGTCTATTCAGGACAACCACCAATCTTCCTTTCTATCACTTAAATAAATAAAACAATTGACTCAAATTAAACCAAACTAACCCAAACTCAAATTGAAAACCCCAAATACTCTTTTTTTTCTAAAAAGGAAAATGTTTCTAATCAACTTGTTCAGTCATGTCTCTGAAACAGGCTGAACATGAACCTTCTGACCTAATAGGGACACCATTAAAAGAACCTTTAAAATTGGTGCCCACCGTTGTTAGCAGTGATAAAGGATAAACCTTCGGCTCCATTGGCGATTTATCAAAAGAGAGATTACCGTTGTGCCTAACAGACAAGTGGACCAAAGGAGTGGATGGTGGAGATCTGAAGCAAAAACAGAAACTGCTGGCAGCATCTGTGGGAAGAAAGCAGAGTTACTGGTTTGAACCCAGTGGCTCTTCATCAGAACTGATAGCAGCTTGGAAAAAAAGTGATGGCTATGCTGAAGGCAAAATGGGGAGGAGGGGTGGGTGGTGGTAGAGGCTTGTAACAGAAACGTTGGCCAGAGAACAACAGTGTGTTGAGATGCTAGGCAACAGGGAGCTTGGAATCATTGTTGTGGGTAGAAGATTGGTGTTCTGTAAAGTGGTTGCCCAGTCTACGTTTCATCTCCCCAGTGCAGAGGAGACCACATTGTAAGCAGTACATAGAATAGACTAGATTGAGGGAAAGCACTGCTTCACCTGGAAGGTGTGTCTGGGGCTTTGGATCATGAGGAGGGTGTTACACCTGCTGCAGGGAAGGTGATGTTGGGGTGAGGGACGATGTTAGGAGTGGAGGAGGGATGGACCAGGGTGTCTTGGAGGGAATGGTCCCTGCAAAATGCTGATAAGGAAAGCAAGGAGAACACGAGTCTGGTGGTGGCATCCTGTTAGAGGTGATACAAATGGTGGCTTAGGACTCTTTGGATGTGGATGCTGGTGGGATGGTAGGTGAGGATGAGGGGGACCCTATTGTTGTGGGAAGAGAAGATGTGAGGCCAAAAGTGTAGAAGTTGGGTTGGATAGGGCTGAGAGCCTTATCAACCGTAGAGCTGGGGAATCCTCAGATTGAGGAGGAAGGTGGACGTTTCAGAAGCTCTCTTTGTCAAAGCATTGCAACAGATGTAATGGAGAATCTGAGCAAATGGAATAGAGTTTTTATAGGAAGCATGGTTCAAGGATATATAGTTAAGGTAACCATGGATTTATACTGGTGACCATCCTATCGCAGAAATGGAAACAGAGGAGTCCAAGATGGACCAGGCAAAGGTGACAGCTGGGTGGAAATTGATCAACGTTTCCAATTCTGGATGAGAGAGTGAAACAGCAGTCACGATGTCATTGATGTTTCGGAGAAGGAGTTGTGTGTGGATGCCAGAGTACGACTGGGACAAGGAATGTTCCACATACCCCACAAAGGGACAGGCATAACTAGTGTCCATGTGGGTGTGACCACAGCTTTGACCTGAAGAAAGTGAGAGGAGCTAAAGGAGAGGTTGTTCAAAGTGAGGATGAGCTCAGAGGAGCTGGTGGTAAATGGGGACATTCTGCCTACCCTTTTTCATATCTCTCCTCTCTGGGCTCCTATTATGTCACCTCTTCTGTCATCCCACCACCCCACCTCACTTTCAGTGTAAATACCATTTTTCCAGCTGCTATTAGTTTTCACTGGACTCAAATCGTTAACTCTGCTTTCTTCCCACAGATGCTACCAGACCTGCTGAGATTTGCCAGCTATTTCTGTTTGCATCCCAAACAATTACCTGGTAGCCTTGGCACTAGAGGCTCCTGGACCACTGCCAAGATCATCCTATCATCTAGTTTGCTGCTTTCCCAGCTGTTAGACCTTTCTAACCCCAACATTACATTATTTTTAAGCTCGGCCTGAAGTGAAACGCTTGTTTAAAAATACAGACTATAGGCCATTCAGCCCTTCAAGCATGCTTCATCATTCAATATGATCATGGCCGATCATCCAATTCAGTAACCTATTCCCACTTTCTCCCCATATCCTTGGATCTCTTTAGCCGTAAGAACTATGCCTTACTCCTTAGAGTTGTAGAGTTCTACAGCACGGAGACAGGCCCTTGCTGACCAAAATGTCTATCCATGCTAACCCCATTTCCTTGCACTTGGCCTATATCCATCTAAACCTTTTCTATCCATGTATTTGCCCAAACGCCTTTTAAATGTTGTTAATGTACCCGCCTCAACCACTTCCACTGGCAGCTAATTCCATATGCATAACACCCTGTGTGTTTAAACGTAAGTTGCCTCTCAGGCTCAGCTTTCAATGTTTTGATCTCAGCCGTTTTCCGTGGCAGAGAATTCAAGTGCTCTCCACCCTCTGGATGAAGACATGTCTCCTCATCTGAGTCCGAAATGGCCTAGTCCTATTGTTCAACTGCACCCTGGTTCTGGATACTCTGATCATCGGGAACACCTTTTCTGCATATACCACGTCTAGTCCTGACATGGAATGAATTTTCTTTTACTAAAAACTAGGTCAACTGGACATGAAAAGTCTTTGGCATTTATTGCTAAATGTGTTAATTTTATGAATTAACTCTGCTGCCAGAATCCTCTTCCAGAAGTTGCTTCATTGACTTCCCACAAATGCAAGTTCTATTTCCAATCAGAGAAAGTAATAGAACTTACTGGAACAAGTACATTTGAGAAATATCTGAGAGTTGGGAATGTCCCAGTTTTGAAATAAGTTCATGTTTTATAAAAGGGTTTACAGGAAAGAGTACCACGTTCTTGTGATATCAGGAGCAGCGCTCTGAAGGCTGGTGTTTCCAAATAAACCTGTTGGTGTCGTGTAATTTTAACTTTGTCCACCCCAGTCCAACACCGGCACTTCCAAATCATGACAGTCTGTGAAGGTGGGCTTTCTGCTGGAATTAGGACCTGAGTGGAGGCATATCCTGCTTAATCAGAGACCAGCAGCGTCTGAATTTGGCAGTGCCACGGGGAAGGTCATGTCTGTTACAGGGCAATGACAAATCTCCAGGCCCCCCCAGTATAAAATATTATCCAGAGGAGAGGTGGAGTCTTGCAGGATGGGGTTAATATAGAGAAGGTGTATGGAGCATTAGGGATGTGGTGCTGGGAGTAATTCTCAGTAGATCCATGGATTGCTGGTAAGGGTTAGAACTAACTGAGTGCAATACATACTACCACACTTTGATGCTTTGAGGTGGGAGGGTTGAGCAGGATCTTGTGTGTGTCAGACCTCAGGCTAATTCCACTAGTTTTTGTCATAACGTTGAGTCTATTTATATGATCTGTAAATAGTTGAAGGAATGCAATAAACTACATCTTGTTTACTCTCTTTCTTTAGACCAGAAGTAGGCCATACTCTCTCTCTCTCTCTCTCGTACGCACATGCATGCAGAAATCTCTGAAGAACCCACACATTTACAAGATATAATGGCAACATGGTGATCAGCATGTGATGTTATTTAATTTAACAGTATCAATGCGACTAACATGATGATAACCCAGAGGACTTCAAAAGAAACAGATACTTATTATTATGAGTATTGAATGTAGTCATAAATTTAAACATTTGTGACTACACTCAATCCTGGCCAGATGGGATGATCAACGGCAAACTGAATTTATTCCAGATAAATGTGAGGTGATGCACTTGGGCAGGACAAAAAAGGCAAGGGAATTAATGATGAACAGTAGGATCCTGGGAAGAATCGAGGATCAGAGGGAGCTTGGTATATAAGGACACCGGTCTCTTAAGATAGCAGGACAGCTGGATAAAGTGGTGAAGAAGGCCTTATGGGATACTTGTCTTTATTAGCTGAAGTATTAAGCTTAAGAGCAGAGTTTTTTTTGCTGGAGCTGTATAAAACTTTGGCTAGGCCAGAGTCGAAGAGCAGATCTGGAATCCACATCATAGCAGGGATGTGATAGTATTAAAGACAGTGCAGAGGGGATTTACCAAGATATTGCCTGGGCTGGAGAGTTTCCTTTTATGAAGAGAGTTTGGACAGACTGGGGTTGTTTTCCTTAGAGCAGAGTAGATTGAAAGGAGACATGACTGAGATGCATAAAATTGACGGGTATAGATAAAGTAGACAGGAAGAATTCTTTCTCCTTGATGGAGGGATCGATGACCGGGGCGTAGATTTAAGGGAAGGAATAGAAGGTTTAAAGTTTAGATCAGATTTGTTACAGTGTGGAAACAGGCCCTTCGGCCCAACAAGTCCACACTGACCCTCCGAAGAGCAACCCAACCAGACCCATTCCCCTGCACCTAATATTACGGTCAATTTAGCATGGCCAATTTCCCTAACCTGTGGGAGGAAACCTGTGCAGACACAGGGAGAATGTGCAAACTCCAAACAGACAGTTGCCAGAGGTAGGAATTGAACCCGGGCTCCTGGTGCTGTTAGGCAGCAGTGCTAACCACTGAGCCACCGTGCTGAGAGATGAGAAAAACCATTTTCACCTGGAGGATGCTGGGAAACTGGAAAGCTGGTAGAAGCAGCAATACTCATCGTATTTTAAAGAAGTACTTAGATGTGCATTTGTAATGACAAAGCTGTGAGCCAAGTGGTGTGGAAAATCAGATTAGAATGGTTATGCCTTGTTTCTGACCAGCATGGACCGAATGTGCTACAGGGGAAAAAAAATGGGACTATAACCAATGGTAATATAGTTCACTAAAAGGGAGAAGGAAAAACAACACTCACATTAGCAGAGATATTACAAGCCTTTGACAATCTTTCTACCTTGGAACTAATAAAATTTTGGAAGATTTTGCGGAAGAATGCAGACTGCAGGGGACTCTGATGATTTGTTTGTGACCCCTACAAATCAGTGAAGTAGTATGACAATGCTGATTTAAAGTTAGAATTCATAAGGGACCAAAATGTTGTAGTCATTACTGATGAATTTTTATTGCAGGTGAACACCAATCAATCCTCAGGGGAGAAGATCAAACTCCATCCGTCAGACCTTCAGAATACATTCTACTCTTCATATACAGAATCAGAAAAAAGACACATGATAAGCCAATGCAGTGGTTGGGTCAGATATGTGAATTCCTTGCCAACATTGTGGTGCAGCAAAATCTCATTAACACAAACCGTACCCAGCTTTAAAACTAAATGCTATTAGAATCGATGTCATCTCTTTCAAAAAAAAATTTATAACAAAGTACAATGCAGCCACAACAAAGCAAATGATCAAAGAACTACCCAAACAAAGAGGTAAACGAGGTAGAAAATTCTGCTGTAGAAGATAAACCCAAAGTTTTCGTACAGAGAGATTGGTGACCTGACCAAATGATCTGGCATGCTCACATTTTTGTCAGTCTCACGAATTTCAAGTTACATATAATGGGAAGTGTCAGAACCTGATGACATGGCAAGCTTTTGCGGAATAAACACTGATGACAGCTGACTTAAATATAACCACATAGCCTAAGGGACTTTATACCTAACATTAAAAGTATGCTATATGTGTCACTCCACCATAAGCAACATTAGATATTAGAAAAGTAAATACAAAAACCTGTAGGTGCTGGAAATCTGGAATAAAAACAGCGAATGCTGGAGAAGTAAAGCAGAACTGGCATCATTTGTAGAGATAAACATTTCGAATCCAGTGATGCTTCACAGATTATAGTATTACAACTATTAGAAAACACAGTTTGGTAACAGGGATTCTTAATCTGAGCGGAAAGGAGTGTCTTAGCCAGAATCTCATTTTTATGGTGAAAATGGTTAAACACCAACATGTCAAAGAATAGCTGGACAAGGCAAGTCCAGTCAAAAACACACAAAAAAAAGCAGCCAGTAGAGGATTTTGGAGGGCTCCTTAAGATCATGGGGGAGAAGAAGAAAAAAAAAAGCAGAAGCCCCCAAAGTTAATTATGCAGGAATAAAAGTTTGTTTTGTACTATCAATTAGATGAAAACTGTGACAAACTGGCTTGGCAAAAGAAAAGAATCCACTGCAATCAGCACTAAAAGGAGTTGAAATTCTAATTAACAGCAAAGTTCAAGAAATAAGGAAAACGAAGAAGCAACAACTGAATAGTGCATACCACTTCAGACAATTGACACAGCGGAGACTGAACTGAGTCATGTTACAACTTAGCGGCGTGAACAATTACATACAGCAAATTCAAGTAAGATTCTGAGGTGACGACAAAGGGAGAGGGTCATGTAGAATATCTGACCTCCTTCACTTCCAAAGCGGAGTCTCAACAAACACAATGGATATCATCTCAAAAAATAGGAGTCTTCAGGTAAGACAACCAAGGAAGACAATTAATTGATTTATGGAGTCATAGAGCTGTACAGCATGGAAACAAACAATTTCTGCAATAATTTAATCATTGATGATGAACAGAACCTCTAAACGAAACAAAGTTGAAGTAAAATGTCTGTCTGCTTTGGTGCAGATAAACAGGTGAATTGAGAACAAAAATCCACTGATACAAAGTGGAGATGTGGCGCATAAAACTCCCTGGAAGACACTATTAAGAAAAGATAAGCAATGTCTACAAAGTCAAGATGCTGCAAAGAAAGGGTGCACATCTTGTACAAAAAAAACTGTATGTGAAATGAGAGGTTATCCAGTTTCGTAAAGGACCTCAGACCTCAGACAGTCACTTTCTATTCTCATAATTCTGGAAGGAAATCTCTAGCCTCAAAATCCCAATTCCCAGATTCACCACAGAAGCGAAAGATTTTATCAAAGTATGCAAAAATTCTCCAAATTACCTGCCTGTTTCAACAAGATTTAACAGGAGTTGCTATTTATTGCAAATAAATTTATTCTAACCACAAATAAACAACTACAAATTGTTGACATTCCACTCAACCAAGTAAAACCTTAACCTCCTTATGATGCAGTCCCTACACACACACATGCAGACTGACATAGACAAAAACATTGGTGTTACGGGTGGAGGGAAAAGAAACAGGGAAGACAGCTGTCCATGAGGTTAACTGAGATGACCCTTCTGCTTTGCAGGACCTGCTGTTTATCAACCTCTCTTCTCCAGGTACTGCAGTAAGTAACTCACCTCCTGACTCCCCATTGGCTACAAGGCACAAACTTGGTTAGAGACACAGGCACAAGGCAGGAGTCTGATGGAATGCTCCCCACTTGCCTGGATGTGTTCAGCTTCAACAACACTCAAGAAACTTGACACCATCCAAGACATAGGGCCCACTTACATCCAATCCCTCCACCACTAACACTCGGTCACAGCAGCGTTTGCTATCCACAAGATGCACTGGAAATTTGCCAAAGATCTTCAGACAGCACCTTCCCAACTCACGACCACTTCCATCTGCAAGGACAAGGGCAGCAGATACATGTGAACACCAGCACCTGCAAGTTCCCCTCCAAGCCACTCATCATCGCCATTCAATCAGTATTGCTGGGTCAAAATCCTGGCATTCCCTTCCTGTCGGCATCGTGGGTCTCTTTTATAGCACAGGGACTGCAGTAATTCAAGTAGGTAGCTCACCACCATCATCCCAAGGGCAGCTAGGGACAGGTAATAAATGCTGAGTAGCCAGCAACCCCCACACCCCACGAATAAATAACAAAACAAACCCTCCTCAGCATTTGAACTTGTCAAGTCAAAGATTCTGGCGGGAGCTGGGGTAGTGCTAAATGTAATTGCAAATAAATATTTAATAATAATAATAATCCTGATGCAAAAACAAAACCTGTGGGAGATGTTGTATATAGGTATGGAAGGGTCTGAAAGGGTTAACCTTTAATTGAATGCAAGAATCATTACTGACTGATATATCATAATGACTTGGGGAGGGAGTGAAGTAGGAACTGAGGCTAGGTGACCTCACAACCTTCTTTAAAGAAATGTGGAGTCTATTCTAAATTCTAAAGAGTTGCAATAAATGCAATAAATGACATTTTGCTTATTCGACAAGATACATCCCATTGGACGCACATCCCACACCCCACATGCCACACCCCACACACGGTTCGCTCTTTGTGTCCTACCTGGGGGCTGAATGAGCACTTAAGGGTCTCAATTGGTGGTGGGCTGGTGTTGTTGGAGCTTGGACTTTCCTGCTGTGATACAAATTCAACCCAGGGTGGAGAAGTGGCTAGGTGAGGTGCCCCACCGTACGAGCGAATAAAGCTCAATTGCCACCTCCATGCCTACCACCTCTGGACAGAGAAGATTGTGCCCAGAGGTTTCGGAACGCTGCTCCTTCATCAGGTGACTTCACCTGAAGGACCATCGCTCCGAAAGCTTGTGATCTCAGTAAACCTGTTTGACTATAATCTGGTGTTGTGTGACTTCTGACTTTGTCCATCCCTACTTGGCTGGTCTGAGTTCAATCAGTTAAGCTTGCTGGTTAACAGCTTCTGCTGCATCTCCATGTCAACCATTATCCAAACAATTTGCATTCTCTTCTCATGCTGTTTATATTGATATTCCCTTTTGAAGTTTGATTTCTTGTGGCTTAGTCCTAATGAAAATGGAACAACCTTAACTTTTGCATCTCTTTTTAACAATGTGCAAGTTCTGTATCACACAATCATTAGGGTCCCATAGTGCCATGCTAGCATGTCAAGTTTGGTTTTTGAACTTAGCTCTGGGAATGGGGCTCCAACCTGGAATCAGTGACTCAGAGGTTAGAGTGAGGGGAGACAGGGAGATGGGGACTGATTGGGTTGACAAACACCTTGGTATTTGGACTTGTGTTCTTGCTATTTTATACAAATGACCTGGACTTGGGAATTGAAGGTAAATTGATTTCATTTGCTGAGGAAACCAAACTGGAAAGAGCATGGAGTTGTTGGGATCAAATCTGAAGGAGTTGGACAATGTAAATGTGTGGGCAGCTTATAACAGACAAAATTCAATACAACTGCACTGTAAAGTAAGAAGGAAAAATGAACAGTACAAATATCTCATCATGGTTTTCCTAAAAAGCAATATCCGCATAAATGTCCCTTCCAGATTCTTGAGGGGTGTTGTGTATTGGGGCATTTTTATTCCCCTTTGGCAGCTGGTTTGGAAAGTTGAGGTCACTGTAGGTGACACTGTCTGAGTTGTCACCTGTGTGCATTGCCAGCCCACCTCTCAGTGACGATGATTTCTTTTGAAATTCCAATGCTGCGTATGTGATTTCATCATTATTCAAGTTGCTTCTTCTCTTGCTTTGTCTTTCTGTTGTGTTCCTTTGAATGTGGTTTAGGTTTGCATACACCAAGTTCTCTTCCACTGGCACCAATTCCTAAAATGGAAGAAAAACATATTTTTCATTCACTCTAAAGAGTGATTTGTGTCATTACGAAGAGAAAGCAAATTCTTGATTATTCTTAATCAATATACAGTAATAGAAGATATTATAAATCACTTCCAGTGTAGAACAGGCATTTCAACCCAGTACTAAAGTAATTCTCCTCTTGACTAGGCAAAAGTGAGGACTGCAGATGCAGAGATTACAGTTGCAAGGGTGGTGCTGGAAAAGCAGAGCAGATCAGGCAGCATCCGAGGAGCAGGAGAGTTGATGTTTTGGGTAAAAGCCCTTCTCCTCTTGAGCCTCCTCTATCCATTTTCATCCAATCTCATCGAAATATCTTGCTAATCATTTCATCCTCCTGTGCTTATCCAGCTGCCCCTCTGAATGGTTTTCCAGTATTTGCCTCAAGGACCCCCTAATGGCAATAGGTTCCACTTTCTGACACTCTTCGGATAACAAGGTTTCTCCTGAATTTTCTATCTTTTTTCTAAGGGAGGAGTTGAGTCAAGTTGCATTGTGATATTTGAGGGAGAACTTGATAAGCATGTGAAGAAAGCAGGAGTTGGAAATTGATAGGGTTAGATGAAAAGGAGTTCAGGAAGTCTTGTGAGGACGATAGCCAACATGCACTATATGGACCAAACAGGCTTTCCAGCACAGACATTTGCTATATTCTGCAAATTTCTAAAGAGTTTAATATTTATCATCCTTACCTGGTCATTATTAAGAATCTTATCTCTTTGTTGACACATGATGCAGAGTGTACCTGAAACATTACAATTGAATTGTTCAAGCTAATTTGACAGGAATGCTAGATGTTTAAAATCTTCAAACTGAACATGTTTTGCAGTGTGCATAATCCTGTATGCACTGAACTTCATTCATCACCTCGCAACACAATTCCCAACATGAGTCTGAGGGGTGTAAGGAGGCTTGAGAAGATATAGTTCGGGACATGTGAAGTAAGTATGGGGTTAGTTCAACAGTTACCCAGACATTTGGCCACCCATTTATTAACCTAACTTTTACTGAGTAATGATTTTACTGATTCTTATTGAAAATCTCTGAATTAAATGAATGGTCCCAGGTTTGAGGAATTGCCAAGTGGAACATTCAATTTTTGGGGCAATCCCTTCAGCATCTGCTAGGATGGAGATTCTGCAGAGTTCCCACATGCAGCTCCTGACTATACTGGAATATCAGATATCTAGGCATTAGAAGATCCAAGTCTGATATACTTACTATTCTCAACTACAAGCTATTGAGGTAATTGAAACAATTGAAGGGAAATAAAAACTCACCCTTGTTGATTTGTCTCAGGTACAAAAGTAGAGCAACAGCAAAAACAACCAGAATGGCCCCCAGTACACCGACCACAATGTAAATCAGACTGGGATATTGAGAATAGAAAAGGGACAGTCTTAGTTCACAATCGATTTGAGGCCATTTGATGCAAGAAATATATTAAGAAACACTTTCATGACCTCAGGACATCCAAAAACAATGCAGGAAGTGAAATACTTATATTAAATGTTTTTTAGGCAAACATGGCATTCAATTTTCACACAGTATGTTCCAACAAACAATAATCAGATGACTGATCATGCAATTTGGAATTGTTAAGGGAGAAGGAATGCCCAGGTCTCCAGGGAGAACAGCCCTGCTCTTCCACAAATATCACCAAGAGATCTGTCACGTTCCCCTGAGAGGGGGAGATGGGGCCTGGATTCATCACACAGGGAAGATAGTACCACAACAGCATGGCACTCCCTCAGTACTGCACTAGAGACTCAGCATTGATAATGTGCCCATGGTTCTGAAGAGGAAGTGAACTCACAATCTCTGACATAGGAGCTGAGTGTATCACCACAGAGTCTTTTGCAGATGTGGTAAATTTCACTCGGTAAAAATAGAATAAAAGAACACTGGATGGTCACTAAAAATTAGCAACAACAGGCTTGAGAATGGATGTTAGATTCCGATGATCTTCATTTACGCAAACTTACACAATAGACATATAGATATGACCGCAAATAAAATGTATGAATGTTCAATGCTTTTTGAATCACAGAGTATTATCTGTTTAAAAACAAATGAATCACATGTGCTGGAAACCTCAATGAAAAACAGAAGTTGCTGGAAAGGTATGATCAGACAGTATCTGGGGGTTGTTTCGGGTGTGGACTAGAATTGTGAAGAATTCTGCACTGAGCTATTTCTGCCCAAATGTGGACTAAATCACACTGCGTTTCCAATATTCTCCATTTCTGACTGACACTTAAGTGGCACTTTCTCTTCATCCCCATTGTAACTTCAAAGAATTATTTCCTCAGTGTTTATATCACACTTGCAGTTCCTGCAGCTTATTTCCGACAGCTCAGGCTGATGAACTCAGGCTAAAGCCTAACGCTGCAAGCTATCTGTCCCTGTGCAGAGATATCACTTCAAACCTTCCTTTTCACCAGCAGGAATGACACTATCCTGAAACGTCACTCAAGATCACAGCAGCAAGGTACGTTTGGGAAGCAGGGGACATCACAGACGGTGTAGTTTAATGGTGAAGTAATGAGGCTGAGCAATACCATCTGAGAGCCAACAAAATAGAAACAATTATTTTCCACTTGTGCTTTTCAAAAACAATTGAACCTTTAATATGGAGCTAACACAGGAGCTCAATATAAACCCAGCACCATTTCCATTACCAAAATAACAAAAGGCTTTGACACGTTTCGCCAAAATTGTTCAAAAATATTGTAAACCTCACACATGGAATGAAAAAGATAATATCATACGTTTCATGGGAATTATTTCCGGAGAGTCGGGTTAGACTAGCAGAGGAACTTCCACTTGAATTTGGGGAATGTGCAATTCCTGGTGAAGTTGTTGAAGAAACAGCACAAGTATATTGTTCACCTGTTGAAACAAGGGAATGATGTTCATATTCATCTCCTTTTCATTTGTAGTTACCGGAGAGAACCTCATGAACAAGTGGAACCTCATTACTTGGGGAAAAGCCCATTTGATATCATGGAGTTTTGCATCAATTCCCCTTCCCTGGTAACAATGACACCTATAAGTGGGCTAATTCTACTGAAAATGTTAGAGTGATAGTCAGCGTGGAAAGAGACCCTTCTGTCCAACGCATCAGTGCCCAACAAGTTTCTCAAAATAAACTAGTACCACTCTTCTGCGTTTGGCTCATGTCACTCCAAACCTTTTCTATTCATGTATCTGATCAAACGTCACTTAAATGTTGTAACTCTAGCTTCATCCACCATGTCCTCTGGCATTTCATTCCACAAATGAGCCACCCTCTGTGTGAACGTGTGGCACCTCAGATCCCTTTTCCATTATTCTCCTCACATCTTAAAAATAGACCTCCTCACTTTGAACTCACTCTGCCTCACCTTTGCTATTCAACTTATTATCCTCTTATAAAGTCACCTCCCAACCTTCTCCGATCCAGTGGAAAAAGTCCCAGCCTATCCTTATCACTCAATCCCTCCAATCACGACAACATCTTAGTAGATCTTTTCTGAAACCTCTTCAATTTAATAAAACCTTCCTGAAGCAGGGTGACTCGAACTGTACACACAAAACCAAAAGTGGCCTCATCATCATTCTGTACAAGGTCAACGTGATGTTCCAACTCCTACACTCAATGGTCTGAGCAATGATGGTCAGCATACTAAATACCTTCTTAACCACCCTCTCTAGCTGTGATGCAACTTTCAAAGATCCCCTGGGTCTCTGTTCAACAGCATTACCCAGGGCCCTACCTTTAATTGTATAAGTCCTGTCTTTGTTCGTTTTACCAAAAGGCTATAGCTCGCATTAATCCAAATGAAACTCTATCTGCCAATCCTCAGCCCATTGGCTCAATTGAGCAAGATCCCTTTGTAGTCATAGATAACATTCATCACTGTCAACAATACCACCAATTTTGGTGTCATCCACAAACTTGCTAACCATACCTTCGAAATTCTCATTCAAAACATTTATATAACTTAATCCGATCCCTGCAGAACACCACTGGTCACATATCCCCAATCGAAAAAAATGACCCTCCACCATTACCCTCTGTCTCCTGCCATCAAGTTAATTTTGTATCAAGCTCACCCTGAATCCCACATTATCTAACTTTATTTCATCCACCATGTGAAACCTTGCCTACTGCTCTACCCTAATCAATCTTTTTAGTTACATCCTCAAAAAACTTAATCAAGTTTGTAACACCCGATTTCCAATGCATGATACCTAATCAGTTTGTGCCTCTCCAAATGCATATACATGCAATCTCTCAAAATCCCCTCCAACAACCTACCCACCACTGCTGTCAGACTCGCAGATCTATAATTCCCAGGCTTCTCCATACAGCCTTTCCTAACAAAATGAATAATATTAGCCACCCTCCAGTCCTCCAGCACCTCACCTGTGACTGTGGATGATACAAATAGTTTTGCTAGGGGTCCCACAATTTCTTCCCTAATTTCCCACATTTGTCTGGATGACACTTTATTGGATCTTGGAGATTTATCTCTTGTTATGCATTTTGAGACTTTCAGCACTTCCTCTTCTGTAACATGGACTGTTTAGTATCTCTCCCATCTCCGGTGGTTGCACACAATGACGATCCCGGTTACGTTTTTCCCTGAATCTGAGAGTTGGTGTGTTCCATTGGGATTTGTTAAAGGGTTTGGGCTGGTAACTACAACCCAGATATCCCACTTGTTTAAAATCACGGGTTTCACATGGAGCTGTCCCTTGCCGACATAGACAGTGGTCTCTTCCACCCTCTTGAGATGGTTTTCTGATCTTGCAGGAACAATGGGAAACCTCATCTATAGACACATAACCCACCAAAGATTTTCCATCAACTGAACCATAAGGATCCATGCGGTAGACATCTGAGGTTCCCCATCTCCAAGGGGTACACAAGCAATACGGCTTGGGTGTGTTTTATGTGAATTATTTCTGCAACAAATAAACTGTTAATTCTCTATCTTTTGGTCTTTAATGGCCAGCTTTTGTTGCCCATTCCTAATTACCCCTGACTGAGTGACTTTCTAAACCTTTTGAAGAGGGCAGTTTAAGAACAAACCACATTGCTGGAGTTCCATGTGGAGCAGACCTGGAAAGGCTAGAGATTTCCTTCCCTAAAGGACATTAATGAATCAGATGGGTTTTGGTACATTACAGGATCTGAGGAGATGGAAACAAATAGTTGGAATGCAACAATATCTCAAACTTAAATTGCAGCAGCCAATAGCATTGAAATAATTCTCTCAAAAATCTGATTGTTTTTAGTAACATTGATTGAGGAGTGAATGCTTGCTCAGACACCAGGAGAACCTTTATTCTGTAAATAGTTTACAAATGATGCCATTCCTAAAGGGGGAACAGGTTCTCAGTTTATCACCTCATCGACACTGTCTCACCTGCCACAGCACAGCATTACTTCTCTCTGCTGGGCAGTGGGATCCAGCTGAATTTTAACCCCGAAGGGGAACTGGAACCCCCAACATGCTGGCATCAAAAGTGAGAGTGCAGCCACATGAGCTGCTGCTGATAGTTCCAAATACAGTTCCCGTGTGTCACTTCGACTTGATGCTGACTTGCTTCTTCTCTGACAGCTCAAACAGATCATATCAGGAAATGGCTGCAGGCAATATTTACATATACAGAGGACCCTTGATTATACAAATGACTCGGGAAGGGAATGTTTGTCTGGATAATTGAAGGTTTGGATAATACAGCTCACCAAAATTTTATAATTCCTTCTGTTAGAAAAATGCAAATTGTCTGTCAATCAAATGCTATTTTAATTTGCTGGGATCAGTGGAGATGTTGCAATGTCTCTCTATGCTGTGGGTAGGATTTTATGTACTTGCTCATTTTCCAAGTATAGGGCAAGCCATTGGCTTTGTTCAGAACTGACAATGAAACAAATGGAGTGCATTTTATCAAATAGTTTCCCAGAGTGAGATAATAAACAAACATTGTTTACATCACACTTACCGATGCTGTTGATCTGTATCCTGTAACTGCAGTTCTTCTCTCTTACATTGTTGACCGAGACATGAACAATTTCACTGGGATTTGTTCCCCGAGTATTTGAGGCTGTGCAGTAATATTGATGATGTTGCCGTGTGAAGGATTGACAATGTAGATCCAGTTTATTGGTGTCAGAGATCTTTGAATCTTGAGATGGGGTCTTCTCAGACCATGTGTAGTGAATGGGGAGGGATCCCCGGGCAGACTCACAGGAGACTGTCACTGAACCCCCAGAACATGAGACATTTGGTTTGGATAAATATCGAAGTCCAGGAACAGACACAGCTTCTGTGGGAAAGAAACAATTATTCTATGAGAAAATTCAAATATTCCCCAACACTTTGTCACTTTTCTTCCTGGATAAAACACTGATCAGACATATCAGCAGAGAGTAATTTAAAACAAAATGAGTCACGTACCGTCAGAAATGTGCAGCTTTACATTAAACATTGGGTCTTGGCCAGGAGTCTCGATCCCACAGCTGTACCATCCTGCATCCCTCCATTGAAGATTCTTCATTGTGACAAGAAATATTCCTTGTGCTTTGTTATCAGTGATTGATATTCTCCCATTTGGCCAATTTGTTGTTGCTATAACGTTACACAGACGAGTCCATCCGTGACACCAATATTTCATGTGTGATTGGTACCTCCGTGCTTCGTAGTGACAAGATATTGTGATCGCTCTTCCCAAAATTCCTTTTACGTGTTCCTCTGCCCATAAAGCACCTGAAAATGAGGAGACAATATTTCAGAAATTTAACTGGAAAGAACTGCTCATTACAAACAGATACATTTTAATCAGTTACATTCCATCCAGTATATGATGAAGGTAATCATTAATGTAATCCCTTATCAGAGCCTCAGGATGTTCCAAATTCCCAGGGAATGATTGAAACAGTCGGGATATTTTCTTACCCCACTGGTCGAGCTTTGGGACAATCTTGAAATCGGGTTTGTGCTGCCCGCTGTGGGCTCTAGCTCCACCGTGTGTGACATCATCGAAATGTTGTCCCCTCGGAGAGCAGCCTGAGTGACAGGCCTGGATTGGAGTTGGCTGGGGATCAGTGTGAAGGAGGGTACAGGTGCTGAAGGGTCCTTACTCCGACCAGAGAAGGAGGGTTTCATCCAGGAAGGAGAGGGGAGTGTGTGGAGACTCATGGTGGGCTCAGGGGCTACAATTTCAGGGCTCAAGGGGCAGATACAACAGGTGACCCAGGAAGATGATGAGAGACCTCAAGGGGGAGAGGAAGAGAATTAAAGTTCAGCAAGGGATGGTTCACAATGGGAGAGAGAGATCAATGTGGAGGATCTTGAGGGCAGTAAAGGCAGGATTATTTATAATCACACATTGTTGTCATTGTATGGATAATAAAATAACAGAAGTAATTTACTGATTGTACCAGAGAGATGGTTCATGAGAAAATGTTGAAATTGCTGCCACCATTGCATCCTGGTGTTGAAGAGGAGAAGCCTGTTGATGACAGCGTAGACTTTACTTCAATAAATACCAGAGCAACAGTATTGTTGGGAGAACTGCCCTTTGTGTGGCGAACAATTCTTGAGTAAAATAACAAAGGATTTTAAATGTAAGTGAAGAGGTGGAGAGCTGAGATGAAAGGGATGGAGATACGTGAATGATTAAAAATGATGGTTTGGGGACAGAGACCTTACTGGAAAAAGGAAGCCTTGAAAAGAGAGAGAATTGTGAAAACAGAGAGATGCATGTTTCAGATTTCTGTTCATGAAGTATTCTGCATGAAGTTGGTGGGCTGGAGCCACAAAACATTTCAGGGGATTTTCATGTAACAGAATTCACAGAGCTGTAGCCTAGGGTAAAGCGACACTGAGAATTTTATTTTTGAGTCTTCCAAAAATTTCTTTTTCATTAATGGAACGATTGCAATGATGAGCATCAACTTTATTGCAGTGTGACGTTGTAATGTGTAAATCAATGGAAATGAAAGAGAGCAAACAACTTGATTCAAGTTAGACTGAAAGGAAATAGGCTTTTCGAAGTGGAGAGAAATATAAACCAACCATCTCCTTTTGTGACTGAGCCTCACAGAGCAATATTTAATGAATAGATCTTCAAAAATAAAAGAAATAAAAGCAAACTCAAGATGTTTTGTTTGAGGGCTTATTACTCATACACTTTTCAGTGTATATTGAAAATTGAAAATTTCGGTCAAATTAAAATAATTGTGCCCTTTTTTCACTGAAAGAAAATGTTATGGTACCCTTTTAATTTAATTCATAATTCATTATGCTGCTCTAAATTATTTGGGAACTCTGCAGCATGGGATTATAAAGTGTTCAGTAGAATTACTACATTTTGTGATGTTGTTCATGTACTTTTATGTTTGTTCATTTAAACTTCAATGGCGTCCATATTTAGAGACACATGGAGCAGACAATGTCCATGCTGTGTCTGTTTTCTGCAGCTTGTCACCAGCCTGAAGCCAGTTGCTGTGATGTGAGGGGTGTCACTGCATTGGATAACCATGACTTTGAGGTGCTGGTGTTTGACTGGGGTGGACAAATCACACCTCACCAGTTTATGATTAGATTAGATTACTTACAGTGTGGAAACAGGCCCTTCGGCCCAACAAGTCCACACCGCCCCGCCGAAGCGTAACCCACCCATACCCCTACATCTACATCTACCCCTTACCTAACACTACGGGCAATTTAGCATGGCCAATTCACCTGGCCTGCACATCTTTGGAGTGTGGGAGGAAACCGGAGCACCCGGAGGAAACCCACGCAGACACGGGGAGAACGTGCAAACTCCACACAGTCAGTCGCCTTCAACAGGTTTATTTGGAAGCATTAACTTTCGAAGAACTGCTTCTTCATCAGCTGGTTGTGTTCACCTGATGAAGGAGCAGTGCTCGGAAAGCTAGTGCTTCCAAATAAACCTGCTGGAGTAAAACTCTGTTTTGTGTGATTTTTAAATGTGCATTGGAAAAGACTGATGTGGAATCACACCCAGTCCTGCTCTCTGTATGTTGGAAGGATTTGTAGGTTGAAAATGAACCTGCTTGGCTTTGTGAGAAGACACATTCCTTTGAAAAGTGTACTTTTGTGAGAATTGAATTCTCAGCATGTGTCATGGCAATAACAATGTTACCCATTGTGTCACAAGCTCTCCCTTTTCCAATTATGTATCTTCAAGTATTTAAACATTTCTACTTTATAACACAGTGGATTTCAACAAATGTGGATTATCAGAATATAAAACTCGGATGGTCACTCACCGGGAATGGAACAAATGAGGAGAATCAAAGTCCACATTGTTTTGTTCACAAGTATCAGTTCAGTTCTTGATGTCAGTTCCTCAGCTCTTGTTTCTCACATTCAGATACTGTGTAAAGCTATGTCTACAAGAAGTTAAATGAGGAAGAGGATACAGGAAGCCAGCTTCTGAAACTACAGTGAGCCAGATGGTGAAATTTAATCCTGGAGAATTTTTTCTCCTTGGTTATGTTTAACAGAGCTAAAGAATTTTCATTGAATGAACAGAAAATTCTGAAATCAAGACAGTTAACGCATCAGGTGCTCAGGATAATGTTGACCCAAGCTCAGTATTTATACTGAAATCTCATTTGAATGACAACTGGCTCATTCTCCCATGTTAGGAAATTTCAACTTATAGTTTTAGACAGACATAGATTTAGTTTGTGAAAATTAAGCCTTCAGCTAAAAATAGAACTCTTTCGAATATTTTGTCTGCAGAATATGCCTCCTATCATCAGTGCTGAATAAGTATGGTGTCAGGATCTGAGCTCCTAGATGGGCAGGAGAAGGACATCCTCTGCTCCATTTCCACAAGATCCAAGTGAAAGGTCCTGGGGCCATTTTCAGACAGAGAATGAAACTCAACTGACAGAGAGAGAATTCAGGGGGAAGTGAGCGGTGATTGAGTAACTGGGAGTGAGCTTCAGTCCCAAGGTGAGGATCCCTCTGGTGAACCGATTAACATGGGGCTTTGTATTCACCAGGACATGGTTGATGATGAGTGAGTCTGGTGAACCATGCTGGGTTTCACCTTTGAGAAGATCAAAGGGACTGACACCCTTCACCAACCGTGCTCATCCCCAGCCACAATGCTGAAGGCACTGCCCCCACCTTAACCCTTAATATGGAAGGAGAGTCACTGGAGTCATTACCCAGAGACTGAACCAACGAGGACCATCGCAATGCTCTGTCTGGGAAACAGAAACAATACGTTGGGTAAACTCCTGGAGAAGACTTGGAAGCATTTAGGGGTTAATACCCCAATGGGGATGAAACCCCTCTGCTGTCAGGTCACCAGTGTCTGAGTGTCAGAAACAGAGAGCAGAGATCCCCAGCCCCTGAATGACATGGACACTGTAGAATCAGTTGGAAAAATAGGACCAGATTGTAAAATTAGATTCTGTGATGAAACAGTGAAGGCAGCAGTTATTAACAAAGTGAAGAATATCTGATCTAATTGTCTGGGATCCTGTAAAGTGACTTGCTCAGTGTCAAAGCCATATCCTGGTAGACAGGCACTCAGCAGTTTTTAAAAGACCGTTCTTCTGAGACAAACAATTGCAGGACCCTCCCTCATTCGGATGGATGTCCCGTTTGCTCTGGAATGGTGCAGTGATCCACCCACAACATGGACATGAGCCTGTCCCAGGAGGTTTCCTTCCCAGAGATTGTGATCAAAGGGCTGCTTCTGAAAACTCTCAGTACAGCCTTGAATGACCCAGAGTGTACCACCCACAATATCCTGTTGATTAACACTGAGGTGGGCTCTAAGAAAACTGCCCCCACCCTGCCTTTCCAGAAAGCCTGTCCACTGAACATTTCTGTCAGTGGCTGTGCAAACGTGGCTGCAGACATATTGCTACAGGTGACACAGTTCTCCCTCTTTACTGAGCTGTAGGCAATGGGTGACAGGAGGGTGTTACAGTGTCTGCAGGTATGGGTTGTGGTTTCACAATGGGCTTTCCCCACAGGCTCTGGGGTTTTACCAGGGAATCAACCCCAAGTGTCTAATAAGCTTTTTAAGGGTTTTAAAAGAGTTGGTGAATGTCCCTGCTTTATCACTTGGCGATATACAATATTTCTTGACTCCTGAGTTATCCTGAGTTTCCCTCAGGCTCACCCCCTTTATCTCTCAGCCCTTGCCCATAAGCCTCATTCCTGAAGAAGGGCTGATGCTCGAAACGTCAATTCTCCTGCTCCTTCAATGCTGCCTGACCTCTCCTGTTTCTCAGTTACGTTCCTCATTGACCATGAACCTGTTTGAGGGTTTAATGGAATGGGCCCAAACTGAATGTGTGTTCGTTGACAATGAGTCATTCACACACAGCATGCTGCAGACAGAAACATTTTTAGAAATAAATCACCATTGCACATTGTAGTCAATGTCGTCACAGACTTACAATTCAGTGTGTGAACGTGGCAGCTGAGAATTGCTGTCTTCCACTGATAGCATGATAGTGCATTACCAAAATACCAAACCCAAGTGGAACTTTAAAACGTGCTTGTCTGATTACATTTGCCTCGTTAATGAGACACCCAGGGTGAACAATGTTGTTGTCAATGATTGCTAAAGGCCATCACCTGTAATGTTTCTTTCTGGACATTGAGTGACCTGTTGTTGAAGTGAAATTTGATGCCAGTGATAGGATTGAATCAGTGAATGCATGGTGGATGCAATTACCCTGATTAGGTTTCAAATTCATAGAATTTTACATTCGCCCCCTCCCCCTTCACCTCCCCATCCCAAAATCTGAATAACTGACTCCACATGCACTCTGTCATCTGGTGTCAATCATTTTACACAGTTATTGTGCAGTGACTGGGTCAGGATTGGTGAAGTGTCACCTGAATGTTTTTGTGACAAAAACAGAAATTGCTGGAGAAACACAGCAGGTCTGACTGTGTCTGTGGAGAGAAAGCAGAGTTACTGTTTTGGGTCCATTGATTATTCTTCAGAACTATTAGTAGTTTCGATAAGGTGCTTCATATCCAGAAGACACCGGGAGTGGGGTGTTTCTGTGAATTAACAACAGACTCTACCTGTGGTGCAGAATGACCCTTCTTCCTCTCTTTATTGTTGCTGTCCCTGTGGATCCAATGACCTTTTGTCATCTCACCGTTTCTGTTCACTCTCTCTCTATAGCCATTATGTCCCTAATTTCCCATCAGACCCATGTCTTTGAGAATTACAAAGCCCTTATTGGCCCCAATCCTCCCCTGTATTTCCTCTTTAGATCAGACAAGACTCAGGTTTCGTTGTTTAAAAATATTTATTAATGTCTGTGTGGGAGCTGTTCACACCAATAAATGCTGAATAGATCAAATCATTTGGACAGCAACAAACGTATTTTATTATTTTAACAGATAACAAGGTTTCATCCAATCAAACTATTACACACTAACTCACTTGTCTCTCTACCCAACAACATTTACATTGTCTTTGTTCCAGATTAGAACACATGACTATATTATCCAATGAGATTTAAACGAGGGCATGGACAGGGTGAACAGCCAAGGTCTTTTTCCTCAATGGGGGTGTCCAGACCTAGAGGGCATAGGTTGAAGGTGAGAGGGAAAAGATTTCAAAATGACCTGAGGAGTAACTGTTTCACACGGAGGGTGGGTGTGTGTATGAAACGAGCTGCCAGAGGAAGTGGTGGATGCTGGTACAATGAAAGCATTTAATACCATGAGATCATCATGGAGAGAGATGAGGCAGGACCAGAGTAGGCCATTCAGCCCCTCGAGGCTCATTCAGCATTCACCTGGATCAGAGCAGATCTTCTGCCTGAATACCATTTTTCTTGCACTAACCCCACGTCCCTCCGTACCTTTACTACCCAGAACATTATTGATCACTGTTTTGAATATACTCAAGGCTGGATCCTCCAGAGCTCTCTGGGGCAGAGAATTCCAACAAACCATCACCCTCTGAGTGAAGAAATTCCTGCTCATCTCAGTCCCAAATGGTCAACCCATTCTTCTCAAACTGTGTCTCCTGCTTCGAAACCCCTCCACCCAGGGCCACCTCATTGATGGGGAACTTAGAGTGCTCAAAATCATTCGTGTAAAGGCCATGATGCTCACCTAATGTTTTTGTGTAAACATTGTGACTGAAACAGAACAAATCACCAGGAGAGTGAAGAGTACCCAGCGTATCACATCCCAGACAATGTCACTGTGTAAAACAGAAGAAATACAAAATCATTTGAAGGAAACAAGACTGCTTGATGTTTTAAACATTTATCCACTGTTCACATTACAGTATATTGTAGCAAAGTAAAGCAGCACAGTTCAGGGAGTAATATGGGAAACTTAAATTACAGTTTAATTTATTACTGACATGTACAGCAGATACAGCAGTCAAAAGAAACAAGTTTCACTGCTCTAGTACATCCTGTCATGGTATTTAAACCTGATGAGGCAGTCTTTATGTTAGCGCTTGTCACATGTAGACAAGGTGTGGCTATTGTAGTCCTGACAAATCACAGATGTTCAGAACAGCCTCTGGTCTAAATGTACCTTACAGCCACAGAAATGAACAACAGATAAAGGTCAAATGAAACAAGTTGCAGTAACATATCCTGGGATGGTCAGCCCAATGTTATATGTGTGGATTATAAGGCTAAATGGTTGGACATTTACAAGTGGCACTGCAGTCTGGTGTGATATTTCAGTGGGTGAGAAGCGTCTTCAGTCAGTGAGGAACTCAGAATATTGTTATCCCACACTGCCCCTTGCACCTTCTAACAGGCCAGACTTATCCAGCTGGAACCAAATAGCCTCCTTCCCTCTCAGTTTGGGAATAATGTATAAGAAGAGGATGGAAGAGGGGAAGCCAACAGAGAGTGTAATGTCCCTGTCAGTGATACTCCAGAGCACCCCGGCTTAAAAAAAGCTCTCATTGCCGGTCTTTGAAAAATACCGTGAGCTGAGATAAATAATGAAGTATTGAATTTTAATGCTGAAAACAGCACCACAATCTGGGAGATGTCAAACAGAATATTGGTACAGAACTTCCTGTTATGAATTTCCAATCACATAAATAGCACAATTTTAAGGAAGGGAACAGAATAGCACTGTATAAAATCAGCCACCAATTCCATTCTGATAAATTATCTTCTGAAGTTGAAAATTAATGTTAACCTTTACGTTAAATCACTGATTCTCATTTGGATTCAATGAAATCTTGACAATGAAATTGTTCTACCTTTCACAGACAGACTTGGATTCTGAAGATGTTCTTGTTGTTGGTGACATTGTTGAAGAGACTGCGCAAGTATATTCCTCTCCAATTGTGACATCAAAAAATATTCAGCTTTATCTGGGTCTCACTTGCAGACAAGCAAGAGAGCACTTTTCACCAATGGAACCTCACGGCTTGTTGTGAATAATGGTGTTTGTTGAATTCATTTCTCTCTAACTCCCCCTGTCTGGAGAGATGTGGTAGCGACCTAGCTTGAACATAATTTGTGTTTGGATCCTTGCCTGGACATTGTTGCGACTGTATTCTTATTAAAGCATTTGAAAGGCTGAGGTTGGTGGGACTGTATTCCTGAGATCTCCTTTCTCATCCTTGTCAAATGCAAAGGAATGTTCCAGACACTGAGCTGGTCACTGCCCCCCGCTGGACAATGTCTTCCTGGGGGATCCAGCAGCCCCTGCGCTGTCCTGTAATACCCTTGATGTGGAGGTGCTGATGTTGGACTGGGGTGGACAAAGTTAAAAATCACACAACACCAAGTTATAGTCCAACAGGTGTATTTGGAAGTACTAACTTTCGAAGCACTGCTCCTTCATCAGGTGGTTGTGGAGCACAATCATAAGACACAGAATTTATAGCAACAGTGTCATGGAATGTAATATTAAACAAATTTAGTTTAAATATTTCATCATTTCGAATGACCAAGTTAGTTTTGATTCCTTCATATGTAAATTATAGAACTTTTTTAAAGTTACATGCTCAAATTAGATTTTAACAACAGGTGTCATAGAGTCATAGAGTCATACAGATGTACAGCACAGAAACCGACCCTCCGGTCCAACCTGTTCATGCCAACCAGATATCCCAACCCAATCTAGTCCCACCTGTCAGCGCCCAACCCATATCCCTCCAAACCCTTCCTATTCATATACCCATCCAAATGCCACTTAAATGTTGCAATTGTACCAGCCTCCACCACATCCTCTGGCAGCTCATTCCATACACATACCACCCTCTGTGTGGAAAAGTTGCCCCCTTAGGTCTCTTTTCTATCTTTCCCCTCTCACCCTAAACCCATGCCCTCTAGTTCTGGACTCCTCAACCCCAGGGAAAAGACTTTGTCTATTTATTCTATCCATGCCCCTCATAATTTTGTAAACCTCTATAAGGTCACCCCTCAGCCTCTGACGCTCCAGGGAAAACAGCCCCAGCCTGTTCAGCCTCTCCCTGTAGCTCAGATCCTCCAACCCTGGTAACGTCCTTGTAAATCTTTTCTGAACCCTTTCATGTTTCACAACATCTTTCCGATAGGAAGGAGACCAGAATTCCAACAGTGGCCTAACCAATGTCCTGTACAGCAGCAACATGACCTCCCAACTCCGGTACTCAATACTCTGACCAATAATGGAAAACATACCAAATGTCTTCTTCACTATCCTATCTACCTGTGACTCCACTTTCAAGGAGCTATGAACCTGCACTCCGAGGTCTCTTTGTTCAGCAACACTCCCTAGGACCTTACCATTAAGTGTATCAGTCCTGCTAAGATTTGCTTTCCCAAAATGAAGCACCACGCATTTATCTGAATTAAACTCCAACTGCCAATTCTCAGCCCATTGACCCATCTGATCAAGATCCTGTTGTAGTCTAAGGTAACCCTCTTTGCTGTCCACTACATCTCCAATTTTGGTGTCATCTGCAAACTTACTAACTGTACCTCTTATGCTCGCATCCAAATCATTTATGTCAATGACAAAAAGTAGAGGGCCCAGCACCGATCCTTGTGGCACTCCACTGGTCACAGGCCTCCAGTCAGAAAAACAACCCTCCACCAACACCCTCTGTCTTCTACCTTTGAGCCAGTTCTGTATCCAAATGGCGAGTTCTCCCTGCACTCCATGAGATCTAACCTTGCTAATCAATCTCCCACGGGGAACCTTGTTGAACGCCTAACTGAAGTCCATATAGATCACATCTACTGCTCTGCCCTCATCAATCTTCTTTGTTACTTCTTCAAAAAACTCAATCAAGTTTGTGAGACATGATTTCCCAAGCACAAAGCCATGTTGACTATCCCTTATCAGTCCTTGCCTTTCCAAATACATGTACATCCTGTCCCTCAGGATTCCCTCCAACAACTTGCCCACCACCGAAGTCAGGCTCACTGGTCTATAGTTCCTGGCTTGTCTTTACCGCCCTTCTTAAACAGTGGCACCACCTTTGCCAACCTCCAGTGTTCTGGCTCCTCACCTGTGACTATCAATGATACAAATATCTCACCAAGAGGCCCAGCAATCACTTCTCTAGCTTCCCACAGAGTTCTTGGGTACAACCTGATCAGGTCCTGGGGATTTATCCACCTTTAACCTTTTCAAGACATCCAGCACTTCCTCCTCTGTAATCTGGACATTTTGCAAGATGTCACCATCTATTTCCCTACAGTCTATATCTTCCATATGCTTTTCCACAGTAAATACTGATGCAAAATATTCATTTAGTATCTCCTCCATTTTCTGCAGCTCCACACAAAGGCCGCCTTGCTGATCTTTGAGGTGCCCTATTCTCTCCCTAGTTACCCTTTTGCCCTTAATATATTTGTAAAAACCCTTTGGATTCTCCTTAATTCTATTTGCCAAAGCTATCTCATGTCCCCGTTTTGCCCTCCTGATTTCCCTCTTTAGTGTACTCGTACTTTCTTTATCCTCTTCTAAGGATTCACTCGATCTATCCTGTCTATACCTTACATATGCTTCCTTCTTTTTCTTAACCAAACCCTCAATTTCTTTAGTCATCCAGCATTCCCTATACCTACCAGCCTTCCCTTTCACCCTGACAGGAATATACTTTCTCTGGATTCTTGTTATCTCATTTCTGAAGGCTTCCCATTTTCCAGCTGTCCCTTTGCCTGCGAACAACTGCTTCCAATCAGCTTTCAAAAGTTCTTGCCTAATAACGTCAAAATTGGCCTTTCTCCAATTTAGAACATCAACTTTTAGATCTGGTCTATCCTTTTCCACCACAAGGGTGGCATGGTGGCTCAGTGGTTAGCACTGCTGTTTCATAGCACTAGGGACCTGGGTTCAATTCCCTCCTCAGACAATTGTCTGTGTGGAGTTTGCACATTCTCCCTGTGTCTGCATGGGTTTCCTCCCACAGTCCAAAGATGTGTAGGTTAGGTGAATTGGCCATGCTAAATTGCCCGTAGTGTGAGGTGGATTAGTCAGGGGTAAATAGAGGGGGGTGGGTTTCTCTTCGGAGGGTCGGTGTTGGGCCGAAGGGTCTGTTTCCACATTGTAGGTAATCTACTCTACCTCTATTTTAAAATGAATAGAATTATGGTTGCTGGCCCCAAAGTGCTTCCCTACTGACACCTCAGTCACCTGCCCTGCCTTATTTCCCAAGAGTAGGTCAAGTTTTGCACCTTCTCTCGTAGATACATTCACATACTGAATCAGAAAATTGTCTTGTACACACTTAAGAAATTCCTCTCCATCTAAACCTTTACCACTATGGCAGTCCCAGTTGATGTTTGGAAAGTTAAAATCCCCTACCATAACTACTCTATTATTCATACAGATAACTGAGATCATTATATGTGTGTTTCTCAATTTCCCTCTGACTACTGGGGGGGTCTATAATATAATCCCAACAATGTGATCATCCCTTTCTTATTTCTCAGTTCCACCCAAATAACACATCTCAGCTCAGATAATGCATTGAAGGTGTGAAGTTAAAGTCTGCGTCCCAATGTTAGGTCAGACTGATTCTATTTCTAAAGTGGGATTTACAGAATCTTACATGGATTTATGCAATTGCAGAGCAAATTAAAATGTAACACTGCAAGTATAAATGCACCACAGAAACGTAGATATGTGTGCAAGGAAGCCTGAGTGAATGTGTGTGGGGCAGGTGTGAGTACATGTGAAAGAGTGTGTGAATGTATGTGAGGTTAATGGGCTCTCAGTCTGTGAGACAGAGAGACTGCTTTTTCGCGTCAGAGAGCGGCGGGAGCTGGGCGGAAGTGAAGGCAGAGCGCAAAGCCGGTCGGGAAGGTAAGTGATCGTTATTTGAGTGGGTGTGTTCCAGAGCCCAGGTCCTACAAAGTAGGGCCTCCCTCCCTCCTTCCTCCTCTAACCTAAATTAAAAGTCCACAGACTTGCCCCAAAACGAGGGTCCTGTGGATTGAAGAGTGAAGCTTTAGCTCAGGAGTCTTTGACAAGGAGGTTGAGTGAAGTGATTACACCACAGTTGAAGAGGGTGAAGACATGACTGCCAAGCTGGTTCAGTGTGCTACGTGCTTGATGTGGGAGGTCAACGACTCTGGTGTGTCTGGCTCGTATAAGTGTGGAAAGTGTGTGCACGTTCAGCTACTGACAGAGCATATTGCAGCACTGATGAAAAAACTCGAGGACCTTAGGCTCATCCGAGAGAACGAGATCTTTCTGGACAAGACCTTCAGCGAGGTTATTACACCAATCGTACCAGAAGAGAGCAGACGATAAGGAAGGCAGAGAGGAGACAGGTGCAAGAGACCGTGGGGGAAGTACCTGTCAGGAACAAGTTGAATCTTTTGGAAACAGTAGAGACAGATACACTGCCAGTCCGCGAGGCGGCCAGGTGTGGAGGCTAATCAAAAGTTGGTGTGGAGGCAGAGTGGGAGAGTTGGACATCACACAGAGCCATGGTAATAGGGGACTCCATAGTGAGAGGAACTGACCGGGGTTTTTGTGGCAGCAGGCGGGACTTAAGGATGGTATGTTGCCTTCCTGGTGCCAGGGTTAAAGACATCACAGACAGAGTGCAGGAAGTCCTCAAGGACAAAGGTGAAGAGCCAGAGATGGTGGTACATGTTGGCACAAGTGATGTGGGGAAGAAGAGGAGGAACATACCACAGCAGGACTTCGGAGAACTAGGAAGAAGGCTGGAAAGCAGGATGTCCAGGGTGGTTATCTCCGGTTGCTTCCAGTTCCTCGGGCTGGTGAGGCCAGAAACAGGGAGATAATGGACTTGAATGTGTGGCTGGGGAACTAGTGCAGGAAGCAAGGATTTAAATTCTTGGATCACTGGGGTATGTTTGTGGTAAGTATAAATTCTACAAGAGAGACGGTTTGCACCTTAATACATTGGGGACCAGCATTCTGGCAGGTAGGTTTGCTACTGCAACACAGGTATGTTTAAACTAAGTAGCGGAGGTGGGGGGGGGGGGGTGGTGGAAAGGGGACAAACTGGATGTTTAAGAAGAAATTGAAGGGAAAGTTAGAACAAGGGAAGTCAAGAAAGACAACTGTATCAATGAGGCAGAAAACTCAAAAAGGGATCATGCTGTAAGGTTGAGTGAAATAGGAGTTGATGGGAAGGGTGAGGGCAGTAACAAATTAAAAATACTATACATGAATGCACGAAGCATTAGAAATAAGATGAATGAGCTTGAGGCTCTTTTGGAAAATGGCAGATACGATATTGTGGGGATAACTGAGACGTGGCTTCAAGTGGACAGGGCCTGGGAAATGAATATTGAAGGCTATACGTGCTATCATAAGGACAGACTGACGGGCAGAGGGGGTGGGGTGGCCATGTTGGTAAGGGATGATATTCAGTCCCTTGCGCGGGGGGACCTAGAATCAGGGGATGTAAAGTCAGTGTGGATAGAGCTGAGAAATTCTAAGGGTAAAAAGACCCTCTTGAGAGTTATCTACAGGCCCCCAAACAGTAGTCTGGATGTCGGATGTAAGTTAAATCAGGAGCTGAAATTGGCCTGTCGCAAAGATGTTACTACAATTGTTATGGGGGATTTCAACATGCAGGTAGACTGGGAGAATCAGGATGGTATTGGACCTCAAGAAAAAGACTTTGTGGAGTGCCCCTGAGATGGATTCTTCGAACAGCTAGTGCTGGAGCCGACCAGGGAGAAGACAATTCTGGATCTGTTATTGTGCAACGAACCAGAATTGGTCAGGGACCTCGAAGTGAAGGAGCCATTGGGAAGTAGTGACCATAATACAATAAGCTTCAATCTGCAATTTGAGAGGGAGAGGGTACAATCGGAAGTGACAATGTTTCAGGTGAATAAAGGGAACTATGGAGCTATGAGGGAGGAGCTGGCCAAAGTTCAATGGTGCAATACCTTAGCAGGGATGACAGTGGAGGAACAATGGCGGATATTTCTGTGTATAATGCAGAAGATGGAGGATCAGTTCATTCCAAAAAGGAAGAAAGATCCTGGGAGGAGGCAGGGGTGGCCATGGCTGATGAGGGAAGTTAAGAAACATATAAAGTTAAAAGAGAAAAAGTATAACATAGCAAAGATAAGTGGGAAAACGGAGGACTGGGAAGCTTTTAAAGAACAACAGAGGATTACTAAGAAGGAAATATGCAGGGAAAAAACGAGGTACGAAGGTAAACTGGCCAATAATATAAAGGAGGATAGTAAAAGTTTTTTTAGGTATGTGAAAGGCAAAAAAATGGTCAAGACTAAAATTGGGCCCTTGAAGACAGAAACAGGGGAATATATTACGGGGAACAAAGAAATGGCAGAAGAATTGACTTGGTACTTCAGATCTGTGTTCACTGGGGAAGACACAAACAATCTCCCTGAGGTAACAGTGGCCGAAGGACCTGAACTTAAGGGAATTTATATTTGCCAAGAATTGTTGTTGGAGAGACTGTTAGGTCTGAAGGTTGATAAGTCCCCGGGGCCTGATGGTCTATATCCCAGGGTACTGAAGGAAGTGGCTCGAGAAATCATGGATGCATTGGTGATTATTTTCCAGAGTTCGATAGATTCGGGATCAGTTCCTGTGGATTCCAGGGTGGCTAATGTTGTACTACATTTTAAGAAAGGAGCTAGAGAGAAAGCAGGAAATTATAGACCAGTTAGTCTGACCTCAGTGGTGGGAGAGATGCGGGAGTCTATTATAAAGGATGAAATTACGACACATCTGCATAGTAGTAACAGGATAGGTCAGAGTCAGCATGGATCTTTGAAGGGGAAATCATGCTTGACTAATCTTCTGGAATTTTTTTGAGAATGTAACTCCGAAGATGGATGAGGGAGATCCAGTAGATGTAGTGTACCTGGACTTTCAGAAAGCTTTTGATAAAGTCCCACATAGGAGGTTAGTGAGCAAAATTAGGGCGCATGGTATTGGGGGCAAAGTACTAACTTGGATTGAAAGTTGGTTGGCTGATAGGAAACAAAGATTCGTGATAAATGGCTCCATTTCGGAATGGCAGGCAGTGACCAGTGGGGTACTGCAGGGATCAGTAGCTTTTTACAATATGTGTTAATGACATAGAAGATGGTATTAGCAATAACATTAGCAAATTTGCTGTTGATACTAAGCTGGGTGGCAGGGTGAAATGTGATGAGGATGTTAGGAGATTACAGAGTGACCAGGACAAGTTAGGTGAATGGTCAGATGCATGGCAGATGCAGTTTAATGTGGATAAGTGTATGGTTATCCACTTTGGTGGCAAGAACAGGAAGGCAGATTACTACCTAAATGGAATCAATTTAGGTAAAGGGGCAGTACAGAGAGATCTGGGTGTTCTTGTACACCAGTCAATGAAGGTAAGCATGCAGGTACAGCAGGTAGTGAAGAAGGCTGCCAGCTGTACAGGGCCCTGATGAGACCACACCTGGAGAACTGTGTGCAGTTCTGGTCTCCAAATTTGACGAAAGATATTCTGGCTATTGAGAGAGTGCAGCGTAGGTTCACGAAGTCACTTCCTGGAATGGCGGGATTACTTTACACTGAAAGACTGAAGCGACTGGGCTTGTATACCCTTGAGTTTAGAAGACTGAGAGGGGATCTGATTGAGACGTATAAGATTATTAAAGGATTGGACACTCTGGCAGCAGCAAACATGTTTCCGCTGATGGGTGAGTGCCGAACCAGAGGACACAGCTTAAAAATACAGGGTAGACCATTTAGGACAGAGATGAAGAGAAACTTCTTCACCCAGAGAGTGGTGGCTGTGTGGAATGCTCTGCCCCAGAGGGCAGTGGAGGCCCAGTCTCTGGATTAATTTAAGAAAGTTGGATAGAGCTCTCAAGGATAGTGGAATCAAGGGTTATGGAGATAAGGCAGGAAGAGGATACTGATTAAGGATGGTCAGCCATGATCATATTGAATGGTGGTTCAGGCTCGAAGGGCAGAATGGCCTACTCCTGCACCTATTGTCTATTGTCTATTGAGATGGTCTGTGAATTGATGTGAGTGTGGGGGCTGTATATGTGTGAGAATATGAGAGAGAGCTTGTGTATGTGAGAGGGTAACGTGAGTGTGGTAGTTTGTAGGAGAGTGTGTGCGTGTGTGTGTGTGTGTGTGTGTGTGAGAGAGAGAGAGAGAGAGAGAGCGTATAGTGCAGTGGGGTCACCTGTACTGTGACATGAATATCACTCAGAATCCCCTCCAACAACCTAACCAGCACAGATATCGGACTCACGGCTCTACAGTTCACGGGCTTCTCCTTACAGTCTTTCTTAAATAAAGGCACAACATTAGCCACCCTCCAGTCCTTTGGGACCTCACCCGTAGTTGTGGATGATACAAATATCTCTGCTTGGGCCTCCCCAAATTCTGTCCCCAACTTCCCACAATGCCCGGGATGTACTTGATCAGATCTCACTGATTTTTCTACCTTTGTGTTTTATAAGACCTCCAGCATTTCCTCTTGTGTAATGTGGACTGTTTTCATGACATCATTTTTATTTCCCTGAGTTCACTAGCCTCTATGTCTTTGCGAGTTTTGAGAAGATTTGTAGCTCTATGTCTTTCACCAAAGTAAAGACTCGCGCCAAATATTTGTTTCGTATCCCTCTTATCTCTTGTAGTTCCACACAAAGATGATCTTGTTCACTTTTTTCCCTGAATCTGAGAGTTGGTGTGTTCCATCTGGGTTTGTTAAAGGGTTTGGGCTGGTAACTACACCCAGATATCCCACTTGTTTAAAACCAGGGGTCTCACATGGAGCTGTCACTTGCTGATATTGGCAGTGGTCACTTCCATCCTCTTGGGGTCAGTTTCTGAGCTTGCAGGAATAATCTGAGACTTCATCCACAGACACACAACCCACCAGTGATTTTCCATCAACTGAATGATAAGGATCCATGAGGCAGACAGATGAGGCTCCCCATCTCCATGACGTACACAGGCAACACGAGTTAGGTGGGTTTCAACTGAATAGTTTCTGCAACACATAAACAGTTTATTGGTGTCAGAGATCATTGAATCTTGAGATGGGGTCTTCTCAAGACCATGTGTAGTGAATGGGGAAGGATCCCCGGGCAGACTCACAGGAGACTGTCACTGAACCTCCAGAACATGAGACATTTGGTTGCGATAAAAATTGAAGCCCAGGAACAGGGATGGCTTCTGTTGGAAATAAACAATTATTGAGAGATTGAATAATCAAATATCTTCCAACGCTTTGTCACCCCCTTTCTTCCTGGATTAAACACTGATCAGACCTATCAGTAAAGAGTAACTTAAGAAAATCACTGAGATATTTACCTTCAGACATGTGCAGATTTACATTAGACACGAGATCATGGTAAATGCCAGGAATCTCAATCCCATACCATCCTGCACCTCCCCATTGAAGATTCATCACTGTGACAAGAAATGTTCCTTGTGTTTTGTCATCAATGACTGATATTCTACTCTCATTTGTCCAATTTGTCGTTGCTATAACCTTACACTGATAACTTCATCCGTGATACCAATATTCCCTGTTTGATTGGTACCACCGTGCTTCGTATGATCACTCTTCCCAAAATTCCTGTTATGCGTTTCTTTGTCCAAAAGCACCTGAAACTGAAGAGAAAATATTTCAGAAGTTTGACTGGAAAGAAATGTTTAATATACACAGATACATTTTAATCAGCTACATTCCAAACAGTACTTGATGAATGTAATCATTAATATAAACCCTTATCAGAGCCTCAGGGTGTTCCAAATTCCCAGGGAATGATTGAAACAGTCTGAATATTTTCTTACCCCACTGGTCGAGCTTTGGGACAATCTTGAAATTGGGTTTGTGCTGCCCGCCGTGGGCTCTAACTCCACCGTGTGTGACATCATCGAAATGTTGTCCCCCCGGAGAGCAGCCTGAGTGACAGGCCTGGATTGGAGTCGGTTGGGGATCAGTGTGAAGGAGGGTACAGGTGCTGAAGAGTCCTTACTCCGACCGGAGAAGGAGGGTTTCATCCAGGCAGGAGAGGGGAGTGTGTGGACTCATAGTGTGCTCAGGGGCTGCATTTTCAAGGCTCAAGGGGCAGATACAACAGGTGACCCAGGAAGATGATGAGAGACCTCAAGTGGGAGAGGAAGAGAATTGAAGTTCAGCAAAAGATGGTTCATGAGGGGAGACAGAGATCAATGTGTAGGGCCTTGAGAGCAGTAAAGGTAAGATTATTTGTAATCACACATTGTTGTCATTGTATGGATAGTAAAATAACAGAAATAATTTACAGATTTTTCTGGATAAGATGCTTCATGAGAAAATGTTTAAATTGCTGCCATATTGTGTCCCGATGTGGAAGAGGAGCAGCCTGTTGATGACTGGATCGACTACTTTAATAAATTTCAGATTAATAGTCTTGTGTGGAGAATAACTGTTTGTAGAGGGAGCAATTCTTTAGTAGAATGCCAGTAAAGATTTTAAATGTAAGTGTAGAGGGGGAAAGGGGAAGGGGAGCAAGATACATGAATGTTTAAATGTGATGAAGGGGAGGAAAAAGAGACCTCATTGGAAGAAGGAAGCCTTAAAAAGAAAGGAGATTGCCAAACAGAGAGATGCACAATTCAGGTTTCTGTCCATGAGGTATTCTGCATGAAATTGGTGGGTGATGCCCTGGAGAATTACAGGAGACGTGGTGAGTTCTTCAAGCAGATGATCTTTTATTTGCAAACAAAAGCCGTGACAACCAGAAAGTGAATTCATGATTGCCCCGCAACTCGGGGTCTGTTAATTTTTATACCTTTTAGTTATCATGCTTTCTTCGTGTTTATCAGCATGTCCAATTGTGTTAGTCAGGGCTATCTTTCTGCAGTTATGCAACAAACCAATGATGTTCGTTCATGTTATGTCTCTACTTCTGCCACTATGGTTTTTTTCTATTTCAAACTTATTCTTACTTTACTATATTGTGATTAGATATTTACTATTACATCTGATACAATGGTCTTCAGCCCTAGGTTGACCCTATTACATCATGCGAACATTTACTTGTATGTCATGTGCTTTGATTAACCTGATTATGCTGCCGTTGGTACCTAACCTAATTATACTGCCGAACTAACATAATGATACTGCCATTGTTCTATACCCGATTGATGGAGTATTCCACAGATCCTTGTAACATTCCACCAGTCCTCATGTTTAACCCTTCACATGCCTTTATGGTCTTTATTTTCCATAGCAAAAGCAAAAAAACATCTTGCAGGAACGTTTCATGGATCTGAATTCAACGAGTTGTAGCTGAGAGTAATGCGATAATGGGAATTTTTGTCTTAAGTGTTTCAAAATTTCTTGATCCTAAATGAAGAGATTGTAATGATGAACAATAATTTTATTGCAGTGTTACATTGTAATGTGTAAATCAAAGGGAATGAAAGAGATTAAGCAACTTGATTCATGTTAGACTGGAAGGAAGAAGGTTTTTTCTGTGAAGAGAAATATAAACCAGCCACCTACTTTTGCGACTGAGCCTCACAAAACAATATTTAATGAACAGCACTTCAAAAACAAATGAAATAAAAGCAAATTCAAGATGGTGTTTTTTGAGAATTTGTTACCACTCTAGTTTTCAGTATGTACTGAACATGTAAAACTTTGGGCAAATTAAAATGATTATGCTGCTTTTTTCACTTTAAAGAAATATTTTTTGGTCCTTTTTAAATTTCATTCACAATTAATAATGACACTCTAAAGTAATTGAGAATTATGTCGCATGGGATTATAATATGATCAAGAGAAGAACTGACATTTTGTGATGTTGTTCAGGTATTTTTATATTTGTTCCTTTCAACTTCAAATAGTTCCATATTTAGAGACACATGGAGCAGACAAAGTCCATGCTGTGTCTGTTTTCTGCAGCTTGTTACTCACCTGAAGCCAGTTGCTGTAATGTGAGGGGTGTCCCTCTGCATTAGACAAGGCTGACCTGGAATCTCACCCAGTCCTGCTCCCTACCAAGGACACTTTGGAAGGATTTGCAGATTGATCATGAACCTTATTTGAGGAGGTGACAGTGTTGGCTTTGGGTAGAAAATGTTAAAAATAATGCAACACCAGATTATAGTCCAGCAGGGTTTTTTGAGAATAACTAGTTTTGGATCTCTGCTCCTTCATCAGGTAGCTATCTAATGAAGGAGCAGTGCTCCGAAAGCTAATCAGTCCAAATAAACAAGCTGGACTATAACCTGGTGCTGTGTGATTTCTAACTTTGAACCTGTTTGGCTTTGTCAGAATACACATTCCTTTGCAAAATGTGCTGGGGTGTGAATTGAACTCTGAGCATTTGTTGATCCTCCTCTGTTTGTAGATCTCCCTGGTCATCTTTGGTCTTCCACTGCACAGATTTATCATATGAGAAAGAAGGCACCTTTCAGAGAGTGTTTCGAAAAGCAGTCTGTTGATGGCAGAAGGTGCTCTTCCTGTGGCTAACTGTCCAAAATGCCTGCTTTCTATACCCCAAAACATCAGATTGTCTCATTGGTTCAATGTTGCCAAAAGAGCAAAATTCAAATTTGATTGGGTTTTGGTATCTTGGGACAAAATTTAAACTGACTGGTGAAATTCGAACTGCTGAGAAAACAAGTCAGGTATCTAGGTTACAGCCAAAATGTTTCAACTTTAAATTTTCCAGCAGACTCTGTGACATGGCAGGTGTTTGTTAGCTTTCACTCTCTCTTAAACGTACAGTACACAACTTCAATAGACAATAGACAATAGGTGCAGGAGTAGGCCATTCTGCCCTTCGAGTCTGCACCACCATTCAATATGATCATGGCAGATCATCCTTAATCAGTATCCTGTTTCTGCCTTATCTCCATAACCCTTGATTCCACAATTCTTGAGAGCTCTATCCAACTCTTTCTTAAATGAATCCAGAGACTGGGACTCCACTGCCCTCTGGGGCAGAACATTCCACACATCCACCACTCTCTGGGTGAAGTCGTTTCTCCTCATCTCTGTCCTAAATGGTCTACCCCGTATTTATAAGCTGTGTCCTCTGGTTCAGGACTTACCCATCAGCGGAAACATGTTTCCTGCCTCCAGAGTGTCCAATCCTTTAATAATCTTATGTGTCTCAATCAGATCCCCTCTCAGTCTTCTAAACTCAAGGGTACACAAGCCCAGTCGCTCCAGTCTTTCAGTGTAAGGTAATCCCTCCATTTCAGGAATTGACCTCGTGAACCTACGCTGCACTCACTCAATAGCCAGAATGTCTTTCCTCAAATTTGGAGACCAGAACTGCTCACAGTACTCCAGGTGTGGTCTCACCAGGGCCCTGTACAGCTGCAGAAGAACCTCTTTGCTTCGATGCTCAATCCCTCTAGTTATGAAGGACAGCATGCTATTAGCCTTCTTCACTACCTGCTGTACCTGCATGCTTACCTTCATTGACTGGTGTACAAGAACACCCAGATCTCTCTGTACTGCCCCTTTACCTAAATTGATTCCATTTAGGTAGTAATCTGCCTTCCTGTTCTTGCCACCAAAGTGGATAACCATACACTTATCCACATTAAACTGCATCTGCCATGCATCTGACCACTCACCTAACTTGTCCAGGTCACCCTGTAATCTCCTAACATGCTCATCACATTTCACCCTGCCACCCAGCTTAGTATCAACAGCAAATTTGCTAATGTTATTGCTAATACCATCTTCTATATCATTAACATATATTGTAAAAAGCTGCGGTCCCAGTACTGATCCCTGCGGTACCCCACTGGTCACTGCCTGCCATTCCGAAATGGAGCCGTTTATCACTACTCTTTGTTTCCTATCAGCCAACCAACTTTCAATCCAAGTTAGTACTTTGCCCCCAATACAATGCGCCCTAATTTTGCTCACTAACCTCCTATGTGGGACTTTATCAAAAGCTTTCTGAAAGTCCAGTTACACTACATCCACTGGATCTCCCTCATCCATGTTCGGAGTTACATCCTCAAAAAATTCCAGAAGATTAGTCAAGCATGATTTCCCCTTCATAGATCCATGCTGACTCTGACCTATCCTGTTACTACTATCCAGATGTGTCGTAATTTCATCCTTTATAATAGACTCCAGCATCTTTCCCACCACTGAGGTCACACTAACTGGTCGATAATTTCCTGTTTTCTCTCTCCCACCTTTCTTAAAAAGTAGTACAAAATTAGCCACCTCCAATCTGCAGGAACTGATCCTGAATCTATCGAACTCTGGAAAGTAATCACCTACGCATCCTAGATTTCTCGAGCCACCTCCTTCACTTCCCTGGGATGTAGACCATCAGGCTCCAGGGACTTATCAACCTTCAGACCTAACAGTCTCTCCAACACAAATTCCTGGCAAATATAAATTCCCTTAAGTTCAGGTCCTTCAGCCACTGTTACCTCAGGGAGATTGCTTGTGTCTTCCCCAGTGAACACAGATCTGAAGTACCAATTCAATTCTTCTGTCATTTCTTTGTTCCCTGTAATATATTCCCCTGTTTCTGTCTTCAAGGGCCCAATTTTAGTCTTAATAATTTTTTTGCCTTTCACATACCTAAAAAAAATTTTACTATCCTCCTTTATATTTTTGGCCAGTTTACCTTCGTACCTCATTTTTTCCCTGTGTATTTCCTTCTTAATAATCCTCTGTTGTTCTTTAAAAGCTTCCCAGTCCTCCATTTTCCCACTTATCTTTGCTATGTTATACTTTTTCTCTTTTAACTTTATATGTTTCTTAACTTCCCTTGTCAGCCACAGCCACCCATGCCTCCTCCTAGGATCTTTCTTCCTTTTTGGAATGAACTGATCCTGCAACTTCTGCATTATACACAGAACTATCTGCCATTGTTCCTCCACTGTCATCCCTGCTAAGGTATTGCACCATTGAACTTTGGCCAGCTCCTCTCTCATATCTCCATAGTTCCCTTTATTCAACAGAAATATTGTCACTTCCGATTGTACCGTCTCCCTCTCAAATTGCAGATTGAAGCTTATTATATTATGGTCACTACTTCCCAATGGCTCCTTCACTTCGAGGTCCCTGACCAATTCTGGTTCGTTACACAATACCAGATCCAGAATTGCCTTCTCCCTGGTAGACTCCAGCACCAGCTGTTCGAAGAATCCATCTTGGAGGCACTCCACAAAGTCTCTTTCTTGAGGTCCAATACCATCCTGATTCTCCCAGTCTACCTGCATGTTGAAATCCCCCATAACAACTGTAGTAACATCTTTGCGACAGGCCAATTTCAGCTCCTGATTTAACTTACATCTGACATCCAGACTACTGTTTGAGGGCCTGTAGATAACTCCCAGGAGGGTCTTTTTACCCTTTGTATTTCTCAGCTCTATCTACACTGACTCTATATTCCCTGATTCTAGGTCCCCCCGCACAAGGGACTGAATATCATCCCTTACCAACATGGCCATCCCACCCCCTCTGCCCGCCAGTCTGTCCTTATGATAGCACGTATAGCCTTGAATATTCATTTCCCAGGCCCTGTCCACTTGAAGCCACGTCTCAGTTATCCCCACAATATCGTATCTGCCAATTTCCAAACGAGCCTCAAGCTCATCCATCTTATTTCTAATGCTTCGTTCATTCATGTATAGTATTTTAAAATTTTTATTCAAACTCATTTCAAAATCCATATCCTGGTAGATGGGCACTAATTACTTTTTAAAAGACTTCTTCTGAGACAAACAATTGCAGGACCTGGAGCTGCCACAAAGCCCCTCCCCCTTTTGGATGGATGTCCCATTTGCTCTGGAATGGTGCAGTGACCCACCCACAACATGAACATGAGCCTGTCCCAGGATGTTTCCTTCCCAGAGATTGTGATCAAAGGGCTGGGTCTGAAAACTCTCAGTACAGCCTTGAATGACCCAGAGTGAGCCACCCACAATATCCTGTTGATTAACACTGATGTGGGCTCTAAGAAAACTGCCCCCACCCTGCCTTTCCAGAAAGCTTCTCCACTGAACATTTCTGTCAGTGGCTGTGCAAACGTGGCTGCAGACATATTGCTACAGGTGACACAGTTCTCCCTCTTTACTGAGCTGTAGGCAATGGGTGACAGGAGGATGTTACAGTGTCTGCAGGTATGGGTTGTGGTTTCACAATGGGCTTTCCCCACAGGCTCTGGGGTTTTACCAGTGACAGAGGAGGCCAATGTCAAGTGTCTAGCAAGGTTTTCGAAAGCCTTTGGAAGAGTTGAGTAATATCCCTGCTGTAACAGTTCGTGACATATTCCTGGACCCCTGAGCTATTTGTCATACAGTTTCTGGACAATATAAAATGTTCAATGCTAGAACATTGAACATAGAACAGCACAGCACAGAACAGGCCCTTCAGCCCACGATGTTGTGCCAACCATTGATCCTCATGTATGCACCCTCAAATGTCTGTGACCATATGCATGTCCAGCAGTCTCTTAAATGTCCCCAATGACCTTGCTTCCACAACTGCTGCTGGCAACATATTCCAAGCTCTCACAACTCTCTGTGTAAAGAACCCACCTGTGACATCCCCACTATACTTTCCTCCAATCAGCTTAAAACTATGACCCCTCGTGTTAGCCATTTCTGCCCTGGGAAATAGTCTCTGGCTATCGACTCTATCTATGCCTCTCATTATCTTGTATACCTCAATTAGGTCCCCTCTCCTCCTCCAATGAAAAAAGTCCGAACTCATTCAACCTGTCTTCATAAGATACGCCCTCCTGTCCAGGCAGCATCCTGGTGAACCTCCTCTGAACCGTCTTCAAAGCATCCACATCTTTCCTATAATAGGGCGACCAGAACTGGACGCAGTATTCCAAGTGCGGTCTAACCAAAGTTTTATAGATCTGCAACAAGATCTCACGACTCTTAAACTCAATCCCTGATCAAGGGCTTTTGCCCGAAACATCGATTTTACTGCTCCTTGGATGCTGCCTGAACTGCAGTGCTCTTCCAGCATCACTAATCCAGAATCTGGTTTCCAGCATCAGCAGTCATTGTTTTTACCCCTGTTAATGAAAGCCAAAACACCATATGCTTTCTTAACAACCCTGTCCACTTGGGTGGACATTTTAAGGGATCTATGTACCTGCACCCCAAGATCCCTCTGTTCCTCCACACTGTCAAGAATCCTATCCTTAATCCCGTACTCAGCTTTCAAATTTGACTTTCCAAAATGCATCACTTCATATTTATCCAGGTTGAACTCCATCTGCCACCTCTCAGCCCATCTCTGCATCCTGTCAATGTCCCGCTGCAGCCTACAACAGCCCTCTATACTGTCAACGACACCTCCAACCTTTGTGTCATCTGCAAACTTGCTGATCCATCCTTCAATCCCCTCATCCAAGTCATTAATAAAAATGACAAACAGTAGAGGCCCAAGGACAGAGCCCTGTGGAACACCACTCACCACTGACTTCCAGGCAGAATATTTTCCTTCTACTACCACTTGCTGTCTTCTGTTGACAAGCCAATTCTGTATCCAGACAGCTAAGTTCCCCTGTATCCCATTTCTCCTGAATGAGCCTACCATGGGGAACCTTATCAAATGCCTTGCTGAAGTCCATATACACCACATCCATAGCTTGACCCTCATCAACGTTTCTAGTCACATCCTCAAAGAACTCGATAAGGTTTGTGAGGCATGACACGCCCCTCACAAAGCCATGTTGACTGCATTTAATCAAGCCATGCTCTTCCAGATGGTCATAAATCCGATCCCTCAGAATCCTTTCTAACACCTTGCTGACGACAGACGTGAGACTTACTGGTCTGTAATTGCTGGGGATTTCCCTATCTCCTTTCTTGAAGAGAGGAATTACATTTGCCTCCCTCCAGTCCTCAGGTACGACTCCAGTGGAAAGCGAGGAAGCAAAGATCTTCGCAAGTGGCGATGCAATTGCATTTCTCGTTTCCCAAAGCAGCCGAGGACAAATCTGATCCGGGTCTGACGACTTTTCAATCTTAATGTTTGACAAATTTTTCAGCACATCAGCCTTCTCTATCTCTATCCATTCCAGCGTGCACACCTGCTCTTCAAAGGTTTCATTCACTACAAAGTTTGTTTCTTTCGTAAATACAGAAGCAAAAAACTCATTTAGGGCTTCCCCTACCTCCTCAGACTCCACACACAAATTCCCTATGCTTTCCCTGATCGGCCCTACTCTTTCTTTGACCATTCTCTTATTCCTCACATAAGTGTAAAATGCCTTTGTGTTCTCCCTAATCCGTTCTGCCAAGCCTTTCTCGTGCCCCCCTCCTGTAGGAACTTTAACTCCAGTTTATAGCACAGTTTAATTAATAACTCTTCTTCCGGTCCTTTGGAATCTCCTGTGTAGATTAATCGATAAAGCTTCTCTCTCCTTTCACCTGTCCTCTTTGTGATTCATAACCTACATCCCGCTCAGGCCGGACCCCGATACATCTGTCCTCTGTTTGTTCCATCCAAATCCAACAATAGAACATAGAACATAGAACATAGAACAATACAGCGCAGTACAGGCCCTTCGGCCCTCGATGTTGCGCCGATCAAAGCCCACCTAACCTACACTAACCCACTATCCTCCATATACCTATCCAATGCCCGCTTAAATACCCATAAAGAGGGAGAGTCCACTACTGCTACTGGCAGGGCATTCCATGATCTTACGACTCGCTGAGTGAAGAACCTACCCCTAACATCAGTCCTATATCTACCCCCCCTTAATTTAAAGCTATGCCCCCTTGTAATAGCTGACTCCATACGCGGAAAAAGGTTCTCACTGTCAACCCTATCTAACCCCCTAATCATCTTGTACACCTCTATCAAATCACCCCTAAACCTTCTTTTCTCCAAAGAAAACAACCCCAAGTGCCTCAGCCTTTCCTCATAGGATCTTCCTACCATGCCAGGCAACATCCTGGTAAACTTCCTCTGCACCCGTTCCAGTGCCTCCACATCCTTCCTATAGTATGGCGACCAAAACTGCACACAATATTCCAGAAGCGGCCGCACCAGAGTCTTATACAACTGCAGCATGACCTCAGGACTCCGGAACTCAATTCCTCTACCAATAAAAGCCAGTACGCCATATGCCTTCTTCACTGCACTATTTACCTGGGTGGCAACTTTCAGAGATCTGTGTACATGGACACCAAGATCCCTCTGCTCTTCCACACTACCAAGTAGTCTACCATTAGCCCAGTAATCCATCTTTTTATTACTCTTACCAAAGTGAATCACTTCACACTTAGCTACATTGAACTCCATTTGCCACCTTTCTGCCCAGCTCTGCAGCTTCTCTATATCCCGCTGTAACCTGCCATATCCTTCCTCACTGTCTACAACTCCTCCGACTTTCGTATCATCCGCAAACTTGCTCACCCAACCTTCTAACCCTTCCTCCAGGTCATTTATAAAAATGACAAACAGCAATGGTCCCAAAACAGATCCTTGCGGAACACCACTAGTGACGGCACTCCAAGATGAATCTTTGCCATCAACTACTACCCTCTGTCTTCTTCCAGAGAGCCAATTCCTAATCCAAACCTCCAACTCACCCTCAATGCCATATCTCTGTATTTTCTGCAGTAGCCTACCATGGGGGACCTTATCAAACGCCTTACTAAAATCCATATATACCACATCTACCGCTTTCCCCTCATCTACCTCCTTCGTCACCTTCTCAAAGAATTCAATAAGGTTTGTGAGGCACGACCTGCCCTTCACAAAACCATGCTGACTATCCTTGATCACATCATTCTTATCCAGATGTGCATAAATCCTATCCCTTATAATTCTCTCTAAGACTTTGCCCACAACAGAAGTGAGACTCACTGGCCTATAGTTACTAGGATTATCCCTACTCCCCTTCTTGAACAAGGGAACCACGTTTGCTAGCCTCCAGTCCTCTGGCACTACTCCTGTAGACAAAGAGGACACAAAAATCAAGGCCAATGGCTCTGCAATCTCCTCCCTTGCTTCCCAGAGAATCCTAGGATAAATGCAATCAGGCCCAGGGGACTTATCTATTTTCACCCTTGCCAGAATTTCCAACACCTCTTCTCTACATATCTCAAAGCCATCCATTCTACTTATTCGTGCCTCAGTATTCATATCGACAACAATGTCCTGTTCCTGAGTGAATACTGACGAAAAGTATTCATTCAGCGCCTCCCCAATCTCTTCAGCCTCCACACGCAACTTCCCATTACTATCCTTGATTGGACCTATTCCTTCCCTAGTCATTCTTTTATTCCTAACATACCTATAGAAAGCCTTAGGGTTTTCCCTAATCCTACCAACTAAGGACCTTTCATGTCCCCTCCTTGCTGCTCTTAGCTCTCTCTTCAGGTCCTTCCGGGCTACCTTATAACTCTCAATCGCCCCTATTGAACCTTCACGCCTCATCTTTACAAAGGCCGCCCTCTTCCATTTAACAAGGGATTCCAACTCCTTATTAAACCACGGCTCCTTCACACGACCCTTTCCTCCCTGCCTGATAGGTACGTACTTATCAAGGACACTCAATAGTTGCTCCTTGAACAAGTTCCACATATCAATTACGCTCTTGCCTTGGAATCTACTTTTCCAATCCACACATCCTAAGTCATGCCTCAACGCATCATAATTTCCCTGCCCCCAGCTATAACTCTTGCCCTGTAGTACACACTTATCCCTCTCCATCACTAGAGTAAAAATCACCGAATTGTGGTCACTGTCCCCAAAGTGCTCACCTACCTCTAGTTCTAATACCTGGCCTGGTTCGTTACCCAGAACCAAATCCAGTATGGCCTCACCTCTTGTTGGCTTATCTACATATTGTGTCAGGAAACTCTCCTGCACACATTGCACAAACACTGACCCATCTAACGAACTTGAGCTATAGCTTTCCCAATCAATATCAGGAAAGTTAAAGTCTCCCATAACAATCACCCTATTACTGTCACTCTTCTCCTGAATCATCTTCGCAATCCTTTCTTCAACGATTCTAGGACTATTAGGAGGCCTGTAAAAGACTCCTAACAGGGTGACCTCACCTCTCCTATTCCTAACCTCAACCCAAACTACCTCAGATGGCAAATCTTCATCCATCTTCCTTTCCACCGCTGTAATACTATCTTTGACAAGCAAAGCCACACCCCCCCCTCTTTTACCCCCACCTCTGACCCTACTAAAACATTTAAACCCTGGAACCTGCAACAGCCAATCCTGTCCCTGATCTAGCCATGTCTCCGTAATAGCCACAACATCGAAGTCCCAGGTACCAACCCACGCTGCGAGTTCACCTACCTTATTTCGTATACTTCTGGCATTAAAGTATACACACTTCAAGCCACTCTTCTGTTTACAGGCACGATCCTTTAAGATTGATACCATATTCCTACCCTCCCTACACTCCAGGTCCTGCACCCTAAAGTTACAGTCTGGGTTCCCATGCCCCTGCAGAGTTAGTTTAAACCCCCCCCAAGAGCACTAGCAAACCTCCCCCCAAGGATACTGGTGCCCCTCAGGTTCAGGTGCAGACCATCCTGTCTATAGAGGTCCCACCTTCCCCAGAAAGAACCCCAGTTATCCAAATACCGAAATCCCTCCCTCCTGCACCATCCCTGTAGCCACGCATTTAACTCTTCTCTCTCCCTATTCCTCGACTCTCTATCACGTGGCACGGGTAACAAACCAGAGACAACAACTCTGTTCGTTCTAACTCTGAGCTTCCAACCTAGCTCCCTAAAAGCCTGTCTAACATCCTCAGCACTCCTACCTATGTCATTGGTGCCAATATGGACCACGACTTCAGGCTGCTCCCCCTCCCCCTTAAGGACCCGGAAAACACGATCAGAGACATCACGTACCCTTGCACCTGGGAGGCAACATACCAAACGTGAGTCTCTCTCGTTCCCACAAAACCGCCTATCTGTGCCCCGAACTATCGAGTCCCCAATTATTATTGCTCTGCTCTTCTCCACCCTTCCCTTCTGAGTAGCGGGGACAGGCTCCGTGCCAGAGGCCTGAGCCCCGTTACTTACCCCTGGTAAGTCGTCCCCCCCACAAGTATCCAAAACGGTATACTTGTTCTTGAGGGGAACGACCACAGGGGGTCCCTGCACTGGCTGCTTCCTCCCAGTCCCCCTCACTGTCACCCATCTATCTGCCATCTTTGGAGTTACTACTTCCCTATAGCTCCGATCTATGACCCCCTCTGCCTCCCGAATGATCCGAAGTTCATCCAACTCCAGCTCCAGTTCCCTAACACGGTCTTGGAGGAGCTGGAGATGGGTGCACTTCCTGCAAGTGTAATCAGCAGGGATGTCCATGGCATCCCTCACCTCATACATGTTGCAGGAGGAACATTGCACTGCCTTCACTGCCATCCCTCTAAAGCTAACCTTTATTTAAAAAAACTGGGTCTAAAGAATACAACAAGCAAAATTCGGCACTTACCTCCTTACCACAACGGATCTTATTATTAGGTTAGAGGAGGAGGGCGGGAGGGAGGCACTACCTCCGTAGTGCCTCGGGTTCTTCAGCTGCACGCTTTTAAAGGGGAAACACACCTACCCAGGTAAGCTTACGCTCTACCTGCTTCCGGGTCTCGGCTGCCTCTCTGGTCGTCGTCACTTCCCCCTACTGCTCCCGCTCTTTCTGTGAAGAGAGAGTGAAAAAAACCACCGCTGCCCGCTACCGGTAAGTACTTTTAAAACAAACAGTCTTACCTTAGCTGCTGCTCGCACTCAAATGGACCAGGACCCACAACATTAGCCTCCAGCAAGTGCTGTACCAGGACAGCTCTCTCTCCAATTTGCAGACAAAAGCAACTAACACTTACTCTCTTTGTACATCCATGGCTATCTATCATCCAATGACCTTGACAATATTCATACATTTTTCGTACAGTGTGAAAACACAATGAACATCAAAACATCAACAAGTGTGGAAACTTGTTTTTTACATCTCAACTTCTCAAAAATGGACAGCACAGTGTCTCAGTGGTTAGCACTGCTGCCTCACAGTCCCAGTAACCCCTGGGTTCAGTTCAAGTCTTGGGTGACTGTGCATTTTGAGCATTCTCCCTGTCTGTGTGGGTTTACTCCAGGTGCTACAGTTTCTTCTTACTTTCTAAAGATCTTTTGCTGTACATTTTGTGTCCTATGATCCTACTCTTCTGTCGACCTGACGAAGGAGCAGCACTTCAAAAGCATGCACTTCCAGATGAAATTGTCGGACTGTAACCTGGTGTTGTGTGATTTTTAACTTTAAAGATGTTCAGGTTGGGTTGAATGATCAGGCTAAATTGTCTGTTGTGTTCAGGGATGTACAGGCTCGGTGGGTTAGCCATGTGAAATGTGTGGCTATGGGAACAGAGTGGGGTTCTGCGTCTGGTGGGATGTTCTTCAGATGGGCCAAATGGCCTCTTTCTACACTGTAGGGATCCTATAATTCTCAGTTACATTCCTCATTGACCATGAACCTGTTTGAAGGTTTAATGGAATGAGCCCAAACTGAATGTGAGTTCATTTACAATGAGCCATTCACACATAGCATGCTGCAGACAGAAACATTTTTAGAAATAAAGTAATTTTGGGAGGACAACTATTTTACAAGATTGAAATTTTAATTTGACAAAAGTTTAAAATTATTCAATTCCATTGAAATTAATTTGGATTGTAACATCTGGGATAAAAGTTCAAACTGCTTCAGAATGATATAAGTGGATTTGCAGCTTTCAAAATACAGTGAGCTGAGAAGCACATTCATTTCTTTCAAAGCCTTGCCATGTTAATGTGTTTGCGGATATTGCAAGTTGCATTTATATAGCACCTTCAAAGATGTAAAGCTGGAGCAGAGATATGGATGAGTGTAAGTTGATGTATGGTGGAAGATTCAAGGCCAGCTGGAATGATGTTGGAATAGTTCAGTGTGGAGCTCACAATATCGTGGATGAGAGCTGTGTTGGACTGGGAGATGGATGGAGTCAGTGGCTAAGGAAAGGTGATTGTGCTGGGATAGAGACAGTGGCTTCAATCTTCAGAATTGTCAGGTGCAATTTTATTGAAGTCGTGAAAATGCCCAGACAAGCACAAACACAGCAGGTAGGTATGTCAGAGACAGTCCTTAAACTGGATCAATGGGGATGGAGGCATCAACCATCACTATCAATCCCGAGCCGTATGTCTAGCTGTCTCCTTGGAGAGGTGAACAACTGTCATTCAAACTCAGGCTCAGCACTCACTGTCTGCTGGATATGAGCCACTGGCAAGAAGATTCAGGATGTGGAGGGGCTGCTATTGGACTGGGGTGGACAAAGCTGAAAATCACACAACACCAGGTTATAGACCAACAGGTTTATTTGAAAATATAAGCTTTCAGAGCACTACTCCTTTGTCAGGGAGTCAGTGGGGCAGGATACATAGGACACAGCATCTATAAGTAAAAAATCAAAGTGTCACACAACTGGTACAACGTATTAGAGAAACCAAGTTTGCTGCTCAGTCTGTAATCATGTAGAATGGGGATACAGATTTTGATTGATTAATATGTAAATCCCAGAATTTCTCTCATCACTGCCCTGATATATCTTTAAGTTTTTATCAATAAATAAAAGAAAGTAACATTTTGCCCAGACAATGTATTAAAGGTATGAGGATAGAGTCTGTGTTCCAACCTGGAGTCAGATTAGTTTTATTTCCAAAGCAGGAATTTATAAAATGTAACATTGACTGACTGCTTCCAGATTGAGTGCTTTTTGAACAAAATACAATATATCTGCAATACAAATCTGCAAACGCAAATTCACCCCATAGATTTGTGTGTGTGTGTGCGCACGTGCGTGTGGGAAAGAATGAAGGGACGGTTGATAGCGAAAGTTGAGGGACTCTCCAGCCACACGGCATCGATGATCACTTCACCAGTTTCCTCATCTCCCCTTCCTCCACCTCATCTCAGATCAAATCCTCCAACCTGGCACTGCCCTTTTGAATTATCCTACTTGTCCATCTTCCTTCCCACCTATCTGCTCCACCCTCCCCTCTAACCTATCACCATCACCACCCACCTGCATCTACCTATCACCTTCTGAACTACCCTCCCTCAGCCCCAGCTCCAGCCCCACGCTTCTATTTATCTATGAACACACTTCTGCCCGTGCCTTCCATTCCTGATGAAGAGCTTCTGCCTAAAATGTTGACTCTCCTTCCTCAGATGCTGCCTGACCTGCTGTGCTTTTCCAGTGTCACACATTTTGACTCTGACCTCGAGCATCTGCAGTCTTCACTTTCTCCTGGAGCTGAAAGAGTACTTGAAGCTTGAGTGAGCACTGAAGGGTCTCACTTGGTGGTGGGTTGGTGTTGTTGGAGCTTGGACCTTCTGATGAGATCCAAATTCAATCAAGGGGGGAGAAGTGACTGGGTTAGGTGCCCCACCATCCGAGCTAATAAAGCTCACTTGCCACCTCCAGGCCTACCACCTCTGGGCAGAGAAGATTGTGCCCAGAGGTTTCAGAGCACTGCCCCATCGTCAGGTGACTTCACCTGAAGGACCATCGCTCAGAAAGCTTGTGATCTCAATAAACCTGATGCACTATAACCTGGAGTCGTGTGACTTCTGACTTTGTCCACCCCAGTCCAACACTGGCACCTCTACATCATGGCCCATAGGTTTGGGATTGGAGGCTCTTACCTCAACTACGGTTCTGATGGGGAGAGTGTAGAGTTAATAAAATCCCACTGCTCCACAAGCAGAACCAAATGCATTAGTATTTCACATTTTCACTAGAACGGTTTAGTTATTTCTATTTATTACAGTTATTATAAACAAAAGAGACTTTCCTTTTGTTTTTTTGACGTACTCCAAAAATAACTTGTTGATTAAAACAAACCTTTTTTTAAATCAATTGCCAGAACAGTGAGGAACCAAACTACATCCTCTTAATCTCAAACACGGATTCACACACAGAGAGGGGAAGACCACACAGCTCTGCAGAGGGTTTATGGGTGGAATAAATTCAGACAACAGGATAAGGCTGAGGATTTCTCTACAAGTTTGTTCAGATATTTAGGCCAGAAATACAATCTCTTTTAAAAGTTTCAGGTTGCCTACTTCGCAAAATTATTTGCTTTTCCAGTACACCGCTAAAAAAAGAAGTTTGACTTGACCTTTGACATTTTTCCAGCAATCACATGTTAAACCTCTCTTCAACCTAATAATGTCCAACCAATTCCATTTCTCAATTGTTATAATCCAGAAACACTGTGGAATGCCAGCTTTAATGTTGCTGTGATGCCAAGTGTGTAGGCTGACTATATCAGACCACACTGCAGGCCAGCAGTGAGCCAATCATGTTAACGAGCCCATACTGTAATCCCAGGGTGACATATCTAACATTAGACATGATGCTGCTGTTGAACAATATTGAACAATCCCACCTGTGCACAGAAATACACCAGAAACCAGTTTCAGATTATCCACTGGGCTTGCAGTGTGATTCATTTGTGCAGGCTAGAAATTACATATATTACCACGGAGGGCCCTGTTCTTTCCAGAAAAATGAATATGTCCGTACATCTCACCTCTTTAATTGAGGAGAGAATCATGCACTTTGCTAATCATTGTAGCCTTAACCAATCAGAACCGACTTGGCTGGTCTGAGTTTAATCAGTTAAGCTTGCTGGTTAACAGCTTCTGCTGCATCTCCATGTCAACCATTATCCAAACATGATTTGGAGATGCCGGTGTTGGACTGGGGTGTACAAAGTTAAAAATGACACAACACCAGGTTATAGTCCAACAGGTTTATTTGGAAGCACACTAGCTTTCGGAGCGTCGCTCCTTGCGCTCCGAAAGCTAGTGTGCTTCCAATTAAACCTGTTGGACTATAACCTGGTGTTGTGTCATTTTTAACATTATCCAAACAATTTGCACTCTCTTCTCATGCTGTTTATATTGATATTCCCTTTTGAAGTTTGGTTTTTTGTGGCTTAGTCCTGATGAGAATGGAACAAAAACTTAAACTTTTGCATTTCTTTTTAACAATGTGCAAGTTCTGTATCACACAATCATTAGGGTCCCATAGTGCCATGCTAGCATGTCAAGTTTGATTTTTGAACTTAGCTCTGGGAATGGGGCTCCAACCTGGAATCAGTGACTCAGAGGTTAGAGTGAGGGGAAACAGGGAGATGGGGACTGATTGGGTTGACAAACACCATGGTGTTTAGACTTCTGCTCTTGTTATTTAATGCAAGTGACCCAGACTTGGGAATAAAAGTTAAATTATTCCAACTGCTGAGGAAACCAAACTTACAATAACAGCTTACAACAGACAAAATGCAATACAAAGTAAGAAGGAAAAATGAACAGTATAAATATCTCATCATGGTTTTCCTAAAAAGCAATATCAGCAGAAACGTCCCTTCCAGATTCCTGAGGGGTGCTGCGTGTTGGGGCTTTTTTATTCCCCTTTGGCGGCTGGTTTGGAAAGTTGAGGTTACTGTAAATGACACTGTCTGAGTTGTCATCTGTGTGCATTGCCAGCCCACCTCTCAGTGATGAAGATTTCTTTTGAAATGCCAACACTGCGTATGTGATTTCATCATTATTCAAGTTGCTTCTTCTTTCTCTCTGTCTTTCTGCTGTGTTCCTTTGAATGTGGTTTAGGTTTGCATATACCAAGTTCTCTTCCACTGACGGCAATTCCTAAATTTGAAAAAAATGTATTTTTCATTCACTTGAATAGTGATGTGCGTTATTATGAAGAAAAAGCAAATTCTTGATTATTCTTAATCAATGTACAGTATTAGAAGTTATTATAAATTATTATTGCGTGCAGTTCTGGTCTCCTTCCTATCGGAAGGATGTTGTGAAACTTGAAAGGGTTCAGAAAAGATTGACAAAGATGTTGCCAGAGTTGGAAAATTTGAGCTATGGGGAGAGGCTGAATAGGCTGGGGATGTTTTCCAGGGAGCGTTGAAAGCTGAGGGGTGACCTTATAGAAGTTTATAAAATCATGAAGGGCATGGATAGGGTAAAATAGTCAAAATATTTTTCCTGGGGTGGGAGAGTTCTGAACTAGAGGGCATAGGTTTAGAGTGAGAGGGGAAAGATATAAAAGAGACCTAAGGGGCAACATTTTCACGTAGAGGGTGGTGCGTGTATGGAATGGGCTGCCAGAGGAAATGGTGTACGCTGGTATAATTGCAACATTTAAAAGGCATCTGGATGGGCATATGAATGGGAAGGGTTGAGAGGGAAAAGGGCCAAGTGCTGGCAAATGGAACCAGATTAGGTTGAGATATCTGGCTGGCAGGGATGAGTTGGACTGAAGGGTCTGTTTCTATGCTGTACATTTCTCTGACTCTATGATTCTATTTCCAGTGTATAATGCAGCCCAGTGCTAAAGTAATTCTCCTCTTGAGTCTCCTCTATCCATTTTCATCCAATCTCATGAGTTTATCTTGCTATTCATTTCACCCTCATGTGCTTATCCAGCTGCCCCTCTGAATGGTTTCACAGTATTTGCCTCAAGGACCCCTAATGGCAATAAGTTCCACTTTCTGACACTCTTCAGATGACAAAGTTTGTTTTGAACTCTCTCCTTCTTCTTTCCTAAGGGGGAGTTGAGTGAAGATGCATTGTGAAATTTAAGAGATAATTTGATCAGCATGTAAACAAAGCAGGAGTTGGAAGTGGGAATTGGAAAGGTTAGATGAAGAGTCATGGGAGATGTCTTGTGTGGAGCAAAAGAGCCAGTATGCCGCAGATGGGCCAAGTAGCTAATTTCTGTGCTGTAAATCCCATGTTCTTCAAATTTCTAAACAATATTCAGCAAGTTAATATTTATTATTCTCACCTGTTCATCATTAAGACTCTTAGTTCTCTGATGACACATGATGCAGAATGTCCCTGAAACATTACAATACAGTTGTTCAAACAACTTTAACAGGAATGCTGAATGTTTAAAATATTCAAACTGAGCACATATTGCAGTGTGCATAGCTGAAAAATGTGTTGCTGGAAAAGCGCAGCAGGTCAGGCAGCATCAAAGGAGCAGGAGAATTGACGTTTCGGGCATAAGAGGGCTTATGCCTGAAACATTGATTCTCCTGCTCCTTTGATGCTGCCTGACCTGCTGCATTTTTCCAGCAACACATTTTTCAGCTCTGATCTCCAGCATCTGCAGTCCTCACTTTCTCCTTGCAGTGTGCATAATCATGTACTGAACTACATCCATCACTATTGCACCCATGATTCCCAGCATGAGTCTGAGGGGTAGAAGGAGTCTTGGGAATGTATAGTTCGGGGTATGTGACGGAAGTATGGGGTTAGTGGAATCATTACTCCAAAGTGAGACCATGCATTTATTCGTCAAACTTTTATTGAATAACAATTTTACAGGAAGCTATGAGAAATCTCTGAATTTAATGAGTGGCCCCAGGTGTTGAGCAATTGCCAAGTGGAACATTCAATTTTCCAGGCTTCTGCGAGGATGGAGATTCTGCAGAGTTCCCACATGTGGAGCCACAGGAGATGGGGAAGATACTAAACAAGTATTTTGCATCAGTGTTTACTGTGGAAAAGGACATGGAAGGTATAGGATGTAGGGACAGCTTGAAAAATGTCCATATCACAGAGGGGGAAGCGCTGGATGGCTTGAAATGCATAAAAGTGGATAAATCCCCAGGACCTGATTAGGTGTACTCTAGAACTCTGTGGGAAGCTAGGGAAGTGATTGCTGGGCCTCTTACTGAAATATTTGTGCCATCGATAGTCACAGGTGAGGTGCCGGAAGACTGGAGGTTGGCAAACGTGGTGCCACTGTTTAAGAAGGGTGATAAGGACAAGCCAGGGAACTATAGTCCAGTGAGCCTGACCTTAGTGGTGGGCAAGTTGTTGGAGAGAATCCTGAGGGACAGGATGTACATGTATTTGAAAAGGCCAGGACTGATTAGGGGTAGTCAACATGGCTTAGTGCGTGGGAAATCGTGTCTCACAAACTTGATTGAATTTTTTGAAGAAGTAACAAAGAAGACTGATGAGGGCAGAGCAGTAAATGTGATCTATATCGACTTCAGTAAGGTTTTTGACAAGGTTCCCCATGGAAGATTAGTTAGCAAGGTTAGATCCCACTGAACGCAGGGAGAACAAGCCATTTGGATACAGAATTGGATCAAAGGTAGAAGGTGGAGGTGGAGGGTTGTTTTTCAGAGTGGAGGTCTGTGACCAGTGGAGTGTCACACGGATCGATGCTGGGTCCACTACTATTTGTCATTTACATAAATGATTTGGATGTGAGCATAAGAGGTGCAGTTAATAAGTTTGCAGATGACACCAAAATTGGAGGTGTAACGGACAGCGAAGTAGGTTACGTCAAATTACAACAGGATCTTGACCAGATGGGCCAATGAGCTGAGAAGTGGCAGATGGAGTTTAATTTAGATAAATGTGAGGTGCTGAATTTTGGGTAAGCAAATCTTAGCAGGACTTATACACTTAATGGTAAGATCCTAGGGAGTGTTGCTGAACGAAGAGGATTGAACGTTCATAGCTCCTTGAAAGTGGAGTCGCAGGTAGATAGGATAGTAAAGAAGATGTTTGGGATGCTTTCCTTTATTGGTCAGAGTATTGAGTACAGGAGTTGGGAGGTCATGTTGCGGCTGTACAGGACATTGATTAAGCCACTGATGGAATATTGCATGCAATTCTGGTCTCCTTCCTATTGGAAAGATGTTGTGAAACTTGAAACAGTTCAGATAAGATTTACAAAGATATTGCCCGGGTTTGACGATTTGAGCTATAGAGAGAGGCTGAACAAGCTGGGGCTGTTTTCTCTAGAGCATCCAGAGGCTGAGGGGTGACCTTATAGAGGTTTACAAAATCTTGAGGGGCATGGATAGGGTAAATAGACAAAATCTTCTCCCTGGGGTGGGGGAGTCCAGAACTGGAGGGCATAGGTTTCGGGTGAGAGGGGAAAGATATAAAAGAGACCTAAGGGGCAAGTTTTTCACGCAGAGGATGGTACATGAGCTGCCAGAGGAAGTGGTAGAGGCTAGTACAACTGCAACATTTAAGGGGCATTTAGATGGGTGTATGAATAGGAAAGGTTTGGAGGGATAAGGGGCAGATGCTGATCTGAAGGACAAGATTAAGTTGGGATATCTGATTGGCATGGACAGGTTGGACCGACAGGTCTGTTTCCATGCTGTACATCTCTATGACTATGATTCTGAGCAGCTCCTGACTGTACTGGAATATCAGCTATCTAGCCATTAGAAAATCCAACCCTGAAATTCTCTTTATTTGCAACTATAAGCTGCTGAGATATAACAAAATAATTGAAGAGAAATAAACACTCACCCTTGTTGATTTGCCTCAGGTACAAAAGTAGAGCAAAAACAACCAGAATGGCCCCCAGTACACCGACCAAAATATAAACCAGACTGTGATAATGAAAACAGAAAAGTGACAGTGTTTGTTCACAGTTGATTCTTGGCCAACTGATGCAAGAAATATATTAAACATGACTTTTATAACCTCAGGACATCCAAAAACCATACAGGAAGTGAAATACTTGTGTTAAATGTTGTATTGGCAAACATAATATTCAATTTGCACACAGTATGTTCCAACAAACAATAATCAGATGACTGATCATGCAATTTGGAATTGTTAAGGGAGAAGTAATGCCCAGATCTCCAGGGCGAACAGCACTGCTCTTCCACAAATATCACCAAGAGATCTGTCACGTTCCCCTGAGAGGGGGAGATGGGCCTGGATTCATCACACAGGGAAGATAGTACCACAACAGCATGGCACTCCCTCAGTACTGCACTAGAGACTCAGCATTGATAATGTGCCCATGTTTCTGAAGAGGAAGTGAACTCACAATCTCTGGTGTAGAAGATGAGTGTACCACCACAGAGTCTTTTGCAGATGTGGTAAATTTCACTCGGTAAAAATAGAATAAAAGAACACTGGATGGTCACTAAAAATTAGCAACAACAGGCTTGAGAATGGATGTTAGATTCCGATGATCTTCATTTACACAAACTTACACAATAGACATATAGATATGACCGCAAATAAAATGTATAAACTTTCAATGCTTTTTGAATCACGGAGTATTATCTGTTTAAAAACAAATGAATCACATGTGCTGGAGACGTGAATGAAAAACAGAAGTTGCTGGAAAGGTATGATCAGACAGTATCTGGGGGTTGTTTCGGGTGTGGATGAGAATTGTGAAGAATTCTGCACTGAGCTATTTCTGCCCAAATGTGGACTAAATCACACTGCGTTTCCAATATTCTCCATTTCTGACTGACACTTAAGTGGCACTTTCTCTTCATCCCCATTGTAACTTCAAAGAATTATTTCCTCAGTGTTTATATCACACTTGCAGTTCCTGCAGCTTATTTCCGACAGCTCAGGCTGATGAACTCAGGCTAAAGCCTAACGCTGCAAGCTATCTGTCCCTGTGCAGAGATATCACTTCAAACCTTCCTTTTCACCAGCAGGAATGACACTATCCTGAAACGTCACTCAAGATCACAGCAGCAAGGTTCGTTTGGGAAGCAGGGGACATCACAGATGGTGTAGTTTAATGGTGAAGTAATGAGGCTGAGCAATACCATCTGAGAGCCAACAAAATAGAAACAATTATTTTCCATCTGTGCTTTTCAAAAACAATTGAACCTTTAATATGGAGCTAACACAGGAGCTCAATATGAACCCAGCACCATTTCCATTACCAAAATAACAAAAGCCTTTCACTTGTTTGGCTAAAAAATATTGTTAATCTCACACACTGAATCAAAACAGAGAATATAATACTTTTCATGGGAATTCCTTTCTGGGGATTGGTTTTGATTGGTCGAGAAACTTCCACGTGTAATTGGGGAATGTGTAGTTCCTGGTGAAGTTGTTGAAGAAACAGCACAAGTATATTCCTCACCTGTTGAAACAAGGGAATGATGTTCAGATTAGTCTCCTTTTCACTTGTAGTTACCCAACAGAACCTCATGAACAAGTGGAGCCTCATTACTTGGGGAAAACCCATTTGATATCATGGAGTTTTGCATCAATTCCCCTTCCCTGGTAACAATGACACCTGTAAGTGGGCTAATTCTACTGAAAATGTTAGAGTCATAGTCAGCGCAGAAATAGACCCTTTGGGTGGCACGGTGGCACAGTGGTGTGGGTGGCACGGTGGCACAGTGGTTAGCACTGTTGCCTCACAGCGCCAGGGACCCGGGTTCAATTCCCGCCTCAGACGACTGACTGTGTGGAGTTTGCACATTCTTCCCGTGTCTGCGTGGGTTTCCTCCCACAGTCCAAAGATGTGCAGGTCAGGTGAATTGGCCATGCTAAATTGCCTGTAGTGTTAGGTAAGGGGTAAATGTAGGGGTATGGGTGGGTCGGTGTGGACTTGTTGGGCTGAAGGGCCTGTTTCCACACTGTAAGTAATCTAAAAGTCAGTGCCAAACATGTTTCTCAAAATATACTAGTCCCACTTATCTGCATTTGGCCCATGTCTCTCTAAACGTTTCTTATTCAAATGTCTTTTAAATACTGTAACTGTACCTTCATCTACCATGTCCTCTGGTCTTTCACTCCACATCGTCATTTACATAAATCATTTGTGTATGAACATAGGAGCTACAGTTGGTAATTATATGTTGCAGGTGACAACAAAATTGCAGCTTTACTGTACAACAAAGAAGGTTAGCTCCAGGTACAATGGGATCTTGATCAGAGGGGCCAATGGGCGAGGGATTGGCAGATGGATTTTAGTGTCAGGTGCTGCATTTTGGAAAGGCAAATCAGAGCAGGACTAATACACTTAGTGGTAAGGTCCAGGAGGGTATTGCTGAACAAAGAAACCTTGGAGAGCAGGTTCATATCTCCTTGAAAGTAGAGTCACAAGTAGATAGGATCATGAAGAAGGTGTTTGGTATGCTTTCCTTTATTGGTCAGAGCATTGAGTATCGGATTTGGGAGGTCATGTTGTGGCTGAACAGCATATTAGTTAGGCCACTTTTGGAATATTGTGTGCAATTCTGATCTCCTTCCTATCGGAAGGATATTGTGAAACTTGGAAGGCTTCAGAAAATGTTTACAAAGGTCTTGCTGGGTTGAAGGATTTGAGGTATCGGGAGAGGCTGAATAGGCTAGGGATATTTTTCCCTGGATCATTGGAATCTGAGGGGTAACCTTATAGAGATTACTAAAATCATGAGGGGCATGGATGTGGTAAATAGACAACGTCTTTTTCCTGGGGTGGGGGAGTCCAGAACGAGAGGTCATAGGTTTAGGGTGAGAGGGGAAAGATATAAGAGGAACCTGAGGGGCAAATGTTTTCACTCGGAGGGTGGTGCGTGTATGGAATGAGCTGCCAGACGAAGTGGTAGAGGCTTGTATAATTATAACATTTAGAGTCATAGAGATGTACAGCATGGAAACAGACCCTTCAGTCAAACCCATCCATGCTGATCAGATATCCTAACCCCATCGAGTCCCACCTGCCAGCACCCAGTCCATATCCCTCCAAACCCTTCCTATTCATATACACATCCAAATGCCTCTTAAATGTTGCAGTAGTCCCAGCCTCCACCACATCCTCTGGCAGCTCATTCCATACATGTACCACCCTCTGCGTGAAAAAGTTGCCCCTTAGGTCTCTTTTATATCTTTTCCCTCTCACCCTAAACCTATGCCCTCTAGTTCTGGACTCCCCGACATCAGGGAAAAGACTTTGCCTATTTACCATATCCATGCCCCTCATAATTTTGTAAACCTCTATAAGGTCACCCCTCGGCCTCCGATGCTCCAGGGAAAACAGCCCCAGCCTGTTCAGCCTCTCCCTGTTGCTCAAATCCTCCAGTCCCGGCAACATCCTTGTAAATCTTTTCTGAACTCTTTCAAGTTTCACATCTTTCTGATAGTAAGGAGACCAGAATTGCAAGCGATAGTCCAACAGTGGCCTAACCAATGTCCTGTACAGCTGCAACATGACCTCCCAACTCCTGTACCCTATACTCTTGACCAATAAAGGAAAGCATACCAAACACCTTCTTCACTATCCTATCTACCTGCGACTCCACTTTCAAGGAGCTATGAACCTGCATTCCAAGATCTCTTTGTTCAGCAACACTCCCTCGGACCTTACCATTAAGTGTATAAGTTCTGCTAAGATTTGCTTTCCCAAAATGCAGCACCTCGCATTTATCTAAATTAAACTCCATCTGCCACTTCTCAGCCCATTGGCCCATCTGGTTAAGAATGATCTGGATGAATATCTGAATAGGAATGATTAAGAGGGATATGGTTCAAGTGCTGGCAGGTGGGATTAGGTTAGGTTAGGATATCTGGTTGGCATGGACGAGTTGGACCGAAGCCAATGTTTTTGTGCTGTACATCTCTATGTCTCTATGACTCTATACGAACCACTCTCTGTGTGAAAATGCTGCCCTTCTGGCCCCTTTTATATTTTTCTCCTCTCACTTTAAAAATATGCCCTCTCACTTTGAACTCTCCCAGCCTAGTGAAAAAATCCTTTGATATTCACCTTACCTATGCCCCTCATGATTTTATAAACCTCGATAAAGTCACCCCTCAACCTCCTACCTCTAGTGGAAAAATCCCAGCCTATCCTTATCACTCAAACCCTCTAGTCACGGCAAATTCTTGGTAAATCTTTGCTGAAACCTCTTTAATTTAATAACTTGCCAAAAGCAGCGAGACTAGAAGTGTACACAATTTCCAAAAGTGGCCTCACCATCATTCTGTACAAGCTCAACGTGATGTTCCAACTCCTACACTCAATGGTCTGAGCAATGATAGTAAGCATGCTAAATACCTTCTTAACCACCCCGTCCACCTGTGATGCAAATTTCAAAGATCCCCTGGGTCTCTCTGTTCAGCAGCATTACCCAGGGCCCTACTTTTCATTGTATTAATCCTGTCCTTGTTTGTTTTACCAAAAGGCTATACCTCACATTGATCCAAATAGAACTCCATCTGTCATTCCTCAGCCCATTGGACCAATTGATCAAAATCCCTTTGTAATTGTAGATAATCTTTGTCACTGTCAACGATGCCATCAATTTTGGTGTCATCCATGAACTTACGAACCATGCCTTCTAATTTCTCATTCAAATTGTTGATATAAATTACACTGATCCCCGGGGAACACCACTAGTCAAAGGCTTCCAATCCAAAAAATGACCCTCCACAACCATGCTCTGTCTCCTGCCATTAAGCTAATTTTGTACCCTATTGACAAGCTCAGCCCGAATCCCATGTGATCTAACTTGATGAATTAGTCTACCATGTGGAACCTTTGTTACTAAAGTCCATATAGACAACATCTACTGCTCTGCTCTCGCAATATTTTTGGCCACATTCTCAAAAAACTCAATTAAGTTTAGAACGCACGATTTCCCACATACTATCCCTAATCAGTTATTGCCTCTCTAAATGCCTGTAAATCTGATCTCTCAAAATCCCCTTCAACAACTTACCCACCACTGATGTCAGACTCAGGCCTATAATTCTCAGGCTTCTCCATACAGTCTTTCCTAAATTAAGGTGTCAGCCACCTTCCAGTCCTCTGGCACCTCACCGGGACTGTGGATAATACAAATATCGCTGGTATGAGGCCCTACAATTTCTTCCCAAATTACCCACACTGTTCCAGGAAACACTTGGTTGGTTCCTGGAGATTTATCCATTGTTTTGTATTTTAAGATGATCAGCACTTCCCTTCTGTAATGTGGACTATTTTCAAGACATCAATGTTTATTTCCCTGAGTTTCCTAATCTCCATGTGTTTCCCCACAGTAAAATATTCAAAATATTTGTTTAGTATCTCCCCCATTTGGGAAGTACTTAGTTGTAGGAAGCAAATGGCTGTAACGCAGCAATGGAGTTGTTGCAATGTTTCTCCATGGTATGGGCAAGATTTTATACACCTGCTCATTTTCCAAGTACAGTGCTAACCATTGGCTTAATTCAGAACTGACAATGAAACAAATGGAGTGCATTTTATCAATTACAGTTTCCCAGAGTGAGGTAATAAACAAACATTGTTTGCATCACACTTACCGATGCTGTTGGTCCGTATCCTGTAACTGCAGTTCTTCTCTCTTACATTGTTGACCAAGACATGAACAATTTCACTGGATTTTGTTCCCTGAGTATTTGAGGCTGTGCAGTAATATTGATGATGTTGCCGTGTGAAGGATTGACAATGTAGATCCAGTTTATTGGTGTAAGAGATCATTGAATCTTGAGATGGGGTCTTCTCAGACCATCTGTAGTGAATGGGGAGAGATCCCCGGGCAGACTCACAGGAGACTGTCACTGAGCCCCCAGAACATGAGACATTTGGTTGGGATAAAAATCGAAGCTCAGGAACAGAGACAGCTTCTATGGGTAAGAAACAATTATTGAGAGATTAAAAATCAAATATCCTCCAAAACCTGGCCAATGTTCTTCCTGGTTAAACATTGATCAGACATATCAGCAAAGAGTAATGTAAAAATCACTGAGACATTTACCTTCAGAGATGTGCAGGTTTACATTAAACATGAGGTCATAGTAAGTACCAGGAATCTGAATCCCACAGCTGTACCATCCGGCATCTTTCCATTGAAGATTCTTCATTGCAACAAGAAATATTCCTTGTGTTTTGTTATCAGTGATTGATATTCTCCCATTTGGCCAATTTGTCTTTGCTCTAACAGAACACAGATGATTCCATCCTCGACACCAATATTTCACATTTGATTGGTACCACCAATTTTCGTAGTGACAAGATATTGTGATTGCTCTTCCCAAAATTCCAGTAACATGTTTCTCTGCCCATAAAACATCTGAAACTGAAGAGACAATATTTCAGATATTTAACTGGAAAGAATGATTTAATAAACACAGATTCATTTTAATCAGCTGCATTCCATCCAGTACATGATGAAGGTAGTCATTCATATAAACCATTATCAGAGCATCAGGCTGTTCCAAATTCCCAGGGAATGATTGAAACAGTCAGGATACTTTATTACCCCACTGGTCGCGGCTAGCCCACAATTTTGAAATTGGGCTTGTGCTGCCCGCTGTGGGCTCTAACTCCACTGTGTGTGACATCATCGAAATGTTGCCACCCCCCCCCCCCCCCCCCACCCCACCCCACCCCGGAGAGCAGCCTGAGTGACAGGCCTGGATTGGAGTCGGCTGGGGATCAGTGTGAAGGAGGGTACAGGTGCTGAAGGGTCCTTACTCCGACCTGAGAAGGAGGGTTTCATCCAGGGAGGAGAGGGGAGTGTGTGGACTCATGGTGGGCTCAGGGGTTGCATTTTCAGGCTCAAGGAGCAGACACAACAGGTGACCCAGGACGATGATGCGAGTCCTTGTGTAGGGAAGAAAGAGAATTCAGCTTCTGCCAGGGATGTTTCACGATGTGGGAGAGAGATCAATGTGCAGGACCTTGATGGCAATAAGGGCAGGATTATTTGTAATCACATATTGCTGAGAATGTAAGGAGGGTAAAACGATCACCTGCTCTCCGGATGCTGAGTGCTCTGCTGTGCTTTTCCAGCACCACACTCGCGACTCTGATCTCCAGCATCCACAGTCCTCACTTTCTCCTCAAAGTAAGTAACTGTCTGTTCATGAGAAAATGCTTCATGAGAAAATGTTTAAATTGCTGTGCCATTATGTTCTGGTGTGAAAGAGGAGCAGCCTGTTGATGTCTGGCTAGACTTTCGTTCAATAAATACCAGACCAACAATTTTGTTGAGAGAATTGCCTATTGTGTGGGGTACAATTCTTTAATAAAGTGACAGAAAGGATATTAAGTGTAAGTGAAGAGGTGGTGGGGAGAGAAGAAAGGGAGATAGATACATGAATGATTTAAGGTGATGAAGGTCAGAAAGCAGTGATCTTATTGGAAAAAGGAAGCTTTGGAATAAAGAGAATTGCGAAAAGAGAGATGCACACTTCAGGTTTCTGTCCGTGAATTATTCTGCATGAAATTCATGGGCTCCAGACACAGAATGTCTCAGGAAGGTTTCTTGTAACAGAATTGACTAAGTCATAGTCTCGTGTAATGCTACACTGGGCATTTTTAATTTTGAGTGTTTGAAAATTTCTTGACTATATGTGGAGATATGGCAATGATGAACAAAAATGTTATTGTCGTGTTACATTGTAATGTGTAATTCAATGAGATTGAAAGAGAGTAAACAACTTCATTCAAGTTAAAGACTGAATGGAAAAAGGCTTTTCGTGGGAAGAGAAATATAAACCAACCACCTACTTTTGTGACTGAATCTCAAAACAATATTTAATAAACAGCGCTCCAAAACAGAAAAGAAATAAAAGCAAACTCAAGATGTGTTGTTTGAGGAGTTATTAGCACTCCTGTTTCCAGAGTGTATTCAATATTAAAAACTTTGGAAAAATTAAAATTATTATACTGGTATGTTCACTTAAAAGAAACATTATTTGGTCTTTTCATTTCATTCATAATTAATAACGTTGCTCTTCAGTATTTGGGAACTGTGTCACATGGGCTTATAATATGTTCAGTAGAAGATTGAACCCTCTCAAGTTGAATAATAACCTTCCTGTTGCAATGTGATCAGAATTGTACACAGTGCTCCAAGAGTGGCCTCAGCCACATCCTGTACAACCACAATACGATGTTCCAACTCCGATAATCAATGGTCTGAGCAATGCAGACAAATGTGCTAAACACCTGCTTCACCTGAGCCCCAAGGTCCCTCTGTTCGCCAGCACAACCCAGGGCCTGACCATTAATTGTAAAAGTCCTCCCGTTGGTTGTTTTACTGAAATGTAATACCTCACCTTTATCCAAATTAAACTCCATCTGCCACCGAGCAGCCCAATGACCCAGTTGATCAAGATGACTTTGTAATCTTAGATAATCTTCTTCACTGTTGACTATACCACCAAATTTGGTGTCATTCACAAACTCATTAACCATGCGTCCTAAATTCCTCTCCAAATTGCTTAAACAAATTACACTGATCCCCGTGAAACACCACTCGTCATATGCCATCAGTTCAAAAAACGTCCTTCATGACCACCCTCTGTCTCCTATCCCAAAGCAAATTTGTATCTGATTGGCAAGCTCACCCTGAATCCCATGTGATCTAACTTTACTGATTAGTCTACCCTGCGGGACCCTGTCATTAATGCCTGTGTAGACAATGTGTACTACTGTGTTGTCATCAATTGTTTTGGTTGCTTCATTAAATATCTCAGTTTGGTTTGGACAGCACGATTTCCCTCACTCTATCCCAAATCAGCTCTTGACTCTCCAAATATATGTAAATCCTATCTCTCAGAATCCACTGCAACAACCTGCCCAGCACAAATATCAGAATCTCAGCTCTATCATTCCCAAGCTTCTCCTTACAGTCTTTCTTATATAAAGGCACAACATTAACCACCCTCCAGTCCTTCGGCACCTCACCCGTGGCTCTGGATGTTGCAAATATCTCTGCTAGAGATGCCCCAAATTTCTTCCCCAATTTCCCACACCATCCTAGGATACACTTGATCAGGTCCCAGTGAGTTATCCACTTTTATGTTTTTTAAGATCTCCAAAACTTCCTCTTGTATAATATGGACTGTGTTTTATGACATCAATATTTACTTGCTGGAGCTCCCGAGCCTCTACGTCATTTTCCATTGTAGAAAGTCCTGTGAAATCTTTTTTCAGCATCTCTCCCATCTCCTGTAGTTCCCCACAATGACGATCCCGGTTACTTTTTTCCCTGAATCTGAGAGTTGGTGTGTTCCATTGGGGTTTGTTAAAGGGTTTGGGCAGGTAACTACAACCCAGATATCCCACTTGTTTAAAACCACGGGTTTCACATGGAGCTGTCACTTGCTGACATAGACAGTGGTCACTTCCATCCTCCTGAGGTCTATTTTCTGAGTCTGCAGGAATAATGTGAAACCTCATCCTCACACCGACACAACCTGCCAGTGGTTTTCCATCTCCTGAAGTGTGAGAATCCATGAGACAGACAGATGAGGTTCCCCGTCTCCAGGGAGTACACAGTCAACATGGGTTAGGTATTTTTTTTAAGTGAATCATTTCTGCAACAAATAAACTACGAACTCTTTATTTTTTAGTCTTTAATGGACAGCTTTTGTTGTCCATTCCAATTGCCCCTGACCGAGTGGCTTTCTAAGTCATTTGAAGCGGGCAGTTAAGGACAAAGTACATTACTGGAGTCTCATGTGGAGCAGACTTGGAAATGGTGGCAGATATCATTCCCTAAAGGACGTTGATAAATCAGAAGGGTTTTGGTGCTTTCCAGAATCCGAGGAGATCTCAAAACACTTCCCATTCTGTGAAGTACTCATTTGAAGAAAGAAAACATTTGGAAGGCAGCAAAAAGAGGATTCTGGGTAATCCAAGATGGAGGATGGGAAAACTTTCTGGCCGTAACAGACTGCTTCTTTTTTGAGGTATTTCAGGTGTTAAAGGTGATCTCCTTAAATTCCAGGAGCAGCAAATACTGTTTAAGTGCTGCTGTATTGTTTTGGAACTTTGGGCAAAAAATGTCAAATTAGCAGCACTTTTAAAAGGGGGAGGAACAGACAAAGGCAACACATGGTTAGGTCAGTGCAGGATAGGGAGACAGAAAAGGAAACCCACACTGCTAACTGACACAGCAGTGAACCTGCGCAGTTACTGCCTTTGTTGTTTGAATTGATGTATCACTGGACATCATAGTGCGTCTGAGAAAATTAACAAACAGTGAAATTGACAACTAATCTTGGAGGAACCTGTTTGGGAGAGGTCACAGCACTGAAACAGATAGGTGAATATTTTTAAGTGTGGCCTTACAGAAAGTCTGCAGTAGTGAGTAGAGTGGATTCTTTCTTGATTATATGTTTTATTAAAATATGTCTCTTTATTAAACTTAAAAATATAAGCCAAAAGTATTATGTTAGCCTGGAGCAGGAGAGGAATAAGACAGTCCTATTTTCTGGGTCTGCAAATTGGAAGGAGCAAAAATGGCTTTGTGAAGAGTGATATGCCCTTCCTGTTGGATGCGATAGTTCTGAGATAGTTTAAATGTTACTGAGAATTATATCTGCAATAAACGCTGTTGGTTGCAAATCCTATCATATTGAATGGATCAGTTGGAGAGACAGTTAAGGGCAATGAAGAATTTATAAGAGCAAGGAGGTGTGATGGATGCCAGTTATAGGAGGGGGGAAAAGTTGCAGACACAGCCACATGGGTTATGTCCAGGAAAGGTAAGAGAGGTAGGCAGGTAATGCAGGGGTTTTCTGTGACTATCCCCATTTCAAACAAGTATGCTGTTTTGGAAAATGCAGGGGGTGATGGATTCTCAGGTGAATGTAGCAAGAACAGCCAAGTTTCTGGTATTGAGATTGGCTCTGATGTAATTAGGGGTATGTCGAGTTCCAAGAGATCGGTTATGTTAGGGGACTCTCTAGTCCGAGTTACATACAGATGTTTCTGTGGCCCACAGCGAGAAATCAAAATGATGTGTTGCTTTCCTGGTGCCAGGATCAAGGATGTCTCAGAGGGGCTGCAGAATGTTCTCACAGGTGAGGGGGACCAGCATGAGGTCATTGTCCATGTTGGAAAAAACAACATAGGAAGGGAAAAGGTGAAGATTCAGAAGGGAAATTACAGAGAGTTTTGCAGGAATTTAAAAAGGAGGCCAGGGAACTATAGACCGGTGAGGCTGATGTCAGTGGTGGGCAAGTTGTTGGAGGGAATCCTGAGGGAGAGGATATGCAAGTATTTGGACAGGAAAGTACTGATTAGGGATAATCAACATGGCTTTGTGTGTGGGAAATCATGTCTCACAAACTTGATTGAGTTTTTTGAAAAAAGTAACAAAGAGGATTGATGAAGGCAGAGTGGTAGATGTGATCTATATGGACATCAGTAAAGTGTTTGACAAGTTTCCCCATGGGAGACTGGTTGGCAAGGTTAGATCTCATGGAATACAGGGAGAACCAGCCATTTGGATCCAGAACTGGCTCAAAGGTAGAAGACAGAGGGTGGTGGTGGAGGGTTGTTTTTCAGACTGAAGACCTGTGACCAGTGGAGTGCCAAATGGATTGGTGCTGGGCCCTCTACTTTTTGTCATTTACCTAAATGATTTGGATACGAGCATAAGAGGTAGATTGGATAGTGAAGAAGGTGTTTGGTATGCTTTCTTTTATTGGTCAGACTATTGAGTACAGGTGTTCGGATGTCATGATGTGGCTGTACAGGGTATTGGTTAGGCTTCTGTTGGAATATTGCATGCAAATCTGGTCGTCTTTCTATCGGAAAGATCTTGTGAAACTTGAAAGGGTTCAGAAAAGATTTACAAGGATGTTGTCAGGGTTGGAGGATTTGAGCAATAGAGAGAGGCTGAACAGGCTGAGGTTGTTTTCCCTGGAGCGTCATAGACTGAGGGGTGACCTTACAGAGGTTTACAAAATTATGAGGGGCATAGATGGGATAAACAGACAAAGACTTTTCCCTGGGGTGGAGGAGTCCAGAACTAGAGGGCATAGGTTTAGGGTGAGAGCGGAAAGATATAAAAGAGAGCTAAGGCGTAAATTTTCCACACAGAGGGTGGTACATGTATGGAATGAGCTGCCAGAGGAAGTGGTGGGGGCTGGTACAATTGCAACATTTAAAAGGCATCTGGATGGGTATATGAATAGGAAGGGTTTGGAGGGATATGGGCCGGGTGCTGGCAGGTGGGACTAGATTGGGTTGGGATATCTGGTCGGCATGGATGGGTTGGACCGAAGGGTCTGTTTCCATGCTGTACCTCTCTATGACTCTATGACCCTATGAATGCTTGCTCAGACACCAGGAGAACCTCTATTCTGTAAATAGTTTACAAATGATGCCATTCCTAAAGGGGGAACAGGTTCTCAGTTTCTCACCTCATCGACACTGTCTCACCTGCCACAGCACAGCATTACTTCTCTCTGCTGGGCAGTGGGATCCAGCTGAATTTTAACCCCGAAGGGGAACTGGAACCCCCAACATGCTGGCATCAAAAGTGAGAGTGCAGCCACATGAGCTGCTGCTGATAGTTCCAAATACAGTTCCCGTGTGTCACTTCGACTTGATGCTGACTTGCTTCTTCTCTGACAACTCAATCAGATCATATCAGGAAATGGCTGCAGGCAATATTTACAGATATTTCATTGTCCAACTGATCTCCACTCTATCCCCAATATCGGTCCGAAATCTGGACACAACAGTCACGGACTGAATTTAAAATTCCATCTGCTAGAAAAATGCAAATTCTCCATCAATCAAACATTGTTTTAATTTTGCAGGGATTATTGGAGTTGTTCCAATGCTTCTGCATGATGTGGTTAGTATTTTTTGTACCTCCACATTTTCTAACTACAGTGCAAACCATTGGATTTGTTCAGAAATGATGAAGAAACAAATGGAGTACATTTTATCAATTACAGTTTTCCAGAGTGAGATAATAAACAAACATTGTTTACATCACACTTACCGGTGCTATTGGCCTGTATCCTGTAACTGCAGTTCTTCTCTCTTACATTGCTGACTGACACATGAACAATTTCACTGGGTTTTGTTCCCTGAGTATTTGAGGCTGTGCAGTAATATTGATGATGTTTCCATGTGAAGGATTGACAATGTAGATCCAGTTTATTGGTGTAAGAGATCATTGAATCTTGAGATGGGGTCTTCTCAGACCATGCGTAGTGAATGGGGAGGGATCCCCGGGCAGACTCACAGGAGACTGTCACTGAACCCCCAGACCATGAGATATTTGGTTGGGATAAAAATCGAAGCTCAGGAACAGAGACGGCTTCTGTGAGAAAGAAACAATTATTGAGAGATCAAAAATCAAATATCCCCCAACACTTTGTCACTTTTCTTCCTGGATAAAACATTGATAAGATATATCAGCAGAGAGTATTTTTTTTGAAGGATCAATGAGACATTTACCTTCAGAGATGTGCAGATTTACATTAAACATGAGGTCATAGTAAATACCAGGAATCTCAATCCCACAGCTGTATCGTCCGGCATCCCTCCATTGAAGATTTTTCATTGTAACAAGAAATATTCCTTGTGTTTTGTGATCAGTGATCGATATTCTCCCATTTGGCCAATTTGTCGATGCTATAACCTGACACTGATGAGTCCATCCATGACACCAATATTTCATGTGTGACTGATACCACCGTGCTTTGTAGTGACAAGATATTGTGATCGCTCTTCCCAAAATTCCCGTTACATCTTTCTCTGCCCATAAAGCATCTGAAATTGAGGAGAAACGAATTGATAAATTTGACTGGAATGAATTCCTGAGTATAAACAGATACATTTTAATCAGCTCCATTCCATCGAGTTCATGATGAAGGCAATCCTTTGTCACAGCCTCAGGCTGTTCTAAATTCCCAGGATGGGAAAAATTTCTGGGTGTAAGAGCTGCTCCTTTTTTTGAGGTATTTTAGGTGTTGGGGGTGATTTCCTCGAATTCCAGAAGCAGCAATTATTGTTTTATATGCTGTTGCATTGTTTTGGAACATTGGAAAAGAAAATGAAAACAACAGCAGTTTAAAAGGGAGAAGAGCAGACAATGGAAGCACATGGTGAGGACAGTGCAGGAGAGAGAGAGAGAGAGAGAGAGAGAGAGAATCTGCACAGTTACTGCCTTTGCTGTTTGAATTTGTGTATCGCTGGACATCGGAGTGCATCTGGGAAAATTAACAAACAGTGAAATTCACAAGTAATCTTGGAGGAACTGTTGGGCAAAGTTCACAGCACAGAATCAGATAAGTTAATCGTTGTTTTAAGTCTGTCCAAGAGAAAGGCTGCAGTAGTGGGTACAGTGGATTCTTTCTTGATTATATGTTTTTGGAGATAAGTCTCTTGATTAAACTTAAAATATAAGCCATAGCTATTAATTTAACCTGGTGCAGTGTTTGTAGAGGAATAAGACGGTGTTATTTTCTGGGTCTGTAGATTGTGAAGGAGCAAAAATGGCCTTTGCAGTGATATGTACTTCTTGTCAGATGTGGGAGTTTAAAGAGAGTTTAAGGGTTACTGTGGATTATATCTACTATAAATGCTGTTGGATGCCAATCTTATCAGATCGAGTGGATTCGTTGGAGAGACCGATAGAAGCGATGATGAATTTGCAACAGCAACACTATGTGATGGATTGCAGTTATAGAAAGGGGGGAAGTCTCAGATACAGTCACATAGATGGGTTTACTCCAGGAAGGGTAAGAGAGGTAGGCAGCTAGAGCAGGATTCATTTGTGGATATACCCATTTCAAACAGGTATGCTGTTTTGGAAAATGTTGGGGGTGATGGATTCTCAGGAGAATGTAGCACAAACAGCCAAGTTTCTGGTATTGAGGCTGGTTCTAATGCAACGAGGGGTACGTCGGCTTCCAAGATATCAATTGTGTTAGGGGATTCTGTAGTCAAAGGTACAGACAGACGTTTCTGTGGCCAGCAGAGAAAAAGCAGAATGGTGTGTTGTTTCCCTGGTGCCAGGATCAAGGATGTCTCAGAGAGGGTGCAGAATGTTCTCATGGGGGAGAGGGGCCAGCAGGAGGTCATTGTCCACATTGGAACCAACGACATTGGAAGGGAAAAGATTGAGATTCTGAAGGAGATTACAGAGAGTTAGGCAGAAATTTAAAAAGGAGGTCCTCAAGGGTAGTAATAAGTGGATAACTCCCAGTGCTACAAGCTAGTGAGGGCAGGAATAGGAGGATAGAGCAGATGAATGTATGGCTGAGGAGCTGGTGTATGGGAGAAGGGTTCACATTTTTGGATCATTGGAATCTCTTTTGGGGGAGAGGTGACCTGTACAAAAGGACGGATTGCACTTAAATTGGAAGGGGATGAATATACTGGCAGGGAGATTTGCTAGAACTGCTTGGGAGGATTTAAACTAGTGAGGTGGGGGGGTGGGGGGGGGGTGGGTGGGACCCAGGGAGATAGTGGGGAAAGGGATTGATCTGAGACGGGTACAGCTGAGAACAGAAGTGAGTCAAACAGTCAGGGCAGGCAGGGACAAGGTAGGACTAATAAATGAAACTGCATTTATTTCAATGCAAGGGGCCCAACAGGGAAGGCAGATGAACTCAGGGCATGGGTAGGAACATGGGACTGGGATATCATAGCAATTACGGAAACATGGTTCAGGGATGGGCAGGACTGGCAGCTTAATGTTCCAGGATACAAATGCTACAGGAAGGATAGAAAGGGAGGCAAGAGAGGAGGGGGAGTGGCATTTTTGATTAGGGATAGCATTACAGCTGTGCTAAGGGAGGATATTCCTGGATATACATTCAGGGATGTTATTTGGGTGGAACTGAGAAATAAGAAAGGGATGATCATCTTATTGGGATTGTATTAGAGACCCCCCAGTAGTCAGAGGGAAATTGAGAAAGAAACTTGTTGGAAGATCTCAGCTTTCTGTAAGAATAATAGGGTGGTTATGGTAGGGGATTTGAACTTTCCAAACATCGACTGGCACTGCCATAGTGTTAAAGATTTAGATGGAGAGGAATTTGTTCAGTGTGTACAAGAATATTTTCTGATTCAGTATGTGGATGTACCTACTAGAGAAGGTGCAAAACTTGACCTACTCTTGGGAAATAAGGCAGGGGCAGGTGACTGAGGTGTCAGTGGGGGAGCACTTTGGGGCCAGCGACCATAATTCTATTCGTTTAAAAATAGTGATGGAAAAGGATGGACCAAAAGTTGAAGTTCTAAATTGGAGAAAGGCCAATTTTGACAGTATTAGGCAAGAACTTTCAAAAGCTGATTGGAGGCAGATGTTCGCAGGTAAAGGGACAGCTGGAAACTGGAAAGCCTTCAGAAAAGAGATAACAAGAATCCAGAGAAAGTACATACCTATCAGGATGAAAGGGAATTCTGGATGACTAAAGAAATTGAGGGTTTGATTAAGAAAAAGAAGGAAGCCGATATCAGGTATATACAGGAGAGATCGAGTGAATCCTCAGAAGAGTATAAAAGCAGCAGGAGTATACTTAAGAGGGAAATCAGGAGGGCAAAAAGGGGACATGAGATAGCTTTGGCAAATAGAATTAAGGAGCATCCAAAGGGGCTTTACAAATATATTAAGGACAGAAGGATAACTAGGGAGAGAATAGGGCCCCTCAAACATCAGCAAGGCGGCCTTTGTGTGGAGCTTCAGAAAATGGGGTAGATACTAAATGAATATTTTGCACCAGTATTTACTGTGGAAAAGCATATGGAAGATATAGACTGTAGGGAAATAGATGGTGACATCTTGCAAAATGTCCAGATTACAGAGAAGGAAGTGCTGGATGTCTTGAAAAGGTTAAAGGTGGATAAATCCCCAGGACCTGATCAGGTGTACCCGAGAACTCTGCAGAAAGCTAGAGAAATGATTGCTGGGCCTCTTGCTGAGATATTTGTATCATCGATAGTCACAGGTGAGGTGCCGGAAGACTGGAGGTTGTCAAACGTGGTGCCACTGTTTAAGAAGGGTGGTAAGGACAAGCCTGGGAACTATAGACCAGTGATCCAGACCTCGGTGGTGGGCAAGTTGTTGGAGGGAATCCTGAGGGACAGGATGTACATGTATTTGGAAAGGCCAGGACTGATTAGGGGTAGTCAACATGGCTTTGTGCGTGGGAAATCATGTCTCACATACTTGATTGAGTTTTTTGAAGAAGTAACAAAGAAGATTGATGAGGGCAGAGCAGTAAATGTGATCTATATCAACTTCAGTAAGGCGTTCAACAAGGTTCCCCATGGGAGACTGATTAGCAAGGTTAGATCTCATGGAATACAGGGAGAACTAGCCATTTGGATACAGAACTGGCCCAAAGGGAGAAGACAGAGAGTGGTGGTGGAGGGTTGTTTTTCAGACTGGAGGCCTGTGACCAAAGGAGTGCCACAAGGATCGGTGCCGGGCCTCTACTTTTTGTCATTTACATAAGTCATTTGGATACGAGCATAAGAGGTACAATTAGTAAGTTTGCAGATGACACCAAAATTGGAGGTGTAATGGACAGCGAAGAGGGCTACCTCAGATTACAACAGGATCTTGACCAGATGGGCCAATGGGCTGAGAAGTGGCAGATGGAGTTTAATTCAGATAAGTGCGAGGTGCTGCATTTTGGGAAAGCAAATCTTAGCAGGACTTATACACTTAATGGTAATTTCCTCGGGAGTGTTGCTGAACAAAGAGACTTGGAGTGCAGTTTCATAGCTCCTTGAAAGTGGAGTCACAGGTAGGTAGGATAGTGAAGAAGGCATTTGGTATGCTTTCCTTTATTGGTCAGAGTACTGAGTACAGGAGTTGGGAGGTCATGTTGCAGCTGTGCTGGACATTGGTTAGGCCACTGTTGGAATATTGTGTGCAATTCGGGTCTCCTTCCTACCGGAAAGATGTTGTGAAACTTGAAAGGGTTCAGAAAAGATTTACAAGGGTGTTGCCAGGGTTGGAGGATCTGAGCTACAGGGAGAGGCTGAACAGTCTGGGGCTGTTATTCCTTGAGTGTCGGAGGCTGAGGGGTGACCTTATAGAGGTTTCTAAAATTCTGAGGAGCATGGATAGGATAAATATACAAAGTCTTTTCCCTGGGGTTGCGGAGTCCAGAACTAGAGGGTATAGGTTTATGGTGAGAGGGGAAAGGTATAAAAGGGGCAACGTTTTCACGCAGAGGGTGGTATGTGTATGGAATGAGCTACCAGAGAATGCAGTGGAGGCTGGTACAATTGCAACATTTAAGAGCCATTTGGATGGGTATATGAATAGGAAGGGTTTGGAGGGATATGGGCTGGGTGCTGGCAGGTGGGACTAGATTGCGTTGGGATATCTGGTTGGCATGGACGGGTTGGACCGAAGGGTCTGCTTCCATGCTGTATATCTCTATGACTCAATGAATGATTGAAACAGTCGGGATATTTTCTTACCCCACTGGTTGAGCTTTGGGACAATCTTGAAATTGGGTTTGTGCTGCCCGCTGTGGGCTCCAACTCCACCGCGTGTGACATCATCGAAATGTTGTCCCCCTGGAGAGCAGCCTGAGTGACAGGCCTGGATTGGAGTCGGCTGGGGATCAGTGTGAAGGAGGGTACAGGTGCTGAAGGGTCCTTACTCCGACCGGAGAAGGAGGGTTTCATCCAGGGAGGAGAGGGGAGTGTGTGGAGACTCATGGTGGGGTCAGGGGCTGCATTTTCAGGGCTCAACGTGGAGATATAACAGGTGACCCAGGAAGATGATGTGAGTCCTCAAATGGGAGAGCAAGAGAATTGGAGTTCAGTAAGGGACAGTTCATGATGGGAGAGAGAGACCATGTGCAGGACCTTGAGGGCAGTAAAGGCAGGATGATTTGTCATCACACATTGTTGTCAGTGTAAGGAGTGTAAAAGAACATAAATAATTTACTGACTGAACCAGAACATTTTTCATGAGATAGTGCTTAAATTGCTGCCATGTTGTTTCCTGGTGTGGAAGCGGAGTAGCCTGTTGATGACTGGGGAGACCTTACTTCAATAAATACCAGACCAACAATCTTGGTGGGAGAACCACCCTTTTTGTGGAGAACAATTCTTGAGTAAAACGACAGAATGGAATTGAAATCTAATGTGGAGAGGAGAAGAGAAAGGCATTCAGTTCATGAATATGTAAAGCTGACCAAAGTCAGGAGAAAGAGACCTCATTGGAAAAAGGAAGCCTTGAATGAAAGAGAGTTGTGAAAACAGAGAGATTCATGCTTCAGGTTTCTGCCCGTGAAGTATTCTACATAAAGTTGGTGGGCTCGAGCCACAAAATATTTCAGGAAGTTTTCATGTAACAGTATTCACGGAGTAGTAGCCTAGAGTAATGCGACACTGGGAATTTTAATCTTGAGTGTTTGACAATTTCTTGCTCATAAATGGAGAGATTGCAATGATGAACAATAGTTTTAGTGTTACATTGTAATGTGTCAATCAGTGGGATTGAAAGAGAGTCAGCGACTTGATTCACGTTAACGACTGAAATGTAAAAGGCTTTTTCTGTGTAGAGCAATATAAGCCAACCATCTACTTTGCAACTGAGCCTCACAAAACAATATTTAATCAACTCAAGGTGTTTCCCTTGAAGGCTTATTACAACTCCAATTTTCAGTGTATATTCAACATTAAAATCATTGGAAAAATTAAAATAATTGTGCTGCTTTTTTCACTCTAACGAAACATTATTTGGACCATTTTTATTTAATTCAGAATTAATAAAGCTGCTCACAAGTATTTGGGAACTCTGTCACATGGGATTACAATACGTTCAGTAAAAGATATATTTGTGGTGTTGTTCAGGTATTTTTATATTTATTCTTTTAAACTTCCAAGACTTCCATATTTAGAGACACATGGAGCAGACAAAATACATGCTGTGTCTGTTTTCTACAGCTTGTCACTTGCCTGAAGCCAGTTGCTGTAATGTGAGGGGTGTCACTCTGCATTGTGTAAGGCTGACCTGGAACCTCACCCAGTCATGTTCCCTGCACTGGGCATGTTAGATGGATTTGCAGATTGGTAATGAACATGTTTGACTTTGTGAGAATGCACATGCTTTTGCAAAATGTGCTGGAGTGAGAATCAAACTCTCAGCATTTATCACAGCAATAACAATGTTACCCATTGTGTCACAAGCTCTCACTTTATCTGATTATGTATCTTCAAATGTTTAAACATTTCTACTGTATAAACCACATAGTGGTTATCTGATCTCTTGGAAGCCGACGTACCCCTTGTTGCATTAGAACCAGCCTCAATACCAGAAACTTGGCTGTTTGTGCGACATTCTCCTGAGAATCCATCACCCCCTACATTTCCCAAAACAGCATACCTGTTTGAAATGGGTATATCCACAAAAGAATCCTGCTCTAGTTGCCTACCTCTCTTACCCTTCCTGGAGTTAACCCATCTATGTGACTGCATCTGTGACTTTCCCCCCTTTCTATAACTGCAATAACCACAAACATTGATTATCTGAATATACAACTCAAATGGTCACTCACCACCGGGAATGGAACAAATGAGGAGAATCAAAATCCACATCGTTTTATTCTCAAAGATCAGTTTAGTTCTTGATGTCAGTCCCCCAGCTCTTGTTTCTCACATTGAAATAAGTGTGTAACGCAATATCTACAAGAAGTTAAATGAGGAACAGGATATGCGAAGCCAGCTTGTGAAACTACAGTAAACCAGAGGGTGAAAGTTCACCGTGAAGACATTTTTTTGATCGGTTGTGTTTAACATAATTCTGAATTCTGAACCGACAGAGAGAAAATTCAGGGGGAAGCGAATTGTGATTGAGTAACTGGGAGTGAGCTCTAGTTCCTCACAAAACAATATTTAATGAACTGCACTTCAAAAATAAAAGAAATAAAAGCAAACTCAAGATGTTTTGTTTGAGGGCTTATGACCACTCCAGTTTTCAGTCTGTATTCAACATTGAAGACATTGGAAAAGTTATAATAATTTATTCCACACACGAACCACTCTCTGTGCAAAACATTTGCCTCACTTTCTCCGAAACAATTGCCCTCTTCTCACCTTAAAAACATGCCCCCAGGTTTTGAACAGACACCCGAGGAATAAGATCTTTTCCGTGCCGCTCATGATCTCATAAACCTCAAAAAGGTCACCACTCAGCCTTCTCCACTCCAGTGAAAAAGGCCCCAGAGTTTCCGGTCTATTTTTATTTCTAAACCCTCATTTCCTGGCAACTATCAACATTACATTATTTCAAAGGACAGTCGTGGAGTTGCCTCATCTCCTGGTCCAAAATTCTCACCAACTAGTGTCACGATCTGGTCATTATCAGATTGTTCCTTGCAGGAGCTTGCCGTCACAAATTAACTGCTGTGGTTCCTAAAATGGAACAGACATGACAGTTCAAACAGTCTGCATAGACTGGAAATGGTTGGACCTGTTCCAAGGTGAGGATCCCTCTGGTGAACCGACTGACATGGGGCTTTGTATTCACCAGGACATGGTTGATGATGAGTCAGTCTGGTGAACCAAGCTGGGTTTCACCTTTGAGAAGATCAAAGGGACTGACACCCTTCACCAACCGTGCTCATCCCCAGCCCCAATGCTGAAGGCAGTGCCCCCACCTTAACCCTTAATATGGAAGGAGAATCACTGGAGTCATTACCCAGAGACTGAACCAACGAGGACCATCGCAATTCTCTGTCTGGGAAAGAGAAACAATACGTTGGGTAAACTCCTGAAGAACATTTGAAAACATTTGAGGGTTAATACCCCAATGGGGACGAAACCCCTCTGCTGTCAGGTCACCATTGTCTGAGTGTCAGAAACAGAGAGCAGAGATCCCCCAGCCCCAGAATGACATGGACACTGTAGAATCAGTTGGAAAAATAGACCAGATTGTAAAATTAGATTCTGTGATGAAACAGTGAAGGCAGCAGTTATTAACAAAGTGAAGAATATCTGATCTAATTGTCTGGGATCCTGTAAAGTGACTTGCTCAGTGTCAAAGCCATATCCTGGTAGACAGGCACTCAGCAGTTTTTAAAAGACCCAGGATGTTTCCTTCCCAGAGATTGTGATCAAAGGGCTGCGTCTGAAACCTCTCAGTACAGCCTTGAATGACCCAGAGTGTACCACCCACAATATCCTGTTGATTAACACTGATGTGGGCTGTAAGAAAACTGTCCCCACCCTGCCTTTCCAGAAAGCCTGTCCACTGAACATTTCTGTCAGTGTCTGTGCAAACGTGGCTGCAGACATATTGCTACAGGTGACACAGTTCTCCCTCTTTACTGAGCTGTAGACAATGGGTGCCAGGAGGGTGTTACAGTGTCTGCAGGTATGGGTTGTGGTTTCACAATGGGCTTTCCCCACAGGCTCTGGGGTTTTTACCAGTGACAGAGGAGGCCAATCCCAAGTGTCTACTCAGCTTTTTGAAAGCCTTTGGAAGAGTTGTGTAATGTCCCTGCTGTAACAGTTAGTGGCATATTCCTGGACTCCTGAGCTATTTGTCATACAGTTCCTGGACAATATAAAATGCTCAGTGCTGAAGGAACGTTAGGAACAGTTTATAGCACAGTATAATTGATAACTCTTCTTCTAGTCCTTTGGAATCTCCCCTGTAGATTAATCGATAAAGCTTCTCTCCCCTTTCACCTGTCCTCTTTGTGATTCATAACCTACATCCCACTCAGGCCGGACCCCGATACATCTGTCCACTGTTTGTTCCATCCACATCCAACAATGTCCTTCAAATGGACCAGGACCCACAACATTAGCCTCCAGCAAGTGCTGTACCAGGGCAGCTCTCTCTCCAATTTGCAGACAAAAGCTACTAACACTTATTCTCTTTGTACATCCATGGGTATCTATCACCCATCTGCCTTGACAATATTCACACATTTTTTGTATAGTGTGAAAACACAATGAACATCAAAACATCAACAAGTGCGGAAACTTGTTTTTTACATCTCAAGTTCTCAAAAATGGAGAGCACAGTGTCTCAGTGGTTAGCACTGATGCCTCACAGTCACTTGACCTGGGTTCAGTTCAAACCCTGGGTGACTGTCTGTGTGTATTTTGCACGATTTCCTCTGTCTGTTTGGGTTTACTCCAGGTGCTACAGTTTTTTCCCATTTTCTACCAATGTGCAGGTTCGGCAGAATGGTCATGCTGAATTGCCCATAATGTCCAGGGATGTACAGGTTCGGTGGGTTAGCCATGGGAAGTGTGTGGCTATGGTAACAGAGTGGGGTTCTGGGTCTGGTGGGATGCTCTTCAACTGGCTGGTGCAGACCAGATGGGCCAAATGGCCTCCTTCTACACTGCCAGGATTCTAGAATTCTCAGTTACATTCCTCATTGACCATGAACCTGTTTGAGGGTTTAATGAAATGGGCACAAACTGAATGTGTGTTCATTCACAATGAACCATTCACACACAGCTTGCTGCAGACAGAAACATTTTAAGAAATAAAGCAATTTTGGGAGGAAATCTATTTTACCAGATTCAAATTTTAATTTAATAAAATTTTAAAATTATTCAATTCCATTGATGTTAATTTAGATTGTAATGTTTGGGATAAATGTTCACATTGTTTCAGAGTGAGAAGTGGATTTGCAGCTTTTTAAAAACAGTGAGCTGAGAAGGACATTCATTTCTTTCAAAGCCTTGCCTTGTCAGTGTGTTTGCGAATATTGCAAGTTGCATTCACATAGCACCTTTAAAGATGTAAAGCTGGATCTGAGAGATGGATGTGTGTAAGTTGGAAGATTCAAAGCCGGATAGTATGGTGTTGGAAACATTGAGTGTGAAACTAACAACATCGTGGATGAGAGCTGTGTTGGACAGGGAGATGGGTGGAGTCAGTGGCTGAGGAAAGGTGATTGTGCTGGGATAGAGAAAGTGGCTTCAATCTTCATAACTGTCAGGTGTACATTTATTGAAGCTGTGAAAATGCCCAGACAAGCACAATCGCAGCAGCTAGGTGTGTCAGAGACAGTCCTTAAACTGGATCAATGGGGATCGAGACATCAACCATCACTATCAATCCCGAGCCGTATGTCTAGCTGTCTCCTTGGAGAGGTGAGCAACTGTCATTCAGACTCAGGCTCAGCACTCACTGTCTGCTGGATATGAGCCACTGGTAAGAAGATTCAGGATGTGGAGGGGCTGCTGTTGGACTGGGGTGGACAAAGTTGGAAATCACACAACACCAGGTTATAGTCCAAGAGGTTTATTTGAAAATACAAGCATTCAGAGCACTACTCCTTTGTCAGGGAGTCAGTGGGGCAGGATACATAGGGCACAGGATTTAAAAGTAAAAGATCAAAGTGTCACACAACGAATGCAATGTGTTAGAGAAACCTAGATTGCCTTGAAGTCTGTAATCACGTAGAATGGGGATGCAGGTTTCCATTGATTAATATGTAAATCCCAGAATTTCTCTCAAGTCACTGTCCCGATATATCTTAAGGTTTTATCACTGAATAAAAAAGTGACATCTCAGCTCAGACACTGTATTACAGGGATGAGGTGAGAGTGTGTGTCCAACGTGGTTTTGTTTTGAATGTAGAAATTTATAAAATGTCACATTAATTCACTGCCGTTAAATTGTGTGCTTGCTGAACAAATAGAAATTATCTACAAATACAAATTTGCAATTGCAGTTCACCCCATAGACTTATATATGTCTGTGTGTTTGTGTGTAGCAGGGGGAGAGTGGGGGAGAGAGACATAGGGATGATGTGCGTGAGTGAGAGAGGGAGAGTGTGAAAATTCAGGGGAAATATTGTCCATGTCATATCTCCATTATGATGCCCCAAGTGTGTATCCTCACTCAAATGTCATCGACACCACCAAGGAGACTCGCACATTGCAGACTATCACCTCACAGACTGACAATTCAGTGTATGACCACTGGAACTGAGAATTGCTGTCTTCAACTCATAGCCATGCAGTGCATTACAGAAATAGCAAACCCAAGGGGCACTTTAAAACGAACTTGTCTGATTACATTCGTCTCGTTAACAAGACCCTGAGGATGAAAAGCGTTGTGGTCAATGATTGCTTGAGGCCATCACCTGTAGTGTTTATTTCTGGACAATGAGTGACCTGTTGTTGAAGTGTGATTTGATGCCAGTGATAGGACTGAATCAGTGGATGCATGGTGGATGCAATTGCCCTGAATAGGTTTCAAAATCATGGAATTTTTTACTCCAACATACGCCATCCCCCTCCCCATCCAAAATATGTATAACTGACTCCACCCACACTCTGCAATTGGGTGTCAGTCATTTTACACAGTTATTGAGCAGCGACTGGGTCGGGATGGGTGAAGTGTCAACCGAGTGTTTTTGTGAGAAAAGCAGAAATTGCTGGAGAAACACAGCAGGTCTGGCAGTGTCTGTGGAGCAAAAGCAGAATTACTGTTTTGGGTCTGTTGACCATACTTCAGAACTATTAGTAGCTGCGATAAGGTGCTCCATGTGTTGCAGACACCGGGAGTGGGGTGTTTCTGTGAATTAACAACAGACTCTACCTGTGGTGCAGAATGATCCTTCTTCCTCTCTTTATTGTTGCTGTTCCCGTGGATCCAATGACCTTTTGTCATCTCATCGTTTCTGTTCACTCTCTCTCTATAGCCATTATGTCCCTAATTTCCCATCAGAGCCATGTCTTTCAGAATTGCAAATCCCTTATTGGCCCTAACCCTCCACAATTTATTTCAATGTAAGAGGCCTAACAGGGAAGGCAGAGGAACTCAGGGCATGGTTAGGAACAGTGGACTAGAATATCAGAGCAAGTACAGAAATGTGTCCCAGGGATGGACAGGACTGGTAGCTTAATATTCCAGGATACAAGTGTTACAGAAAGGACAGAAAAGGAAGCAAGAGAGGAGGGGGAGTGATGTTTTGAGAAAGGATCCAGCTGTACTGAAGGAGGTTGTTCCCAGAAACACATCCTGAGAAGTTATTTGGGTGGAACTGAGAAATAAGAAAGGGATGATCACCTGTTGGGATTTTATTATTGACCCCCTAATAGTCGGTGGGAAATTGAGAAACAAACTTGTAAGGAGATCTCAGTTATCTGTAAGAATAATAGAGTGGTTATGGTAGGGGAATTTAATTCTCCAAACATAGACTGGAACTGTCGTAGTGTTAAGGGTTTCGATGGAGAGGAATCTGTTCAATGTGTACAAGAAAAATTGCTGATTTAGTATGTGGATATACCTACTGGAGAAGGTACAAAACGTGACCTACTCTTGGGAAATTAGGCAGGACAGGTAACTGAGGTGTCAGTGGGGGAACACTTTGGGGCCAGCGACCATAATTCTATTAGTTTTAAAATAGTGATGGAAAAGGATAGACCAGATCTAAAAATTGAAGTTCTATATTGGAGAAAGGCCAATTTTGACGGCATTAGGCAAGAACTTTCGAAAGCTGATTAGGGGCAGATGTTCACAGGTAAAGAGACGGCTGGAAAATGGGAAGTCTTCAGAAATGAGATAACGAGAGTCCAGAGAAAGTCTATTCCTGTCAGGGTGAAAGGAAAGACTGGTAGGTGTAGGGAATGCTGGATGACTAAAGAAATTGAGGGTTTGGTTTAGAAAAAGAAGGAAGCATATGTCAGGTATAGACAGGATAGTTTGAGTGAATCCTGAGAAGAGTATAAAACAGTCGGAGTATACTGAACAGAGAAATCAGGAGGGCAATAAAGTGGACATGAGATAGCTCTGGCAAATAGAATTAAGGAGAATTCAAAGGGTTTTTACAAATAGTTGAAGGAAAAAAGTGTAAATAGGGAGAGAATAGGGACCCCTCAGAAAACGAACAGGAAATGACATCACCACAAACCCCAGGAACCCCATCCAGGAGAAAGATATAAATAGAGAGCAGGAGACAACAGCTTCGCTTCACTTGGAGGTCACCACTGATGATGTTACCTCGCCAGGTAATGAAATGTCTGGGTATCAAACCTACAGCTCAGCGAGCAAACCTACACCCTAGAATAGGGACCCTCAAAGATCAGCAAGGCTCCCTTTGTTTAGATTAGATTACTTACAGTGTGGAAACAGGCCCTTCGGTCCAACAAGTCCACACCGATGCACAACCCACCCAGACCCATTCCCCTATACCTAACACTACAGGCAATTTAGCATTGCCAATTCACCTAACCTGCACATTTTTGGACTGTGGGAGTAAACCAGAGCACCCGGAGGAAACCCACGTAGACACGGGGAGAATGTGCAAACTCCACACAGTCAGTCACCTGAGGCGGGAATTGAACCCGCGTCTCTAGCGCAGTGAGGCAGCAGTGCTAACCACTGTGTCACCGGTCCACTGTGTGGAGCTGCAGGAGATGGGGGAGATTCGAAATGATGTCGTGGTTCTGTTCGCCGAGCTGGGAATTTGTGTTGCAGACGTTTCGTCCCCTGTCTAGGTGACATCCTCAGTGCTTGGGAGCCTCCTGTGAAGCGCTTCTCTGATCTTTCCTCCGGCATTTGGAGTGGTTTGAATCTGCCGCTTCCGGTTGTCAGTTCCAGCTGTCCGCTGCAGTGGTCGGTATATAAGCACATCGACCTGGACCCAGTGGTGGGCAAGTTGTTGGAGGGAGTCCTGAGGGACAGGATGTACATGTATTTGGAAAGGCAAGGACTGATCAGGGATCATCAACATGGCATTGAGCGTATGAAATCATATCTCAAAACTTGATTGAGATTTTTGAGGAAGTAACAAAGAAGTTTGATGAGGGCAGAGAGGTATATGTGATCTGCATGGACTTCAGTAAGGCATACGACAAGGTCCCCCATGGGAGACTGATTAGCAAGGTTAGCTCTCATGGAATACAGGGAGAACTAGCGATTTGAATACAGAAATAGGTCAAAGGTCGAAGACAGAGGATGGTGGTAGAGTGTTGTTTTTCAGACTGGAGGTCTGTGACCAGTGGAGTGCCACAAGGATTGGAGCTGGAACAACTACTTTTCATCATTTATCTCAATGAGTTGGATGTGAGCCTAATAGGGAGAGTTAGTAAGTTTGCTGATGACGCCAAAATTGGAGGTGTAGTGGCCAGCGAAGAGGCTTACCTCAGATTACCCCAGGGTCTTGATCAGATGGGCCAATAGACTGAGAAGTAGCAGATGGAGTTCAATCTAAATAAACGTGAGGTGCTGCATTTTGGGAAAGCAAACCTTAGCAGGACTTATACGCTTTATGGTAAGGTCCTAGGGAGGGTTGCTGAACGAAGAGACTTTGGAGTGCAGGTTCATAACTCCTTGAAAGTGGAGTCGCAGGTAGATAGGATAGTGAAGAAGGTGTTTGGTATGCTTTCCTTTATTGGTCAGAGTATTGAGTACAGGAGTTGGGAGGTCATGTTACACCTGTGCTGGACTTTGGTTAGCCCACTGTTGGAATATTGTATGTACGATGTTGTGAAACTGGAAAGGGTTCAGAAAAGATTTACGAGGATGTTGTCTGGGTTGGAGGCTTTGAGCTATGGGGAGAGATTGAATAGGCAAGGCTGTTTTCCCTGGAGCGTCGGAGACTAAGGGGTGATCTTATAGAGGTTTACAAAATCATGAGGGGCATGGATAGGATAAATAGACACTGTCTTTTTCCTGGGGTGGGGGAGTACAGAACTAGAGGGTATAGGTTTAGGGTGAGAGGGGAACGATATAAAAGAGAACTAAGAGGCAACATTTTCAGGCAGAGGATGGTGAATGTTTGGACTGATTGCCAGAGGAAGTGGTGCAGGCAAGTACAATTACAACATTTAAAAGGCATCTGGATGGTTATATGAATAGGAAGGGTTTGAAAGGGATTTGGGCCAGGTTCTGGCTGGTAGCAGTAGATTGGGTTTGGATATCTGTTTGGCATGGCAGAGTTAGACCGAAGGGTCTGTTTCCATGCTGCAGATCTCTGTGACTCTATGACTCCATGTGAGGGACAATATGACAGTGACCTGGGAATATGCCATTTCCTTTTGCTCTCTGGCGCCTCCTATGTTCTCTGACCGCCCCAGAAAAGGGGATTTGATGCTGTATTTCCTCTTTAGATCAGAGTCCTGTTTCTTTGTTTACATATTTATTAATGTATGCATGGGTGCTGTACATACCAATAAATGCTGAATAAATCAATTCGTTTGAATAGCAACAAATGTATTTTATTATTTCAACAGATAACAAGGTTCCACCCAATGAAACTATTACACACTAACTCACTTGTCTCTCGACCCAACAGCATTTACATTGTCTTCATTGCAAATTAGGACACATGATTATATTATCCAATGAGATTTAAACAAGGGCATGAACAGGGAGGTCTTTTTCCTCAATGGGGGTATCCAGAACTAGAGGGCATAGGTTGAAGGTGAGAGGGAAAAGATTTCAAAAGGACCTGAGGAGTAACTTGTTCACACAGAGGGTGGAACGTGTATGAAACGATTTGCCAGACGAAATGGTGGAGGCTGGTACAATGACAGCATTTAACATCATGGAGAGAGATGAGGCAGGACCAGAGTAGGCCATTCAGCCCTTTTGAGTCTCCCTCAGCATTCACCTGGATCATGGCAGACCTTCCACCTGAACACTATTTTTTTGCACTACCACCCCATGTCCCTCCCTACCTTTATTACCCAGAACATAATTGATCTCTGTTTTGAATATACTCAAGGCTGGACTCTCCAGAGCTCTCTGGGGCAGAGAATTCCAACAAACCATCACCCTCTGAGTGAAGAAATTCCTGCTCATCTCAGTCCCAAATGGTCAACCCATTCTTCTCAAACGGTGTCTCCTGCTTCGAAACCCCTCCAGCCAGGGCCACCTCATTGATGGGGAACTTAGAGTGCTCAAAATCATTCGGGTAAAGGCCATGATGCTCACCTAATGTTTTTGTGTAAACATTGTAACTGAAACAGAACAAATCACCAGGAGAGTGAAGAGTACCCAGCGTATCACATCCCAGACAACGCAACTGTGTAAAACAGAAGAAATACAAAATCATTTGAAGGAAACAAGACTGCTTGATGCTTTAAACATTTATCCCCTATTCACACTGCAGTATATTGTAGCAAAATAAAGCAGCACAGCTCAGGGATTTAAGTGGGAAAATTAAATTCCAGTTTAACTAATGAATGACATGAACAATATAGAGAGGCCAAATGTAGCACGTTTCAGTAATACATCCTGTAATTCTCAGCATCTTGTTATCAATCAGGATTATTAGATGTGGATGTAGCTACAAGAGCACTGCAGTCTGGTGCATTATTCTAGTGGGTGAGATGTCTCTTCAGTCAGTGAGGAACTCAGAATATCATCATCCCACACTGCTCCTTGTACCTTCTAACAGGCAAGGCTTAACCAGCTGGAACCAGACAGCCTCCCTCACTCTCAGTTTGGGAATAATGTTTAACATGAGAGAATCGAGGAGGAGAAAATGGTAGAGAATGTAATGTCCCCGGCAATGACACACCAGACGCCCTGGCTCAACAAAATCTGTCACTTCTTTGAAATATACAACACCGTGAGCTTGGATGAATAATGAAGCATTTAACCTGGGAGGTGGCAGACAGAGAATTGGCATTTCCTGTTACGAATGTCCAAAAATGTAAATAGCAACACTGTAAATGTAATGACTTGGAAATTGAACCCCTTTGCTAATTAAAACTAAAATTAAAACACCCAGAAAAGCTCACCTTCAGCTCACCAGTATGGAAGCGAACATAATAACATTGTATAAAGTGAGTGATCATTTACATTCTGATATTGTAAGCCTTTATGCTAAGTCACTTATTCTCACTTGGAATTAATGCTGATGGAAATATTGGCAATGAAATTGTTCTACCTTTTCCTGACAGACTTGGGTCCTGACGATGTTCTTGTTGCCCTTTGTGATATTTTTGGTGATGCTGTTGGTGATTTTGTTGAGGAGTTGTCATAAGTATATTCCCTTCCTATTGAGACATGAGAAAATATTCAGCTTCACCTGAGTCTCACTTACAGACAACCAAGAGAGCACTCTTCACCAATGGAACCTCAGGACTTTTGTGAATAATGGGTTTTGCTGAATTCATTTCTCTCTGGAGAAAGGGTTTAACTTTGGACATAAGAGCATGGTGGAGCACCTACAAATCTGACTCCTGAAGATTGCATTAGCTAGGTGATAAAGAGGTGGGCATGAACAGCTAAACATCATTAACCCTTTGAATGCTGATGATCCCATCTCTGCTGTACAAAGGGCACGATGCATTCAGTGAAGTTGTCACCATGCTGAAGAGCAATCACCCAGTGTTGAATGCAGATCCTTAGTGCCTTGGTTACCGCCAAGGCTTTGCTTGCAAGCAATTAGATGTCAACAGGACACTTTAGATCTTATTGGAGCTTTCTTTTTCAGAAAAGTTGGCCAATTGCATCGTCCAATCACAGCTCCTCCAACACTGGTTCAAAGCGAGTTGGATCCTTGTACGCACTAATAACAATTTTGATTTAGTCAGACAAGGTCCTCAAGCACCATACCTTCACTTTGATTTTCTTCAAAGTCATCATGAACAAAGTGACTCCAATGAATAGTCATTTTTGAAATCATTTTCTCTTTTTTGGTAGAGGGGACTGGCAGTGGATTCTGAAATGAATTGCCTTTGGACATTTACAAGGTTTCATATAGGAAAAGAAGTCAAGGGAAAACAGTCATACAAAGAAAAACAAAACAATCTTTCAAGGTTGAAGATCTTTACTAATCCCTTTAGTGGCTTCTGAGGTTGACAATTACATGAGGACCATAAGTCTTGTCCAAACCAGATTATGTCATTCTTTTATTTTTCAAGTTAGGTCTCTCCACCATGAACATTGTGATCAGTAATGACTGCAATAAAGGATCGAACAACAAATGCAAACGTTTATCTGTCACCACGTGTGACATCTTGTTCGTTGTGTCACAGATGATTGTGAACTTGAAGGATATTTCCTGCAAAGCATCTGCTCAGGATATTCCCAGATAAAATGAAAATTCTAACTTTTCAGGTCACACTCAGATGTTAAGCATTAAGGAAGAAACAATAACATAAACTAACTTGGTAAAATTCCTGAATGTCAATATAAAATTTCAAATGGGAGTATGCTAGTTTGACAGATTTTCTAAGTATTCTAACCAAAAAAACTTCCACATCATGAACAAACAAATATAGGGGAATAGTTTTCCTCAACATCGAGAAAGGTTAAACAGATAACATGCAATAGTGATCATTTGAAATTTCTATTAGGTTAAATACCACAAATGTAGAACCACAAATCCTCAAAGAGGACATAAAATATAAACTTTGGCTGAAAGGTTTGTCAGCAAATTTGAGCTTAAATTTAAAAATTAGCTTAACCAGAACAGAGGGGACACGAGATTTGAGAAATCCAATTCAAAGGTTAATAGATAGGCCAGATTGATAGTTACTTCAAGGCAAGCATCTGTAATATTAGGCCCTTGCTAGTTTCTAGAAAGTATCTTTTGTCTCGAAGTCTAACGACTTCTAATTCCTCATTTTCCTGATAAATAAACTGGCCATGCAGACCCATTTATCCAAATTTGCCTGGAACTTTGTAGACAAGTGAAGTAGTATGTTTAGGTCCTGGAGATTTATCCATTGTTATGTATTTTAAGATGATCAGCACTTCCCCTTCTGTAATTTGGACTATTTTCAAGACATCAATGTTTATTTCCCTGAGTTTCCTAATCTCCATGTCTCTCTTCACAGTAAAATATTCAAAATATTTGTTTAGTATTTCCCTCATTTGGGAAATACTTAGTTGTAGGAAGCAAATGGCTGTAATGCAGCAATGGAGTTGTTGCAATGTTTCTCCATGCTGTGGGCAGGATTTTATACACCTGCTCATTTTCCAAGTACAGTGCAAACCATTGGCTTAATTCAGAACTGACAATGAAACAAATGGAGTGCATTTTATCAATTACAGTTTTCCAGAGTGAGATAATAAACAAACATTGTTTACATCACACTTACTGACGCTGTTGATCTGTATCCTGTAACTGCAGTTCTTCTCTTTTACATTGTTGACTGACACATGAACAATTTCACTGGGATTTGTTCCCTGAGTATTTGAGGCTGTGCAGTAATATTGATGATGTTGCCGTGTGAAGGATTGACAATGTAGATCCAGTTTATTGGTGTAAGAGATCATTGAATCTTGAGATGGGGTCTTCTCAGACCATGTGTAGTGAATGGGGAGGGATCCCCGGGCAGACTCACAGGAGACTGTCACTGAGCCCCCAGAACATGAGACATTTGGTTGGGATAAAAATCGAAGCTCAGGAACAGAGACAGCTTCTGTGGGAAAGAAACAATTATTGAGAGATCAAAAATCAAATATCCTCCAAAACCTGGCCAATTTTCTTCCTGGTTAAACATTGATCAGACATATCAGCAAAGAGTAATGTAAAAATCACTGAGACATTTACCTTCAGAGATGTGCAGGTTTACATTAAACATGAGGTCATAGTAAGTACCAGGAATCTGAATCCCACAGCTGTACCATCCGGCATCTTCCCGTTGAAGATTCTTGATTGCAACAAGAAATATTCCTTGCGTTTTGTTATCAGTGATTGATATTCTCCCATTTGGCCAATTTGTCTTTGCTCTAACAGAACACAGACGATTCCATCCTCGACACCAATATTTCACGTTTGATTGGTACCACCAATTTTCGTAGTGACAAGATATTGTGATCGCTCTTCCTAAAATTCCAGTAACATGTTTCTCTGCCCATAAAACATCTGAAACTGAAGAGACAATATTTCAGAAATTTAACTGGAAAGAATGATTGAATAAACACAGATACATTTTAATCAGCTGCATTCCATCCAGTACATGATGAAGGTAATCATTCATATAAACCATTATCAGAGCATCAGGCTGTTCCAAATTCCCAGGGAATGATTGAAACAGTCAGGATACTTTATTACCTCACTGGCCGTGGCTAGCACACAATGTTGAAATTGGGTTTGTGCTGCCCGCTGTGGGCTCTAAGTCCACTGTGTGTGACATCATCGAAATGTTGCCCCCCCCCCCACCCCACCCCGGAGAGCAGCCTGAGTGACAGGCCTGGATTGGAGTCGGCTGGGGATCAGTGTGAAGGAGGGCACAGGTGCTGAAGGGTCCTTACTCCGACCTGAGAAGGAGGGTTTCATCCAGGGAGGAGAGGGGTGTGTGTGGACTCATAGTGGGCTCAGGGGTTGCATTTTCAGGCTCAAGGAGCAGACACAACAGGTGACCCAGGACGATGATGCGAGTCCTTGTGTAGGAAAGAAAGAGAATTCCGCTTCTGCCAGGGATGTTTCACGATGTGGGAGAGAGATCAATGTGCAGGACCTTGATGGCAGTAAGGGCAGGATTATTTGTAATCACATATTGCTGAGAATGTAAGGAGGGTAAAATGATCACCTGCTCTCCGGATGCTGAGTGCTCTGCTGTGCTTTTCCAGCACCACACTCGCGACTCTGATCTCCAGCATCCACAGTCCTCACTTTCTGCTCAAAGTAAGTAACTGTCTGTTCATGAGAAAATGCTTCATGAGAAAATGTTTAAATTGCTGTGTCATTATGTTCTGGTGTGAAAGAGGAGCAGCCTGTTGATGTCTGGCTAGACTTTAGTTCAATAAATACCAGACCAACAATTTTGTTGAGAGAATTGCCTTTTGTGTGGGGTACAATTCTTTAATAAAGTGACAGAAAGGATATTAAGTGTAAGTGAAGAGGTGGTGGGGAGAGAAGAAAGGGAGATAGATACATGAATGATTAAAGGTGATGAAGGTCTGAAAGCAGTGATCTTATTGGAAAAAGGAAGCTTTGGAATAAAGAGAATTGCGAAAACAGAGAGATGCACACTTCAGGTTTCTGTCCGTGAATTATTCTGCAGGAAATTCATGGGCTCCAGACACAGAATGTCTCAGGAAGGTTTCTTGTAACAGAATTGACTAAGTCATAGTCTCATGTAATGCTACATGGGGCATTTTTAATTTTGAGTGTTTGAAGATTTCTTGACTATATGTGGAGATATGGCAATGATGAACAAAAATGTTATTGTCGTGTTACATTGTAATGTGTAATTCAATGAGATTGAAAGAGAGGAAACAACTTCATTCAAGTTAAAGACTGAATGGAAAAAGGCTTTTCGTGGGAAGAGAAATATAAACCAACCACCTACTTTTGTGACTGAATCTCACAAAACAATATTTAATAAACAGCGCTCCAAAACAGAAAAGAAATAAAAGCAAACTCAAGATGTTTTGTTTGAGGAGTTATTAGCACTCCTGTTTCCAGAGTGTATTCAATATTAAAAACTTTGGAAAAATTAAAATTATTATACTGGTATGTTCACTTAAAAGAAACATTATTTGGTCTTTTCATTTCATTCATAATTAATAACGTTGCTCTTCAGTACTTGGGAACTGTGTCACATGGGCTTATAATATGTTCAGTAGAAGATTGAACCCTCTCAAGTTGAATAATAACCTTCCTGTTGCAATGTGATCAGAATTGTACACAGTGCTCCAAGAGTGGCCTCAGCAACATCCTGTACAACCACAATATGATGTTCCAACTCCGATAATCAATGGTCTGAGCAATGAGACAAGTGTGCTAAACACCTGCTTCACCTGAGCCCCAAGGTCCCTCTGTTCGCCAGCACAACCCAGGGCCTGACCATTAATTGTAAAAGTCCTCCCCTTGGTTGTTTTACTGAAATGTAATACCTCACATTTATCCAAATTAAACTCCATCTGCCACCGAGCAGCCCAATGACCCAGTTGATCAAGATGACTTTGTAATCTTAGATAATCTTCTTCACTGTTGACTATACCACCAAATTTGGTGTCATTCACAAACTCATTAACCATGCATCCTAAATTCCTCTCCAAATTGCTTAAACAAATTACACTGATCCCCGTGAAACACCACTCGTCATATGCCATCAGTTCAAAAAACGTCCTTCATGACCACCCTCTGTCTCCTATCCCAAAGCAAATTTGTATCTGATTGGCAAGCTCACCCTGAATCCCATGTGATCTAACTTTACTGATTAGTCTACCCTGCGGGACCCTGTCATTAATGCCTGTGTAGACAATGTGTACTACTGTGTTGTCATCAATTGTTTTGGTTGCTTCATTAAATATCTCAGTCAGGTTTGGACAGCACGATTTCCCTCACTCTATCCCAAATCAGCTCTTGACTCTCCAAATATATGTAAATCCTATCTCTCAGAATCCACTGCAACAACCTACCCAGCACAAATATCAGAATCTCAGCTCTATCGTTCCCAAGCTTCTCCTTACAGTCTTTCTTATATAAAGGCACAACATTAACCACCCTCCAGTCCATCGGCACCTCACCCGTGGCTCTGGATGTTGCAAATATCTCTGCTAGAGATGCCCCAAATTTCTTCCCCAACTTCCCACATCATCCTAGGATACACTTGATCAGGACCCAGTGAGTTGTCCACTTTTATGTTTTTTAAGATTTCCAAAACTACTTCTTGTATAATATGGACTGTGTTTTATGACATCAATATTTACTTGCTGGAGCTCCCGAGCCTCTACGTCATTTTCCATTGTAGAAAGTCCTGTGAAATCATTTTTCAGCATCTCTCCCATCTCCTGTAGTTCCCCACAATGACGATCCCGGTTACTTTTTTCCCTGAATCTGAGAGTTGGTGTGTTCCATTGGGGTTTGTTAAAGGGTTTGGGCTGGTAACTACAACCCAGATATCCCACTTGTTTAAAACCACGGGTTTCACATGGAGCTGTCACTTGCTGACATAGACAGTGGTCACTTCCATCCTTTTGAGGTCTGTTTTCTGAGTCTGCAGGAATAATGTGAAACCTCATCCTCACACCGACACAACCTGCCAGTGGTTTTCCATCTCCTGAAGTGTGAGAATCCATGAGACAGACAGATGAGGTTCCCCATCTCCAGGGAGTACACAGTCAACATGGGTTGGGTGTTTTTTTTAAGTGAATCATTTCTGCAACAAATAAACCACGAACTCTTTATGTTTTAGTCTTTGAAGTACTTTCTGTGAAGGACTCATTTGAAGAAAGAAAACATTTGGAAGGTAGCAAAAAGAGGATTCTGGGTAATCCAAGATGGAGGATGGGAAAAATTTCTGGCCGTAACAGACTGCTCCTTTTTTGAGATATTTCAGGTGTTGAAGGTGATCTCCTTAAATTCCAGGAGCAGCAAATACTGTTTAAGTGCTGCTGCATTGTTTTGGAACTTTGGGCAAAAAATGTCAAATTAGCAGCACTTTTAAAAGGGGGAGGAACAGACAAAGGCAACACATGGTTAGGTCAGTGCAGGATAGGGAGACAGAAAAGGAAACCCACACTGCTAACTGACACAGCAGTGAACCTGCGCAGTTACTGCCTTTGTTGTTTGAATTGATGTATCACTGGACATCGTAGTGCGTCTGAGAAAATTAACAAACAGTGAAATTGGCAACTAATCTTGGAGGAACCTGTTTGGGAGAGGTCACAGCACAGAAACAGATAGGTGAATATTTTTAAGTGTGGCCTTACAGAAAGTCTGCAGTAGTGAGTAGAGTCGATTCTTTCTTGATTATATGTTTTATTAAAATATGTCTCTTTATTAAACTTAAAAATATAAGCCAAAAGTATTATGTTAGCCTGGAGCAGGAGAGGAATAAGACAGTCCTATTTTCTGGGTCTGCAAATTGGAAGAAGCAAAAATGGCTTTGTGAAGAGTGATATGCCCTTCCTGTTGGATGCGATAGTTCTGAGATAGTTTAAATGTTACTGAGAATTATATCTGCAATAAACGCTGTTGGTTGCAAATCCTATCATATTGAATGGATCAGTTGGAGAGACAGTTAAGGGCAATGAAGAATTTACAAGAGCAAGGAGGTGTGATGGATGCCAGTTATAGGAGGGGGGAAAAGTTGCAGACACAGCCACATGGGTTATGTCCAGGAAAGGTAAGAGAGGTAGGCAGGTAATGCAGGGGTTTTCTGTGACTATCCCCATTTCAAACAAGTATGCTGTTTTGGAAAATGCAGGGGGTGATGGATTCTCAGGTGAATGTAGCAAGAACAGCCAAGTTTCTGGTATTGAGATTGGCTCTGATGTAATTAGGGGTATGTCGAGTTCCAAGAGATCGGTTATGTTAGGGGACTCTCTAGTCCGAGTTACAGACAGATGTTTCTGTGGCCCGCAGCGAGAAATCAAAATGATGTGTTGCTTTCCTGGTGCCAGGATCAAGGATGTCTCAGAGGGGCTGCAGAATGTTCTCACAGGTGAGGGGGACCAGCATGAGGTCATTGTCCATGTTGGAAAAAACAACATAGGAAGGGAAAAGGTGAAGATTCAGAAGGGGAATTACAGAGAGTTTTGCAGGAATTTATAAAGGAGGTCATCGAGAATAATAATATCTGGATTACTCCCAGTGCTACAAGCTAGAGAGGGCAAGAATAGGAGGATAGAGCAGATGAATGCATGGCTGAGGAGCTGGTGTATGGGTGAAGGATTCACATATTTGGATCATTGGAATCTCTTCTGGGGTAGAAATAACCTGGACAAGAGGGACGGATTGCTCCTGAATTGGAAGGGGACTAATATACGGGAAGGGAAATTTGCTTGAGCTAGTCAGGAGGATTTAAAATAGTAAGATGGGCGGGGGGCGGGGGGGGGGGGGGTTGGTGTAGGACCCAGGGAGATAGTGAGGAAAGAGATCAATCTGAGACTGGTACAGTTGAGAACAGAAGTGAGTCCAACAGTTCGTGCAGACAGGGACAAAGCAGAGAACAAGGTAGGACTGTTAAATTAAACTGCATTTATTTTAATGCAAGGGGCCTAACAGGGAAGGCAGATAAACTCAGGGCATGGTTAGGAACATGGAACTGGGATATCATAGCAATTACGGGGACATAGCTTAGGGATGGGCAGCACTGGTAGCTTAATGTTCCAGGATACAAATGCTACAGGAAGGATAGACAGGGAGGCAAGACAGAAAGGAGAGTGGCATTTTTGATAAGGGATAGCATTAGAGCTGTATTGAGGGAGGATATTCCAGGGAAGTTATCTGGGGGAAACTGACAAATAAGAAAGGGATGATAACCTTATTTGGATTGTATTATTGACCCCGTAACATTCGAGGGAAATTGAGAAACAAACTTGTAAGGAGATCTCAGCTTTCTGTAAGAATAAGAGGGTGGTTATGGTAGGGGACTTTAACTTTCAAAACATCGACTGGGACTGCTATAGTGTTAAGGGTTTAGATGGAGAGGAATTTGTTAAGTGTGTACAAGACAATTTTCTGATTAAGTATGTGGATGTACCTACTAGAGAAGGTGCAATGCTTGACCTACTCTTGGGAAATAAGGCAGGGAAGGTGACTGAAGTGTCAGTGGGGGAGCACTTTGGGGCCAGCGACCATAATTCCATTAGATTTAAAATATTGATAGAAAAGGATAGACCAGATCTAAAAGTTGAAGTTCTAAATTGGAGAACGTCCAATTTTGACAGTATTAGGCAAGAACTTTCGAAAGCTGATTGGGTGCAGATGTTCGCAGGTGAAGGGATGGCTAGAAAATGGTAAGCCTTCAGAAATGAGATAACAAGAATCCAGAGAAAGTATATTCCTGTCAGGGTGAAAGGGAAGGCTGGTAGGTATAGGGAATGCTGGATGACTAAAGAAATTGAGGGTTTGCTTAAGAAAACAAAGGAAGCATATGTAAGGTATAGACAGGATAGATAGGGTGAATCCTGAGAAGAGTATAAAGGCAGTCGGAGTATACTTAAGAGGGAAATTAGGAGGGAAAAAAGGGGAAGTGAAATAGCTTTGGCAAATAGAGTTAAGGAGAATCCAAAGAGTTTTTACAATGTACTAAGGACAAAAGGATAACTAGGGAGAGAATAGGGCCCCTCAACCATCAGCAAGGCAGCCTTTGTGTGGAGCTGCAGAAAATGGGGGAGATACTAAATGAATATTTTGCATCAGTATTTATTGTGGAAAAGGATATGGAAGATATAGAAAGTAGTGAAGTAGATGGTGACACCTTGCAAAATGTCCATATTACAGAGGAGGAAATGCTGGATGTCTTGAAACACATAAAGGTGAATAAATCCCCAGGACCTGATCAGGTGTACCCTAGAACTGTGTGGGAAGCTAGAGAAGCGATTGCTGGGCCTCTTGCTGAGATTTTTGTATCATCGATAGTCACAGGTGAGGTGCCGGAAGACTGGAGGTTGGCTAACTTGGTGCCACTGTTTAAGAAGGGGAGTAAGGACAAGCCAGGGAACTATAGACCGGTGAGCCTGATGTCAGTGGTGGGCAAGTTGTTGGAGGGAATCCTGAGGGAGAGGATATGCAAGTAGTTGGACAGGAATGTACTGATTAGGGATAATCAACATGGCTTTGTGCGTGGGAAATCATGTCTCACAAACTTGATTGAGTTTTTTGAAAAAAGTAACAAAGAGGATTGATGAAGGCAGAGTGGTAGATGTGATCTATATGGACATCAGTAAAGTGTTTGACAAGTTTCCCCATGGGAGACTGGTTGGCAAGGTTAGATCTCATGGAATACAGGGAGAACCAGCCATTTGGATCCAGAACTGGCTCAAAGGTGTAAGACAGAGGGTGGTGGTGGAGGGTTGTTTTTCAGACTGAAGGCCTGTGACCAGTGGAGTGCCAAATGGATTGGTGCTGGGCCCTCTACTTTTTGTCATTTACCTAAATGATTTGGATACGAGCATAAGAGGTAGATTGGATAGTGAAGAAGGTGTTTGGTATGCTTTCTTTTATTGGTCAGACTATTGAGTACAGGTGTTCGGATGTCATGATGTGGCTGTACAGGGTATTGGTTAGGCATCTGTTGGAATATTGCATGCAAATCTGGTCGTCTTTCTATCGGAAAGACCTTGTGAAACTTGAAAGGGTTCAGAAAAGATTTACAAGGATGTTGTCAGGGTTGGAGGATTTGAGCAATAGAGAGAGGCTGAACAGGCTGAGGTTGTTTTCCCTGGAGTGTCATAGACTGAGGGGTGACCTTATAGAGGTTTACAAAATTATGAGGGGCATAGATGGGATAAACAGACAAAGACTTTTCCCTGGGGTGGAGGAGTCCAGAACTAGAGGGCATAGGTTTAGGGTGAGAGCGGAAAGATATAAAAGAGAGCTAAGGCGTAAATTTTCCACACAGAGGGTGGTACATGTATGGAATGAGCTGCCAGAGGAAGTGGTGGAGGCTGGTACAATTGCAACATTTAAAAGGCATCTGGATGGGTATATGAATAGAAAGGGTTTGGAGGGATATGGGCCGGGTGCTGGCAGGTGGGACTAGATTGGGTTGGAATATCTGGTCGGCATGGATGGGTTGGACCGAAGGGTCTGTTTCCATGCTGTACCTCTCTATGACTCTATGACCCTATGAATGCTTGCTCAGACACCAGGAGAACCTCTATTCTGTAAATAGTTTACAAATGATGCCATTCCTAAAGGGGGAACAGGTTCTCAGTTTCTCACCTCATCGACACTGTCTCACCTGCCACAGCACAGCATTACTTCTCTCTGCTGGGCAGTGGGATCCAGCTGAATTTTAACCCCGAAGGGGAACTGGAACCCCCAACATGCTGGCATCAAAAGTGAGAGTGCAGCCACATGAGCTGCTGCTGATAGTTCCAAATACAGTTCCCGTGTGTCACTTCGACTTGATACTGACTTGCTTCTTCTCTGACAACTCAATCAGATCATATCAGGAAATGGCTGCAGGCAATATTTACAGATATTTCATTGTCCAACTGATCTCCACTCTATCCCCAATATCGGTCCGAAATCTGGACACAACAGTCACGGACTGAATTTAAAATTCCATCTGCTAGAAAAATGCAAATTCTCCATCAATCAAACGTTGTTTTAATTTTGCAGGGATTATTGGAGTTGTTCCAATGCTTCTGCATGATGTGGTTAGTATTTTTTGTACCTCCACATTTTCTAACTACAGTGCAAACCATTGGATTTGTTCAGAAATGATGAAGAAACAAATGGAGTACATTTTATCAATTACAGTTTTCCAGAGTGAGATAATAAACAAACATTGTTTACATCACACTTACCGGTGCTATTGGCCTGTATCCTGTAACTGCAGTTCTTCTCTCTTACATTGCTGACTGACACATGAACAATTTCACTGGGTTTTGTTCCCTGAGTATTTGAGGCTGTGCAGTAATATTGATGATGTTTCCATGTGAAGGATTGACAATGTAGATCCAGTTTATTGGTGTAAGAGATCATTGAATCTTGAGATGGGGTCTTCTCAGACCATGTGTAGTGAATGGGGAGAGATCCCCGGGCAGACTCACAGGAGACTGTCACTGAACCCCCAGACCATGAGATATTTGGTTGGGATAAAAATCGAAGCCCAGGAACAGAGACGGCTTCTGTGAGAAAGAAACAATTATTGAGAGATCAAAAATCAAATATCCCCCAACACTTTGTCACTTTTCTTCCTGGATAAAACATTGATAAGATATATCAGCAGAGAGTATTTTTTTTGAAGGATCAATGAGACATTTACCTTCAGAGATGTGCAGATTTACATTAAACATGAGGTCATAGTAAATACCAGGAATCTCAATCCCACAGCTGTATCGTCCGGCATCCCTCCATTGAAGATTCTTCATTGTAACAAGAAATATTCCTTGTGTTTTGTGATCAGTGATCGATATTCTCCCATTTGGCCAATTTGTCGATGCTATAACCTGACACTGATGAGTCCATCCATGACACCAATATTTCATGTGTGACTGATACCACCGTGCTTTGTAGTGACAAGATATTGTGATCGCTCTTCCCAAAATTCCCGTTACATCTTTCTCTGCCCATAAAGCATCTGAAATTGAGGAGAAACGAATTGATAAATTTGACTGGAATGAATTCCTGAGTATAAACAGATACATTTTAATCAGCTCCATTCCATCGAGTTCATGATGAAGGCAATCCTTTGTCCAGCCTCAGGCTGTTCTAAATTCCCAGGATGGGAAAAATTTCTGGGTGTAAGAGCTGCTCCTTTTTTTGAGGTATTTTAGGTGTTGGGGGTGATTTCCTCGAATTCCAGAAGCAGCAATTATTGTTTTATATGCTGTTGCATTGTTTTGGAACATTGGAAAAGAAAATGAAAACAACAGCAGTTTAAAAGGGAGAAGAGCAGACAATGGAAGCACATGGTGAGGACAGTGCAGGAGAGAGAGAGAGAGAGAGAGAGAGAGAGAATCTGCACAGTTACTGCCTTTGCTGTTTGAATTTGTGTATCGCTGGACATCGGAGTGCATCTGGGAAAATTAACAAACAGTGAAATTCACAACTAATCTTGGAGGAACTGTTGGGCAAAGTTCACAGTACAGAATCAGATAAGTTAATCGTTGTTTTAAGTCTGTCCAAGAGAAAGGCTGCAGTAGTGGGTACAGTGGATTCTTTCTTGATTATATGTTTTTGGATATAAGTCTCTTGATTAAACTTAAAATATAAGCCATAGCTATTAATTTAACCTGGGGCAGTGTTTGCAGAGGAATAAGATGGTGTTACTTTCTGGATCTGTAGATTGTGAAGGATCAAAAATGGCCTTTGCAGAGATATGTACTTCTTGTCAGATGTGGGAGTTTAAAGAGAGTTTAAGGGTTACTGCGGATTATATCTACTATAAATGCTGTTGGATGCGAATCTTATCAGATCGAGTGGATTCGTTGGAGAGACAGATAGAAGCGATGATGAATTTGCAACAGCAACACTATGTGATGGATTGCAGTTATAGAAAGGGGGGAAGTCTCAGATACAGTATCATAGATGGGTTAACTCCAGGAAGGGTAAGAGAGGTAGGCAGCTAGAGCAGGATTCTTTTGTGGATATACCCATTTCAAACAGGTATGCTGTTTTGGAAAATGTTGGGGGTGATGGATTCTCAGGAGAATGTAGCACAAACAGCCAAGTTTCTGGTATTGAGGCTGGTTCTAATGCAACGAGGGGTACGTCGGCTTCCAAGAGATCAATTGTATTAGGGGATTCTGTAGTCAAAGGTACAGACAGACGTTTCTGTGGCCAGCAGAGAAAAAGCAGAATGGTGTGTTGTTTCCCTGGTGTCAGGATCAAGGATGTCTCAGAGAGGGTGCAGAATGTTCTCATGGGGGAGAGGGGCCAGCAGGAGGTCATTGTCCACATTGGAACCAACGACATTGGAAGGGAAAAGGTTGAGATTCTGAAGGAGATTACAGAGAGTTAGGCAGAAATTTAAAAAGGAGGTCCTCAAGGGTAGTAATAAGGGGATAATTCCCAGTGCTACAAGTTAGTGAGGGCAGGAATAGGAGGATAGAGCAGATGAATGTATGGCTGAGGAGCTGGTGTATGGGAGAAGGGTTCACATTTTTGGATCATTGGAATCTCTTTTGGGGGAGAAGTGACCTGTACAAAATGATGGATTGCACTTAAATTGGAAGGGAATGTATATACTGGCAGGGAAATTTGCAAGAACTGCTTGGGAGGATTTAAACTAGTGAGGTGGGGGGGTGGGACCCAGGGAGATAGTGGGGAAAGGGATTGATCTGAGATGGGTACAGCTGAGAACAGAAGTGAGTCAAACAGTCAGGGCAGGGACAAGGTAGGACTAATAAATGAAACTGCATTTATCTCAATGCAAGAGGCCTAACAGGGAAGGCAGATGAGCTCAGGGCATGGGTAGGAACATGGGACTGGGATATCATAGCAATTACGGAAACATGGTTCAGGGATGGGCAGGACTGGCAGCTGAATGTTCCAGGATACAAATGCTACAGGAAGGATAGAAAGGGAGGCAAGAGAGGAGGGGGAGTGGCATTTTTGATTAGGGATAGCATTACAGCTGTGCGAAGGGAGGATATTCCTGGAAATACATTCAGGGATGTTATTTGGGTGGAACTGAGAAATAAGAAAGGGATGATCATCTTATTGGGATTGTATTAGAGACCCCCCAGTAGTCAGAGGGAAATTGAGAAACAAACTTGTCGGAAGATCTCAGCTTTCTGTAAGAATAATAGGGTGGTTATGGTAGGGGATTTTAACTTTCCAAACATCGACTGGCACTGCCAGAGTGTTAAAGATTTAGATGGAGAGGAATTTGTTCAGTGTGTACAAGAATATTTTCTGATTCAGTATGTGGATGTACCTACTAGAGAAGGTGCAAAACTTGACCTACTCTTGGGAAATAAGACAGGGCAGGTGACTGAGGTGTCAGTGGGGGAGCACTTTGGGGCCAGCGACCATATTTCTATTTGTTTAAAAATAGCGATGGAAAAGGATGGACCACATTCAAAAGTTGAAGTTCTAAATTGGAGAAAGGCCAATTTTGACAGTATTAGGCAAGAACTTTCAAAAGCTGATTGGAGGCAGATGTTCGCAGGTAAAGGGACAGCTGGAAACCGGAAAGCTTTCAGAAAAGAGATAACAAGAATCCAGAGAAAGTACATTCCTATCAAGATGAAAGGGAATTCAGGATGACTAAAGAAATTGAGGGTTTGGTTAAGAAAAAGAAGGAAGCCTATATCAGGTATAGACAGGAGAGATCGAGTGAATCCTCAGAAGAGTATAAAGGCAGTAGGAGTATACTTAAGAGGGAAATCAGGAGGGCAAAAAGGGGACATGAGATAGCTTTGGCAAATAGAATTAAGGAGAATCCAAAGGGGCTTTACAAATATATTAAGGACAAAAGGATAACTAGGGAGAGAATAGGGCCCCTCAAACATCAGCAAGGCGGCCTTTGTGTGGAGCTTCAGAAAATGGGGTAGATACTAAATGAATATTTTGCATCAGTATTTACTGTGGAAAAGCATATGGAAGATATAGACTGTAGGGAAATAGATGGTGACATCTTGCAAAATGTCCATATTACAGAGGAGGAAGTGCTGGATGTCTTGAAAAGGTTAAAGGTGGATAAATCCCCAGGACCTGATCAGGTGTACCCGAGAACTCTGCAGGAAGCTAGAGAAGTGATTGCTGGGCCTCTTGGTGAGATATTTGTATCATCGATAGTCTCAGGTGAGGTGCCGGAAGACTGGAGGTTGTCAAACGTGGTGCCACTGTTTAAGAAGGGTGGTAAGGACAAGCCTGGGAACTATAGACCAGTGATCCAGACCTCGGTGGTGGGCAAGTTGTTGGAGAGAATCCTGAGGGACAGGATGTATATGTATTTGGAAAGGCCAGGACTGATTTGGGATAGTCAACATGGCTTTGTGCGTGGGAAATCATGTCTCACAAACTTGATTGAATTTTTTGAAGAAGTTACAAAGAAGATTGATGAGGGCAGAGCAGTAAATGTGATCTATATCGACTTCAGTAAGGCTTTCAAGAAGGTTCCCCATGGGAGACTGATTCGCAAGGTTAGATCTCATGGAATACAGGGAGAACTCGCCATTTGGATACAGAACTGGCTCAAAGGGAGAAGACAGAGAGTGGTGGTGGAGGGTTGTTTTTCAGACTGGAGGCCTGTGACCAATGGAGTGCCACAAGGATCGGTGCCGGGCCTCTACTTTTTGTCATTTACATAAATGATTTGGATACGAGCATAAGAGGTCCAGTTAGTAAGTTTGCAGATGACACCAAAATTGGAGGTGTAATGGACAGCGAAGAGGGTTACCTCAGATTACAACAGGACCTTGACCAGATGGGCCAATGAGCTGAGAAGTGGCAGATGGAGTTTACTTCAGATAAATGCGAGGTGCTGCATTTTGGGAAAGCAAATCTTAGCAGGACTTATACACTTAATGGTAAGTTCCTCGGGAGTGTTGCTGAACAAAGAGACCTTTGAGTGCAGGTTCATAGCTCTTTGAAAGTGGAGACACAGGTAGGTAGGATAGTGAAGAAGGCGTTTGGTATGCTGTCCTTTATTGGTCAGAGTACTGAGTACAGGAGTTGGGAGGTCATGTTGCAGCTGTACAGGACATTGGTTAGGCCACTGTTGGAATATTGCATGGAATTCTGGTCTCCTTCCTATCGGAAAGATGTTGTGAAACTTGAAAGGGTTCAGAAATGATTTACAAGGGTGTTGCCAGGGTTGGAGGATCTGAGCTACAGGGAGGGGCTGAACAGGCTGGGGCTGTTTTTCCTTGAGCGTCGGAGGCTGAGGGGTGACCTTATAGAGGTTTACAAAATTCTGAGGAGCATGGATAGGATAAATAGACAATGTCCATTCCCTGAGGTTGGGGAGTCCAGAACTAGAGGGTATAGATTTATGTTGAGAGGGGAAAGGTATAAAAGGGGCAACGTTTTCACGCAGAGGGTGGTATGTGTATGGAATGAGCTACCAGAGAATGCAGTGGAGGCTGGTACAATTGCAACATTTAAGAGCCATTTGGATGGGTATATGAAGAGGAAGGGTTTGGAGGGATATGGGCTGGGTGCTGGCAGGTGGGACTAGATTGCGTTGGGATATCTGGTTGGCATGGACGGGATGGACCAAAGGGTCTGCTTCCATGCTGTACATCTCTATGACTCTATGAATGATTGAAACAGTCAGGATATTTTCTTACCCCACTGGTCGAGCTTTGCGACAATCTTGAAATCGGGTTTGTGCTGCCCGCTGTGGGCTCTAACTCCACCGTGTGTGATATCATCAAAATGTTGTCCCTGGAGAGCAGCCTGAGTGACAGGCCTGGATTGGAGTCGGCTAGGGATCAGTGTGAAGGAGGGTACAGGTGCTGAAGGGTCTTTACTCCGACCAGAGAAGGAGGGTTTCATCCAGGGAGGAGAGGGGAGTCTGTGGAGACTCATGGTGGGCTCAGGGGCTGCATTTTCAGGGCTCAACATGGAGATATAACAGGTGACCCAGGAAGATGATGTGAGTCCTCAAATGGGAGAGCAAGAGAATTGGAGTTCAGTAAGGGACAGTTCACGATGGGAGAGAGAGACCATGTGCAGGACCTTGAGGGCAGTAAAGGCAGGATGATTTGTCATCACACATTGTTGTCAGTGTAAGGAGTGTAAAATAACAAAAATAATTTACTGACTGAACCAGAACATTTTTCATGAGATAGTGCTTAAATTGCTGCCATGTTGTTTCCTGGTGTGGAAGTGGAGTAGCCTGTTGATGACTGGGGAGACCTTACTTCAATAAATACCAGACCAACAATCTTGGTGGGAGAACCACCCTTTTTGTGGAGAACAATTCTTGAGTAAAATGACAGAATGGAATTGAAATCTAATGTGGAGAGGAGAAGAGAAAGGCATTCAGTTCATGAATGTAAAGCTGAGGAAAGTCAGGAGAAAGAGACCTCATTGGAAAAAGGAAGCCTTGAATGAAAGAGAGTTGTGAAAACAGAGAGATTTATGCTTCAGGTTTCTGCCAGTGAAGTATTCTGCATGAAGTTGGTGGGCTCGAGCCACAAAATATTTCAGGAAGTTTTCATGTAACAGAATTCACGGAGTAGTAGCCTAGAGTAATGCGACACTGGGAATTTTAATCTTGAGTGTTTGAAAATTTCTTGCTCATAAATGGAGAGATTGCAATGTTTTAGTGTTACATTGTAATGTGTAAATCAGTGGGATTGAAAGAGAGTCCGCGACTTGATTCACGTTAACGACTGAAATGTAAAAGGCTTTTTCTGTGTAGAGCAATATAAACCAACCATCTACTTTGCGACTGAGCCTCACAAAACAATATTTAATCAACTCAAGGTGTTTCCCTTGAGGGCTTATAACAACTCCAAGTTTCAGTGTATATTCAACATTAAAAACATTGGAAAGATTAAAATAATTGTGCTGCTTTTTTCACTCAAAAGAAACATTATTTGGACCATTTTTATTTAATTCAGAATTAATAAAGCTGCTCTCAAGTATTTGGGAACTCTGTCACATGGGATTACAATATGTTCAGTAAAAGATATATTTGTGGTGTTGTTCAGGTATTTTTATATTTATTCCTTTAAACTTCCAAGACTTCCATATTTAGAGACACATGGAGCATACAAAATACATGCTGTGTCTGTTTTCTACAGCTTGTCACTTGCCTGAAGCCAGTTGCTGTAATGTGAGGGGTGTCACACTGCATTGTGTAAGGCTGACCTGGAACCTCACCCAGTCATGTTCCCTGCACTGGGCATGTTAGATGGATTTGCAGATTGGTAATGAACATGTTTGACTTTGTGAGAATACACATGCTTTTGCAAAATGTGCTGGAGTGAGAATCAAACTCTCAGCATTTATCACAGCAATAACAATGTCACCCATTGTGTCACAAGCTCTCACTTTATCTGATTATGTATCTTCAAATGTTTAAACATTTCTACTGTATAAACCACACAGTGGACTTCAACAAACATTGATTATCTGAATATACAACTCAAATGGTTACTCACCACCGGGAATGGAACAAATGAGGAGAATCAAAATCCACATCGTTTTATTCTCAAAGATCAGTTTAGTTCTTGATGTCAGTCCCACAGCTCTTGTTTCTCACATTGAAATAAGTGTGTAACGCAATATCTACAAGAAGTTAAATGAGGAACAGGATATGCGAAGCCAGCTTGTGAAACTACAGTAAACCAGAGGGTGAAAGTTCACCGTGAAGACATTTTTTTGATCAGTTGTGTTTAACATAATTCTGAATTCTGAACCGACAGAGAGAAAATTCAGGGGGAAGCGAATTGTGATTGAGTAACTGGGAGTGAGCTCTAGTTCCTCACAAAACAATATTTAATGAACTGCACTTCAAAAATAAAAGAAATAAAAGCAAACTCAAGATGTTTTGTTTGAGGGCTTATGACCACTCCAGTTTTCAGTCTGTATTCAACATTGAAGACATTGGAAAAGTTATAATAATTTATTCCACACACGAACCACTCTCTGTGCAAAACATTTGCCTCACTTTCTCCGAAACAATTGCCCTCTTCTCACCTTAAAAACATGCCCCCAGGTTTTGAACAGACACCCGAGGAATAAGATCTTTTCCGTGCCGCTCATGATCTCATAAACCTCAAAAAGGTCACCACTCAGCCTTCTCCACTCCAGTGAAAAAGGCCCCAGAGTTTCCGGTCTATTTTTATTTCTAAACCCTCATTTCCTGGCAACTATCAACATTACATTATTTCAAAGGACAGTCGTGGAGTTGCCTCATCTCCTGGTCCAAAATTCTCACCAACTAGTGTCACGATCTGGTCATTATCAGATTGTTCCTTGCAGGAGCTTGCCGTCACAAATTAACTGCTGTGGTTCCTAAAATGGAACAGACATGACAGTTCAAACAGTCTGCATAGACTGGAAATGGTTGGACCTGTTCCAAGGTGAGGATCCCTCTGGTGAACCGACTGACATGGGGCTTTGTATTCACCAGGACATGGTTGATGATGAGTCAGTCTGGTGAACCATGCTGGGTTTCACCTTTGAGAAGATCAAAGGGACTGACACCCTTCACCAACCGTGCTCATCCCCAGCCCCAATGCTGAAGGCACTGCCCCCACCTTAACCCTTAATATGGAAGGAGAATCACTGGAGTCATTACCCAGAGACTGAACCAACGAGGACCATCGCAATTCTCTGTCTGGGAAAGAGAAACAATACGTTGGGTAAACTCCTGGAGAACACGTGGAAACATTTGAGGGTTAATACCCCAATGGGGACGAAACCCCTCTGCTGTCAGGTCACCATTGTCTGAGTGTTAGAAACAGAGAGCAGAGATTCCCCAGCCCCTGAATGACATGGACACTGTAGAATCAGTTGGAAAAATAGACCAGATTGTAAAATTAGATTCTGTGATGAAACAGTGAAGGCAGCAGTTATTAACAAAGTGAAGAATATCTGATCTAATTGTCTGGGATCCTGTAAAGTGACTTGCTCAGTGTCAAAGCCATATCCTGGTAGACAGACACTCAGCAGTTTTTAAAAGACCATTCTTCTGAGACAAACAATTGCAGGACCTGGAGCTGCCACAAAGCCCCTCCCCCTTTCAGATGGATGTCCCATTTGCTCTGGAATGGTGCAGTGATCCACCCACAACATGGACATGAGCCTGTCCCAGGATGTTTCCTTCCCAGAGATTGTGATCAAAGGGCTGGGTCTGAAAACTCTCAGTACAGCCTTGAATGACCCAGAGTGTACCACCCACAATATCCTGTTGATTAACACTGATGTGGGCTCTAAGAAAACTGTCCCCACCCTGCCTTTCCAGAAAGCCTGTCCACTGAACATTTCTGTCAGTGGCTGTGCAAACGTGGCTGCAGACATATTGCTACAGGTGACACAGTTCTCCCTCTTTACTGAGCTGTAGGCAATGGGTGACAGGAGGGTGTTACAGTGTCTGCAGGTATGGGTTGTGGTTTCACAATGGGCTTTCTCCACAGGCTCTGGGGTTTTACCAGTGACAGAGGAGGCCAATCCCAAGTGTCTACTCAGCTTTTTGAAAGCTTTTGGAAGAGTTGAGCAATGTCCCTGCTGTAACAGTTCGTGACATATTCCTGGACTCCTGAGCTATTTGTCATACAGTTCCTGGACAATGTAAAATGTTCAGCACTGTAGGAACATTAGGGACAGTTTATAGCACAGTTTAATTGATAACTCTTCTTATGGTCCTTTGGAATCTCCCCTGTAGATTAATCAATAAAGCTTCTCTCCCCTTTCACCTGTCCTCATTGTGATTCATAACCTACATCCCGCTCAGGCCGGACCCCGATACATCTGTCCTCTGTTTATTCCATCCACATCCAACAATGTCCTTCAAATGGACCAGGACCCACAACATTAGCCTCCAGCAAGTGCTGTACCAGGGCAGCTCTCTCTCCAATTTGCAGACAAAAGTAACTGACACTTACTCTCTTTGTACATCCATGGTTATCTATCACCCATCTGCCTTGACAATATTCACACATTTTTCGTATAGTGTGAAAACACAATGAACATCAAAACATCAACAAGTGCAGAACCTTGTTTTTTACATCTAAAGTTCTCAAAAATGGACAGCACAGTGTCTCAGTGGTTAGCACTGCTGCCTCACAGTCCCAGTGATCTGGGTTCAGTTCAAACCCCGGGTGACTGTCTGTGTGTATTTTGCACGATTTCCTCTGTCTGTTTGGGTTTACTCCAGGTGCTACAGTTTTTTCCCATTTTCTACCAATGTGCAGGTTCGGCAGAATGGTCATGCTGAATTGCCCATAATGTCCAGGGATGTACAGGTTCGGTGGGTAAGCCATGGGAAGTGTGTGGCTATGGTAACAGAGTGGGGTTCTGGGTCTGGTGGGATGCTCTTCAACTGGCTGGTGCAGACCAGATGGGCCAAATGGCCTCCTTCTGCACTGTCAGGATTCTAGAATTCTCAGTTACATTCCTCATTGACCATGAACCTGTTTGAGGGTTTAATGAAATGGGCCCAAACTGAATGTGTGTTCATTCACAATGAACCATTCACACACAGCTTGCTGCAGACAGAAACATTTTAAGAAATAAAGCACTTTTGGGAGGAAATCTATTTTACCAGATTCAAATTTTAATTTAATAAAATTTTAAAATTATTCAATTCCATTGATGTTAATTTAGATTGTAATGTTTGGGATAAATGTTCACATTGTTTCAGAGTGATAAGTGGATTTGCAGCTTTTTAAAAACAGTGAGCTGAGAAGGACATTCATTTCTTTCAAAGCCTTGCCTTGTCAGTGTGTTTGCGGATATTGCAAGTTGCATTCACATAGCACCTTTAAAGATGTAAAGCTGGATCTGAGAGATGGATGTGTGTAAGTTGGAAGATTCAAAGCTGGATAGTATGGTGTTGGAATCATTGAGTGTGAAACTAACAACATTGTGGATGAGAGCTGTGTTGGACAGGGAGATGGGTGGAGTCAGTGGCTGAGGAAAGGTGATTGTGTTGGGATAGAGACAGTGGCTTCAATCTTCAGAACTGTCAGGTGTACATTTATTGAAGTTGTGAAAATGCCCAGACAAGCACAATCACAGCAGCTAGGTATGTCAGAGACAGTCCTTAAACTGGATCAATGGGGATCGAGACATCAACCATCACTATCAATCCCGAGCCGTATGTCTAGCTGTCTCCTTGGAGAGGTGAGCAACTGTCATTCAGACTCAGGCTCAGCACTCACTGTCTGTTGGATATGAGCCACTGGCAAGAAGATTCAGGATGTGGAGGGGCTGCTGTTGGGCTGGGGTGGACAAAGCTGAAAATCACACAACACTAGGTTATAGTCCAACAGGTTTATTTGAAATTACAAGCATTCAGAGCACTACTCCTTTGTCAGGGAGTCAGTGGGGCAGGATACATAGGGCACAGGATTTAAAAGTAAAAGATCAAAGTGTCACACAACGGATGCAATGTGTTAGAGAAACCTAGATTGCCTTGAAGTCTGTAATCACGTAGAACGGGGATGCAGATTTCGATTGATTAATATGTAAATCCCAGAATTTCTCTCAAGTCACTGCCCCGATATATCTTAAGGTTTTATCAGTGAATAAAAAAGTGACATCTCAGCTCAGACACTGTATTACAGGGATGAGGTGAGAGTGTGTGTCCAACGTGGTTTTGTTTTGAATGTAGAAATTTATAAAATGTCACATTAATTCACTGCCGTTAAATTGTGTGCTTGCTGAACAAATAGAAATTATCTACAAATACAAATTTGCAATTGCAGTTCACCCCATAGACTTATATATGTCTGTGTGTTTGTGTGTAGCAGGGGGAGAGTGGGGGAGAGAGACATAGGGATGATATGCGTGAGTGAGAGAGGGAGAGTGTGAAAATTCAGAGGAAATGTTGTCCATGTCATATCTCCATTATGATGCCCCAAGTGTGTATCCTCATTCAAATGTCATCGACACCACCAAGGAGACTCGCACATTGCAGACTATCACCTCACAGACTGACAATTCAGTGTATGACCACTGGAACTGAGAATTGCTGTCTTCCACTCATAGCCATGCAGTGCATTACAGAAATAGCAAACCCAAGGGGCACTTTAAAACGAACTTGTCTGATTACATTCGTCTCGTTAACAAGACCCTGAGGATGAAAAGCGTTGTGGTCAATGATTGCTTGAGGCCATCACCTGTAGTGTTTATTTCTGGACAATGAGTGACCTGTTGTTGAAGTGTGATTTGATGCCAGTGATAGGACTGAATCAGTGGATGCATGGTGGATGCAATTGCCCTGAATAGGTTTCAAAATCATGGAATTTTTTACTCCAACATACGCCATCCCCCTCCCCATCCAAAATATGTATAACTGACTCCACCCCCACTCTGCAATTGGGTTTCAGTCATTTTACACAGTTATTGTGCAGCGACTGGGTCGGGATGGGTGAAGTGTCAACCGAGTGTTTTTGTGAGAAAAGCAGAAATTGCTGGAGAAACACAGCAGGTCTGGCAGTGTCTGTGGAGCAAAAGCAGAATTACTGTTTTGGGTCTGTTGACCATACTTCAGAACTATTAGTAGCTGCGATAAGGTGCTCCATGTGTTGCAGACACCGGGAGTGGGGTGTTTCTGTGAATTAACAACAGACTCTACCTGTGGTGCAGAATGATCCTTCTTCCTCTCTTTATTGTTGCTGTCCCCGTGGATCCAATGACCTTTTGTCATCTCACCGTTTCTGTTCACTCTCTCTCTATAGCCATTTTGTCCCTAATTTCCCATCAGAGCCATGTCTTTCAGAATTGCAAATCCCTTATTGGCCCTAACCCTCCACAATTTATTTCAATGTAAGAGGCCTAACAGGGAAGGCAGAGGAACTCAGGGCATGGGTAGGAACAGTGGACTAGAATATCAGAGCAAGTACAGAAATGTGTCCCAGGGATGGACAGGACTGGCAGCTTAATATTCCAGGATACAAGTGTTACAGAAAGGACAGAAAAGGAAGCAAGAGAGGAGGGGGAGTGATGTTTTGAGAAAGGATCCAGCTGTACTGAAGGAGGTTGTTCCCAGAAACACATCCTGAGAAGTTATTTGGGTGGAACTGAGAAATAAGAAAGGGATGATCACCTGTTGGGATTTTATTATTGACCCCCTAATAGTCGGTGGGAAATTGAGAAACAAACTTGTAAGGAGATCTCAGTTATCTGTAAGAATAATAGAGTGGTTATGGTAGGGGAATTTAATTCTCCAAACATAGACTGGAACTGTCATAGTGTTAAGGGTTTAGATGGAGAGGAATCTGTTAAATGTGTACAAGAAAAATTGCTGAGTTCGTATGTGGATATACCTACTGGAGAAGGTACAAAACGTGACCTACTCTTGGGAAATTAGGCAGGACAGGTAACTGAGGTGTCAGTGGGGGAACACTTTGGGGCCAGCGACCATAATTCTATTAGTTTTAAAATAGTGATGGAAAAGGATAGACCAGATCTAAAAGTTGAAGTTCTATATTGGAGAAAGGCCAATTTTGACGGGATTAGGCAAGAACTTTCGAAAGCTGATTAGGGGCAGATGTTCACAGGTAAAGAGACGGCTGGAAAATGGGAAGTCTTCAGAAATGAGATAACGAGAGTCCAGAGAAAGTCTATTCCTGTCAGGGTGAAAGGAAAGACTGGTAGGTGTAGGGAATGCTGGATGACTAAAGAAATTGAGGGTTTGGTTTAGAAAAAGAAGGAAGCATATGTCAGGTATAGACAGGATAGTTTGAGTGAATCCTGAGAAGAGTATAAAACAGTCGGAGTATACTGAACAGAGAAATCAGGAGGGCAATAAAGTGGACATGAGATAGCTCAGGCTAATAGAATTAAGGAGAATACAAAGGGTTTTTACAAATAGTTTCAGGACAAAAGTGTAAATAGGGAGAGAATAGGGACCCCTCAGAAAACGAACAGGAAATGACATCACCACAAACCCCAGGAACCCCATCTAGGAGAAAGATATAAATAGAGAGCAGGAGACAACAGCTTCGCTTCACTTGGAGGTCGCCACTGATGATGTTAGCTCGCCAGGTAATGAAATGTCTGGGTATCAAACCTACAGCTCAGCGAGCAAACCTACACCCTAGAATAGGGACCCTCAAAGATCAGCAAGGCTCCCTCTGTTTAGATTAGATTTTTTATAGTGTGGAAACAGGCCCTTCGGTCCAACAAGTCCACTCCGACGTACAACCCACCCAGACCCATTCCCCTACACCTCACACTTCGGGCAATTTAGCATTGCCAATTCACCTAACCTGCACATTTTTGGACTGTTGGAGTAAACCAGAACCCCCAGAGGAAACCCACGTAGACACGGGGAGAATGTGAAAACTCCACACAGTCAGTCGCCAGAGGCAGGAATTGAACCGGGGTCTCGAGCGCAGTGAGGCAGCAGTGCTAACCACTGTGTCACCGGTCCACTGTGTGGAGCTGCAGGAGATGGGGGAGACTCTAAATGATATTTTGCATTTGTATTTACTGTGCAAAAGGATATTGAAGATGTAGAATGTAGGGTAACAAATGGTGACATCTTGAAAAATGTCCATATTACAGAAAAGGAAGTGCTGGCAGTCAATGTCTAAAAGTGAATAAATCCCCAGGACCTAATCATTTATTTCCTAGAACTCTGTGGGAAGCCAGGGAAGTGATTGCTGGGCCTCATACTGAGATATTTGTATCTGGAGGTTGGCTAACGTGGTGCCACTATTAAAGAAAGGTGGGAAGGACAAGCCAGGGAACTATAGACCAGTAAGCCTGATGTCGGTGGTGGGCAAGTTGTTGGAGGGAGTCCTGAGGGACAGGATGTGCATGGATTTGGAAAGGCAAGGACTGATCAGGGATCATCAACATGGCTTTGTGTGTGGGAAATCATGTCTCACAAACTTGATTGAGATTTTTGAGGAAGTAACAAAGAAATTTGATGAGAGCAGAGAGGTAGATGTGATTTATATGGACTTCAGTAAGGCATTCGACAAGGTCCCCCATGGGATATTGATTAGCAAGGTTAGATCTCATGGAATACAGGGAGAACTAGCGATTTGAATACAGAAATAAGTCAAAGGTCGAAGACAGAGGATGGTGGTAGAGTGTTGTTTTTCAGACTGGAGGTCTGTGACCAGTGGAGTGCCACAAGGATTGGAGCTGGAACAACTACTTTTCATCATTTATCTCAATGAGTTGGATGTGAGCCTAAGAGGTATAGTTCATAATTTTCAGATGACACCAAAATTGGAGGTGTAGTGGACAGCGAAGAAGCTTACCTCAGATTACAACGGGATCTTGATCAGATGGGCAAATGGACTGATAAGTGGAAGATGGAGTTCAAGTTAGATAAATGTGAGGTGCTGCATTTTGGGAAAGCAAGCCTTAGCAGGACTTATACACTTTATGGTAAGGCCCTTGGGAGTGTTGCTGAACAAAAAGACCTTGGAGTGCAGGTTCATAGCTCCTTGAAAGTGGAGTCACAGATAGATAGGATAGTGAAGTAGGTGTTTGGTATGCTGTCCTTTATTGGTCAGAGTATTGAGTACAGGAGTTAGGAGGTCATGTTGCGGCTGTACAGACATTGGTTAGGCCACTGTTGGAATATTGCATGCAATTCTGGTCTCCTTCCAATTGAAAAGATGTTGTGAAACTTGGAAGTGTTCAGAAAAGATTTACAAGGGTGTTGCCAGGGTTGGAGGGTCTGAGCTACAGGGAGAGGCTGAACAGGATGGGGCTGTTTTCCCTGGATCTTCGGAGGCTGAGGGGTGACCTTATAAAGGTTTACAAAATCATTAGGGGCATGGATAGGATATATAGACAAGGCCTTTTCCCTGGTGTGAGGGAGTCCGAACTAGACTGCCAGGTTTAGGGTGGGAGAGGAAAGATATAAAGTAGACCTAAGGGGCAACCTTTTATGCAGAGGCTGGTGCGTGTTTGGATTGAACTGCCAGAGGAAGTGGTGGAGGCTAGTACAATTGTAACATTTAAAAGGTACCTGGATGGGTATATGAATAGGAAGAGTTTGGAGGGATATGGGCCAAGTTCTGGCAGGTAGGACTAGATTGGACTCAATATCGGGTTGGCATGGACGAGTTGGACCGAAGGGTCTGTTTCCGTGCTGTACATCTCTATGACTCTATAACTCTAGGTGAGGGAAAAAATGACAGTGATTTGGGAATATGTCATTTCCTTTTGCTCTCTGGCACCTCCTATGTTCTATGAGAGTCCTAGAAAGGGGGATTTGATACTGTATTTCCTCTTTTGATCAGACTCAGGTTTCTTTGTTTACATATTTATTAATGTATGCACGGGAGCTGTACATCCCATCAAATGTTGAATAAATCAATTTGTTTGAATAACAACAACTGTATTTTATTATTTTAACAGATAACAAGGTTCCATCCAATCAAACTATTACACACTAACTCACTAACATCTCTGCCCAACAGCATTTACATTGTCTTCATTCCAGATTAGGACACATGACTATGTTATCCAATGAGATTTAAACAAGGGAATGGGCAGGGTGAACAGCCAAGGTGTTTTTCCTCAATGGGGTTGTCCAGAACTACAGGTTGAAGGTGAGAGGGAAATTATTTCAAAATGACCTGAGGAGTAACTTTTTCACACAAACGATGGGCATGTGTGTGAAACGATCTGTCAGACGAAATGGTGGAGGCTGGTTCAATGACAGCATTTAACAGCATGAGGCCACCATGGAGAGAAATGAGGCAGGAACAGAGTAGGCCATTCTGCCCCTTGAGGGTCCCTCAGCATTCACCTGCATCAGAGCAGATCTTCCACCTGAACACCATTTTACCTGCACTACTGCCATGTCCCTCCGTATCTTTATTACCCAGAACATTATTGATCTCTGTTTTGAATATACTCAAGGCTGGACCCTCCAGAGGTCTCTGGGGCAGAGAATTCCAACAAACCATCACCCTCTGAGTGAAGAAATTCCTGCTCATCTCAGTCCCAAATGGTCAACCTATTCTTCTCAAACTGTGTCTCCTGCTTCGAAACCCCTCCACCCAGGGCCACCTCATTGATGGGGAACTTAGAGTGCTCAAAATCATTCGTGTAAAGGCCATGATGTTCAACTAATGTTTTTGTGTAAACATTGTGACTGAAACAGAACAAATCACCAGGAGAGTGAAGAGTACCCAGCGTATCACATCCCAGACAACGTAACTGTGTAAAACAGAAGAAATACAAAATCATTTGAAGGAAACAAGACTGCTTGATGTTTTAAACATTTATCCACTGTTCACATTGCAGTATATTGTAGCAAAATAAAGCAGCACAGCTAAAATTAATTTACAGTTTAATTTTTGATTGACTTGAACAATGTATAAAGGCCAAATGTAACAAGTTTCAGTCCTGTCATGCTCAGCATCTTGTTATCAATGAGGATTATTAGATGTGGATGGATATTTACAGGAGCACTGCAGTCTGGTGTAATATTCCAGTGGATGAGATGTCTCTTCAGTGAGTGAGGAACTCAGAATATCATCATCCCACACTGCTCCTTGCACCTTCTAACAGGCAAGGCTTAACCAGCTGGAACCAGACAGCCTCCCACCCTCTCAGTTTCGGAATAATGTTTAACATGAGAGAATGGAGGAGGAGAAAATGTGAGAGAATGTAATCTCCCTGGCAGTGATACACCAGACGCCTTGGCTCAACAAAATCTGTCACTTCTTTGACATATACAACACCGTGAGCTTAGATGAATAATGAAGCATTTAAACTGGGATGGGGCAACAGAGAATTGGCATTTCCTGTTATGAATTTCCAATAACGTAAATAACAACATTGTAAATGTTACGACGCCAAAATTGAACCCCTTTGCTAATTAACCCTAAAGTTAAAACACTCAGAAAATCTCGCCTTCAGCTCACCAATAAGGAAGCGAACATAATGATATTGCATGAAATCAGTGACCATTGATATTCTGATAAGTTATCACCTAAAATTGAAACTTATTGCAAGCCTATACTTAGTCACTTATTCTCACTGGAATCAATGCTGATAGAAACATTGACAATGAAATTGTTCTACCTTATCCTGACAGACTTGGGTCCTGAAGATGTTCCTGTTGCTGTTGGTGATATTGTTGAGGATTTGTCACAAGTATATTCCCTTCCTATTGAGACATAAGGTAATATTCAGCTTCATCTGAGTCTCAGTTACAGACAACCAAGAGAGCACTCTTCACCAATGGAACCTCAGGACTTGTTGTGAATAATGGATTTTGTTGAATTCATTTGTCTCTAACTCCCCCTGTCTGGAGAGATGTGGTAGTGACCTAGTTTGCATGTAATTTGTATTTTGTTCCTTGCCCAGACATTGATGCTCCTGCAATCGTATTCAAGCATTTGAAAGCCTGAGGTTGGATGGGACTATATTACTAAGATCTCCTTTCTCCTCATTGTCAAACATAAAAGAAAGTTCCAGCCACTGAGCTGGTCACTGCCCCCACTGGACAATGTATTCCTGGGGGATCCAGCAGCCCCTGCTCTGTCCTATAATATCCTGTGATTGCTGGGTGAGCTTCCACTGGGAGTTTTGCCTCCACTATGGTATTTAGACCCAATGATGTAGTCTTTACGTCAGCTCCTGTCACATGAGAACAAAGTGTGGATGTTGTAATACTGACAAATCAAAAGACATTGATAACAGCATCTGCCCTAAACATATCTCACAGCCACAGACACTTCAGGGTCTGGGCTGAAACTGAGGTAATCAGTTCCAAACCCTGACACATTTCCATCAGCATGTCATGCCTGATGTGGCCCTGACTAAGATGGAGTCTGACACCATTATCCCCTCAGGTCACATGCTATGATACAGTGATGACTTTATCTATTAAAGGTACAACACACACAGGCTGTGAGGTGTAACACAAAGCTGGAGTGAAGCACGCATGCATTTTCTGAAGCTTTATTACAATCTTGTCCATTCTCATAAATAAGTTAACACCTTGTTCAAATTTGTTCAAATATCATAGAGACATAATGTGATGAGGTACAGTTATTTGTAAGTATGAAAGAAACTTAACCAATGAGCAGTTTGAATAAACATTGAATGAATGTGTCAGCCTCAGTGTTTGTAGAAAACACACCGATGCTGCTGATTGTTATCATGTAACTCCAGCCCCTCTCTGCTACACTGGACACTGAGACGTGGATAATTTCACTGGATTTTGTTCCCTGAGTATTTGAGGCTGTGAAGTAATATTGATGATGTTGCTGTGTGAAGGATTGACAATGTAGATCCAGTTTATTGGTGTCAGAGGTCTTTGAATCTTAAGATAGGGTTTTCTCAGACCATGTGTAGTGAATGGGGAGGGATCCCTGGATAGACTCACAGGAGATTGTCACTGAACTCCCAGAACATGAGACATTTGGTTGGGATAAAAATCGAAGTCAAGGAACAGAGACGGCTTCTTTGGGAAATAAACATTTGTTACAAAATTGACTGTAATTGTAAAGCCAAAAACCTCCAACACTTTGCCCTTCACTATCCCATTCAGGGTCATAGACACATATGGCACAGAAATAGACCCTTCGGTTTAGTACGTCCGTGTCAAACAGGTTTCTCAAAATAAACCAGTCGCACTTGCTTGCATTTGGCGCATTTCCCTCCAAATCTTTCTTATTTATGGACTGATCCAAATGTCTTTTTGACGTTGCAACTGCCCCTTCATCTCCCATGTCATTCCACATATAAAACACCCTCTGTGTGAAAATATTGTCCCTCAGATTCCTTTCAGATCTGTCTCCTCTCTCCATGAAAACATGACCCCTCACATTGAACTCTCCCAGCCTAGAGAAAGAAACCTTTGCTAAACACCTTATCTAGACCCCTCATGATATTATAAACCTCGCTAAAGTCACCTCCCAACCTCCTCTGCTCCAGGGGAAAAAGTCCCAGCCGATCCTTATCACTCAAACCCTCCAGTCACAGCAACATCTTAGTCGATCTTTTCTGAAACCTCTTCAATTTAATAATAATCTTCCTGAAGCAGGGTGACTCGAACTGTACACACGAAACCAAAAGTGGTCTCAGCATCATTCTGTACAAGCTCAATGCAATATTCCAACTCCTACACTCAATGGTCTGAGCAATGATAGTAAGCATGCTAAATACCTTCTTAACCACCCTCTTGACCTGTGATGCAAATGTCAAAGATCCCCAGAGTCACTATGTTTGACAGCACTACTCCAGGCCACACTTTTAATTGTGTAAATCCTGTCCTATTTTGTTTTACCAAAAGGTTATACTCCATATAGAACAAAATAAACTCCATCTGCCAATCCTCAGCACATTGATCCAATTGATCAAGATCCCTTTGTAATCATAGATATCTCTTGTCACTGTCAACGATACCACTAAGTTTGGTGTCATTCATAAACTTACGAACCATGCCATCTAAATTGCCATTCATCTTGTTTATATAATTTACACCGATCCCTGCAGAACACCACTGGTCACAGGCCTCCAATCCAAAAAAATGACCCTCCACCACCCTCTGTCTCCTGCCATCAAGCTAATTTTGTATTCAATTCGCAAGCTCACCCTGAATCCCATGTGATCTAACTTTACAAATCACTCCTGAATGTGGAGCCTTGTTACGAAAGTCCAAGGAGACAACAATTACTGTTCCCCCTCATCAAGCTTTTTGCTTACATCCTGAAAAAAAATGGAACCAAGTTTGTAATGCACGACTTCCCACGTACTATCCCTAGTTAGTTCTTGCCTCTCCAAATATATGTCAATCCAACCTTTAAAAACCCTCTCCAACAACAGTCCAAAGATGTGCAGATTATGTGAATTGGACATGATAAATTGCCCCATTGTGTTCAGGGATGTACAGGTTAGGTGCGTTAGACAAGGGGAATGTTTCTGTGAACTCTCGGAGGATTGGTGTGGAATTGGTGAGATGCTCTTCGGAGGATTGGTGTGGAATTGTTGGGCCGAATGACCTGTTTCACACTGTACGGAATCTGTCATTCTATGATTCTCACTTACCCATCACTGATATCAGATTCACAGATATGTAATTCCCACGCTAGGGGGACCGACAATTTCTTCCCTAATTTCCACACTGTCCTGGGGTGCACTTGATCAGGTCCTGGAGATTTATCTTTTAAGATTTTCAGGACGTCCTCTTTCTGTAATGTGGACCGTTTTCATGACATCAATGTTCATTTCCCTGATTTCCCTAACCTCCATGTCTTTCTCCACAGTAAAATATTTGAAATATTTGTTGAGTATCTCTCCCATCTCCTGTAGTTCCCCACCATGACGACCCCGGTTACTTCCTTCCCTGAATCTGAGAGTTGGTGTGTTCCATCGGGGTTTGTTAAAGGGTTTGGGCTGGTAACTACAACCCAGATATCCCACTTGTTTAAAACCATGGGTTTCACATGGGGCTGTCACTTGCTGATATTGGCAGTGGTCACATTCATCATCTTGGGGTCGGTTTTCTGAGCTTGCAGGAATAATGGGAAAACTCATCCACAGACACACAACCCACCAAAGATTTTTCATCTACTAAACCATAAGGATCCATGAGGCATACTGATAAGGTTCCCCATCTCCAAGGGGTACAAAGGCAAAACGGCTTGGGTGTGTGTTAAGAGGGTAATTTCTGCAACAATTGACCTGTTAGCTCATTATCTTTTAGTCTTTCATCGACAGCTTTTGTTGCCCATTCCTAATTACACCTGACTGAGTGGTTTTCTAGGCCATTTGAAGAGGGCAGTTAAGAACAAACCACATTGCTGGAGTCCCATGGAGAGCAGACCTGGAGAAGGCAGCAGATTTCCTTCCCTAAAGGACATTGATGAATCAGATGGGTTTTGGTACTTTACAGAATCTGAGGTGATCCCAAACTCCCTCCCATCCTCTGAGTTACTGAGTTGAAGGAAGTAAACAGTTGGAATGCAGCAATATTTAGAAGTTAATTTACAGCAGCCAACAGCATTGAAAAAATTCTCTCAAAAATCTGATTGTTTTTAGTAACATTGATTAATGAATGAATGCTTGCTCAGATACCAGGAGAACCTCTATTCTGTAAATAGTTTACATATGGTGCCATTCCTAAAGGGGGAACAGGTTCTCAGTTTATCGCCTCATCGACTCTGCCTCATCTGCCACAGCACAGCATTACTTCTCTCTGCTGGGCAGTGGGATCCAGCTGAATTTTAACCCCGAAGGGGAACTGGAACCCCCAACATGCTGGCATCAAAAGTGAGAGTGCAGCCACATGAGCTGCTGCTGATAGTTCCAAATACAGTTCCCGTGTGTCACTTCGACTTGATGCTGACTTGCTTCTTCTCTGACAGCTCAAACAGATCATATCAGGAAATGGCTGCAGGCAATATTTACAGATATTTCATTGTCCAACTGATCTCCACTCTATCCCCAATATCTGTCCGAAATCTGGACACAACAGTCACAGACTGAATTTAGTAATTCCATTTGTTAGAGAAATGCAAATTATAAGACAATCAAGCGCTATTTTAACTTGTGGGGATTTTTAGAGGTTTTGCCATGATTTTGCATGCTGTCAGTTGTATTTTATGTACCTAGTCATTTTCCCATTATAGTACAAACCATTGGCATAGATCGGAACTGACAATGAAAACCTGCATTATATAATTTGCAATTTTCAAGTGTGGAGATAATAAGTAAACATTGTTTGCATCACACTTATCGATGCTGTTGGCCTGTATCCTGTAACTGCAGTTCTTCTCTCTTACATTGTTGACTAAGACATGAACAATTTCACTGGGTTTTGTTCCCTGAGTATTTGAGGCTGTGCAGTAATATTGATGATGTTGCCGTGTGAAGGATTGACAATGTAGATCCAGTTTATTGGTGTCAGAGATCTTTGAATCTTGAGATGGGGTCTTCTCAGACCATGTGTAGTGAATGGGGAGGGATCCCCGGGCAGACTCACAGGAGACTGTCACTGAACCCCCAGAAAATGAGACATTTGGTTGGGATAAATATCGAAGTCCAGGAACAGAGAAAGAAACAATTATTCTGTGAGAAAACTCAAATATTCCCCAATTGTACAAACATTGTGACTGAAACAGAACAAATCACCAGGAGAGTGAAGAGTACCCAGCGTATCACATCCCAGGCAACGTAACTGTGTAAAACAGAAGAAATGCAAAATAATTTGAAGTAAACAAGGCTGCTTCATATTTGAAATACATATTCCCTTGTTAGATTAGATTCTCTACAGTATGGAAACAGGCCTTTCGGCCCAACAAGTCAGTTTTGACCCTCTGAAGAGGAACCGACCCGGATCCTCTCCCCTACATTTACCCCGACTCAGGGCAATTTATCATTGGATTGTGGAAGGAAACCAGAGCACCCAGAAGAAACCCAAGCAGACATGGGGAGAATGTGCAAACTCCACACAGACAGTCACCTGAGGTGGGAATCAAACCCAGGTCCCTGGCACTGTGAGGCAGCAGTGCTAACCACTGAGCCACCATGCCACCCCTGTTAGCCTGTTACACTGCAGTATATTGTAGCAAAGTAAAGCAGCAAAGCTAATGCAGTTTCGTGGAAAAATTAAATTACCGTGTATTTTATTACGAACCTGAACAACAGATAAAGTTCAAATGAAAGAATCCTCTGTAGTACGTCCTGTAAAGGTATTTATACTCGATGAGGCAGTCTTTATGTTAGCTACTGTCAGGTGTAGACAAAGTGTGGCTAGTACTGACAAATCAGCAGATGGACAGAACAGTTTCTGGTCTGAATGTAACTTACAGCCACAGTAATGAACAACAGATAAAGGTCAAATGAAACAAGTTGCAGTAACACGTCCTGTAATGGTCAGCCCAATGTTATACGTGCGGATTATAAGGTTAAATAGTTGGACATTTACAGGATGCCCTGCAGTCTGGTGTAATATTCCAGTGAGTGAGCAGTCTCTCCAGTGAGTGAGGAACTCAGAATATCATCATCCCACACTGCTCCTTGTACCTTCTAACAGGCAAGGCTTAACCAGCTGGAACCAGACAGCCTCCCACCCTCTCAGTTTGGGAACAATGTATAACACAAGAGAACGGAGGAGGAAAAGATGACATACAGCATCAATGTGGATTTCATCAGTTTCCTCATTTCCCCTCCCCCATCTTATCCCAGATCCAATCTCCCAACTCGGCATTACCCTCATGACCTGTCCTTCCAGTCTATCTTCCTTCCCACCGATCCACTCCACCCTATTCTCTGCCCAATGACCATGGCCCCCACCTCCATCCACCTTTCACACTCTCAGCTACCGTCCCCCCAGCCCCACCTCCCTCTCATTTATTTCTCAGTCCCCTGGCTCACATTCCTGATGAAGGGCTCTTGCCCAAAACGTCGAATCTCCTGCTCCTCGGATGCTGCTTGACCTGCTGTGCTTTTCCAGCACCACACCTTCGACTCTGATCTCCAGCATCTGCAGTCCTCACTTTCTCCTCAAGAATGTAATGTCCCTGTCAGTGATTCTCCAGAACACTCTGGTTTAAAAAGCTATCGTTACTGGTCTTTAAAAAATACCGTGAGCCGAGATAAATAATGGAGCAGTGAATTTTAATGCTGAAAACAGCACCACAATCTGGAACGTTCCAAACAGAAAGTTGGTACTTCCTGTTATGAATTTCCAATTACATAAATAGCGACATTGTAAGGAAGGTAACAGAATAGCACTGTACTAAATCAGCCATCATTTCGATTCTGATAATTATCATCAGAAATGGAAAATTATTGTAGACCTTTATGCTAAATCACCGATTCTCTCTTGGAATCAATGAAATTTTGTCCATGAAATTGTTCCATCTTTTCCTGACAGACTTGGATTCTGAAGATGACCTTGTTGTTGGTGACATTGTTGAAGAGACTGCACAAGTATATTCACTTGCTATTGAGCCATCAGAAAATATTGAGCTTCATCTGGGTCTCACTTGCAGACAACCAAGAGAGCACTCTTCACCAATGGAACCTCACGGCTTGTTGTGAACAATGGATTCATTTCTCTTTAACTCTCCCTGTCTGGAGAGATGTGGTAGTGACCTAGCTTGAACATAATTTGTGATTGGATCCTTGCCTGGACATTGATGCCCCTGTATCCTTATTAAAGCATTTGAAAGGCTGAAGTTGGTGGGACTGTATTCCCTGAGATCCCTTTTCTTATCCTTTTCAAACATAAAGGAATATTCCAGTCACTGAGCTGGTCACTGCCCCCTGCTGGACAATGCATTCCTGGGGGATCCAGCATCCACTGCTCTGTCCTGTGAAACCCTTGATGTGGAGGTGCTGGTATTGGACTGGGGTGGACAAAGTTAAAAATCACACTACACCAGGTTATAGTCCAACAGCCGGATCATAGGACACAGAATTTATAGCAAAAGATCATCTTTTGTCATACAACTGATATGATATATTGAACAAACCTGGATTGCTGTTTCGTCTTTCACCTTATAAATTGAGTTGCAGATTTCGATACATTAATATGTAAATCCCAGAACTTCTATATCGCATCAGCTGTGTCCTATGATCCTGCCCCACTTGCTACCTGATGAAGGAACAGTGCTCTGAAAGCTTGTCCTTCAAATAAACCTGTTGGACGATAACCTGGTGTTGTGTGATGTTTAAATCTGTAATATCCACTTGTTACTGAATGAGCTTTCAAAGTGTTTTAGACTCTTGCCCCCTCTACAGTGTGTATACCTAAAAGGTCAGAACTTATGTTTGGTCCTTAAACATGAAGACAAGGAATGGGTCTTGTATAATTGACAAATCAACAGATGTTTATAGCAACATCTGGTCTAAACATATCTCACAGCCACAGGTACTTCAGGGTCTGGACTGAAACTGAGGTATTTGGTTCCACACAGTGACACACTTCTATCAGCATGTCATGCTTGAAGTGACACCAACTAAGATGGAGTCAGACACCATTGTCCCCTCACTCCACATGCGATGATACAGTGATTAAAGACAGAACACATCCAAGCTGTGAGATGGAACACAAAACTGGAGTGCAGCATTTATACGTATTCTGGAGCTACATTACAATTTTGTCCATTTTCAAAACTAAATCAATAATTGTTCAAAGGTCAAAGTGACGTAATGTAATGAGGTGCAGTTGTTGGTAGTTACACAAGAAACTTAACCAATGAGCAATTTAAATAGACATTAAATGAATGCGTCAGCCTCGGTGTTTGTATAAAACTTACCGATGCTGCTGATTTATATCATGGAACTACAGCCCCTCTCTGCTACCCTGGTAACTGACACATGAACAATTTCACTGGAGTTTGATCCCTGAGTCTTTGAGGCTGTGCAGTAATATTGATGATGTTGCTGTTTGAAGGATTAGGTCAAAAACCACACAACAGCAGTTTGTGGTCCAACAGGTTTATTTGAAAACACGAGCTTTCAGAGCATTGCTCCTCCATCAGGCTGGAGCGAGACTGGTTTTATTTCCAAAGTAGGAGTTTATAAAATGTCACATTGTCTGACTATCTACAGATTGTGTGCTTTTTAAAAAATAAATCTGTGGGTTGAATTTGCACTTGCAGATTTGTGTTTGCAGATACATTCTATTTTATTTAGAAAGCACAAATTTAGAAATTTGTAGATAGTCAGTCAATGTGTCATTTTATAAACTCTTACTTTGGGGAAAAAAACTGAGGACACCAAACAAAACTTCACACTTAAAATACACTGTCTGACCAGAGGTGTCACCTTAAGTTACCTCAGGATAGCCACTTGAAAGAAATTCTAGGATTTATATATTAATCAATCGAAACCTGCCCTTCCATTCTAAATGATTGAAGATTTAAGAGCCATCTTATGTGTGTTCAATTCGCTTGCATGAGTTGTATGACCCTTTGATTATTTCCTTATAAATTCTGTGTCTGAAATCTTTCTGTCTAATATCCCCTGATGAAGGAGCGGCACTCCGAAAGCTAGTGTTTCCAAATAAACCTGTTGGATTCTAACCTGGTGTTGTGTGATTATTGACCTTATCCAACCCAGTCCAACACTGGCACCTCCACATGGATTGAAGGATTGATGATGTAGATCCAGTTTATTGGGGTCAGAGATCTTGAGATGGGGTCTTCTTGATTTGGTAGTGAATGTGGAGGGATCCCTGGGCAGACTCACAGGAGTTTGGCACTGTGCCCACTAAACGTGAGACATTTGGTTGTCATCAAAATTGAAGTCCAGGAACAGAGATGGCTTCTTTGGGAAAGAAACAATTATGACAAAACAGACTGTAATTGAAAAGCCAAAAAAAGGTCCCAACACTTTACCCTTCATTATCCCAACCAGTGTCATAGATTCATATGGCACAGAAATAGACCCTTCTGTTCAATATGTCCAGGCTGAACAGGTTTCTCCCAATAAACTGGTTCTACTTGCCTGCATTTTCCCACGTCCCTCCAAATCTTTCCTGCTCACTTACCGATCCAAATCTCTTTTAAATCTTGGAACTATACCTTCATCTACCGTGTCCTCTAGCATTTTATTCTACATATGGATCACCCACTACATGAAAACATTGCCCCTCAGGTCCCTTTTACAGCTTTCTCATCTCACATTAAAGTATGCCCCCTACTTTGTACTCTCCTGCGTTATGGAAATAAAAACCTTTTCTATTCATCTGACTGATACCCCTCACGATTTTATAAACCTCGGCAAGGACTCCCCATAACCTATCCTTATAACTCAAATCCTCCGGTTTTAGCAATATCTTGGTAAATCTTTTCTGAAGCCTCTCCAGCTGAATAATAACCTTCCTCTTGCAGGGTGACCAGAACTGGATACAGTGCTCCAAAAGTGGCCTCAGAAATGTCCTGTTCCAACTCTGATACTCAGAGGTCAGAGCAATGTAGACAAGTGTGCTAACCACCTTCTTAACCTCAAAGCTGAGGTCTCTCTGTTGAAAAGCACTACCCAGGGCCCGACCATTAAGTGTAAAGTCCTCCCCTTGTTTGTTTTACCAAAATGCAATACCTCGCATTCATCCAAATTAAACTCCATCTGCCATTCATCAGCCCATTGACCCTATTGATCAAAATACCTTGGTAATCTTAGATAATCTTCTTCACTGTTGACTATTGACCAAATTTGGTGTCATCCAAAAACCCATTACCCATCTCTCCTGACTTCCTATCCAAATTGCTGATATAAATTGTACCAATCCCAGCGAAACACCACTAATCACAGACCTCCCATCCAAAAATACCCTTCAACACCACCCTCTGTCTCTTGCCACCAAACCAAATTTGTATCGAATTGGCAAACTGACCCAGAATCCCATGTGATCTAACTTTATTGATTAGTCTACCCTGTGGAACCCTGTCAATAATGCCTGTGTAGACAATGTGTATTGCTGTGCTGTCACCATTCGTTTTGGTTACTTTATTAAATATCTCAATCAGAATTGGTCAGCACAATTTCACAAATCTCAGAGTTACTTTATTTCCTGAATCTGAGAGTTGATGTGTTACATTGGGGTTTGTTAAAGGGTTTGGGCTGGTAACTACAACCCAGATATCCCACTTGTTTAAGACCAGGGGTTTCACATGGGGCTGTCACTTGCTGATATTGGCAGTGGTCACATCCACCCTCTTGGGGTTGGTTTTTGAACTTTCAAGAATAATATGAAATCTCATCTCCAGATGCAGATCCTGCCAGCGATTTTCCATCTCCTGAACCATAAAGATCCATGAGGTAGATACAATGGGGTTTCCAATCTCCAAAGAGTACAAACAACATGGCTGAGGTTTGTTTTAAGGGAATCATTTCTACAACAATTAAACTGTTAATTTTTTATCTGTTGTTCTTTAATGGCCAGCTTTTGTTGCCCATTCCTAATTACCCCTGACTGAGTGGCTTTCCAGACCATTTGAAGAGGGCAGTAAGGGACAAACCACATTGCTGGAGGCCCATGTAGAGCAGATTTTGGAGAAATTTGCCTAAGAGGTTAGAGATCACAAAACACAGCTCGAAGTGAAATTGACAAACATTTTATTGCAAGCAATATGGCTGAAAGAGAAATTGACTAGGCTGACACAGAACTGACAGTCTGCACAGTTAGATCATATTTCTCTTCCCAGAGCTAGGGATGAGACCAGTTTTATAATAATGCTGCACAATGACACTGAGTAAGAAATGGGAAACTACAATGTATCTGGAAATGGAGTAATCTAGTTACAAGGATGCTAATTGGAAAACAGTTATTACATGAATGCCCTGTTCCTTCACACAATGCAACATCCTGACAGTAACAATGTTTCCATTCCTCTCCACAGGTAGATGTTAATGTCTCTTCTGAAGTGGTGGGGTGCTTCTGTTCTCCTGTGTCTGGAGCATGTCCTTTGCTGGTGCCGTTCTGTCTGACCTGCTCTTTGTGTGGCTTTGGTATTGCTGGGTTGTGAAACTGCCCTTAAGGCTTTGAGATATCTGTGGTGCTCTGTCATGTCCGTGGGATCTTAAATCGTATTCCCTTGTCTGTGCTGTCTGATTCGGCTTGTGAGCTGCTTGGGAATTCTGGGTGTTCTGGTACAGTTTGGCCAATTTTGCTTTAGTGGGCCTATCATGGGTTAGCAAATCTTTTCCCGCTGCAGACCTGGAAATGGCGGCAGATTTCCTTCCCTAAAGGACATTGATGAATCAGATAGGTTTTGGTACTTTACAGAATCTGAGGAGATCCCAAAATCCCTCCCATCCTGTGAGTCACTGAGTTGATGGAAACAAACAGTTGGAATGCAGCAATTTCTAGAAGTTAAATTGCAGCAGCCAACAGCATTGAAATAATTCTCTCAAAAATCTGATTGTTACTGGTAACATTGATTGAAGAATGAATGCTTCCTCAGACACCAGGAGAACCTCAATTCTGTAAATAGTTTACAAATGATGCCATTCCTAAAGGGGGAACAGGTTCTCAGTTTATCACCTCATCGACACTGTCTCTCCTGCCATAGCACAGCATTACTTCTCTCTGCTGGGCAGTGGGATCCAGCTGAATTTTAATCCCGAAGGGGAACTGGAACCCCCAACATGCTGGCATCAAAAGTGAGAGTGCAGCCACATGAGCTGCTGCTGATAGTTCCAAATACAGTTCCCGTGTGTCACTTCGACTTGATGCTGACTTGCTTCTTCTCTGACAGCTCAAACAGATCATATCAGGAAATGGCTGCAGGCAATATTTACAGATATTTCATTGTCCAACTGATCTCCACTCTATCCCCAATATCTGTCCGAAATCTGGACACAACAGTCACGGACTGAATTTAAAATTCCATCTGTTAAAGAAATGCAAATTCTCCATCAATCAAATGCTGTTTTAATTTTGCAGGGATTTTTGGAGTTGTTGCAATGTTTCTGCATGATGTGGGTAGTATTTTATGAACCTGCTCATTTTCAAAGTACAGTGTAAACCATTGTCTTTGTTCAGAACTGACAATGAAACAAATGGAGTGCATTGTATCAAATACAGTTTCCCAGAGTGAGATAATAAACAAACATTGTTTGCATCACACTTACTGACGCTGTTGATCTGTATCCTATAACAACAGACTCTATCTGTGATGCAGAATGATCCTTCTTCCTCTCTTTAATGTTGCTGTCCCCGTGGATCCAATGATCTTTTGTCATCTCACCGTTTCTGTTCACTCTCTCTCTATAGCAATTATGTCCCTAATTTCCCATCAGAGCCATGTCTTTGAGAATTACAAAGCCCTTATTGGCCCTAACCCTCCCCATGTGAAGGACAAAGTGACAGTGACTTGGGATAACCCCACCTCCTGTTGTTCTCTGACGCCTCCTATGTTCTATGAGAGCCCCAGAAAGGGGGATTCAATGCTGTGTTTCCTCTTTAGATCAGACAAGACTCAGGTTTCTGTGTTTAAATGTTTATTAAATGTCTGCATGGGAGCTGGACATACCAATAAATGCTGAACAGATCAATTCATTCGAATAGCAATAAATATATTTTATTATTTTAACAGACAACAAGGTTTCGTCCAATCAATCATGTACACACTAACTCACTTGCCTCTCTACCCAAAGACATTTACATTGTCTTCATTCCAGATTAGGATGGCATGGTGGCACAGTGGTTAGCACTGCTGCCTCACTGCGCCAGGGACCCGGGTTCAATTCCCGCCTCAGGCGACTGACTGTGTGGAGTTTGTACATTCTCCCTGTGTCTGTGTGGGTTTTCTCCCACAGTCCAAAAACGTGCAGGTGAGGTGAATTGGCCATGCTAACTTGCCTGTAGTGTTAGGTGCAGGGGTAAACATAGGGGAATGGGTCTGGGTAGGTGCGCTTCTGTGGGTTGGTGTGGACTTGTTGGGCTGAAGGGTCCTGTTTCCACGCTGGAAGTAATCTAATCTAAAAAAAAGACACATTACTATATTATCCAATGAGATTTAAATGAGGACAGGGTGAACAGCCAAGGTCTTTTTCCTCTCTGGGTGTGTCCAGAACTAGAGGGCATAGATTGATGGTGAGAGGTAAAAGATTTCAAAAGGACCTGTGGAGTAAGTTTTTCATACAGAGGGTTGTGTGTGTATGAAACGAGCTGCCAGTGGAAGTGATAGAGGCTGGGTTTGTGAGTTTCGGTTCTTCTGAAGAAGCAGCGCTTCGAAAGCTGGTGCCTCCAAACAAACCTGTTGGATTATAACCTGGTGTTGTGTGATTTTTAACTTTGTCCACCCCATTCCAACACCAGCACCTCCAAATCTTGAATATGCTCAAGGCTGAAGTAGGCCATTCAACCCCTCGAGGCTCCTTCAGCATTCACCTGGATCAGAGCAGATCATCCACCTGAATACCATTTTTCTTGCATTCCAACCTCCCCCCCACCCATGTCCCTCCCTATCTTTATCACCCAGAACATTATTGATCTCTGTTTTGAATATACTCAAGGCTGGACCCTCCAGAGGTCTCTGGGGCAGAGAATTCCAACAAACCATCACCCTCTGAGTGAAGAAATTCCTGCTCATCTCAGTCCCAAATGGTCAACCCATTCTTCTCAAACTGTGTCTCCTGCTTCGAAACCCCTCCACCCAGAGCCAACTCATTGATGGGGAACTTAGAGTGCTCAAAATCATTCGTGTAAAGGCCATGATGCTCACCTAATGTTTTCGTGTAAACATTGTGACTGAAACAGAACAAATCACCAGGAGAGTGAAGAGTACCCAGCGTATCACATCCCAGACAACGTAACTGTGTAAAACAGAAGAAATACAAAATCATTTGAAGGAAACAAAACTGCTTGATGTTTCAAACATTTATCCCTGTTTACACTGCAGTGCATTGTAGCAAAGTAATGCAGCACAGCTCAGGGAGTAATATGGGAAACTTAAATTTAATTTATTACTGACGTGTACAACAGATAAAGATCAAATGAGACACATTTCAATCGAACACCTTTTTCTTTTAATCATTCATGGGACGAGGACATCACTGGCTAGGCCAGCATGTGTTGTCCATCCCTAATTACCCAGAGGGCACTTAAGAGTGAACCTCATTGCTGTTGGTCTGGAGTCACATATATTCCAGACCAGGTAAGGAAGGCAGTTTCCTTCCCTGAAGGACATGAGTGAACCAGGTGGGTTTTTCCAACAATTGACAATGGATTCACGGCCATTGGTAGACTCTTAATCCCAGATTTTTGTTGAATTCATATTCCACCATCTGCCACATCAGAATTTGAATCCAGTCCAGCAATAATACCACAAAATCATCACCACCCCAGTGCCTCCTATAATGGTATTTATACCTAATGAGGCAGTCTTTTTGTTAACTCCTTTCAGATGTAGACAAGGTGTGGCTATTGTAGTCCTGACAAATCAATAGATGTTCAGAACAGCTTCTGGTCTAAATGTATCTTCCAGCCACAGAAATGAACAACAGATAAAGGTCAAATGAAACAAGTTTCAGTGAAATGTCCTGAAATGTTCAACGTGTGGATTATCACGTTAAATGGTTGGACATTTGCAGGAGCACTGCAGTCTTGTGTAATATTCCAGTGGGTGAGATGTCTCTTCAGTCAGTGAGGAACTCAGAATATCATCATCCCACACTGCTCCTGCACCTTCTAACAGACCAATTTTATCCAACTGGAACCAGACAGCCTTCCACCCCCTCAGTTTGGAATAATGTGTAAGATGAAAGAATGAAGAAGGAGAAAATGACAGAGAATGTGCTGTCCAATAATTCTCCAGAACATCCTGGCTTTAAAAAAGCTGTCATTGCTGGTCTTTGATAAATACCGTGAGCTGAGATAAATAATGAAGTATTGAATTTTAATGCTGATAACTGCACCTCAATTTGGGAGGTTGCAAACAGAAAGTTGGTACTTGCTGTTTTGAATTTCCAATTAGATAAATAACAACATTGTAAGAAAGGCAATGGAAGTTCAGAACTAGAGGCATAAGAATAAGAACTTGGAGCAGGAGGAGGCCGTCTGGCCCTTCGAGCCTGTTCCTTCATTCAATAAGCTCAGGGCTGATCTTTTCACGGTCTCTGTTCCACTTACCCACCCTCTCACGATCACCCTTAATTCCTTTATTGTTCAAAATAATCTATCTTAGTTTTAAAACCATTTACTGAAGGAGCATTAACTATATCACTGGGCAGGGAATTCAATCGATTCATAACCCTCTGGGTGAAGAAATTCCTTCTTAAATCAGTCCGTAACCTGCTCCCCCTAATTTTGAGAATGTGTCCTCTTGTCCTTGTTTCACCTGCCAGTGGAAATATCCTCTCCACATCTCTCTTATCTACTCCCTTCATAATTTTATATCTTTTAGTAAAATCCTCTTTCATTCTTCTGAATTCCAATGAATATAATCCCAGTCTTCTCAGTTTCTTTCATAAGCCAACCCCCTGAACTCCTGAATCAACCTGGTGAACCTCTTCCACAGCCCCTCCAATGCCAGTGTATCCTTTCTCAAGTATGGAGACCAAAACTGTACCCTGTACCCCAGGTGTGGCCTCACCATCACCTGATACAGCTGCAATAGAACCTCTTTGCTTTTAAACTCAACCCCTTTAGCAATGAAGGACAAAATTCCATTTGCCTTCTTAATTACCTGTTGTACCTGCAGACTAACCTTTTGTGATTCATGCACAAGAACACCCAGGTCCTTCTGCATAGCAGCATGTTGCAACTTTTTACCGTTCAAGTAATAGCCCTTGTTACTGATACTCCTACCCAAATGTATGACTTCACAATTATTAACAATGCATTCCATCTACCAGACCTTTGCCAATCACATAAGGTATCTTTGTTCCTGTGCAAAGTTTCACAGCCCTCTGCACACTTTGCTCTGCCATGCATCTTAGTGTCTTCTACAAACTTTGACAAACTACACGTGGTCCCCAACTCTAAATTATCTATATAATTTGTAAATAATTGTGGTCCCAACATTGATCCCTGAGGCACACAAGTAGTTACTGATTGTCAACTAGAATAACATTCATTTATCCCCACTCTTTGCTTCCTGTTAGTTAACCAATCCTCTATCCTCTAATACTTTACCCATAATGCCATGCATCTTTATCATATGCAGCAGCCTCTTGTGTAGCACCTTATCAAAGGCCTTTTGGAAATCCAGGTACACCACATCTACTGGGTCCCCACTGTCCATAGTGCTCATAATGTCTCCATAGAATTCCAAAAGGTTAGTTAAGCATAACCTGCCCTTCATGAACCCACGCTGCGATTGCCTAACAGGACAATTTCTATTGAGATTTCTTGTTATTTCTTCCTTGATAATATGGGCTCAAGCATTTTCCCCATGACAGGTTCAGCTAACCAGTCTATAATTCCCCATCTTTTGTCTACTGTCCTTTTTTAACAGTGGCGTCATATTTGCTGTTTTCCAATCTGCTGGAACTGCCCCAGTGTCCAGTGAATTTTGGAAAATCACCACAAGTGCACTTGTTATTTCTCTCACCATCTCTTTTAGCACCCAGGGACGCATTCCATTAGGGCCAGGAGACTTGTCTGTCCTTAGCTCCATTAGTTTGCCCAGCACTAGCTCTCCCATAATAATGATTGTTCCCAGGTCCTCACCTACCTCCATCTCTTTGTCAGTTACTGGCAAGTTATTTATGTCCTCCACTGTGAAGACTGACACAAATTTCCCTTTGCCCCCAACTCGATAGTTGAAAGTCCTAGTGAACATAATATTTCTTTTTTGCTCGAACACTGGTCCAGATCGGTTCAGGTGGAGACCGTCCCATCAGTGCAGATCCCTCCTGTTCCAAAACTGATGCCAATGCCCCATGAAAGGGAACTCCTCTTTCCCACACCACTCCTTTAGCCACATGTTTACTTCCCTAATTTTCTTATCCCAAAGCCAATTTGCACATGATTTGGGTAGTAATCTAGAGATGAAAACCCTCGAGAACCTGTTCCTTCATTTCGTTCCTAGTGGTTGATAATCCTCAAACAGGTAATAGCCTTGTCTATGTTGTTGGAGGACAACAACTGGAACCCCCCCCCTCCCACTCCAAATCCTTTCAAGCCGGTCAGAGATGTCTTGCACCCTGGCAGCAGACAACACACCATATGGGACTCTGGATCAGTCTTGCAAAGGATGCTATCAATCCCACTAATTATAGAATCCCCTATAACAACCACTTGTCTTTTAGCTCTCCCCTCTTGAATGGCCTTCTGCACCATGGTGCTGTGGTCAGCGAGCTCATCATCCCCACAGCCCTTTTCCTCATCCACACAGGGAGCAAGCATCTCATACCTGCTGGAAAAGGTTAAAAGCTGAACTCAGGATCCCCCTACCTGCCTCACTCAACACACCCTTTTGTCCCTGATCACTGACTGAATTTGAATTACTTAATCTACCAGGTGTGACTGCCTCCTGAAACAAAGGGACCTACGGGGCATCTTTTTCACACAGAGAGTGGTGCATTATGGAATGAGCTGCCAGAGAAAGTAGTGAAGGCTGGGACAATTGCAACATTTAAAAGGCATCTGGATGGGTATATGCATAGGAAGGTTTTAGAGGGATATGGGTCAAGAGTTAGTCAATGGGATTAGATTAGTTTAGGATATCTGGTCAGCATGGACGAGTTGGACAATAGGCTCTGTTTCCACACATACATCTCTGTGACTGTATGACTATAATTGCGCTGTACACAATCATCCACCATTTCCATTCTGATAAATCATCGTCTGAAATTCAAAATTATTGTGAACCTTTATGCTAATTCACTTACTCTCACTTGGAATCAATGAAGTATTGACAATGAAAATGGCCTACCTTTCAGTGACAGACTTAGATTCTGAAGGTGTTCTTGTTGTTCGTGACGTTGTTGGTGAAATTGTTGAGGAATTGTCACAAAAATATTCTTCTCCTATTAAGACATAAGAAAATATTCAGTTTCATCTGAGTCTCACTTGCAGACAACCAAAGAGCACTCTTCACCAATAGAACCTCACGGCTTGTTGTGAGCACTGAAATTTATTGAATTCATTTCTCTTTAACCTCCTCCCCCCACCTCCGTCTATAATGATGTGGTAGTGACCTATCTTGAACATAATTTATGTTGTGTTCCTCACCTGGACATTGATGTGACTGCATTCTTATTAAAATGTTTGAAACGCTGAGGTTGGTGGGACTGTATTCCTGAGGTCCCCTTTCTCATTCTTGTCAAACATAAAGGAATGTTCCAGACACTGAGCTGGTCACTCTCCCCACTGGACAATGTATTCCTTGGGGGATCCAGTGGTCTCTCCTGTTATGTCCTGTGATTGCTGGGTGAGCTTTCAATGTGGTTTGGATTTTTGCCTCCACCATGGTATTTCTACCTAAAAAGGCTGGAGTTATGTTTGCTCCTTAAATATGAGTAGACAAGCAGGAGGCTGGAAGAACACAGCAAGCCAGGCAGCATCAGGAGGTGGAGAAGTCAATGTTTTGAGTGTAACCCTTCTTCAGGACCGGGGGTGGGGTGAGGGGAGCCACGGATAAAGGGAGTGAGGTGAAATTGGAGTGTTTTGGGTGGGGAGAGGGGGGGAATGGTGAGGTAGTGAAAGCTGAACACTGGTAGATGGTACGGCCTGGTTTGGCAATGGAAAGGATGAGTCCAGTTGGTGGCTGGAAGGAAGGGTCAGTCAGAGGCATGGAAGGGAGGGGGGGGCTGGAAAAGAAGTTGGAAGATGGATAGGCAGGTTATTTGAAATTAGAGACTTCATTGTTGAGTCCTGCAGGCTGTACGCTGCCCAGGCAGAAGATAAAGTGTTCTTCCTCAAATTAGCGATCTGATTCACTGTGGTAATGGAGGAGACTGAGAATAGACATGTCGGAAATGGAGTGGGAAAGGGAATTAAAATGGGCAGTGACCTGGGGGTTTAGTTGGCCCCTTCAGGCCTAGATGATTTGCTCAGCGAACCATTCCCTAAGTTAACGTTTGGTTTCCGCGATGTAGAGAAGACCACATCGGGTGCAGCGGATACATAAACTCGTTTGGAGGAGAGGCAGGTGAACCTCTGTCTCACCTGGAAGGACTGTTTTGGGGCTGGATGGAGGTGAGGGGGGTGGTGTACCAGCAGGTTTTGCATCTTTTATGGTGACAGGGGAAGGTAATGGGGGTTTGGGGATTTAGTGGTGATAGTGGCAGGAACCAACAAGTGATGAAGGCAGCGGTCTTTGCGGAAGGTGGAGGGGGGTGGGGACAGGAAGATATTCTTGATCGTGATGTCTAGTTGATGTTCACAAAAGTGTTTAAGGATGATATGTTGGAGGCGGAGACTGGGGTGGAAGGTAAGGACAAGAGACACCCTGTCCTTATTGTATTTGGTGGGGGGGTGGGAGGGTGGGGGCAGCAGTTTTAGAGCAGTGGATCAGGGAATGGAGGAGGTGTGCTGTAGTGCTGTCTGGATGAGAGGTGAGTGGGAGTGTGGTGGGGGCAGACCCTTAAACGTGAGGACGAGGCATGGATGTGTAGTACTGCCAAATCAGTGCCTGGCCTAAACATATCTCAAAGTCACAGGCACTTCAGGGACTCCTACAGAGTTAAAGAGATGTACAGCACAGAAACAGACCCGTCGGTCCAACTCATACATGCCGACCCAATATCCTAGTCCCATTTGCGAGCCCTTGTCCCTTATCCCTCTAAACCCTTGCTATTCATGCCTTTTATATGTTCAACATCACACAACACCAGGTTATAGTCCAACAGGTTTATGTGGAAGTACTAGCTTTCAAAGTGTGCTCCTTCATCAGGTGGTTGTGAAGCAGGACCATAAGACACAGAATTTATAGCAAAAGATTACGATAAAGTGTCATGCAGCCAATCCAACCCCGGCTCCTCCAAATCATGACTTTCACATGTTGGAATTGTACCAGTCTCCACCACTTATCTGGCAGCTCAGTGCATACACGCACAAAGCTTTGCTTTAAAACATTGCAACTTAGGTCACTTTTAAACCTTTCCCCTCTCACCATAAATGTGTTCTGGATTCCCCCACTCCAGTGAAAAGACTTTGTCTATTTATCCTATCCATGGCTCTAATGATTTTATAAATCTATATAAGATCATCCCTCAGCCTCTGGCGCTGCAGGGAAAACAGTTCCAGCCTATTCAGCCTCTGCCTATAGTTCAAATCCTTCAACCCTGGATACATCCTTGTAAATCTTTTCTGAATCCTTTCAAGTTTGACAACATCCTTCCCATAGGAGGGAGACAAGAATTGCACACAGCATTCCAAAAGTAGGCAAAAGTGAGGACTGCAGATGCTGGAAACCAGAGTTTAGGTCACAGTGGTTCTGGAAAAGCACAGCAGGTCAGGCAGCATCCGAGGAGCAGGAAAATCGACGTTTCGAGCAAAAGCCAATCCTGATAAAGGGCTTTTGCCCAGAACATCGATTTTCCTGCTCCTCAGATGCTGCCTGTCCTGCTATGCTTTTCCAGCACCACTCCGCATTCCAAAAGTAGCCAAACCAATGTCCTGTACAGCCGCAACATGACCTCCCAACTCCTGTGTCAATGCTCTAACCAATAAAGGAAAGCGTACTAAACATGCACTCCAAGGTCTCTTTGTTCAGCAACACTCTTCACGACCTTCGCATTAAGTGTATAAGTCCTGCTAAGATTTGCTTTTCCAAATGCAGCACCTCACATTTATCTAAATTAAACTCCATCAACTACTCCTCAGCCCATTGGCCAATCTGATCCGTTGTCCTCTGAGATAACCTTCTTCGCTGTCCACTACACCTCTAACTTTGGTGTCATCTGTAAATTTACTAACCATACCTCCTATATTCAAATCCAAATTTTTTATTTAAGTGATGAAAAACAGTTGACCCAACACCAATCTTTGTGGCACTCCACTGATCACAGGCCTCCAGTCTGAAAAGCAACCCTCCACCACCACCCTCTGTCTTCTACCTTTGAGCCAGTTCTATATCCAAATGGCTAGTTTTCCCTCTAATACATGTGATCTAACCTTGCTTACCAGTGTAACATGTTGAACCTTGTTGAGCGCTTTATTGCAGTCCATGTAGACCACATCCACTGCATACCCTCATTAATTGTCTTTGTTACTTCTTCAAAAAACTCAATCAAGTTTGTGAGACATGATTTTTCATGCACAAGACCATGTTGATCATTCCTAATCAGTCCTTGCCTTCCCAAATACATATGAATCAGGTCCCTCAGGATACCCTCCAACAACTTGCCCAACACCAATGTCAGGCTCTCCAGCCTATAGCCCCCTAGCCTTTCCTGACCAACTTTCTTAAATAGTGGCCTTGCATTAGCCCATCTCCAGTCTTGCGGCACCTCACCTGTGACTATCTTTAGTATGAATAGCATTACTTCTCTCTGCTGGGCAGTGGGATCCAGCTGAATTTTAACCCCGAAGGGGAACTGGAACCCCCAACATGCTGGCATCAAAAGTGAGAGTGCAGTCACATGAACTGCTGCTGATAGTTCCAAATACAGTTCCCGTGTGTCACTTCGACTTGATGCTGACTTGCTTCTTCTCTGACAACTCAAACAGATCATATCAGGAAATGGCTGCAGGCAATATTTACAGATATTTCATTGTACAACTGATGTCCACTCTATCCCCAATATCGGCCCTAAATCTGGATACAACAGTCACGTGCAGAATTGAAAATTCCATCTGTTAGAGAAATGCAAATCGTTCGTCAATCAAATATTGTTTTAATTTGCAGAGATTATTGGAGTTTTTAAAATGTTTATGCATGCTATGGATAGTATTTTATGCACCTCCTCATTTTCCAAGCACAGTGCAAAGAGTTGGCTTTCTTCAGAACAGACGATAAGACAAATGGACTGCATTTTCTCAATTACAGTTTCCCAGAGTGAGATAATAAACAAACATTGTTTACATCACACTTACCGATGCTGTTGGTCTGTATCCTGTAACTGCAGTTCTTCTCCCTTACATTGCTGACTGACACATGAACAATTTCACTGGGATTTGTTCCCTGAGTATTTGAGGCTGTGCAGTAATATTGATGATGTTGCTGTGTGAAGGATTGACAATGTAGATCCAGTTTATTGGTGTCAGAGATCTTTGAATCTTGAGATGGGGTCTTCTCAGACCATGTGTAGTGAATGGGGAGGGATCCCCGGGCAGACTCACAGGAGACTGTCACTGAACCGCCAGAACATGAGACATTTGGTTGGGATAAATATTGAAGCCCAGGAAAAGAGAGAGCTTCTGTAGGAAAGAAACAATTAGTGAGAGATCAAAGATCAAATATCCTCCAAAACTTTGTCATGTTTCTTCCTGAATAAAACACTGATCAGATATATCAGGAGAGAGTAATTTTAAAAATCACTGAAACATTTACCGTCAGAGATGTGCAGCTCTACATTAAACATTGGGTCATGACCAGCAATTTCAATCCCACAGCTGTACCATCCTGCATCCCTCCATTGAAGATTCTTCATTGTGACAAGAAATATTCCTTGTGTTTTGTTATCAGTGATTGATATTCTCCCATTTGGCCAATTTGTCGTTGCTATAACCTTACAGTGACGAGTCCATCCGTGACACCAATATTTCATACTTGGCTGGTACCACTGTGCTTCATAGTGACAAGATATTGTGATCGCTCTTCCCAAAATTCCCGTTGCATTTTTTTCTGCCCATAAGGCACCTGAAACTGAGGATAAATCATGTCAAACATTTGACGAGTAGAAAATGCTTAATATACAGAGACACATTTTAATTAGCTACATTCCATCCACCTCACAATGACAGCAATTGGTGTGGCGCGGTGGCTCAGTGGTTAGCACTGCTGCCTCACAGTGCCAGGGACCTGGATTCGATTCCCACCTCGGGTGACTGTCTGAGTGGAGTTTGCACATTATCCCAGTGTCTGTGTGGGTTTCCTCCGTGTGCTCAGGTTTCCTCCCACAGTCCAAAGATGTGCAGGCCAGCAGAATTGGCCATGCTAAATTGCCCATAGTGTTAGATGCATTAGTCAGGGGTAAATATAGGGTAGCAGTCTGGGACGGTTACTCTTCACAGGGTTGGTGTGGACTTGTTGGGCCGAAGGGACTTTTCCACAGTGTAGGGAATCTTGTCCCTTAACAGAGTCTCAGGGTGTTCCAAATTGCCAGGGAATGATTGAAACAGTCGGAATATTTTCTTACCCCACTGGTTGAGCTTTGGGACAATCTTGAAATTGGGCTTGTGCTGCCCGCTGTGGGCTCTAACCCCACTGTGTGTGACATCATCGAAATGTTGTCCCCCCGGAGAGCAGCCTGAGTGACAGGCCTGGATTGGAGTTGGCTGGGGATCAGTGTGAAGGAGGGTACAGGTGCTGAAGGATCCTTACTCCGACCAGAGAAGGAGGGTTTCATCCAGGGAGGAGAGGGGAGTGTGTGGAGACTCATGGTGGGCTCAGGGGTTGCATTGTCAGAGCTCAAGGGGCAGATACAACAGGTGACCCAGGAAGATGATGACAGACCTCAAGTGGGAAAGGAAGAGAATTGGAGTTCAGGAAGGGATGGTTCACGATGGGAGAGAGCGAGATCAATGTGCCGGACCTTGAGGGCAGTAAAGGCAGGATTATTTGTAATCACACATTGTTGTCATTGTATGGATAATAAAATGACAGAACTAATTTACTGATTGTTCTGGATGAGATGCTTCATGGGAAAATGTTTAAATTGCTGCCACGTTTTGTCCCAGTGTGGAAGAGGAACAGCCTGTTGATGACTGGATCAGCTTTACTTCAATAAATTCCAAATGAAAGGCTTATCCAGAAACGTTGAATCTCCTGCTCCTCAGGTTCTGCCTGACTGGCTGTGCTTTTCCAGTACCACACTTTTTGACTCTGATCTCCAGCATCTGCAGTCCTCAATTTCTCATTTACTTCAATAACTAGCAGACCAACTTTGTGTAGGAAATGATTCTTGACTGAAATGACAGATTGGAATTGAAATGTAGAGTGGAGAGAAGAGAAAGGGAGACCGATACATGAATGAGGAAAGCTGATTGAAGTCAGGAGAAAGAGACCTTCTTGGAAAGAGGAAGCCTTGAAATCAAGGAGATTGTGAAACAGATGCACGCTTCAGTTCTCTGTCTGTAAAGTACTCTGCATGAAATGAGTGGGCATAAACCACAACATGTTCCAGGCAGGTTTGATCTCACAGAATTCACTGAGTTGCAATCAAGGGTAATGCAACATTGGGAATTTTAATAATGTGTGTTTGAAATTATCTTGATAAAATCTATCACAAAGAAGGAGAGGTGAAAATGTTGAACAATAGCTTTATTGCAATGTTACATTGCAATGTTAAAATCAATGGGATTGAAAAAGCATAAATAACTTCTTGTGGGACGAGAAATATAAACTAACCATCTATTTTTATGCAAAAGCCTCATTGGAAAATATTGAATTTATGGTTTTTGAAAGGAAAATAAATAATAAAAAATCAAATTATTTTGTTTGGGAGCTTCTGACCACCACTTTTTAGTAGATTTTGAACGTCAAGTAACATTAGAAGCTTGCAACGAATTAAAATAGATTTTCATTTTAATTTTGCAGCTTATTCACTTCAACAAAATTGTGTTGTTCTCTTCATTTCATTCCAAATTGTAATGCACCTCTACATTATTTGTTTACTGTATCCCACGGTAGGATAATATTTTTAGAAGAAGATACAACATTCCCTTTAAATATCAAGGTCTATCATATTTAGAGTTGCGTGAGGCAGACAAAGTACATGCTGTGTCTGTTTTCTGCAGCTTGTTCTTTCAGGAACAGGTCATTCGTATGAGCCAGTTGCTGTAATGTGAGGGGTGTGACTCAGCATTGGATAAGGCTGATCTGGAACCTCACCCACTCTTACTCCCTGCCCTGTGCATTTTGGAAAGATTTGCAGGTTGATAATGAACCTGTTTGGCTTTGTGAGAATACACATTCCTTTGCAGAATGTGTTGGAGTGAGAATCGAACTCTGAGCATTTGTTGCAGCAGTAACCATGTCACCCACTGTGTCACAAGAGCTTCCTTTGTGCCTTTACATGTCTCCAAATATTGAAGCATCTCCACTGTATAAAGCATGATGTGGAAGAGCCGGTGTTGGACTGGGGCGGACAAAGTTAGAAATCACTCAACACCAGCTTATAGTGTGTTTTTTTACTGTATAAAGCAGAGAGTGGACTTCAACAAACATTGATTATCTGAATATACAACTCGGATGGTCACTCACCAGGAATGGAACAAATGAAGAGAATCAAAGTCCACATCGTTTTATTCACAAAGATCAGTTCAGTTCTTGATGTCAGTCTCTTAACTCTTGTTTCTCACATTGAAATAAGTGTATAACGCAGCGTCTACAAGGATTGAAATGAGGAAGAGGATATAGGAAGGCAGTTTCTGAAACTATAGTGAGCCAGATGATGCAAACTGACTCTGAAGGAATTAGTCTCTTGTCAGTGATATTTAACAGAGGAACGAAATTACTTTTCATTGAATGAATAGAAAATTCTGAAATCAAGACAGTTTAAGAGTCAGCTGCTGTGGATAATGGTGACCCAAGATCAATATTCAGACTGAAATCTCAGCTGCACTAGAAATGGTTCATTCTTCCACGTTAGCAACTTTTGACAAAGATTTTGACAAAAGTAGTTCTCTTCTATGAAAATTATTCCTGCAACTAACAATAGAGTTTTTATTAATATGTTGTCATGGAGTCATGGCATTACACAATATGGAAAGAGACCCTTTGGTCCAACACGTCCATGCCGACCATAACGCCAAATTAAACGGGTCCCATCTGCTTGCACTGAGCCCAAAGCCTTCAATCATTTATTTATGTCCTTATCTAACTGCCTTTTAAATGTTGTAACTGTACCCACATCCACCACTTCCTCTGGAGGTTCATTCCCCATGTGCACCACTCTCTGTGAAGAAGTTTTCAAACATTCTCCTTTCAGCTTAGAAATATGGCCCTTCATCTTGAAATCCCTCCTCCAGGGAAAGGACACCCACCATTCACTTCTTCTGTAAACCTCATTATTTTATAAAGCTCCATATGGTCTGCTCTCAACCTCCTACGCTCCATGGAAAAAAGTCCCAGCCTATCCAGCCTCTCCTTGTAATTCAAGCCCTCCATTCCCAGCAACTCCTGGTAAATCTCTTCTGAATCCTCACCAGATTAATAATATTTTTCCTTTTATATGGAGACCAGAACTGGATAAATCCTCCCGAAGAGGTCTCACCAATGTTCGGTTCAAATGCAAAAAAAGTCCCAAATCCTATACTCCAATAAGGTCTGAGCAATAAAGCAAGCAAGCTAAATCCTTTCTTAACCGCCCTAACAACATGTGATGCCAGCTCCAATTAATTATTAACCAGAACCCCTAGGTCTCTCTGTTCTACAACACTACCCAAAGCCTACTTTCAGTTGTGTAACTTTTTTTTTGTTTTACCAAAATGCTATACCTCACATTTATCCAAACTAAACTCCATCTGCCACTCTTCAGACCATTGAACCAATTGTGCAAGCTGCCTTTGTGACCTTAAATAATTTCTTCACAGTCCAATATACCACCAATCTTGGTGTAATCCACAAATGTACTAACCCTGCCTCCCATATTCGTATCTAAAGCTTTTATATAAATGACCAACAAATGTGGACTCCGCACTGATCCCTGTGAAACACCACTTGTCATGGGTCTCGAGTGTGAAAAACAATTCTCTATCAATCACTCTTTGTCTCCTGCCGTTAAGCTAATTTTGGATCCACTTGGCAAGCTCACCCTAAATCCATGTGATCTACCTTTACTAATTAGGCTGCCATGCAGAATCTTGGGAAAGGCTTTACTCAAGTCCAAGTAAACAATATTTACTGCTCTGTCCTGATCAGTCTTCTTGATTACTTCCTCAACAAACTCAGTCAAGTTTGTGAGACAGGATTTCTCTCGCACTAAACTGTGTTGACTATTCCTGATCATTCCTTGCCTCACCAAATGCTTTCTGAATCCTACCTTTCAGAATCATCTCCAACAACTTACCTCCCACCGAAGTTAAATTCTCAGGTGTGTACTTGCCAGGATTTTCCTTATGTCCCTTCTAAAGCAAAGGCACAACATTTGACACTTCCCAGTCATTCGATACCTCAACAGTATTTCTAATGATACAAATCTGTCCACAAGTGGTCCCTCAATGTCCCCCTAATTACCCCCGATGTCCAAGTCTAGCACACTCAGTGTCTGCTGAATATGAGCACACAGCTGCACTCCATCACTGTAGTCATTGGTGCTCATCAGTCGATGGGTTTCATAGAGATGTCATTGGCCAAGTTTTGAGAGGATACTCCTTGTCTCCCAGCAGCTATCCCTGTATGTCCTGAGACCCTTGAGAAGAAGCAGGACCCGGTGACCTCTTTAATATCTCAGTATTGTGGGACCTCCCAGTATATCGAAGACATACCTCCAAAATCTGGCATCGATGGTCACATACAGTTTGATCATTAATGGAGTGGAAGCCCTTTCTGTTCCCAAGCTCTGCAAGTTGGTGATGGGTACATTCTGAAAGCAATGTGGGTGCAGCTTCTGCAATCCTACACCTGGGGTGAACCAGTGATGGTGGGACATTCTCCTTCCTGGACTGAGTGTCTCTCCCTGTCACAGCTCAGGGACAGATATGAATTGCTGTGATCTGGAAAAAATGGCATTAGAGACAGAGTAACTGCATTTGTGTGTCGGAGAGTGGGAGATACCACACAGCTGCTCAGTCACTCATTGAAATGTAGGCACTGGCAAGAAAACTCAGGGCAACAGCTGTCCATGTCATAACTCCATTGGGATGTCTGAGGTGTGTATCTTCATCCAAATGTCATCTACACAGCCAAAGACTTCGGGCTCCATTGAGGGTGCAGAATTCTGGCAGTAAGTCACTATTATAGTCTCCCCCCTCCTAAAGAAAAGGCACCTTTACACAATGCAGACTGCAGGTCATTCTGCTACAATGCGTGGTTCATCCACGTGAATTTGCTGTAACACGATTGACGAATTGAGGATGCTGTTTGTAAAGAGCAAACTTTTAAAACAGTTTAAAAGTTCTGAAACTTTTGAACAGCCAACACTTCAAGCACTATTTCTTAAGCATGATTTTCCTATCACGTGGGATTGCACAAGAACACTAACATCACTTTATGGAAGAATTGACTGTATTTCCTCACAGACTTCGAATTCAGTGTGTGAGAGAATTACTGTCTTCCACTGTTCGCTGTGCAGTGCATTTCAGAAATACCAAACCCAAGTGGCACTTTAAAATTATCTTGACTGATTACATTTACCTTGCTAATAAAGCCCTGAGGGTGAACAATGTTGTTGTCAATGGTTGCTTGAGGCCATCACCTGTAATGTTTATTTCTGGACAATGAGTGACCTTAGCGAGTTTTGAGAAGATTTGTAGCCCAGGTTGAGGTTTTGGATGTAAGTTTGCTCGCTGAGCTGGAAGGTTCATTTCCTGACGTTTTGTCACCCTACTAGGTAACATCTTCAGAGGGCCTCAGGCAGAGCACTGCTGATAATTTCTGCTTTCTATTTATATATTTAGGTTTGCTGATATCATTTCCTGGGGTGAAGTCATTTCCTGTTCCTTTTCTTAGGGGATGGAGATGGGGTCTAACTCGATGTGTTTGTTGATAGAGTTCTAGTTGGAATGCCATGCTTCTAGGAATTCTCATGCGTGTCTTTGTTTGGCTTGTCCTAGGATGGATGTGTTGTCCCAGTCGAAGAGGTGTCCTTCCTCATCCATATGTGAGGATACTAGTGAGAGAGGGTCATTTTTTTGTGGCTAGTTGGTGTTCATGTATCCTGGTGGCTAGTTTTCTGCCCGCTTGTCCAATGTAGTGTTTGTTGCAGTCCTTGCACAGAATTTTGTAAATGACATTAGCTTTGCTTGTTGTCTGTATAGGGTCTTTCAAGTTCATTAGCTGCTGTTTTAGTGTGTTGGTGGGTTTGTGGGCTACCATGATACCAAGGGGTCTAAGTAGTCTGGCAGTCATTTCTGAGATGTCTTTGATGTAGGGGAGAGTGGTTAGGGTTTCTGGACATGTTTTGTCTGCTTGTCGGCAGACTGTGTTCATTGGGTAGCCATTTTTTTAGAATACACAGTATAGGTAATTTTCCTCTGCTCTGTGTATTTCCTCTGTGCTGCAGTGTGTGTTGGCTCGTTGAAGTAATGTTCTGATACAGCTTGATACAGTGTGATACAGGAAGTGACTTCACCACAGGAAATGACATCACCAACCTAAAGAAACATAAACATATAAATAGAAAGCAGGAATTATCTGCAATGCTTCGCCTGAGGCCCACCAGGCCATACTGGGTAGGGTGACAAACGTCTAGAAATGAACCTTCCAGCTCAGCGAACAAACCTACATCCAAAATGAGTGACCTGTTGTTGAAGTGTAATTTGATGCCAGTGATAGGATTGAATCAGTGGATGCATGGTGGATGCAATTGCCCCTTCAAATTCATAGAATTTTACTCCTGTCCCCCTTACCCTCCCTGTCCAAAGTATGAATAACTGACTCCACCCACACTCTGCAATTGGGTGTCAGCCATTTTACACAGTTGTTGTGCAGTGATTGGGTCAGGATTGGTGAAGAGTCAACTGAGTGTCTTTGTGGCACAAACAGACATTGCTGGAGAAATTCAGCAGGTCTGGGGACACCTGTGGGGAGAAAGCAAAGTTAACGTTTTGGATCCAGTGAACATTTTTCAAACTATTAGTAGGTTCGATAAGGTGCTCCATGTGCTGCAGACATGAGGCGTGCGGTGTTTCTGTGAATTAACAGCAGACTCTCCCTGTGATGCAGAATGATCCTTCTTCCTCTCTTTATTGTTGCTGTCCCTGTGGATCCAATGACCTTTTGTCATCTCACCGTTTCTGTTCATCCTCTCTCTATAGCCATTATGTCCCTAATTTCCCATCAGAGCCATGTCTTTGAGAACTGCAAAGCCCTTAAGGGCCCCAACCTTCTCCATGTGAAGGACAAAGTGACAGTGACCTGGGATAACCCACATCCTGTTACTCTCTGACACCTCCTGTTCTGTGAGAACCCCCGAAAGAGTGATTGTATGTTTTATTTCCTCTTTAGACCAGATCAGATTCAGGTTTCTTTTTTAAGTATTTATTAATGCATGTCTGGGAGCTATATAGATCAAAAAATGGTGATTGTGTGAAATCTTTAGGACAGCAACAAAGATTTTATTCTATGCTGTTCTATCTCTAGCAGTATTTTCAGAATGACCTTGACGTGGGATGGTGCCATAGAGCTATATGCCGACCCACTTTCTACTCAGTGCCTCCCATTGTGACAGGCTGTCACCTTTGAACTCTGAGGTAAAACACAATGCAGCTCCCAGAGACTGGCAGTCTGCAGCTTACAGTGACAGGGCTGTGTGTTTAACTGCGATGGAAAGCACAGAGACTGGCAGCCCACAAACTAGTGTCCCAGAGCTCCACATTCAACTGGTGCAAGAGCTGTCCCGAGAGCAGGTCTGGTGATGAGGGGAAGGCTGACGGTTTGCCCATGATGACTTGAGTGGATACAGAGTGGAGGAGGATTGTCTCCAGGGAGTGTGCAAGGATATGGTGGTGAAGTCAGATAAAGTCTGGGTGAAGTTTGAGACAAGCAATCAGTGAGTAGCATCCACCAGCTAGCTGTTGTGATTAACACACTGGGAATTTGCACTGTCTCATTTTTGGGGGCAAGGGAAGAATTGGGAAATTGTGTATAAATACTGAGTATTCGGTTAATAGTGAGATTCAAATGCATGGACATAAGTTGGTCAGATCTCAGTCGTGAGATTCTGAAGTTGCCTTTTGTACACTTGAAGAGAAAATTGGATAATCATTTCTCGATGAGAAATTCTTTGTGTATTTTCCCAACTTCTTGAAATTTTCCACATCGTTCTAGGAAGGGAAAAAACCGATCCATCTCCCTCTTTCTCTGTGAGAGCCTCCCATTCTTGTTAAAAATATACATTGCTCTATCTCATAGAAAAGTGGGAGGTATCATTGGAGACACTGTTTCAAGTGAATGAATAATGCAAATCGCTTATTTCTTAAAGAAAGAGACTCCTATTGACGCACATCATGACAAAATAAAACATGATGTATCAATCTGCAATGTTACATTGCACAAACAAATTTTAATCAATGTAGATATTCAAAGTAGCGGTTCCAGTGATCATTTCAGTCGCTGGTTCTTCTTCCACTCCATTAACGGAAAATTATTTTCTGACAAAACTTCATTTCTCATACAGAATTAAGAAAACAAATGTGCAATGTGAGACAGATAGTGAATATTCAAACGAGATGCAAAATTCCAGCCGGTGTCAAAGGTGCAGGAAGTCTTCATTTTCCCACATTGGTCAAGGTGAGAGCATCAGCTTCAATGAGTAACTGGAAAGATACATCAGATACATTGAGACAGAGAGCGATGCCTTATTGGTCATGTTAGTTTGGATTTGGATTCTGGACATGGCAATGAACTGAGTAAAGCTCGAGATGAACTGGAGCTATGTCCAGATCACACTCCTCCTTCCCCATCACCTATTGTACATGTGCTGGGAAAATAATCCAGAACAATTCCACTCTAAAACGTCACATGTTATTTTATCACAGAGAGTTAACGTTTCCCTGCAGTTAAGCTAGTGAGCAGTTGACCACAGAAGTAGGTTAAGACATACAACACAACAGCAATTACAGTCCAATCAACGTCAAGTTTGATCAGGTATTCAGTGAGATCATGGGTGATCTGATAATATTCAATCTCTATTTCCTGCCTGTTCTCCATCATCATGATTCACTGACTGATTAAACACCAGACTATCTCAGCCTTGAGTGTACTCATTGGCACAGCCTCATCAATCCACTTTGGTAACTAATTCTATAGATTCACAATCACCTTAGAGATATAAATTCTCCTCATCTCAGTCTGAAATGTATGATCCCTTGATCTGAGATGATGCCGTCTGGTCCTAGACACACCCCGTCAAGTCCTCTCCTCAGAAAGTAGTCCCTCCATACCTTAGATCAGCCTTTTGTCCATCCTTGATCCTTCCTGAGGACATAAAAGATTGAGGATGCTCTGTACGATACCATTATACAATGTTTTTGAAATACGGTCATGGAGAGAGATGAGGCAGGATCAGAGTTGGCCATTCTGACCCTCAAGCTCCTTCAGTATTCACCTGGATCATTGCAGATCATCTCCCTGAATATCATTTTTCTTGCACTAGCTCAAGTCCCTCTACAATATATCTTTATTACCCAGAACATTATTGATCTCTGTTTTGAATATGCTCAAGGCTGGAGCCTCCAGAGCTCTCTGGGGCAGACAATTCCAACAAACCATCACCCTCTGAGTGAAGAAATTCCTGCTCATCTCAGTCCCAAATGGGCAACCCATTCTTCTCAAACTGTGTCTCCTGCTTCGAAACCCCTCCACTCAGGGCCACCTCATTGATGGGGAACTTAGAGTGCTCAAAATCATTTGTGTAAAGGCCATGATGCTCACCTAATGTTTTCGTGTAAACATTGTGACTGAAACAGAACAAATCACCAGGAGAGTGAAGAGTACCCAGCGTATCACATCCCAGACAACGTAACTGTGTAAAACAGAAGAAATACAAAATCATTTGAAGGAAACAAGACTGCGTCATGTTTCAAACATTTATCCCCTGTTTACACTGCAGCATATTGTAGCAAAGTAAAGCAGCACTACCAAAGGAATGAAATGGGAAAACTAAATTACAGTTTAATTTATGAATGACTTGAACAACATATAAAGACCAAAGGCAACAAGTTTCAGTAGCACATCCTGTCATGCTCAGCATCTTGTTATCAATGAGGATTATTCGATGTGGATGGATATTTGCAGGAGCACTGCAGTCTGGTGTAATATTCCAGTGGATGAGATGTCTCTTCAGTGAGTGAGGAACTCAGAATATCATCATCCCACACTGCTCCTTGCACCTTCTAACAGGCAAGGCTTAACCAGCTGGAACCAGACAGCCTCCCACCCTCTCAGTTTGGGAATAATGTTTAACATGAGAGAACGGAGGAGGAGAAGGTGACAGAGAGTAATGTCCCTGGCAGTGATACTCCAGACGCCCTGGCTCAACAAAATCTGTCACTTCTTTGAAAAATACAATGTCACGAGCTTTGATGAATAATTAAGCATTTAACCTGGGACGTGGCAGGCAGATAATTGGCACTTCATTTGATGAATTTCTAATTTCATAAATAACAACATTGTAACTATCATGATGTGGAAATTGAACCCCTCTGCTAATTAAAACTAAAATTAAAGCACCCAGAAAAGCTCACCTGAAGTTCACTAGTAAGGAAGTGAACATAATAATATTGTATAAAATGAGTGATCGTTTCCAGTCTGATAAATCATTGTCTGAAACTGAAACTCATTGAAAGCTTTTATGTTGAATCACTTATTCTCATTTGGAATCAATGCTGATGGAAATATCAACAATGAAATTGTTCTACCTTTGACTGACAGACTTGGGCCCTGAAGATGTTCTTGTTGCTGTTGGTGATGTTGTTGGTGATATTGTTGAGGAGTTGTCACAAGTATATTCCCTTCCTGTTGAGACATAAGGTAATATTCAGCTTCAACTGAGTCTCACTTACAGAACATTTCTGTGATCCAGGACCTTCGGGTGACCATCCTCCAAGGCGGACTTCGGGACAGGCAGCAGCGAACAGTGGCTGAGCAGAGGCTGATAGCTCAGTTTGGTACCCATAGGGAGAGCCTCAACAGGGATCTTGGGTTCATATCACACTGCAGGTGACCACCATTGCACTATACAAACACACAGACACTCCTATACACACACAAATGCACAGACACACCTATACATCGACACACACACAGGCACTCATTCACACTCCTACAGACACACACACTCCCACACTCTCACATGTACCCTGTCGCTGACTCAGACCCCTTTACACTCACACACATATTCACTCTCTCTCACAGACACTCACAACCCCCCACCCCAGACACACAAACACACACACACACTCCTACAGACACACACCCTCCCACACTCAGACATGCACCGTCTCACAGACTTAGACCCATTTATACTCACACACACATATACACTCTCTCTCACAGACACTCACAACCCCCCCACCCCAGAGACACACACACAAACCCACATGCACACATACACATATACGTTTGTGGGGTGAATTTATACTTGCAGAGTTACATTGAACTTTGTTCAAAAACTGCATGAATCCATGTAAGACTCTGTTAACTCACGTTTTAGATTAGAATCAGTCTAAACATTATGGCACAGACAACAGAACACAGGGGGCCAACACCTTCAACATCTTAACTTCTTATCTGGGCTGACACCAATTGTTACAGTTTACCTGAGAATGTAACTTTTTTTTAAAATTGTGATTTACATATGAAAGAAGTGAAACTATCATGATCATTCTAACAGATGAGAGACTTAAACTATCAAGGTATTTTTCAATGTATAATTTCAGTTATATCACAATGTAAAGTTTTGCTATAAATTCTGAGTCTTACAATTGTGTACTCCACAACCACTTGATGAAGGAACAGTGCTCTGAAAGCAAGTGCTTCCAATTAAATCTGTTGGATTATAACCTGGTGTTGTGTGATTTTTAGCTTTGTACACCCCAGTCCAACACCGGCATCTCCAAATCATGACCAAGAGAGCACTCTTCAAAAAAAGAATCTCAGGACTTGTTGTGAATAATGGATTTTGTTGAATTAATTTTGCTATAAATCCCCAAGTCTGGCAAGTAGTGGTAGTGACCTATTTTGTACATAATTTGTATTTTGTTCCTCATCTGGACATTGATGCTACTGTATTCTTATTAAAGCATTTGAAAAGCCGAAGTTGGGTCGGACTATATTACTAAGATCACCTTTCTCCTCATTGTCAAATATAAAAGAAAGTTCCAGCCACTGAGCTGGTCACTGCCCCCCGCTGGACAATGTATTCCTGGGGGATCCAGCAGCCCCATGCTCTGTCCTGTAATATCCTGTGATTGCTGGGTGAGCTTCCACTGGGAGATTTGCCTCCACTATGGTATTCAGACCCAATGATGTAGTCTTTACATCAGCTCCTGTCACATGAGAACAAAGTGTGGATGTTGTAATACTGACAAATCAAAAGACATTGATAACAGCATCTGGCCTAAACATATCTCACAGCCACAGACACTTCAGGGTCTGGGCTGAAACTGAGGTAATCAGTTACAAACCCTGACACATTTCCATACCATGTCATGCCTGATGTGACCCTGACTAAGATGGAGTCTGATACCATTATCCCCTCAGGTCACATGCTATGATACAGTGATGATTTTCTCTATTAAAGATATAACACACACATGCTGTGAGATGTAACACAAAGCTGGAGTGCAGCATTTATGCATTTTCTGGAGCTTTATTACAATCTTGTCCATTTTCAAAAATAAATTAACACCTTGTCCAAAATTGTTCAAACATCAAAGAGACGTGATGTGATGAGGTACAGTTATTTGTAAGTATGAAAGAAACTTAACCAATGAGCAGTTTGAATAAACATTGAATAAAAGTGTCAGCCTCAGTGTTTGTATAAAACTTACCGATGCTGTTGATTTATATCATGGAACTAGAGCCCCTCTCTGCTACACAGGGAACTGAGACATGAACCATTTCACTGGATTTGTTCCCTGAGTATTTGAAGCTGTGCAGTAATATTGATGATGTTGCCGTGTGAAGGATTGACAATGTAGATCCAGTTTATTGGTGTCAGAGATCTTTGAATCGAGAAATGGGGTCTTCTCAGACCATGTGACGTGAATGAGGAGGAATCCTCGGGCAGACTCACAGGAGACTGTGACTAAACCCCCAGACCATGGGACAATTGGTTGGGATTAAAATTGAAGTCCAGGAACAGAGTCGGCTTCTTTGCAAAGTAAACATTTATTACAAAACTGAATGTAATTGAAGAACCAAAAACCTCCACCACTTTGCCCTTCACTATCCCATTTAGTGTCATAGACTCATATGGCACAGAAATAGACCCTTTGGGTTAATACGTCCGTGCCAAACAAGCTTCTCAAAATACACCGGATCCACTTGCTTGCATTTGGCCTATATCCATCCAAATCTTTCTTATTCATGTGCTGATCCAAATGTCTTTTTAACGTTGCAACTGACCCGTCATCTCCCATGTCCTCTGGCAGCTCATTCCACATATGAGCTACACTCTGTGTGAGAATGTTGCCCCTCAGGTTCCTTTCACAGTTTCCTCCTCTCACCTTGAAAACATGACCCCTCACTTTGAACTCTCCCAGCCTAGAGAAAGAAACCTTTGCTAAACACCTTATCTAGACCCCTCATGATATTATAAACCTCGATAAAGTCACCTCCCAACCTCCTCCGCTCCAGGGGAAAAAGTCCCAGCCTATCCTTACCACTCAAACCCTCCAGTCACAGCAACATCTTAGGAAAGCTTTTCTGAAACCTCTTCAATTTAATAATAACCTTCCTGAAGCAGGATGACTCGAACTGTGCACATTAAACCAAAAGTGGCCTTGCCATCATTCGATACAAGCGCAACGTGATGTTTCAACTCCTACACTTAATGTTCTGAGCAATGATGGTAAGCATGCTAAATATCTTCTTTACCATCCTGTCTACTTCTGATGCAAATTTCAAAGATCCCCTGGGTCTCTGTGTTCAACAGCACAACCCAGGGCCCTACTTTTAATTGTATTAGTCCTATCCTTATTTGTTCTACCAAAAACCTTTAGCTCACATTGATCCAAATTAAACTCCATCTGCCACTTGTCAGCCCATTGGCCCAATTGGTCAAGATCCCTTTGCAATCGTAGATAACCTTTGTCGCTGTCAACAATACCACCAATTTTGGTGTCATTCATAAACTTATGAACCATGCCTTCTAATTTCTCATTCACATCATTTATATAAATTATACTGATCCCTGCAGAACACCGCTGGTCACAGGCCTCCAATCCAAAAAAAATGACCCCCCCACCACCCTTTGTCTCCAGCCATCAAGCTAATTTTGTATTCAGTTGGCAAGCTCACCCTGAATCTCATGTGATCTAACTTTACAAATTAGTCGAGAATTTGGAAACCTCATGGAGATAACAAATACTGTTCCACCTCATAAATCTTATCGCTGACATCCTGAAGAAAATGTAATCAAGTTTGTGATGCACAATTTTCCACATACTATCCCTAATCTGTTTGTGCCTCTGCAAATGCATGTGAATCCGATCTCTCAATATTGCCTTCAACAACGAACCGCTGATGTCAGACCCACAGATCCATAATGCCCATGCTTCTCCATTCAGCCTTTCCCAAACGAAGGCATAACATTCACCAAATTCCAGCCCTCCGCAATCTCACCTGTGACTGTGGATGATGCAACTAGCTCAACTATGGGCCCCTCAACTTCTTCCCAAACTTCCCACACTGTCCTGGGAGACACTTGATTGGGTTCTGGAGATTTATACATTGTTATGTATTTTAAAACTTTCAGCACTTCCTCTTCTGTAATATGGACTGATTTCATGACATCAATATTTAATTCCCTGAGTTCCCTAATCTCCATGTCTTTCTCCACAGTAAAATATTCAAAATATTTGTTTAGTAACTCCCCCATTTGGGAAGTACTTAGTTGAAGGAAGCAAATGGCTGTAAGGCAGCAATGGAGTTGTTGCAATGTTTCTCCATGCTATGGGCAAGATTTTATACACCTGCTCATTTTCCAAGTACAGTGCTAACCATTGGCTTAATTCAGAACTGACAATGAAACAAATGGAGTCTATTTTATCAATTACAGTTTCCCAGAGTGAGGTAATAAACAAACATCGTTTGCATCACACTTACCAATGCTGTTGGTCTGTATCCTGTAACTGCAGTTCTTCTCTCTTACATTGTTGACTGACACATGAACCATTTCACTGGGTTTTGTTCCCTGAGTATTTGAGGCTGTGCAGTAATATCGATGATGTTTCTGTGTGAAGGATTGACAACGTAGATCCAGTTTATTGGTGTCAGAGATCATTGAATCTTGAGATGGGGTCTTCTCAGACCATGTGTAGTGAATGGGGAGAGATCCCTGGGCAGATTCACAGGAGACTGTCACTGAACCCCCAGAACATGAGACATTTGGCTGCGATAAAAATTGAAGCACAGGACCAGAGACGGCTTCTGTGGGAAAGACACAATTATTCTGTGAGAAAAATCAAATATCCTCCAACACTGCCACTTTTCATCTTGGATAAAACACTGATCGGGCATATCAGCAGAGAGTATTTTTTAAAAATCACTGAGAGGTTTACCGTCAGAGATGTGCAGTTTTACATTAAACATTGGGTCAAAGGTAAAAGTCTTAATCCCACAGTTGTACCATCCTGCATCTTCCCATTGAAGATTAGTGATTGTGACAAGAAATATTCCTTGTGTTTTGTTATCAGTGATTGATATTCTCCCATTTGGCCAATTTGTGTTTGCTCTAACAGAACACATACGACTCCATCCTTGACACCAATATTTCACGTGTGACTGGTACTGCTGCGCTTCGTAATGACAAGATATTGTGACCGCTCTTCCCAAAATTCCCGTTATGTGTTCCTCTGCCCATAAAGCATCTGAAACTGAAGAGACAATATTTCATAAATTTAACTGGAAAGGACTACTTAAAACAATCAGATACATTTTAATCAGCTACATTCCATCCAGTACTTGATGAATGTAATCATTAATATAAACCCTTATCAGAACCTCAGGCTGTTCCAAATTCCCAGGGAATGATTGAAACAGTCAGAATATTTTCTTACCCCACTGGTCGAGCTTTGGGACAATCTTGAAATTGGGTTTGTGCTGCCCGCTGTGGGCTCTAACTCCACCGTGTGTGACATCATCGAAATGTCCCCCTGGAGAGCAGCCTGAGTGACAGGCCTGGATTGGAGTCAGCTGGGGATCAGTGTGAAGGAGGGTACAGGTGCTGAAGGGTCCTTACTCCGACCGGAGAAGGAGGGTTTCATCCAGGGAGGAGAGGGGTGTGTGTGGACTTATAGTGGGCTCAGGGGCTGCATTTTCAAGGCTCAAGGGGCAGATACAACAGGTGACCCAGGAAAGTGATGAGAGACCTCAAGTGGGAGAGGAAGAGAATTGAAGTTCAGCAAGGGATGGTTCGTGATGGGAGAGAGAGATCAATGTGCAGGCTCTTGAGTGCAGTAAAGGCAGGATTAATTGTAATCACACATTGTTGTCAGTGTAAGGAGAGTAAATTAACAGAAGGAATTTACTGATTGTTCCAGAGAGATTGCTCCTGGGAAAAATGCATAAATTGCTGCCACATTGTGTCCCGGTGTGGAAGAGGAGCAGCCTGTTGATGACGGGGTAGAGACATTACTTCAATAAATAATGAGAGAAATGTCATTAGGCGTAAGTGAAGAGCTGGAATGGAGAGAAGAAAGGACAAAGACAATTGCATGATTCAAGGTGGTGAAGGGCAGGAAACAGACCTTATTTAATAAAGGAAACCTTGAAAGAAAGAGAATTGCGAAAACAGAGAGATGAACGCTTCAGATTTCTGTCTGTGACATTTTCTGCATGAAATTGGTGGGCAACAGCTGCAAAGTGTTTCAGAAAGTTTTCCTGGAACAGAATTGACAGAGTTGTAGCCTAGAGTATTGCAACATTGGGAATTTTAAACATGAGTGTTTGAAAATGTCTTGATCATAAATGGAGCGATGGCAATGATGGGCTGCAATTGTATTGCCGTGTTACATTGTAATGTGAAAACCAATGGGATTGAAAGAGAGTAAGCAACTTGATTCAAGTTAACGACTGAAAGAAATAAAGCTTTTTATGGGAAGGGAAATATAAACCAACCACCTACTTTTGTGACAGAGCCTCACAAGACAATATTTAATGAACTGCAATTCAGAAATAAAAAAAACGCAAACTCAAGATGTTTAGTTTGAGGGCATATTACCCTCCAGTTTTCAGTGTATATTGAGCATTCAAAATTTTGGATAATTTAAAACGATTCTGCTGGTGTGTTCACTTAAAAGAAACATTACGTTGTCCTTTTTATTTCATTCATAAATACTAATGCTGCTCCAAAGTATTTGGGAACACTGTCACATGGGATTAAAATGTGTTTAGGAGAAGATATAACATTTTGTGATGTATTTTATGTATTTTTATGTTTGTTCATTTAAATTCAAAGAATTCCATATATATAGACACATGGGGCAGACAAAGTCCATGCTGTGTCTGTTTTCTGCAGCTTGTCACTCACCTGAAGCCAGTTGCTGTAATGTGAGGGGTGTCACTCTGCATTGGATAAGGCTGACCATGAATCTCACCCAGTCTTGCTCCCTACCCTGGCTATGTTGGAAGGATTTGCTAGTTGACAATGAATTTCTTTCGCTTTGTGAGAATACACATTCCTTTGCAAAATGTGCTGGAGTGAGAATCGTACTCTCAGTATTTTTCCCAGCAATAACAATGTTACCCATTGTGTCACAAGCTCTTCCTTTATCCTTTATACATCTTCAAATATTTAAACATTCTCACTGCATAAACCACACAGTGGGCTTCAACAAACATTGGTTATCTAATATACAACTGGGATGGTCACTCACCAGGAATGGAACAAATGAGGAGAATCAAAGTCCACATCGTTTTGTTCTCAAAGATTTTTGATTTTAGTCTCTCAACTCTTGTTTCTCACTTTGAAGTAAGTGTGTTATGCAATGTCCGCAGGATGTGAAATGAGGAAGAGAACATAGGAAGCCAGCTTCTGTAACCACAGTGAGTTAGATGATGAATGATAACCCTGAGGAAATTTTTCTCTGATCAATTATGTTTAACAGAGGAACTAAATTAATTTTCATTGAAAGAATAGAAAATTCTGAAATCAAGACAGATAACGAGTCTGGTGCTGAGGATAATGTTGACTCAAACACAGTATTTATACTGAAATCTCAGGTTAATAACAACTGGCATAATCCCCCATGTCAGAAAATTTCAATGAACAGCTTTTGACAAAGATTTCTTAAGTGAAGATCAATCCTAGAGTTAAAAATAGATTTTTGAAGGACTATTTTCTGTTTTAGGCAGAACATGTCTCCTTTTCACACTGAATAATTATTCTGTCAGAATCTGAAGTCCTAGATGTAGAGGACAAGGGCACCCTCTGCTCCAGTTCCCCAAATTCCAAGTAAACAAGACAGGGGGCTGATTTTAGGCAGAAAAAGGAACTCAACAACAGAGAGAGAATTCAGGGGGAAGTGAGCGGTGATTGAGTAACTGGGAGTGAGCTTCAATTCCAAGGTGAGGATCCCTCTGGTGAACGGATTGACATGGGGCTTTGTATTCACCAGGACATGGTTGATGATGAGTCAGTCTGGTGAACCAAGCTGGGTTTCACCTTTGAGAAGATCAAAGGGACTGACACCCTTCACCAACCGTGCTCATCCCCAGCCCCAATGCTGAAGGCACTGCCCCCACCTTAACCCTTAATATGGAAGGAGAGTCACTGGAGTCATTACCCAGAGACTGAACCAACGAGGACTATCGCAATGCTCTGACTGGGAAACAGAAACAATACGTTGGGTAAACTCCTGGAGAACACGTGGAATCATTTGGGAGTTAATACCCCAATGGGGATGAAACCCCTCTGCTGTCAGGTCACCAGTGTCTGAGTGTCAGAAACAGAGAGCAGAGATCCCCCAGCCCCTGAATGACATGGACACTGTAGAATCAGTTGGAAAAATAGGATCAGATTGAAAAATTAGATTCTGTGATGAAACAGTGAAGGCAGCAGTTATTAACAAAGTGAAGAATATCTGATCTAATTGTCTGGGATCCTGTAAAGTGACTTGCTCAGTGTCAAAGCCATATCCTGGTAGACAGGCACTCAGCAGTTTTTAAAAGACCGTTCTTCTGAGACAAACAATTGCAGGACCTGGAGCTGCCACTAATCCCCTCCCCCATTCGGATGGATGTCCCATTTGCTCTGGAATGGTGCAGTGACCCACCCACAACATGGACATGAGCCTGTCCCAGGATGTTTCCTTCCCAGAGATTGTGATCAAAGGGTTGGGTGTGAAAACTCTCAGTACAGCCGATCCAAATTGTTAATATATTACACTGGTACCTGCAAAACGCTTCCCACTCAAAAATATCCTTCACCACCACCTTCTGTCTCCTGCCAGCAAACCAATTTCTGATTGGCAAGCTCACCCTGAACCCCATGTGATCTAACTGGACTGATTAGTCTGCTCTGCGTAATTCTGTCACTAATGTCTGTGTAAGACAATGTGTACTGCTGTGCTGTCATCAATTGTCTTGGTTACTTCATTAAATATCTCAATCAGGTTTGGTCAGCACCATTTCCCACACTCTATCCCAAATAAGGTCTTGCCTCTCCAAACGTATGAAAATCCTATCTCTCAGAATCCCCTGCAACAACCGACCTAGCACAGATATCAGACTCACAGCTCAATAGGTCCCAGGTTTCCCCTTACAGCCTTTGTTACATAAAGGCACAACATTAACCACCCTCCAGTCCCCCGGCACTTCACCTGTGGCTGTGGATGATACAAATATCTCTGCTGGAGGCTCCCAAATTCCTTCCTTAACTTCCCACAACGTCCTGGGATACACCTGATCAGGTCCCAGTGATTTATTCCCCATTGTGTTTTTTAAGACCACTATCAGTTCCTTGTTTGGAAGGTGGATAGTTTATCATGACATGAATATTTATTTCTTCACTTTCCATGGTCCTTCTGTCTTTCTCCACAGTAAAAACTCTCACAAAATATTTGTTTAGTATCTCTCTCATCTCGTGTAATTCCACGCAAAGACAATCTTGTTTACTTCCTTTCCTGAATCTCAGAGTTGGTGTGTTACATTGGGGTTTGTCACTATAACCCAGATATCCCACTTGTTTCAAACCACAGGTTTCACATGTAGCTGTCGCTTGCTGATATTGGCAGTGGTCGTATCCACCCTCTTGGGGTTGGTTTTTGAACTTTCAGAAATAATGTGAAACCTCATCTACAATCAGAGATCCTGCTAGTAATTTTCCATCTCCTGAACTGTAAAGATTCATGAGGCAGATAGATGAGGTTTCCAATCTCCAAAGAGTACACAGACAACATGGCTGGGATGTGTTTTAAGGGAATCATTTCTGCAACAATTAAACTGTTAATTCGTTATCTGTTGTTCTTTAATGGCTAGCTTTTGTTGCCCATTCCTAATTACCCCTGACTGAGTTGCTTTCGAGACCATTTGAAGAGGGCAGTTAAGAACAAACCACATTGCTGGGAACCCAATGTAGAGCAGACCAGGAAAGGGTGGCAGATTTCCTTCCCTCAGGGTCATTGATGAGTCAGGTCGTGTGAGTAAAATGTCAACAGTTGGATAACCAGGAAAAGGATGATCCATACGTGAGGTAGAGACATAATTACAAAAATATTAAAAGTGAGGTGGTACTGGAGACAAACTAAATGACTGGAGTAATGGCAGACCATTGTTCACGGCAAACTACCCAGCATCAGGACAGTATCGACCACAACACTACACAACTCTGCCATGGCAACCATTGCAAGATGTGTCAGATCATCGACATGGATACTACCGTCAGACGTGGGAACACCACCCACCAGGTACACCTAGATACTCATGTGACTTGACTCTTATACCCATCAGGATATTCCAGTCATTTAGTTTGCCTTCAGCACCACCTTATTTTTAACTTTTTTGTAATTCTCTCTCTGTCTCACTTAATCAGATGATAGGTCATCCCTTCGCTGGTTATTCAGCTGTTGACTCTTTACTCACACTATCTGGCACTCTTGATCACACACAGAGTTTTATTATCTGAGACGCCACTCATACATTTGTATGATCTTTTGATCTCTCTGTCCTTAACCTCTCTGCCTATTAACTCTGTGTTTGTGTGCCTCTCTCTCACTTCATCTGACAAAGCAGCTGCTCTCTGAAAGCTTGTGATTTTAATTAAATCTGATGCACTATAATCTGATGTCATGTGACTTCTGACTTTGTCCAGCCCAGTCTCACACTGGCACCTCCACATCAGGCCAAAGTGACAGTGACATTGGAAATCACCATCTCCTGTAGCTCTCTGGCGCCTCCTATGTTCTGTAGAGCATCCCAGAAGGGTGATTTGTTATTATATTTCCTCTTTAGACCAGACCAGACTCAGGTAATTTTGTTTAAAATTTACTAATGCACGCAGTACATATCAAAAACTAGGGAAAAGATAAAATTATTCGGCCAGTGACAAAGGTTGTATTCTATTCTACACGTAACAGCCATGTCAGAATGACATTGACATGGGATGGTGCCACACAGAGGTATGATCACCCCTTGACTGCTCAGTGCCTCCCAATGTGACAGGCTGTCAGATTTGAACTCTGTGGGAAAACACAATGCAGCTCCCAGAGACTGGCAGTCTGCAGCTTACAGTGACAGGGCTCTGTGTTTAATTGCGATGGAAAGCACAGAGACTGGCAGCCCACAAACTAGTGTCCCAGAGCTCCACATTCAACTGGTGCAAGAGCTGTCCCGAGAGCAGGTCTGGTGATGAGGGGAAGGCTGACGGTTTGCCCATGATGACTTGAGTGGATATAGAGTGGAGGAAGATTGTCTCCAGGGAGTGTGCAAGGATATGGTGGTGAAGTCAGATGAAGTCCAGGTGAAGTTTGAGACAAGCAATCAGTGAGCAGCATCCACCAGTTAGTTGCTGTGAATAAAACATTAGGAGTTTGCACTGCCTAGTTTCTGAGGGGTAGATAGAGTCATAGAGATGTACAGCACAGAAACAGATGCTTTGGTCCAACTCGTTCATGCTGACCAGATATCCCAACCTAATCTTGTCCCATTTACCAGGACTTGGCCCATTTCTCTCTAAACCCTTCCTATCCACATAATCTTCCAAGTGCCTTTGAAATGCTGTAATTGTACCAGTCTCTAAGACTACCTCTAACAGCTCATTCCATACATGAACCACTCTTTGTGTGAAAAAGTTGCCCCTTAGGTCCTTTTTACATCTTTCCCCTCACTCCATAAACTTATGCCCTCTTATTCTGGACTCCCCCAACCCAGGGAAAAGACGTTATCTATTTACCCTATCCATGTCCATCTAAAAGGTCAACCTTCAGCCTTCGACACTCTAGAGAAAACAGCCTGAGCTTATTCAGCCTCTCCCTCTACCTCAAATCCTCCAACCCTGGTAACATCCTTGTAAATCTTTTCTAATCCCTTACAAGTTTCACCTTGTCCTTCCTATAGGAAGGAGACCAGAATTGCGCACAATATTCCAGAAGTGGCCAAACTAATGTCCTGTACAGCCGCAACATGACCTCCCAACTCCTGTACTCAATACTCTGACCAGTAAAGGGAAGCATACCAAACACCTTCTTCACTATCCTATCTACCTGCGACTCCACTTTCAAGGAGCTATGAACCTGCACTCCAAGGTCTCTTTGTTCAGCAACACTCCCTGGGACCTTATCCTTAAGTGTATAAGTCCCACTAAGATTTGCTTTCCCAAAATGAAACCTCTCGCATTAATCTAAATTAAACTCTATCTACCACTCCTCAGCCCATTGACTGATCTGATCAAAATCCCATTGTAAACTGAAGTAACCTTCTTTATTTTGGTGTCATCTGTAAACTTACTAACTATACCTCTTATGCTCATATCCAAATCATTTATATGTGGTTTTCAGTCCTCCAGTTTGAAAAATAACCTTCCACCAGCACCCTCTGTCTTCTACACTCGAGCCAGTTCTGTATCCAAATGGCTAGTTCTCCCTGTATTCCATGAGATCTAACCTTGCTATCCAGTCTGCCAAGGGGAACCTTGTCGAATGCCTTAGTGAAGTCCATATAGATCATGTCCACTGCACAATCAAGTTTGTGAGACATGATTTTGCACGCAAAGCAATGTTGACTATCCTGAATCAGTCCTTGCTTTGCAAATAAGTGTAAATCCTGTCCCCCCAGGATTCCCTTCAAAACCTTGCCCACTGCTGACATCAGACTCACCAGTCTATAATTCCCTGACTTGTCCTTACCACCTTTCTTAAAGATAGTGAAAGACAATTGGAAATGGAGAATAAATGGGAGAGAGTTAGACTCGTAATGAGATGGAAATGAGATAGTCACATCTCATTGGAGAGAATAATGAATATTCAGTCACGATACACAGTTCCAACAGGTGTCAAAGGTGCAGAAAGTCTTCATTTTCTCACATTGGTCAAGGTGAGAGCATCAGATTCAATGAGTAACTGGAAAGATCCATCAGATACATTGAGACAGAGAGCGATGCCTTATTGGTCATGTTAGTTTGGATTTGGATTCTGGACATGGCAATGAACTGAGCAAAGCTCAAGATGAACTGGAGCTATGTCCAGATCACACTCCTCCTTCCCCATCACCTATTGTACATGTGCTGGGAAAATAATCCAGAACAATTCCACTCTAAAACGTCACATGTTATTTTATCACAGAGAGTTAACGTTTCCCTGCAGTTGTGCTGGTGAGCAGTTGACTGCAGAAATAAGTTAAGACATACAACGTCAGAGCAAAAGTTCAGCCCATTGAGTCTGTTCTGCCATTCAGTGAGATCATGGCTGATCTGATAATCCTCAATCCCACTTTCATGTGTTTTCTCATAGTTCTTCATTCACTGACTGATTAAACACCAGACTATCTCAGCCTTGAGTGTACTTAATGGCACAGCCTCATCAATCATCTTTGGCAAATACTTCTACAGGTTCACAACCACCTTAGAGATAAAAACATCTCCTCATCTTGGTCCAGTGTTCTGAGATGATACCTTCTGGTCCAAGCCTTACCCACAAGGAGAAACATCCATTCTGCATCCACCCCATCAAGTCCTCGTTGTAGCTTGCACATTTCAATTAGCTCACCTCTCCTTTTTCTGGATTCCTATGAGTATAGGACCAATTCTACTCAACCTCTCCTCATAAAATAGTCCCTCCACACCTTGGATCAGCCTAGTGTTCAACCTTAATACCTCCTGTGGACAGGAAAGGATTTATAATGATCTTTTGATATGAAAATATGCATGTACTGTACCTTTAAGAGAGTTAAATTCAACAGAACTACTGTCAGATCTAAGTGTTTTGAAAAAAAATATAGTGTAAAATTTGGTTGAACAACTTGATCAGCTGGTTGCCTAGAAATGACTAGTCAGGTTTGAAATAGGCCAATCAGTTTAAATTAAACCCTGAAAAATGCCAAAATCCAATCCAGTTTGAATTTAGTATATTGACAATCTTAAAAGCCAACGATACAATCTGATGCATTGGGGGTGTAAGACAGGGGAAAACTGAACAGTTGAGAGGAGAACAGCCAAGCCACCAACATGTAAAAAGACTGCCCATAAAATAGATCTCTTAAAGGTACCTTTATTGATCAGTAACCTGAGAAGTAGCATTCCCAGGAAGAAGCAAAGAAGACTGAAATACAGAGAAGAATGAAAGCTGCCTGGTTTTGAGACAAGAAATTTTGTTTTGGAAATTATAATGGGGGAGAGTTTCATCAGACTAGTATTGGAGAAGGGGAAGGGAAAAGACAGGTTTGAGGAAGGAGTTGGAAATAGTTAGTTAATCTCTGTTATACTTTAAGAACTAATGTTGTTAATTTTTAACTTTACCTAGTTCTTGGCCTATCAAATTTTCACTGATTACTGCACGGGATAACTCTTTTCTGTTGTTGGTTTTAAATTAAGCAGGAGTGTTTACCTCGTGTCGTGACATTTTACAACAGCATTGTACAATGTTTTTGAAATATCATTATGCAGAAATGTGAAAAGGCAGCATCCAAGGAGCTTCGAAATCGACGATTCATGCAAAAGCCCTTCATCAGTTTTTATTCCTGATGAAGGGCTTTTGCCCGAAACATCGATTTCGAAGCTCCTTGGATGCTGCCTGAACTGCTGTGCTCTTCCAGCACCACTAATCCAGAATCTGGTTTCCAGCATCTGCAGTCATTGTTTTTACCCAGAAATGTGAAAAGGCCCAGAGTAGGCCATTCAGCCCCTCCAGGCTCCTTCAGCATTCACCAGGATCATGGCAGATCTTCCACCTGAATACCATTTTTGTTGCATTAGCTCAAGTCCCTCCACATCTGTATTACCCAGAACATTATTGATCTCTGTTTTGAATATACTCAAGGCTGGACCGTCCAGAGCTCTCTGGGGCAGAGAATTCCAACAAACCATCTCCCTCTGAGTGAAGAAATTCCTGCTCATCTCAATCCCAAATGGTCAACCCATTCTTCTCAAACTGTGTCTCCTGCTTCGAAACCCCTCCACCCAGGGCCACCTCATTGATGGGGAACTTAGAGTGCTCAAAATCATTCGTTTAAAGGCCATGATGCTCACCTAATGTTTTCGTGTAAACATTGTGACTGAAACAGAACAAATCACCAGGAAAGTGAAGAGTACCCAGCGTATCACATCCCAGACAACGTAACTGTGTAAAACAGAAGAAATATAAAATCATTTGAAGGAAACAAGACTGCTTCATACTTCAAACATTTATCCCCTATTTACACTGCAATCTCAGTATATTTCAGCAAAGTAACATAGCACACGTCAGGGAGATAACTGAGAAAATTAAATTACAGTTTAATTTATTACTGAGACGCACAACAGATAAAGTACAACTGAAACAAGTTTCAGTACTGTAGTACATCCGGTAATGTTATATAATCTGATGAGGCAGTCTTTATGTTAGCGCTTGTCACATGTAGACAAAGTGCGGCTATTGTAGTCCTAACAAATCACAGATGTTCAGAACAGCCTCCGGTCTAAATGTATCTCACAGCCATAGAAATGAACAACAGATAAAGGTCAAATGAAACAAGTTGCAGTAACATGTCCTGGGATGGTCAGCCCAATGTTATACGTGCGGATTATAAGGTTAAATGGTTGGACATTTACAGGTGGCACTGCAGTCTGGTGCCTTGTAACCAGTGGGTGAGATGTGTCTTCAATCAGAATAGCATAACTCCATCATGTAAAAATTCTGACTGAAACAGAACAAATCACCAGGAGAGTGAAGAGTACCCAGCGTATCACATCCCAGACAATGTAACTGTGCAAAATGGAAGAAATATACAATAATTTGAAGGAAACGAGACTGCACCATGTTTCAAACATTTATCCCCGGTGACACTGCAATCTTAGATTAGATTACTTACAGTGTGGAAACAGGCCCTTCGGCCCAACAAGTCCACACCGCCCCGCCGAAGCGCAACCCACCCATACCCCTACATCTACCCCTTACCTAACACTACGGGCAATTTAGCATGGCCAATTCACCTGACCTGCACATCTTTGGACTGTGGAAGGAAACCGAAGCACCCGGAGGAAATGTGCAAACTCCACACAGTCAGTCGCCTGAGGCAGGAATTGAACCCGGGTCTCTGGCGCTGTGAGGCAGCAGTGCTAACCACTGTGCCACTGTAACAAAGTAAAGCTGCACAGCTCAGGCAGTTCAGTGGGATAACTAAATTACAATTTAATTTCTGAATGACATGGACAATATATAAAGGTCAAATGAAACAAGTTTCAGTCGCACATTCTGAGTGGGGATTATAAGATATGGATGGACATTTGTGGGAGGGACTGCAGTTGGTGTAATATTCCAGTGGGTGAGATGTCTCTTCAGTGAGTGAAGAACTCAGAATATCATCATCCCACACTGCTCCTTACACCTGCTAACAGGCAAGGCTTAACCAGCTGGCATCAGACAGCCTCCTACCCTCTCAGTTTGGGAACAGTGTACAACCCAAGAAAATGGAGGAGGAGAAGATGACAGAGAATGCAATGTCTCTGTCAGTGACACTCCAGAATACCTTGAGCTATCAAAAACTGTTATTGCTGGGCTCTGAAAATACACCATTGTGAGCTCAGGAGAATAATTAAGCATTAAATTTTAATGCTGAAAATTGCACATGTATCTGAGCGAAGGCAAACAGAAAAGTGGTACACCCTGTTATGGATTGCCAATTACATAAAGAGCAACATTGTAAGGAAGGGAACAGAACAGCATTATACAAAAGTCATCCATCATTTCAATTCCGATAAATGACAGTCTGAAATTGACTATTATTGTAAACCTTTATGTAAAATCAATTGTTGTCTCTCGGAATGAATGCTAATGGAAATATTGCCAATGAAAATGTTCTACCTTTTACTGACAGACTTGGATCCTGAAGATGTTCTTGTTGTTGCTGTTAGTGATATTGTTGAAGGGTGTTCACAAATATATTTCCTTCCTATTGCGACATAAGAAAATATTCAGCTTCATCTGGGTCTCACTTGCAGACAACCAAGAGGGCTCTCTTCACCAATGGAACCTCACGGCTTGTTGTGAATAATAGATTTTGTTGAATTCATCTCTGTCAAACTCCCCCTGTCTGGAGAGATGTGGTAGTGACCTAGCTTGAACATAACTTGTATTTGGATCCTCGCCTGGACATTGATGCGACTGTATTCTTATTAAAGCATTTGAAAGGCTGAGATTGGTGGGACTGTATTCCTGAGATCCCCTTTCTCATCATTGTCAAACGTAATGTTTCAGCCACTGAGCTGGTCACTGCCCCCTGCTGGACAATGTAGGGGATACAGCAGCCCCTGCTCTGTCCTGTAATATCCTTGATTTGGTGGTACTGGTATTGGAATGGGGTGGACAAAGTTCAAAATCACACAACCCCAGGTTATAGTCCAACAGGTTTATTTGGAAATGCAAGCTTTCAGAGCACTGCTCCTTCATCAGGTAGCTAGTGGAGCAAGATCATAGGACACACAATTTATTGCAAAAGATCACAGTAGCACACAATGGATATGATATATTGGATTGCTGTTAAGTCTTTCATCTTTTAAATTGAGTTGCAAGTTTCGATTCATTAATATGTAAATTCCAAAACTTTTAAACCGCATCAACTGTGTCCTATGATCCTGCTTGAAAAGCTGAGGTTGGCTCGGACTATATTACTAAGATCTCCTTTTTCATCCTTGTCAAACATAAAAGAAAGTTCCAGCCACTGAGCTGGTGACTGCCCCCTGCTGGACAATGTATTCCTGGGGGATCCAGCAGCCCCTGCTCTGTCCTGTAATATCCTGTGATTGCTGGGTGAGCTTCCACTTGGACTTTTGCCTCCACTATGGTATTTAGACCCAATGATGTAGTCTTTATGTTATCTCCTGTCACATGAGAACAAAGTGTGGATGTTGTCGTACTGACAAATCAACAGAATATTTATACCAGCGTCTGGCCTGAACATATCTCCCAGCCACAGGTACTTCAGGGTCTGAGTTAAAACTGAGGTATTCAGTTACATGCAGTGACATATTTCTATCACCATGTCATGCCTGATGTGACCCTGACTCCCATGGAGCCTGACACCATTATCCCCTCAGGTCACATGCTGCGATACAGTGATGAACTTTATCTGTTAAAGGTGATACACACACAAGCTGTGAGACGTAACACAAAGCTGGAGTGCTGCATTTATGCATTTTCTGCAGCTTTATTACAATTTTGTCCATTTTCAAAAAATTAATCAACGCCTTGTTCAGAATTGTCCAAATATCAAAGAGACGTAATGTGATGAGGTGCAGTTGTTTCTAAGTATGAAAGAAACTTAACCAATGAGCAGTTTGAATAAACATTGAATGAATGTGTCAGCCTCAGTGTTTGTATAAAACTTACCGATGCTGTTGATCTGTATCCTATAACTTCATAAAGTCATAGAGTCATAGAGTTGTACAGCGTGGAAACAGACCCTTCGGTCTCACCCGTCCATGCCGATCAGATATCCCAACCCAATCTAGTCCCACCATTCAGCACCCGGCCCATATCCCTCCAAACCCTTCCTATTCATATACCCTTCCAAATGCTTCTTAAATGTTGCAATTGTACCAGCCTCCACCACTTCCTCTGGCAGCTCATTCCATACACGTACCACTCTCTGTGTGGAAAAGTTGCCCCTTAGGTCTCTTTTATATCTTTCCCCTCTCACTCTAAACCTATGCCCTCTACTTCTGGACTCCCCAACCCCAGAGAAAAGGTTTTGTCTATTTATTCTATCCATGCCCCTCATAATTTTGTAAACCTCTATAAGGTCACCCCTCAGCCTCCGACGCTCCAGGGAAAACAGCCCCAGCCTGTTCAGCCTCTCCCTGTAGCTCAAATCCTCCAACCCTGGCAACATCCATGTAAATCTTTTCTGAACCCTTTCAAGTTTCACAACCTCTTTCCAATAGGAAGGAGATCAGAATTGTATGCAATATTCCCACAGTGGCCTAACCAATGTCCTGTACAACCGCAACATGACCTCCCAACTCCTGTATTCAATACTCTGACCAATAAAGGAAAGCATGCCAAACGCCTTCTTCACTGTTGCTGAGGGAGACAGTGAATGGGTGACCAAAAGACAGAAAAAGAGTAACAAGGCAGTGCAGGTGTCTCCTGCAGTCATCTTCCTCTAAAACAGGTGTACCATTTTGGATACTGTTAGGGGAGATGGCTCACCAGCGGAGGGCAGAAGTTGCCAGGATCATGGCACCATGGTGGACACTGCTGTTCAGATGGCAAGAAAAAGACTCATTGGGCTATAGTCATAGGGGATTCTATTGTGAGGTGAGTAGATAGGTGGTTCTGTGGCCGAAAATGGGACTCCCTGATGGTATGTTGCCTCCCAGGTGCTCGGGTTAGGGATCTCACCGATCGGCTGCAGTGCATTCTAAAAGGGGACGGTGAACAGGAGACAGAGAGTAGTTGTTGAAGGGAGTTTCTCAAAATGGAGAAAGGTGACCAGTGGTGTTCCACAGGGATCAGTGTTGGGGCCACCGTTGTTTGTAATATCCATAAATGATCAGCAAGTTTGCAGATGACACGAAGGTTGGTGGAGTAGCAGAAAGCATAAGGGACTGTTAGAGAATACAGAAAGATATAGAAAGACTGGAGAGTTGGGCGAAAAAGTGGCAGATGGTTTTCAATCCAGACAAATGTGAGGTGATGCATTTAATCAAGATTAATTCTAGAGCGAATTTTACAATGAACGGAAGAGCCTTGGGAAAAGTTGATGGGCAGAGAGATCTTGGAGTGCAGGTCCATTGTACCCTGAAGATTGCTGCACAGGTGGATAGAGTGGTCAAGAAGGCATATAGTATGCTTGCCTTCATTGGACGGGGTATTAAGGAGAAGAGCTGGCAAGTCATGTTAACATTGTACACGACATTGGTTCGGCTGCATTTAAAATACTGTGTACAGTTCTGGTTGCCACATTACCAAAAGAATGTGGACGCTTTGGAGAAGGTGCAGAGAAGGTTTACGAGGAGGTTGCCGGGTATGGAAGGTGCTAGCTATGAAGAAAGATTGAGTGGTTAGGTTTATTTTCATTAGAAAAAAGGAGATTGAGGAGGGACCTGATTGAGGTTTACAAAGTCATGAAGGGTATCGAAGGGTGGATAGATACAAGCTTTTTCCCAGGGTGAAGGATTCAATAACGAGAGGTCACACTTTCAAGGTGAGAGGTGGAAAGTTTAAGGTGGATACACGCGACAAGTACTTCACACAGAGTATGGTGGGCATTTGGAATGTGTTGCCAGCAGAGGTGGAGAGGCAGGCACGGTTGATTCATTTAAATTGCGTCTGGATAAATGCATGAGTAGGTGGGGAGCAGAGGGATACAGCTGCTTAGGAATTGACCGATAGGTTTAGACAGTACATTTGGATCGGCTCAGGCTTGGAGCGCTGAAGGGCCTGTTCCTGGGCTGTAAATTTTCTTTGTTCTTTCTTTGTTCTTCTTTATCCTATCTACCTGCGACCTTCAAGGAGCTATGAGCCTGCATTCCAAGGTCTTTTTGTTCAGCAACACTCCCTAGCACCTTACCATTAAGTGTATAAGTCCTGCTCAGATTTGCTTTCCCAAAATGAAGCACCTCACATTTATCCGAATTAAACTCCATCTGCCACTTCTCAGCCCATTGACCCATCTGGTCAAGATCCTGTTGTAATCTGAGGCATCCCTCTTCGATGTCCACTACGCCTCCACTTTTGATGTCATCTACAAACTTACTAACTGGATGTCTTATGCTCGCATCCAAATCCAAGATATCCCAGATCATATCCTGCATTACAAGATTGAAGACTTCCTTCTCAGCAGCAATCTTTGACCATAATAGAGCAATCAATCAGAAACACACTTCTGAAAAGTACTTTCCACAATGATCTTAGTTCCAGTTAAGTGCCCTATTCAGAACTTGACTAAGAAATGGTCCTTTCTCATTCTCACTAATGCTGTGGTGTCAGGGTTGCAGCTGAATCATCGCAGCCACTTTTAAAGATGGCACCTATCTCTTGAATTGGGAAACACACTCTGTAATTCTAAGACACCCTGTATTCTTGTCCAAAATCAATTCTCCCTGGTCCTCTACTTACTCTTTTAGCATCAACATCTTGAGCTGTTCCATTGTTCTGCCTTCCTTTCCCTTCAAAGTTTTCCCAATCTCAAAGTGTTCCTTGTTTCTGAAGTCTTTGGCAGCTCTCACCCTCATTTATCTTCTTTTCTGAATCTGGTAGGTCATCCTGTATGTTTATCAATTCCTGGCATCAGGTACCTCTAAATGATGCCCACTGTTCTGCCACTGTAATGTGAGATGAGGTTGACCATGGAATGGAGGTCTGCACTATGGTCTTCCTGTACGTCTCTCTAAGGTTCAGTTTGGCCCTGTTCCTGTAGTATTCAATTAGTTGGATGTCCTTATCTACTCTGATAGTAATCTGGAGATAGTCACAGTAAAGCAATTCCAACTCTTTATTCACATAATATATATGACAGCAATCTAATGCAGAGAGCTGCTTCTCCATCTCAGATTCTCTCTTTGAGTGTTCTCTCAATACCATAATTAGATCATCAGTCACGCCACTAACTGACTAACATTAACCATTTCTCCACTTCCTTCTCAGATACTACAATGTAGATGAACTCCTACTTCCCCAGATTAAACTGCATCTTCCACACAGATTTGGCCATTGACTCTTTCTAGGTCCTTATGTACTTCAGGGTTCTGAATTGGATGATCATAATGAATGGGGGAGCAGTGTCAAAGGGCAGAATGGCCCACTCCTGCGCTGATCTTCAATGTTTCTACAGACCTTGCTGCTCCCCCTCTCCCCCCACCCCACACACAATTTACATCCTGGAATGGCTGGGTGATCCACTGCTGCCTTTGCTGTGAAGTTGATCAGTGACTTGAATGGCCCCAATTTGAAATGAAGGCCACACAGATCTTGATGCTGCAGCTACAGCAAGGATCAAGAAACCTGACCCTATTCCGAACAAATAATCCACTTGATGTGTCATTTGTAACTTCAGAAAGATTTCAGAAATTTCTCACTTGGTTAGTCAAATGGTGTGTTTCATCCTGAGGACATGGGAGGATTGATGTAAATCAAGCTTTTTTTCTTTACAATATCTGTGAGCAATGTTTTTTGAAATATTTACAAGGTGCTCAGAATAATTATAAATTAATATCATTATAAATTAATAATAACCTTCACCTTATATTGTCTTGTAGACTACACTGTGACCGAAACAGCACAAATTCCCAAAGAATGAAGACCACCCAACATACCACACTCCAGACAGTGGAAATGCAGAAACTCTCCCTCCAATGCAATTCTTATTTCATTCTTTGGTTTCTCGAGCAGCCTTTAGCCATAGTGTCCTGCTTCAATTTTCTTTATTAACTGAGGGATCATGCAGCTTAGGCAATCTGCTTCAAACTGATTGCTCTCCAACTCTGATTCTAAACATTTCTTGTTCTTGCATAAGGAGAAACACGTTAGAACTCACATACAGGTATCCACTGCTTTTCGAAAGTTCACTTTACACCACTTCACTTTTACAAAAGACCTACACTAGGACCTGTTTTCGCTAAATGAAAGAAATCCAAAGAGAATTATTGTTTACATGCAAAAAGGTGAATTTTTTCCCAAATAATTGAATGTTTCTTCACTTTACACCATTTTGGCTTACGAAAAGTTTCATAGGAACGCTCTACTTTGGGACAGCAGGGGTTACTTGTATATTGATTGATTTATTGTTGTCACATGTACCGAGACACAGAGAAAAGTGTTGTTTTGTGTGCTGTGCAGACGGATTGTACCATACAAAGTGCATCAGTGGAGCAGAACACAGTGCAGAATACTGTTACAGCCAAAGAGAAGGTGCAGAAAGAGAGAGGTCAACACTAACATGTGAGAGGTCAGTGCAAAAATCTGATAACAGCGGGAAAGAAGCTGTTCTTGAAAGTACTCAGACATGCATTCAACCTTTTATATCTTTTGCCTGAAGGAAGACGGTGGAAGAGAGTAGAACCGAGTTTGGGAGGGGTCTTTGATTATGTTGGTTGCTTCCCTGAGACAGCAGGAAGTATAAATAGACAATAGACTATAGACAATAGATGCAGGAGTAGGCCATTCTGCCCTTCGAGCCTGCACCGCCATTCAATATGATCATGGCTGATCATTCCTAATCAGTATCCTGTTCCAGCCTTATCTCCATACCCCTTGACTCCACTATCTTTAAGCGCTCTATCCAATTCTTTCTTAAATGAATCCAGAGACTGGGCCTCCACTGCCCTCTGGGGCAGAGCATTCCACACAGCCACCACTCTCTGGGAGAAGTAGTTTCTCCTCATCTCTGTCCTAAATGGTCTACCCCGTATTTTTAAGTTGTGTCCTCTGGTTCGGCACTCCCCCATCAACGGAAATATGTTCCCTCCTGCCAGAGTGTCCAGTCCTTTCATAATCCTATACGTTTCAATCAGATCCCCTCTCAGTCTTCTAAACTCAAGGGTATACAAGACCAGTCGCTTCAGTCTTTCCGTGTAAGGCAATCCTGCCATTCCAGGAATTGACCTCGTGAACCTACGCTGCACTCCCTCAATAGCCAGAATGTCTTTCCTCAAATTTGGAGACCAGAACTGTACACAGTACTCCAGGTGTGGTCTCACCAGGGCCCTGTTCAGCTGCAGAAGCACCTCTTTGCTTCTATACTCAATCCCTCTTGTTATGAAGGCCAGCATGCTATTAGCCTTCTTCACGACCTGCTGTACCTGCATGCTTGCCTTCATTGACTGGTGGACAAGAACACCCAGATCTCTCTGAATAGCCCCTTTACCTAATTTGATACCATTGAGGTAGTAATCTGCCTTCCTGTTCTTGCCACCAAAGTGGATAACCAGACATTTATCCACATTAAACTGCATCTGCCATGCATCTGCCCACTCACCTAACTTGTCCAGGTCACCCTGTAATCCCCTAACATCCTCATCACATTTCACCCTACCACCTAGCTTTGTGTCATCAGCAAATTTGCTAATGTTATTGCTGATACCATCTTCTATATCATTTACATATATTGTAAAAAGCTGCGGTCCCAGCACGGATCCCTGCGGTACCCCACTGGTCACTGCCTGCCATTTCGAAATGGAGCCGTTAATCACTACCCTTTGTTTCCTATTAGCCAACCAATTCTCTATCCAATCTAGTACTTTGCCCCCAATCCCGTGCGCCCTAATTTTACTCACTAACCTCTTGTGTGGGACTTTATCAAAAGCTTTCTGAAAGTCCAGGTACACTACATCCACTGGATCTCCCTCGTCCATCTTCCGAGTTACATCCTCAAAAAATTTAAGAAGATTAGTCAAGCATGATTTTCCCTTCATAAATCCATGCTGACTCTGTCCTATCCTGTTACTATTATCCAGATGTGCCGTAATTTCATCCTTTATAATAGACTCCAGCATCTTTCCCACCACTGAGGTCAGACTAACTGGTCTATAATTTCCTGCTTTCTCCCGCCCACCCTTCTTAAAAAGTGGCACAACATTAGCTGCCCTCCAATCCTCAGGAACCGACCCCGATTCTATTGAACTCTGGAAAATAATCACCAGCGCATCCACGATTTCCCGAGCCACCTCCTTCAGTACCCTGGGATGCAGGCCATCAGGTCCCGGAGACTTATCAACCTTCAGACCTAACAATCTCTCCAACACCAAATCCTGGCAAATAGAAATTCCCTTAAGTTCATGTCCTTCAGCCACTGTTACCTCAGGGAGCTTGCTTGTGTCTTCCCCAGTGAACACAGATCTGAAGTACCCATTTAATTCCTCTGCCATTTCTTCGTTCCCAGTAATATATTCCCCTGCTTCTGTCTTCAAGGGCCCAATTTTTGTCCTAACCATTTTTTTGCCTTGGACATACCTAAAAAAGCTTTTACTATCCTCCTTTATATTCTTGGCCAGTTTACCTTCGTACCTCATTTTTTCTCTGCGTATTTCCTTCTTACTAATCCTCTGTTGTTCTTTAAAAGCTTCCCAGTCCTCCGTTTTCCCGCTTATCTTCGCTAAGTTATACTTTTTCTCTTTTAACCTTATATGTTTCTTTACTTCCCTCGTCAGCCACAGCCGCCCATGTCTCCTCCTGGGATCTTTCTTCCTTTTAGGAATGAAAAGATCCTGCATCTTCTGCATTATACACAGAAATATCCGCCATTGTTCCTCCACGGTCTTCCCTGTTAAGGTATTGAACCATTGAACTTTGGCCAGTTGCTCCCTCATAGCTCCATATTTCCCTTTATTCAACTGAAATATTGTCACTTCAGATTGTACCCACTCCCTCTCAAATTGCAGATTGAAGCTTATTGTATTATGGTCACTACTTCCCAATGGCTCCTTCACTTCGAGGTCACTGACCAATTCTGGTTCGTTACACAATACCAGATCCAGAATCGCCTTATCCCTGGTCGGCTCCAGCACCAGCTGCTCTAAAAATCCATCTCTGAGGCACTCCACAAAGTCTCTTTCTTGAGGCCCGATACCATCCTGATTCTCCCAATCTACCTGCATGTTAAAATCCCCCATAACAACTGTAGTAACATCTTTGCGACAAGCCAATTTCAGCTCCTGATTTAACTTACATCCGACATCCAGACTACTGTTTCGGGGCCTGTAGATGACTCCTTTTTACCCTTAGTGTTTCGAAGCTCTATCCACACTGACTCTACATCCCCTGACTCTAGGTCCGCCCGCGCAAGGGACTGAATATCCTCCCTTACCAACAAGGCCACCCCACCCCCTCTGCCCGTCAGTCTATCCTTACGATAGCACGTGTAGCCTTGAATATTCATTTCCCAGGCCCTGTCCCCATGAAGCCACGTCTCAGTTATCCCCACAATATCGTATCTGCCAATTTCCAAAAGAGCCTCAAGCTCATCCACCTTGTGTCTAATGCTTCGTGCATTCATATATAGAATTTTTAATTTGTTACTGCTCTCACCCTTCCCCTCAACCCTTATTTCACTCAACTTTACAGCATGATGCCTTTTCCAGTTTTCTGCCTCCTTGATACAGTTGTCTTTCTTGACTTCTCTTGTTCTAACTACCCCTTCAATTTCCTTTTTAAACATCCAGCTTGTCCCCTCCCCCCCGCTAGTTAGTTTAAATGTAGCGGTGTTGCACCAGAAAACCTGCCTGCCAGAATGCCGATCCCTGTTCTATTAAGGTGCAAGCCGTCTCTCTTGTAGAATTTATGGTTACCATAAAATATACCCCAGTGATCCAAGAACTTGAAACCTTGCTTCCTGCACCAGTTCCCCAACCACACGTTCAAGTCCATTATCTCCCGGTTTCTGGCCACACTAGCCCGAGGAAATGGAGTCAATGGATGGGAGGCTGGTTTGTGTGATGGACTGGGCTATGGTCATGACTCTCTGTAGTTTCTTACAGTCTTGGACAGAGCATTGCCACACCACACTGTGATGCATCTGAATAGGATGCTTTCTAAGGTACTTTCTATTACAATCTCTGTCCTTCCCTCAGGACCCAAACCACAGCTGGTGACAACGGTCTCTGCACAGTGTGACATCCTCTTTAACCACAAAGGGATTTCCTCAGTCACTTCCTCTTGCCTCGGTTGTTGCCATGGTTCAAGTGACCACACATACCAGCTGTACTTTGTTCTACAAGGCAGCAGAATGAGGGGAGGTTTGCTTTCTCTCTAATACAGAGACTAATATCGGTAATATAATTACAGTGTGATCTGCCTGTAGGGAACACAAAACAACAATTGACACATGTAATGAGCTACAGTGAAAATAATAATAAATATATCAAAATATTTGAAATTAGATGAATCAGATCAATAAAGCCTGAAATCAGCAGGGAAATGGCTGCCCCATCATGCAGGAAGCCTAATTGCTGACTGGGAGAGCTTGCAGCTACCGTGGGTTGCTAGAGGCTAGTTTGCGAGCACTCTCCACTCTGCAGGCACCCTGCCTCCATTCCTGATGAAGGGCTTTTGCCTGAAATGTCGATTTTCCTGCTCCTCGGATGCTGTCTGACCTGCTGTGCTTTTCCAGCACCACTCTAATCTAGACTCTGGTTTCCAGCATCTGCAGTCCTTGTTTTTACCTAGTTTGTGTCTGGAGTTGGAAATGTTGGCTACAGAAGGGGTATGTTCTCTCCTTCATGGCATGCAATGTTTTGATGTTGAAGTAATTTTCTCAGAGTAGCCCTGGCATCTTTGAGTTATAAATTGATAACTTGTTCCCTTGATGTTTTTACTGAGCTGTAAGGTACACAGAAAAGTGCCTTCGGGCAGTTATTTCTGGACTGTTTTTCACTTAATCTTATCCTTCTGAACCTCCTGCGAACCCCCTCCACAATCTTTCTCACTTTCCACTGTCACCCTCATTACATCATCCTCTAACTGCTCCAGTTTGGACAATCAAACTCACTATCAAAAATTCTCTGGCATTTGCCAATCCTATTCTAGCTCCTGGTTTTACTTAAAGACTATTCCACATGTATTTATCCAGATGTTGTAGACTACTGCAGTCAATGAGCTGTTTGTAGAGCCAGGACATCTCTGCAGGTGCTATAGAATCATGGAGATGTACAGCGAAGAGACAGACCCTTCGGTCCAATTTGTCCATGCCGACCAAATATCCCAACCCAATCTAGTTCCACCTGCCAGCATTCAGCCCATATCCCTCCAAATCCTTCTTATTCATATATGCATCCACTTGCCTTTTAAATGTTGTAATTGTACCAGCCTCCACCACTTCCTCTGGCAGTCCATTCCCCTCACACACTGCCGTCTGCATGAAAAGGTTGCCCCTTAGGTCCCTTTTATATCTTTCCCCTCTCATCCTAAACCTATGCCCTCCAATTCTGGACTCTCCGAACCCAGGGAAAAGACTTTGTCTATTTATCCTATCCCTGCCCCTCATGATTTTATAAACCTCTGTAAGATCACCCCTCAGCCTCCGACGCTCCAGGGAAAACAACCTGAGCCGATTCAACCCTTTCCCCATAGCTCAAATCATCCAACCATGGTAACGTTCTTGTAAATCTTTTCTAAACCCTTACAAGTTTCGCAACGTCCTTCTGATAGGAAGGAGACCAGTCTTACTTTTCTTGACCTGTTCAAAGTCTGTCCCATTTAGCATGTTGGTAGCGCCACCTCCATGGTAGAGGTTATTGTCAAGGTGGGAACGCAGGATATCTTCCCCAGGGCTGAGCTGTGATCACTCTACCTAATACTGTCATGGATAGATGCATGTGCAGTTTATAGATTGGAAAGGGTGAGGGCAAGTGTGTTTTTCCTCTTGTTGATTCCCTTACCACTTGCCACAGATCCAGTCTAGCAGCCATGACCTTTAGGACCTGACCAGCTCAATCAATAATGTTGTTGCTGAGCCTCTTTTGGTGATGGATACTGGAACCCGCCCCCACCCAGAGTATAGTTTGTCCCCTTGCCAACCTCAGTGTTTCCTTCTGTTGATGTTCAACATGGAGGAGTACCAATTCATCAGCTGAGGAGAGAGACAATGTGGCAATCAGCTGAAGGATTCCTTTCCCATGTTTAACCTGGAGCCATGAGACTTCACGGGGCCCAGAGACAGTGTTGAGAATTCCCAGGGCAACTTCCTCTCTATTGTGTACTGAGTTTTCATCGATTTTTTAAAAATTCCAAATATATTTTATCGAATTCCATGGCAGTATTCAAACATGGGTCCCCAAAACATTTGTTGAATTTTGAGTTTAATAGTTTAGTAATAATACCATTTGGTCATTGCCTCCCCAAATGTCTGATACCATCTGTTACATTTAGGAGCTTAACTGTTTCAGTTCCTTAAAACAGAAAATCAGGCAATTGTGAGGAATTTTCAGATAGCTTATTGTACTTGTTAAGAACCAGCAATACAGATATGATACATTGGCTAATTGGATCAAAGAAAAGAGCAGACAACACATGACCATTGAAGATGATTCACTTCCATCAAGGAACAATTAGACATTGGTACAGAGCGTGTCAATCTCTTTAACGTTGTGCAGGCAGCAGCCTGTTCTCTGAGCAAACTGTTCCCGAACTCTCTCTTGGGTGTTTCCTCAATCTTTGTGGAAGCTTTTTACTTTTCACTCATCAGGACATGCACAAGAAATATAAAAGAGTAACATCTTTTTTTACTGTCTCAGAAGGCTGTGATGATTGGTGCACAGATGGAAGCGTTATCAGTGAAAATACAATCATCAGTGATGATTGACTATTAACTGCCAAGTTTTGTTTACATTTCTATCAAGCTAATTGACAATGATTGCACAGATCATTGCACTGTATAATTAATAAAATAATACCAATCACTTCTTCTTTAAAGAAAAAGAAGGCACAATCCAGATGTATTTTCTTTCTATCAGTAAATAGAGTGCTGATATATGTCAATATATGTCAATTCTCATGTGGACATCTACACCACACTGTATGTGGAACTGAACAACTTAAAATTAGTTGTCAGGGAAGTTCTTTGTACATGCAGAATTATTTCACAACTGTTGTGCTGTTGTGGAATCACATGTAATGTTGGATATAGTTTTTTGATGTTTGCAAGCCTGGGCTGGTCAGGACAGTCAGTATGTTGTAAAAACAATGACTGCAGATGTTGGAAACCAGATTCTGGATTAGTGGTGCTGGAAGAGCACAGCAGTTCAGGCAGCATCCAAGGAGCAGCGAAATTGATGTTTCGGGCAAAAGCCCTTCATCAGGAACAACTGAAGGGATTTGCTATTTCACATGATCCACAATATGTCATAGAGTCACAGAGATATACAGCACAGAAACAGACCCTTTAGTCCAACTCATCCATACTGACCAGATATCCTAACCTAATATAGTCCCATTTGCCAGCACTTTATCCATATCCCTCTAAACACTTTCTACTCATATACCCATCCAGATGCTTTTAAATATTGTAATTGTACCAGCCTCCACCACTTCCTCTGACAGCTAATTGTATACGTGCACCACTCTCTATGTGAAGAAGTTACCCCTTAAATCCCTTTTAATTTATCCTCTTTCAGCCAAAACAAAAGGTGGTGGGCCCAGCCCCGATCCTTGTGGCACTCCACTGGTCACAGGCCTCCAGTCTGAATAGCAATCCTCCACCACTATCCTCTGTCTTCTACCTTCAAGCCAGTTCTGTATCCAAATGACCAGTTCTCCCTGTATTCCATGAGATCTAACCTTGCTAACCAGTCTGCCAAGAGGAACCTTGTTGAATGCCTTACTGAAGTCCATATAGATCACGTCCACCATTCTGCCCTCATCAATCCTCTTCGTTACTTCTTTGAAAAACTCAATACTACATACTTAGTATGACACCAACATTGTAATTCATATTCCACATGATTTATTTGTGTAAGAACTCTTTCAGAAAACCATTTTTTGACTTGATGGTAGCATCCTTCTCGTGATGTTTCTCATGAAGTCTGCTCTCTACACAAGAGGAGAACCTTTCTGTTGGTGAGTGTCCTACTCAGTAAGTTCAATATTTTCCAGAGCCAGTGTAAATATAGAAGTCAGCATCAAATAGTCTGAAGACAAATTTGAGATCTGTCCTCACATGTAAGCAGATAAATTCATTTTCCTTATAAAATGCCCATGGGAGCATTTAACTTGGGAAGTATCTGCTCTCAGAGGAGGGCATTCATTGAGTTCAAGAGAAATGAAAATTGCATTCACTGTGACACCAACCCACTGCCAGGTTATAGTCAGGGTAGTCCTTGCTGCACCATTCATTTTTACTCGACAGTGTGAGTTCTAGGAGTGGAGTTGGAGGAAACAACTTGGATCATTGAAGAATTTCTCAAAATAGGGTTGTGCTTCATAGATGAAATGACATTGCAAAGTAAGAAGAAGAAATGGTCATCACAAATCCACATGAATAGATTTTCTAACATTTAACATTAGCATAAATTGCCATTTCAGATTCTGGTGGATTCTCTGTTGTTGAAGAGACTACATTGTCCTCTGGAAGTTGGCTTTGAACCAGGGCATTTCCCCTGTTAGCTGGATAACTTGATGTCTCACCACTCCGTGCTAATGACTTCTTTTGAAAGTGTAAATCTGCATAAATGACTCTATTTGTAGTATTCTTGAAATGGACAGTTCCTTCACTCTGTCTTGACCTGCTTTGACTGTGAATACTTGAATATACAATGTTCTCTTCTGCTCCTACCATTTGCTAAAACAAAAACACAAAGTTTGAATTCATTTTTGATTACTGGTGATTTGTGTTACTATGAAGGGAAATCTATTTTTGGATTATCATAAATTAATTGACAAACTGTTCCAAGTTTTATAAATTATCCAGCGATGAAACAAACAATTCGGTCTGGTAAGTTCATCAACACAAACCTGCTCACATTAACCTTCATCTAAAACAATGGTATGTACATTCAGTCCTTTCCAGCTCGTGTGCTGATGTGAAGTGGCAGTTAGGCAGTGTGGCAGTCAGTGTAGACGCCAGCATATATATTCACAAAGGGATACACTGACAGACGAAGGGAATGGGCAACATTGTGACAGGTGGAGTTCAATGTCAGCAAGTGTGAGGTTATCCATTTTGGAATGAGAAAGGATCGATCAGGATACTTTCTGGATGACATGAAGGTAAATATAATGAAGTTAAATATAATATAAAAGAAAGCTGGGAGTTCAAAGACCTTTAAAATGTCAAGTAAATCATCAATGACGCTAACAGAATGCTGACCTTTATGTCTAGGGTGGCACAGTTGGTCAGTGGTTAGCACTGTTGCCTCTCAGCGCCAGGAACATGGGTGCGATTCCCACCTCAGGTAACTGTCTGTGTGGAATTAGACACCTTCTCCCCGTGTCTGTGTGAGTTTCCTTTCAAAGTCTAAAGATGTGCAGGCCAGGTGAATTGGCCATTCTAAATTGTCCATAGTGTAAGCTGCATTAGTCAGAGGGAAATGGGTGGATTCCTCGTCGAGGGTTGGTGTGGACTTGGTGGACCAAAGGGCTGCTTTCCACATTGGAGGGAATCTAACTTAATTTGGAGGACAAGGATGCAGAAGTGGTGCAACACTTATACAAAATCATGATTAGTTCCCACTTGGAGTACTCTGAGCAGATCTTGGCACTCTACCTCCGGAAGGCTATTTTGGTGTTGGAGGGAGTACAAAAGCAGGTTTACAAGAACATGACCAAGAATTTTGGGGTTAAATTATGAGGAGGCTTGCAGAAATTTATGCCTGTTTTCTTTCAAATTTAGAAGGGTAGGTGGTGATCTGATTGAAATCTCAGGATATTAAAAGGACAAAACTGGGTAGGTAAAGATTAACTATTTGCACTGGTTTCTTGAACAAGTGGGGATTAGATTAGATTCTCTACAATGTAGGGATAGGCCCTTCGGCCCAACAAGTTCACACCGACCCTCCAAAGACTAACCCACCCAGACCCATTCTCCTCTGACTAATGCATCTAACACTATGGGGCAATTTAGCATGGCCAATTCACCTGGCCTGCACATCTTTGGATGGTGGGGAGAAACCAGAGCACCCGGAAGAAACCCACGCAGTCATGGGGAGAATGTGCAAACTCCACACAGACAGTCACCTATTAGCAAGATGGGGTATTGAATGAACGTACCTTGCTCCATTGAGACTTGTTGATGGTTAAGGTCACCAGATGAAAATCAAGGCACACTGGACTCCTTGTCACTCCTTCACCTGGGGCTGGAATCGAACCTGGGTTCCTATTGCTTTGAGGCAGCAGTGCTCACCACTGAGCCACTGTGCCACTCATAATGTGAGAATGAGGGCCAGACCATTTGGGAGAGATATTCAAAATCACTTCTACATACAAAGGGTGGTGGATGTTTGAAATTCTGATTGAAAAAGCCCAGGTGAAGGATGAAAACATGCAACTCATATAAAGAGGAGTGTGTTGTCATGGTGACTAGTGGAAGTAGATATTGGGGGAAAATACCATGAGGATTGATAGAATTTTCTTTTCCTTAATGTTTTTTCTGTTTTTCTATGATTACATTGAACCCGACAGAAACAGATACAAATGCAGGTTGAAAAGTATCAGCAAATACAAAGTCATGATTGAGTGCTTAATTAAGTCTAATTTTTAATTGTAAAGACGACTCAAATTTTTTTTATGCCCATCAATTAGAATGTTCAAAGTTTCACCAAACTAAGCTAGTTCAGTCAGTAGCATGAATACATTGAAGGAGAATCTCAAGAAAGACAAGAGACAAAAGAATGAGAAGCTTCTGTTGTTCGGGTGAGTTGGAGATGGGTGGGGGGATTGTTGGTGTTGAGTCCCGCAGGGACCAGGTGTTCTGATTGGCCTGTTTCTGTGCTGCTAGTTCATTATGCTAATTTATGATTATTATTCAAAAAATTCAAACTTGATCTCCTTACCTGATTCTCAAAAGCATTATCCGTTCCAGCACCTACACCATCTTTACCTGAAAAATTACAAGAGGAATGATGGATATTTGTAAAAAGGCGACACTGATGACATGCTGCAGCCTGACATTGATTTGTTCTCTTCTTCTTCTTCAATTCTGTGCGTGAAGGCATTCGGGTTACTTAACCTGTTTGGCTGCTGTGTTATGAACACCCTTCCTTTCCATTAAGTCTCAGAGTGGGATTTGAACCCAGGATTTCATGTGAAGAGTCGGGGATGCTATTATTGCCTTACAAGACCTCCAATTCATCACCATTAGAAGGCAAGTAGTATTTTATATTTTGTTGCGAAGGGATTAGTGTAACACATAGAGAAGCAGTGAATCCATGTGCCGTGCTGTTTGTAGTATTGAGCTCCGCGAAGGGCCCACTTATCCTTGGGTTCACCATTCTGTATGGAAATTGTTTTACAAGGAGGGCTTGAGTAGGATGAGCTTATATTCCCTGATGATTGAAAAGTAACAGCATTGAAACGTCTAAAATTCTGATGGGACTTAGAATCATAGCATCGATGATATCTGCAGAGGGGAAGCAAGCCATTTGGCCCATTGAGTCCGCACCAACCCTCCAAAGACCATCCCACCCAGACCCATACACCCTTCTCTATTATTGTATCTCTGAAAATCCCATGGGTAATCCATCCAGCCTGCACATACCTGGCCAATGAAACATGGCCAACCCACTGAACCTGCACATCTTTGAACTCGAGGAGGAAGCTGGAGCACCTGGAGAAAACCCATGCAGGCAGGGAAAACACGCAGACTCCACATAGTTACCCGAGGATGGAATCAAGCCTGGGTCTCTAGTGCTGTGTGAGGCAGCAGTGCTAACGACTGAGCCACCACGCCAGACTTGACAGGCAAACGTTGATAAACTGTTTCTTTTGGCTGGGGATTCTGGGGCTGAGTGTCATGGTCTCAGAACAAAGGGTGGGTCAAATTAGGACCGAGATTGGGCGAAATGTATTCACACAAAGACGAGTGAAACTTCAAAAGCCTCTCCCCAGACAATTGTGAACACTCAGATACTGGGTATATTGAAAGCAGAAACCAATAGATTGTTGGGAACTTGGGGAATTCAGACATTCATAGGAAAAGACCACTCACTGAAAGATTTCCCCTGAAATAAACAGAAATAAGTAGAGAAAGAATCATGTTGGTCTTAACAGAGATTTACTTGACAGTAAACTAAACCTCATTAGATTTTATAAAATACAGAGCTGCAGATGCTGGAGATCTGGAAAATACCTGAGGTTGCTGGAGAAGCTGAGCAGGTCTGGCAGATGAAGATGAAGAGACACTGGACCCCAAAATGTTAACTCTGCTTTCTTCCCACAAAGGCTGCCACACCTGCTGAGTTTTCCATCAGACTTTACCCTGACAAGATCCTACAGAGAATCCAGAACCAAACTCGGCAATCAGTCAGGATTTCAATATTGGGCATCTGAATCTCCATCTAATTCTCTTAAAGAGGAAGTACTGCTTCTGAATTTGACTGCAACTGATTACTATTGGATCAAATGGGAGAAATTCCACTTATGAAGTCCTCAGTACTTGCAATTGTAATGTACATGTTTCAAAAATACTTTACATCAAGGTCTATCGAAATTTCAATTGACCAAATCACTTCCTGTCATTCACTTCTGTCGGTCTAAACCACTGTAGACTTCTCCTTCCTCCAGACGCCACCTCTTGTTAGCGAGAAACATTAATTATTATTCTACTAGGTTATATCCATCTGCACCAGAACGTGGAACAAGTTATTCCAATTTATTAATTAATGTTTGCTATTTACAATGAATTACAATTCATATAGCAAGCAATTGACATTTCATGAAATGATTAAGGAGAAAGCGACACTTACCCTTCTTGACTTGCCTCAGATACAAAAGCAGAGAAACAGCAAAAGCAATGATCATGGCCCCCAGTGCACCGACCACAATGTAAACCAGACTGTGATACAGAGAACAGGAAAGGGTCAGTGTGTATTTACAATTGGTTCTTGGGCACTTGTTTAAAGAAAGGAGGCTTTAACATTTATATAGCACCTTTCATGACCTTTGAATGGCCTTCAGCATTTTACAGTTAAGGAAGTACCTTTGAATGTTTGATAGTGTCTGAAACAGGAAATGAAGTGCATAATATCTATGGAGAAAAATCTCATGAGTAACAATGAGATATAACCAAACAAATATTGGCCAGATCTTTAACGGAGCTCCTTATTTGTTTTCTCCAAACATCGGTTCTGACTTGCTGCATGAATTCACCGCTGTCTTTTCTGTTTAATTTTCACTTCTCATTTCCATTGTGATTGATCTTTTGTTTCTTTTTACTCTGTTGCCACCGTCGTAAATTCAAATGCTCAATTCCTCAGTGTTTATAACAGACGACAATTTCTGATCCTTACTGTCAGCAGCTTGAGCAAATAGCGTGGAAATGTGAAGTGAATTCTGCAAAATGAGTATGTACATCACAAATGAAAATGGAACGATCTCCTTCGAGCATTGACTTAACATAACACAAGGTCCAGCTGCGACCAGATAAACACCCAGTTGTTCCACCATTGGCTGACTGTGAAAATAGGACTCACCATCTCCATGGACTTCAGTAAGGCATTTGATAAGGTTCCACATGGTAGGCTGTGGAGAAAGTGAAGTCACATGGGGTCCAGGGTGTACTAGCTAGATGGATAAAGAACTGCCTAGGCAACAGGTGACTGAGAGTAGTAGTGGAAAGGAGTTTCTCAAAGTGGAGACCTGTGACCAGTGATGTTCCACCGGGATCTGTGCTGGGAGCACTGTTGTTTGTGATATATATAAATGATCTGGAGGAAGGTACTGGTGGTCTGATTAGCAAGTTTACAGATGACACTAAGATTGGAGGAGTAGCAGATAGCAAAGGGGACTGCCAGAGAATACAGCAGAATATAGATAGATTGGAAAGTTGGACAGAGAAATGCCAGATTGAGTTCAATCTGGACAAATGTGAGGTGATGCATTTTGGAAGATCCAATTCAAGAGTGAACTGTACAGTAAATGGAAAAGGGCAAAAGTGAGGACTATGGATGCTGTTGATCAGAGTCTAGATTGGAATGATGCTGGAAAAACACAGCAGGCCAGGCAGCATGCGAGGAGCAGAAAATTGATGTAAAAAGAGATCTGGGTGTTCAGGTCCATTGTATCCTGAAGGTGGCAATGCAGGTCAATAGAGTGGTTAAGAAGGCATATGGCTTGCTTACCTTCATCCGACGGGTTATTGAGTACAACAGTTGGCAGGTCATGTTACAGTTGTATAAGACTTAGGTTTGGTCATGTTTGGAGTATTGCATACAGTTCTGGTCGCCACATTACCAAATGGATGTGGACACTTTGGAGAGGGTGGAGAGGAGGCTTACCAGGATGTTGCCTGGAATGGAGGACACTAGCTATGAAGGGAGGTTGAGTAGATTAGCATTATTTTCATTAGAAAGACATAGGTTGATGGGTGACCTGATTGAGGTCTACAAAGTCATGAGAGGTACAGACCGGGTGGATAGCAAGAAGCTTTTTCCCGAGGGGGAAACTCAGTTACTGGGGGGCTCACGAGTTCAAGGTGAGAGGGGAAAAGTTTGAGGAAGATATGGTTGGAAAGTCCTTCACACAGAGGGTGGTGCATGCTGGAATTCGTTGCCAGCAGAGGTGGTAGAGGTGGGCATGATAGTGTCATTTAAGACGTATCTAGACAGATACATGAATGGGCAGGGAGCAAAGGGGTACACACCCTTAGAAAATAGGTGGCAGGTTCAGATAGAGGATCTGGATCAGTGCAGGCTTGGAGGTCTGAAGGGCCTGTTCCTGCGCTGTAATTTTCTTTGTTCTTAGTTCTTCTTTGACAGAGTCATAGATAGAATCATAGAATCATACAGCATGGAAACAGACCTTCAGGCCAACTCATGCACACTGACCAGACATCCCGAGTTGCATTTGCCAACATTTGGCCCATATTGCTCTAAACCCTTCCTACTCATATATCCATCCAGATGCCTTTTAAAGCGATCATTGTACCCACCTCCACTACTTCCTCTGAGAGTGTTCTGTACCTGCACTGTCCTTTACATGAAAAAGTTGCCCCTTAGATCCTTGTTAAATCTTTCCTCTTTCATCTTAAACCTTTGTCCTTCAGTTTTGGACTCCCCCACACAAGGAAATAGACCGTGGCTATTCACGTATCCATGGCCCTCATAAATTTATAATCCTCTGTAAGGTCATCCCTCAGCCTCCAAAGCTTCAAGGAAAAAAGCCCCAGCCTATTCAACTCTCCATCTAACTTAAACCCTCCAATATCAGCAACATTCTTGTGAATCTTTTCTGCATCCTCTCACGTTTAACAAATCCTTCCTGTCGACATACTATGGCAACGTCAACATCTGGAGGATCTATTTTGAACATCTTGACACCATTACACACAATCACCTAATGTCTTATACCAGCCAAAAGGATACATCAAATACAATCATGTGAACAGACTTCCTCAAAACAATATTCCATTCTGCCTTGATAATATATCTTGGTTTCTTTGATAGAAATGTATATGATAGCAACATTTCAAAGGCATCTGATGAGTATGGGCGGCACAGTGGCACAGTGGTTAGCACTGCTGCCTCGCAGCGTCAGAGATCCGGGTTCAATTCCCGCCTCAGGTGACTCTCTGTGTGGAGTTTGCACGTTCTCCCCGTGTCTGCGTGGGTTTCCTCCGGGTGCTCCGGTTTCCTCCCACAGTCCAAAGATGTGCAGGTCAGGTGAATTGGCCATGCTAAATTGCCCATAGTGTTAGGTAAGGGGTAGATGTAGGGCTATGGGTGGGTTGCGCTTCGGCGGATGCGGTGTGGACTTGTTGGGCCGAAGGGCCTGTTTCCACATTGTAAGTAATCTAATCTAATATGAATAGGAAGGGTTTAGAGGGATATGGGCCAAATACTGGTAAAAAGGACTAAGTCAGATTGGGATGTCTGGTCAGCACAGACGATTTGGACCAAAGGATCTGTCTCTGTGCTGTATGAGTCTATGACTCTATCTATGACTCTGCACTATAAGGTACCTGGTATCTCCTACACCACATTGAGAATACCATCAAGAAGAAGGCCTCCTCACTGCAACTTTGACCAAAGTTGCAAAGTGTTCCTCCCAAGTGAGACCAAGGTTGAGCAGATTTATTAGCACACAGCGAAACAACATTTCCCTCAGTACCACACCGGGGTGGAAAAGGGCAAGGGAAATGTGACATTCACAGTCTTCCTGAAATCCAGTCAAGGTAGGAGTGATGTAATTGTGATGAATAATGGATCTGAGGGCCAACAACCTGCAGCTGGTTTCCTCTTGTTCTTGTTTCCAACACAAATATCACAATTTGTTCAAAAGCTAATGCCACAGCCTGATGTCAATCCAGCTCCACTTCCATTCTGAGAGTTATGTCGTGAAATAGGAAATGATTTCCATCCCGAATAACAAAACATTGTTCAAGAGGATTTAATCTATCACATGGAAGTCATCAAACACTAACGTTGAGAGAGTCGTACCTTATATCAAATTGAGACGTGACTTTTGAATTTGTAGTTGTCGATGATACTGTTGAAATTTTATAACAGTAATCAGCTCCTATTTAAACAAAAGAATAACATTCAGATTAACCTTTTTTTTACTATAGTTAACCAAAAGAGCAACATTGTTAGATCGGGAGAAACGCCTGCCTGATATAATGGATTTGGAAAGTATAATCTCAGTGTAATGTCCACCCCCTCACCAGCCGGGTGTTCCCACTGTGACCTGTCAGTGACCCATCTTTCATGATCATTTCTAATTGTTTCCCATATCTCACAGATGGGAGCACAGCATTACCTACTGAGCCTGTTAAAGGACTCCAATCCCGACATCCCCTTTGTGTCCTGTGCAAACACATAAATCCAGCCAGGGAACTGGCCCTTCTCATCACTCGAGGAGGTGATGACCAAGTGGTGTTATTGCTAGACTATTAATCCAGAGAGGTGAAAGTGAGTAGTGCAGATGCTGGAGATCAGAGTCAAGATTAGAGTGGTGCTGGAAAAGCACAGAACATTAGGCAGCATCCTTGATGGTGGGCTCTTGCTCAAAACGTCAATTTTCCTGCTCCTCAGATATGCTGCCTGACCTGCTGTTTTTTCCAGTACACCACTCTAATCTTGACTGTTACTCCAGAAACCCAGCAATGTCTTGGGGAGCTATATTGATCCCTGCCATGCAGGTAGTGGAATTTGAATTCATCAAACAAAAGAAACTGGAATTAAGAGTCTGATAGTGACCACAAATCTGTTGTTGATTGTCAGGTAAAACCCATCTGGTTCTGATGTCCTTGAGGGAAAGGAACTGCCATCTTTACCTGGTCTGACCTACATGTGACTCCAGACCCACAGCAATGTGGCTGACTCTGAACAATTCAGAATGGGAAATAAATGTTGGCCTAGTCAGTGATGCCTACATCCTGTGAATGAATAAAATATTCACCAGAAAATGTATTTCTGGAGACCTAATAACTTTGATTCTGGCCATGATAAGAAAGGAGCTTTAGCTGCACACTGTATGTGAAGGGAAATATTAGACCAGGAATTATTGCCATCAGTGTTAGTGAACAAATCGCCAATAATCATTGAATATTCCCTTTGTCAGATCATGTTGCTTGTCTCCAAGGTTCCCCACATCCACTGAACCTGCAGGTAAGTCCCTCAGATGTGATTCAGGTCATTCATTTAATTCAAAATCTCACAATAAATTGTGCTGATCCTGCATCTTTCACAACCTCAGCACATCTTTAAATCCTACACAACCCACAAAGCTCTTCCCTTTATTGTAATCCTGGTTGTGACATGGGGAAACAGAAGCTAATTTGCATACAAGAGAAATTCCCACAAATGTTATCACCAGATAATCTGCTCTCTGTCATCTTAACTGAGGGGTGAAGTTGATGAAATACTGAGTGAATTTTCCTGTTCTTCCTTGAATTGTATCAGCAAAGGATGTCATGGTCTGTAGTATAACATCCCAACAGTCCCTCCAGTAATAGAGCACTGTTCCAGGGTCAGACAACATGGAATTTAATCTGTGAAGGGTCATTTGAATTCACAACCCACTGATATCAGAAATCAAGTTGTACAAATGTAGTTTATGGGTAAATTTTTGTTTACCTGCTGCTGACACTGATCTTCTCTGAAGCTAAAGCATGTGCCCATTGACAATAACTGGAGTAAGTAAGGATATATATATACGGCTGCTCAGGAAAAATGCACTTCCCTTTTATTCTGACTATTCTAATGTTTCTCACTGAAAGCAACAGTGATGAAACAGTTCCTGCTGTTTAAACTGTTACATTCAAAGGTGGTAAAGGCATCAGTAACTCAGAACCAACTCTTTGCTCCATTTTGATTCTGATACAGTCAGTTTCTAGTCAATGTAAATCTGAGATTTCTATTTGTAATTTGAGATGATGCAATGTTACAGTAAAGAAGAAGGAAGTTTAGAGCAGAAGAAGGGTGACTGGATCTGAAAGTTTAAATCTATTTTCTCTCCACAGAAGCTGCCAGAACTGCTGAGTTTCTCCAGCAATTTCTGTTTTTGTTTCAGATTTTCAGTATCTACAGTTCTTTGATTTTATTAGCATACTTTCACTTCCCTTTTAAACGCCATTATTAACTCTGTTTCTAACACATATTCCAGCCAGCAATCCATGTTACAAAGAATATTTACATCAGGGCCAGGGTTTGAGCATAAAATTGAATGCTGTCACTCCAGTGCGTTGGTGAAAGAGTGCTGCAGGGTTGGCAGTGCTACCTTTTTGGTAAGATGTTAAACTGAAACTCCATCTGCCAACTCTGATCAATGTCAATGATCCAGGGCACTATCTTGAAGAAGAATAGTACAGTTACTCCAGTATCTGGATAATATTTATCCCCCAATTAAAGATGTCATCTCGTGATTTTCACATTGTCGTTTGTGGAAGTTGTCTCTGGACAAATTGATTGTTGCACTTCCTGCATTGCAGGAGTGAGGAAACTTCAACAAGCAATGGCTGTAAATGCTTTAGCTGTCCAGAGATTGTGCTCAGTCACTTCCATTTTAGATAAATTCTTCGACACTCTCTCCTGACATCCATCCCAAATGAGAATGCAGGAGCTGGAAGTCAAAACACCTATTTCAGCTGTTGAAAACTCATCAATTTGATGATATTTTATTTTTCTGGGATTACTGGAATTTCTGCAAAGTTTATCCATGTTTTTGGGACATTGTATAATCTTATCCTTATTCAACTGAATTGTCTTTTTCAGATCTATTGAAAACTAGATGGAGTAAGTTTGGCCAGATTCAATTTTTTCAGACTGACTGCATGAACATAATCAGCAACTAATTTGTGAGAAATTTATATTTTGACAATTACATTGTTTGTTTACAGTGTAACTTACCACTGGTGCTGATTTGTGCCAGATAACTGCAGTTCTCCCCTGGTCTGTGTGTGACTGACACATTAACCATTTCACTGGATTTTTCTCCTTGAGTATTTGAGGCTGTGCAGTAATATTGATGACGTTGCTGTTTGAAGAATTGACAATGTAGATCCAGTTTACTGGTGTTAGAGATCTTTGAAGCTTCAGATGGGGTCCTTTCACGCCATGTGTAGTGAATGGGGAGGGATCCCTGGACAGATTCACAGGAGATTGACACCGAGCTCCCAAAACATGAGGCATTTGGTGGAGATGATAAAAATCTAAGTTCAGGAACAGACACCGGTTCTGGGGAAAAGAAGCAAACATTCAGATACCACCTGAACAGCATTCAAATGCTTTCTTCTTTCTAACATTTCTAAACTTCTATATCTAGTCCAGGGCTTTTATGTTGCAATATCCTCAACATATCTACCTCTCTATATCTCTCCGGGCTCCAAGTAAAGTGATTTACCATGTCTACGATTACAGGCAGTTCTCCTATAATGCTATACTTGTGTTCCAGTGAAACCTCGCTGAATATAAATAGTGGGGCCTGTGGGAAAAGTGGGGTTAGGGCAGACAGGCAAAAAATATCACTCAAGGTCGCTCAAAAATCACCCAAACATCTAAGGCAAAGTATAGCACAGCCTGAATGAAGGTTGAAATCATATTTATTAATTAGACAAAAGTAAATTTAACACAGTACATTTAAAAATGTCTGAAAGCTGCTCTCTGTGCAGTCCCTCTCACAGAAAGCTGCCCTGTCAGCAGCTGATATCAGCACATGTGCAGGACAGTGCGGAGACTTTGGCGCGGACATTGCTGTATGTGCAGAACGAATCATGCAAACCCATCCTCACTGGAAATGTACAGGTGATAAAGGAGGTAAGCGTTCTTGAAAATACCATTCCCTAATTCTTCAGCAACGTTATAGTCAAATCGCGCTGCCGAAGAGCACATTATCCCAGAACTACCTGTATATCAGAACTTAGGAGAACTCTAAATCAGGACAAATGCAATGGTATTGATCATGTGTCAACATGGAAATCAGAGCCAATATTTTCTCTCAGTAGCAGATCAAAGACTTTAACTGGTCATTGTTTGATTTGCAAATGGAAAGCTGTCGGAGAGAAACTTACAAAAATGAAATAAAATGAGACAATAAATTAGCAGATTTTTGTTACAAGCTTTCTGGCCTTAAACACAGAGTTTAAATATGCTTTGTCTGGCTTCACTGTCGCTGAAAAGGACATTTTAACTAAAAAATTCAGAAGGAAGTGGCAGTTTGTGTTTCTGGGATTCTGGAATATAGACATGCTGGGTAGCTGGATGTTGTGTCAGATTTACTGTCTACTTCAATGTCCCGGAGCCAATGTCTTTAAGCTATAAGTCAGTTGGGTTTCCTGTTTCTACTGACTAAAATCCCATTCAACGTTCGTCAGCCTGTTCTGTTGGAGTGAATGGGTGTGGAGTTACATTTCTCCTTTATCTCTGCGTCAAGAGAATAATCGAAACACATTGGTGACCAGACACATCCTTAGCACAGTTCCTGGGAGAAGCTAACTCGATTCTCTTTGTGGGCTACAATTTCTGCATGTGTTCACCAGAAAGCGTGTAGTGTTTCAGTGATTGTCCTTCATGTTAGCTGAAGCAGTAATGCATACTTAATCTAAGTTGATCCTGATTGACTCACAAGTGGCAATTGTGTATCTTAGATGCAACGCAACGAGCTATTCCTTGATGTGTAATAATCCAATCGGCTGTTTGATCAAATCAAACTGATATTCTACTGAAGACAGTATGAGGCTATTCTTCCCGAGTGATATCAATGGGCTTGAATAATATCAGCAAAGAGGTTGGTGGCAGAAAATCTCTTCAAAAGGTCTCTGAGTGACCTTATTACAGCACATCCCACAGCCCCATCCCTCTCTCTCTGCACTGACACCATGTCCCAGACTGAAACCTGGTCCTTCCCCTTCAGGGGACTTGCTCAGGTCCGAGTGGTGCCCACTGCTGCTGAGGGACCAAAAGTCACATCCCCATTCACTTCCCTCTGTACTCAGTGTTAAATGACTGCAGGCAGCCATTGAGAATGGAGGTGTAAACTCTCACAATGTTTTAGCTGGTGGGGGACCAAGGAGGATAAGAATGACAGTACTCCATTTCATCAAATTTGATGTTTTTAGATCAGTCGTCTTGACCACAAGGTTCCAATTCTTTTTACAAAACATTGAGCTACCTGCCCCCCCCCCCCCCCCCCCCAATGCCTGTCACTGCTGCGGGGCATCAGGATACTGGAACTGTCATGTTCTCTCACAGATAAAACATTGATCATACATCTCAATGGGGAATAATCAATGATATCACTGAGAAATGTACCGTCAGATATTTGCAGCTCTACAGCAGACGCTGAAATGCGGCCAGATTGGTCAATACCACAGTTGTACCATCCTGCATCTTCTGAGCGAAGATCCTCCATAGTAACAGAAAATTTATTTTGTGTTGTGTTATCTGTGATCGACATCCTTCCTCGTTGCCCATGATGTTCACTTGATTTTACTAAAACAGAGCACTGGCGCATCCAAAGTTTCACAGACCATCGTGACCATTGGTCATAGTGACAATCTATTGTGATCGCTCTTCCCAAAACACCTGTTATTTTATTTTTCGCCGGCACTACACCTGAACCTGAAAAGACAATGAATTAATCAGACAGAAAATAGCTTCTCAATACAGGCAGATACTTTTAATATGAGTTACCACTGAGTACAGAGGAATCCTTCCACTGCATCTACTCAGGCAGTTTGTGATGAAATCCATCTAATTGTACCAGAGAGACCAGCATTGTCTGAGAAATGTAACATCCAGTGTGCACTCATTTGCAAAGCTTTTTCACAGCAACATTCAATTCTGCTCAGCAACAGGGTTTGTATAAAATAGCCTCAAGATGGGGTGTTTAGAAGTATTTTTAATTGGTCACTCAGCACAGTTTCAGGGTCACTGAAGAGGAGTTCAAAAAATTACAGACAGGGACTGAAGGTCACTGAATTTTGAAAGAGACAGAGAGTAGACTCCTTCATCAAAGCACTGTTATTAATAATGTAGTCTTGCAGACAATGCAACAGAATTGCTTGGGTTCCGCAAAGGGGACTATGAGGGAAGTTCAAGTGCAGTTGTATATGGCTAGGCTGTGTTGGATATGGCCATCAGTGATCTGGAGTAACTCTGAAGGACGCATTAGGCTGAGACCTTCATGGATAACACATGCAATGGTGTCACGACACTGTCGGTAGAGGGGGCACTGACAGAAAGGGAATGGGAGACCACCCAGACAGAGTGAAAGCACGAGGCAGGGAGTGCAGGAATACACTGAGGCTGTCTTCCTTTCTCACAGATTTTCCCTTTTGAATACAGCTGGGGGAGATGTGTTCTCAGGTGAATGCAGCATCCATAGCACCAGGAGTGGTTCAGCTGCCTGATTGTGGGGAGAGAGGGATTTAGACTTTTGAGGCCTTGGGTCCAATTCTGGAGAAGATGGAATCTGTCCAAGCTCGACAGATCATGAACCAGCAGGATCAAGACCAATACTCTCCAAGGGGCATTTGCTAGTTCTGTGAGAAGACAGTAAGCTAGGGTGGCAGGGCACCATGATGATGGATCATCACCTCATGTCACCTATGGATATCATAGGATGAGTCATAAAATCCTGCAGTGTGGCAACAGGCCATTTGGCCCACCAAGTCCATACTGACCATCCAAAGTGCAACCCACCCCGAACCATTCTCCTACCCCTATTACTCTACTTCCCCCTGACTAATCCACTCAACATACACATCCTTGAACACTTTGGGCTGTTTAACATGGTCAGTTCACCTAACCTGCACATCTTTGGTTTGTGGGAAGATACCCGAACACCCTGAGGAAACCCATGCAGACACGGGGAGAATGTACAAACCCCAACACAGTCAGTCCCCCGAAACTGGAATCACACCCGGGTCTCTGGTTCTGTGAGGCAGCAGTTCTAACCACTGAGCCACCATGACTCCCATTTCCTATTTTTAAAGTATTTTCAACAAGTGCAGCTGTATTTCATTTAATCACTTATATATTGAACTTTACTTTCAATATTTGTTTTCAAAGACAACTGATCAAGCCAAAATTACCGCCTATGTGAATTCAGTGGATATGTGGAGAGAGATGCTGGAAATTTGTGCAAAACAGTGTGTCACATAAACTTCAAAAGGATTGACATAAAGGGAGAAACGCACAACAAGGCAAAATGTATTCAGTCGGTGTGGTATGGGTTGGAAGACCTTTGTTCTGGTCTTTTATTTCAGCAATGTTGGACATTTTAATTCTCCATTTTCTGAGAGTTTGTAACTAAAGCAGCTGTACCTAGGTACCTTTGGACCAAAGATGTCACTGTAAGTGGTGACATATAACGTTTTCACTGCACTCATTGAGTGTATGTAAAAATAAAGCTAATTCATTCCTTAAGCTAATTCACTCACTCATTCATTCCTTCATTCCTTGGAATTATCTCAGGGCTATGATCATAGTGGGAGAAATATCAGCAATCTGGCTGAGAGATCATTTTCTTGGTTTTCCCCTTTCAGTTATGCACATAGTCAGGAGTTAAAAGTGAAATTCAATCCTGCTCTCTCTCTCTCTGTGTCAGTGGTCAGATCTCCTGATCTGTGGATAGTGTGATGAGAAGGTCACAGTTTGGTGAACAACCATTAAATATCCCTGCATTGTGGGAAAAGAATGAGGTTACACTCTTTCTTATTTTTTGCAAAGTTTGTGAAGGTTTGTAGCTCAGGTTGAGGTTTAGGGTGTAGGTTTGCTCGCTGAGCTGTAGGTTTGATATCCAGACGTTTCATTACCTGGTGAGGTAACATCATCAGTGGCGACCTCCAAGTGAAGCGAAACTGTTGTCTCCTGCTCTCTATTTATATGTTTGTCCTGGATGGGGTTCCTGGGTTTTGTGGTGATGTCATTTCCTGTTCGTTTTCTACAAAATTCCATGCAAGCACTGCCAGAAACACTACGTAGGACAAACAGGAAGAAAGTTAGCCACCAGGATACACTAACACCAGCTAGCCACAAAAAGACACGAACCTGTCTCCCTCGTAGCCCTACACACGGAGGACAAAAAAATACCATTTCGACTGGGACAACACATCTATCCTGGGTCAGGCTAAGCAAAGACATGCCAGAGAATTCCTAGAGGCCAGGCACTCCAACCATATCGCCATAAACAAACACATAGCTCTGGATACCATCTATCAACCCCTCAGAAAATGAACAGGAAATGACATCACCACAAACCCCAGGAACCCCATCCAGAACAAACATATAAATAGAGAGCAGGAGACAACAGCTTCGCTTCACTTGGAGGTCACCACTGATGATGTTACCTAGCCAGGTAATGAAACATCTGGATATCAAACCTACAGCTCAGCGAGCAAACCTACACCCTAAACTCTTTCTGATTCTGAGTGCTGCCAGCCAGCATTTGTCAAAACAAACCTGACAAATGAATTTCAATTAATCTGCTCAGCACCAAGAATCTCAATCAACTGCTCAGTGGTCCAAGTAACACCCACTGTTATATTCTATTATCCACTCTTTATGAACAACTCAGAGTCTCAACCTCTTTAATTAACTGTTATTACTTTCTTTAGACTCACTTCATACTCTCAATGGCTATAAATCAGTGTTATATTATTAATATTTCATTTGTTTAGTGAAGAGCAAACTCACTCAGTGTTAACTCAAGAAAACCCAGTTAAATTGACTAGTCTTCGAACATAAACACATTTGGTCTGGGAGAAAGGTAACCACAAAAGGAGAATACATTGTAGTCTATTAATGCACAGATGAAATCAAAACAAACAAACTGCAGTTCTTGAAGCAGAAAGTATTATTTACCTTGGCTCCCAATCTGTGCCATGAAGCTGCAGTTCCTCTCTGATCTGTGGACGATTGCCACTTTCACCATTTCACTGTATTTTTCTCCCTGAGTATTTGAGGCTATGCAGTAATATTGATGATATTGTTGTTTGATTAATTGACAATGTAGATCCAGTGTATTGCTCTCAGAAATCTTTGAACCTACAGATCGGGTCCTTTCGTACCATGTGTACCGAATGGGAAAAGATCCCTGGACAGACTCACAGGAGACAGAAACTAGGTTCTCAAAACACCAGATATTTGGTGTTAAAAATCTAATTACAGGAACAGACACAGGTTCTGTGGGAAAGAAACAAATGATCAGATATTCACTGAGGATCGGAAAATCAAATAATCTGTAAATTTCAACATTTTCATCCAAGTATTTTCTTGCTGGAATCCCGACAGAGCCATGCCAATAACAACTTAATATTGCATTAATTGAGAGATTAACAGACTGTAATTGATCCTCCAAAACACTTTAGAATATATTTAAGTGATCACTTGAAGTGCCAGACCATACAAGGCTATAGGCAAAGTACTGGAACATGGGATCACGGTCGGTAGATGCTTCTTGACCAGCACGGACATGATGGGGCAGAGGTTCTCTGCATCACGGTATTGTTCAATGAGGGAAGTAGACAGAGGGTGGGGAATTATAGACCAGTGTGCTTAGCCCACGTAATGGGGTAGATGCTTGAGTCTATTATCAAGGAAGGAATATGAAGGCATCTCGAAATAAATTGTCCCATGAGTTCATGAAGGTCAGGTCATGCTTCACAAATCTTTTGGAATTCTATGAAGACATTTCAATCAAGGTGGACAATGGGGACCCAGTGAATGTGGTGTACCTAGATTTCTAAAAGGCCATTGACAAAGTGCTACACATGAGGCTGCTGAATAAGATAAGGATGCATGCTGTTCAGGATAGAGTATTAGTTTGGATCAAGGATTGGTTGACTGACAGGAAGCAAAGAGTGGGGATAAATGAGTGCTACTCTGGCTGGCAATCAGTGACTAGTGGTGTGCCTCAAAGACCACAATTATTTCCAATTTATGTCGATGATGAGGAGTTGGGGACCACATGTACAGTGTCAAAATTTGCCAGTGATACGAAGATGGGTGGCAGAGCAAAGTGTTCAGAGGACTGTGAAACTTTGCAGAGGAACTTGATACATTGAACCAGTGGGCAAAGATCTGGCAGATGGAATACAATGTTAGCCAATGTGAAGTCATACATATTGGTAGGAAAAATAGATTATTACATGAACTGAGAAGGAACTTCTTCACCCAGAGGATTGTTAGTCTATGGAATTCCTTGCCCAGGGGCGTAGTTGACACTATTTCAGTAATTCCTTTTAAAGCTAAGCTTTTTTAAAAATAAAGGAATTAAGGGATACGATGAAAATGTGGGTAAGTGGAGCTGAGTCCACGAAAAGACCAGCCATTATCTTATTGAGGGGGCGGAGCAGGTTCGAAGGGCCAGACGGCCTATTTCTGCACTTTGTTCTTATGTTGTTGTTGTTCTTAAAATTAGGAACATTATGAAAGAGAGAGGCACAAATTGGCTGAGCTGGATTGGAAGAAAGTGAGGACATGCTGATGTTCGAGATCAGAGTGGAAGAGTGTGGTGCTGGAAAAACACAGCCGGTCAGGCAGCATCCAAGGAGCAGGAGAATTGATGTTTCGGGCATTATTCCTGATGAAGGGCTTATGCTGAAATGTTGATTCTTCTGATCCTCGGATGCTGCCTGACCGGCTGTGCTTTTCCAGCACCACACTCTCGACTCTGCGCTGGATTACAGAAGCACATTAAAAGGCAGGACAGGAGATAGTCAATAGAGAATCTTTAAAGACTTATTTCATGGCACACAGCAACAAAATATTCCACTCAAGAAAGATAAATCAACCGTGGCTGATAAAAGAAAGTTAAGGATTTATAAGATTAAAACAATAGACCTAAAAAGTGGCCAAAACTATCAGAAATCTGAGGATTGGAAGTTTTTTTAAGCAAGGAGGATCTTGAAACTACAAAGGAGAAAAGAGAATACAAATGCAAACGAACAAAGAAGACATAAAGTTGAAAGCTTCTGCAGCTGTGAAAAACAACTTTTAGCAAAGAGTCCATTAAAAGCAGAGTTAGGAGAGTTAGGAGAATGGGTGACATGTTGGCACAATAGTTAGTATTGCTGCCTCACAGGGACCTGGGTTCGATCCCAGACTTGGGCGATCGTCTGTGTGGAGTTTACACAGTCTCCTTGTGTCTGTGTGTATTTTCTCTGGGTGCTCTGGTTTCTCACACAGTTCTAAGATGTGCAGGTTAGGTGAATTGGCCATGCTAAATTGCCCATAGTGTTCAGGGACATGTAGGTTAGGGGTATTAATCAGGGGTAAATGTAAAGTAATAGCCACAGAGGAATGGGTCTGGGTGGGTTACTCTTCAGATGGTCAATGTAGACCTGTTGGGCCAAATGGCCTGTTTTCACACTGGAGAGATTCTATTCAATTCTATTAATTTAACAGACCAAATGGTGAAATGGCAGAGTGGATAAATGAGTCATTTGTGACAGTTTTTATTTGGAAAATACAAAAAATCAAGTTGATTTACAAATCCAACTGACAAGTGAGAATGACGGGGTAAAGGAGATTAGTGTTGGTAAGAAGGATACACTGGAGAAATTAATGAAAGTTGGAAAATCCCCAAGAACTGATAGTCTGCATTCCAAAGTGTCGATAATGTGTTCATAGAGATAGACGATGCATTGGAGAAAGGAGAAAAATAGGAATTACTGATCCATCAGTTGTGAGGAAAATGCTAGACTGTATCAAAAAAGAAAATAATAAATGGACACTTGGATAAAAATGAATTAATTCTGTGTAGTCAGTGTGGATTGGTGAATGGAAAATTATGTTTTACAAACTTGGAACTTTTTGAGAATGTTACTAACAAAACTGATTAAGCTAAGTTAATGGATAGAGAGCATTTGAAATTTGAGAAGGCCTTTCGGACGAACCTGAGAGGAGATTTGTTTGCAAAGTTGAAGCACAGGGTATAGGACATAATGTACTGACATGGATTGATGATTGGTGAACAGATAGAAAATAGAGAGTAGGAATAAATTGAGCTTTCTCACATTGGCAGGCTGTGACTAATGGGATTCCACAAGAATCAGTAATTGGGCCCCAGCGTTTTTCAATATATATCAATGATTTGGATGTGGAACAAAGTGTAATATTCCCAACTTTGCAGATGACAAAAGCAAAGGAGGATTATGTGTTGTTAGGAAGATGCAAAACATCTTCAGGAGGATTTGGATATGCTCAATGATTGATCAGGATTTTTGGTCAATGGCCTATGATGTGCAGAAATGTGAGGTTATCCACTTTGGTAGGAAGAGCTGATGTACAGTGTACTTTTCAAATGGTGAGATGTCGGAAAGTACAGATTTGCAAAGTCACTTGGATGCCCTTGTCTATCTGATACTGACGGCTAACTTGCAGGTGCGGCAAGTTATTTGGAAGGCTAATGGAATATTAACATTTAATACTAGAGGATTTGAGAACAGGAATTGAGAATTCTTGCTTCAGTTGTTGTGTAGGATCTTGGTTAGACCACACCTGAAGTATTTTTTGCAGTTTTGATCCCCTGATCTCAGAAAAGATAATACTGCCAGAGATGGAGTGCATCCTAGGTTCACCAGACTTTAAGTTGTACATTTAAAGTAGAAGGTGATACATTTTTAATGATTAATGGAAGGAAGAATTAATGGCATTGAAGTGCTCGATCAGCCATGATCGTAGTAAAGTGTGGGTCAGGCTCAATAGGATGAATGGGCTCCTCCTGTTCCTATGTTCCCCCCAACAAGTATCGACATTGCTGGGGCACCTTGGGATATTGGAGCGTTCATGGTTCCTCCCAGATAAAACATTGATCAGACATTTCAGTAGAGATTAATAACAGAAATCAATGAGAAATGTACCATCAGATACTTCAATATGCACAGCACGTAATTCATCAATAACTTGTCTATCAATACCACAGCTGTACCATCCTGCATCTTTGATGCGAAGATCCTCCATGGTCACAACAAATACTCCTTGTGCTGTGTTATCTTTGATTGACATTCTTCCTCGCTGTCCACCTGGATCAGTTGTTCTCACCAAATATGAGCAATGGGCAGACTGACCAAGACACCAGTATTTCATGTTGGACTTGAACCATGTGTCATATCTACAATTTATTGTGACTGATCTTCCCACAGTTCCAGTGACTTTTTCGTTTGTCCACAAATTTGATGAAGCTGGGGAGACAACTTTTCAGAAATTGGAAGAAAAAATAAGTTCTTAATACAAATAAATATCACTTAATACGTTTTATCTCTGTATAAACTGCACTATATCTGTGACGTATACGTTAGGAAGTATAATCTGGAACAATAAAGCAGAAGTGGGACCTTCAGCCTTTGAAGCCTGCTCTGCCATTGAGAAGGTCATGGCTGATCTGGCTGTGTTCTGAACTTCCCTTTTCCATTTATTCCTGATCGCCCTTTGATTCCTGTAACTATATGGGCTGTAATCCTTTCGATTACTTAGAAATAAAATTGGGACAAAAATTTATGGTTACTTCTGTGGAGTTTAATTTTCTGACCATGCAATTTAAAAATCATTCATGCGCCTGCATAGACATTATCATAGTGGATCGTTTATCAAGACATGCTTGAAAAAACACAACTTGTGTAATTCAAATGAATTATGTTTCAAAAAGGTTGTAATTAAACTCAATGTATGTTATTATTGTTATTATTACCATAAAAGAACATTAAACTAAGGGTTTTTTAAATTAGTTTTGATATGAAATGATAATGGCTCTGAATGATATATTTACATTCTTCTTCATGGGGAGATAGGATGAAAGGTATCTGTACATATATGGATGTAAACATAATGTATATGTATCATTTTTAACTGATTTCAAACTGTTGGCATTTGGGTGTTGGTCACTCTTGTGACATAGTTATTGACAGGGTTATAAAAGACAACATCAGAGTGATCTTTCCAGAACAATGACCTAATCCACACCTGTCAGAGAGCAGAGAGGAGTCTGCATACCTTCTGGACTGTTAATAGATCATTGTTGATGTTGTGGAGTTTACGACAGGGTGAATAAATAGTGAATGGCTCTTGCTTGTTTTCAATTCAAATAATGATTGACTTACTTTACCTCAGAAAAATACAGTAAGCTCAACCTTTTGAGACAGGATTTGGTGGAGATCTGACTGGGATCAGAAGCAAGTATATTTTCTCAACTTAATTGCATAAGTACAGTTACTCTAATGTCAAGACTTAATCTGAGAAATTTCCAAACCTAGGGGACATCAAACTTTGTTTTGTCTGACACCTATGAGAGCAGGAATGTACTGGTTAATCAAATATTCCAGTTGATCATGAGATCCATATAATCAATGTAAAAACACACACTAAGAAATCGAAACGTAATGCAGGAGTGACAATACAGCAAGCTTACGGTATTTGAGGTGTATAACTTTGTGTGGTCTATTCAGAGTGCTGTTTCACAGCAGATAGCCAAGCTTACTTTCTTTTATCCTTTTTGTTCTTTTGTGTAATAAATCTCAGTTTTATTGCTTGATGAGAGAACAAGATGCATTGGCCAGCTCCCAAATTAAAGATTATCACATTTAACAAAAAGTTAAGATTGCCAGAAGACAAAAGATTTGAGAGAAATCACTGAATTCCAGATTTGTGATTTGGATTCTTGATCAGAAGAATTCAGGACTCTTTGCCAATGTTTTCCACCCATGACATTTCTGCAGAACTATCTGTCTTGGCGATGGAATTTGCGAATTAATGTTTGTGTGTTTTGGGATTAACATTTAATAAACTCCTTCAGGGTCATCCCCTTAAAATTTTCCTTTCCAGGAGGAATGCATGTGTTCTGAGTATTCTGGAATATCACTTTGACTGTCTGCAGCTGCTTCCGTACTGACCTATCTCCAGTCCCCTTCAGCTCTATCAGCTTTCAGGTCCACACAGTTACCTTTTAAAATTGAAAATATTAGTTTGACACCCTCTCCTCTCGCTGTCAACCTGGATAAGCTCTTGGAAGCTTCAGTTATAATATGTGATGAAAGTTTATGTTAATAGTATATTGTCCTCATTCATAATGTGTCCATAAATGTCAGAGCCAATCATTTAATTTGGAGTGTGGCTGTACGTCTTACTGGATTGACAGTGCCTCAGTGTTAGCATGATCGCCCCACAGGCAGATCCATGAGTTTGCAAATCTCTCATCGTAATGAAGAACAATTAACAATCCCTGGGTCAAATAGTCAACTTTTATCCCTCAACCAACAATCATAAAAACACATATTACCCAGTTAACATCATATTTCCGTTTGTGCAATCTTGCAGTACACTCAGGAGCTGACAAACTTTAAACATTACAACAACGACAACTCGTAGAAATACTTGCCTGTAAAGTGCTTTGAGACACCCTGTGGTTCTAATTGTCAATCTTTGTTTTAAGCTACAACATCAAGTACATTTGAAGTTCTTCTCCAATTCATTCATCATCATGCAAACTATTAAAATAATTTGAACCCGCTCAACATCTTGAGTCCAATCTGGACTACAGCAGGATTTGGAACGGGAGGGGAAGATGGTTCAAAGAATTAAAGACAGAGAAAGGAAGAGATTTGAAGTTTAACAAAGGATGTTTCAGAAATCTGGGGATTAATCAATGAGTTGGATCTCAAGGGGAGTAAACACAGGACTATTCACAAAATCACACGGGGAAGCAGTAAGAACGAAAGATAAAAGAAGTAATTCTCTGAAGGGAGAGACTGTTTAGAAGAAAATTATTGGGATTGCCAGCAATGGAGCTCTTTCTGGATAAGGACAGACTTTAGAAAATGGAAGGAGCCAGACAGAGCCAAGCTTCTCTGAGAGGGACAACATACAGAAAGTATTTTACTGGTGTTCCAGACCCCACATTCCCATTTCCCCCAGTATCCTTCAATTCTTGACTCACAAATATCTCTGCATCTTCACCAACTTCTGAGGCAGGCAGTTCTCAAAAAAAATTTCTTCCCATCTCTGGATTAAAAAGGTGACCTTGAATTTTAAACCAGTGTCCCATCAGTGGACTCAACTAGGAGAGTAAACATAGTTTTCAAGATGTACCCTCTCCCCAATGGCCTCCTTGATTGAAACATAACATCTCACTTTTATATACAGTTTCTCTCATCTTAAAGGACAGCAATGTGTTAGCCTTCGTAATCACTTGTTGGTTCCTTCAGTCTACCTTCATGTGACTCATGCACTAGAACACCGAGATGGCTCTGCACCTTGGATTTCTGTTTTGGTCTAACTTCAAATACTATTCAGCTGTTCCCAGGATTTTGAGTCAGCACCAGTGAAGGAACAGGGATACAGTTCCAAGGCAGGATGGTATGTGGTCTTACCATCAGTTTTGGAGTTCAAACTTCACAATATTTCTGAGACATTAACTTCAGTTTTGGAGTTCAGAATTTTAAAATAGCTATCCACTCTTGTTGGATAAGTCAGTGAAAAGCTTTCGTTGAAATAAAATGAAAGTAAGCATCTCTTTGTGGCACTGACTTTATTCCATTATTGGTCAGAAAGCAAGTATTTCTATTCCCTTCGTTGTATATCATTTGAAAATTGTTTATACTGTGCTGCTGTATGGCAGGTTTATAATCATTGCTGAATATTAGCTTGCTTTCAGTTCAGATTCGTGATGTATTTATTTTAGTTTGCAAAACTCAGAGACTGAAATGTCTTTGGTCAGTTCTGCTGTATCATCGCTGGGTTGAGAAGGAATTATGTTTTCGAGCTTCGAATGTAGTTTTTCAGAGCAGTCACTGAATAATTTATCTCAGCAGAATGGTAGATTGTAAACATTTCAAACCCGGTGATATTGGTTAGATATTTGTAGGGTATGAGCAAGTAAACATTGAAAACTGTCAGTTTTGTGAGTATTCATATAAGATATTCGCAGAGATCAGAGGAACTAAACTAGGAATAATCATTCAAGAGAGATGAAAGGACGTCAGTATTTGATATGGAGGGGTAATTTTTCTGGACTGGAATTGCTGTAAATTGATAGTGTTGGAAAATAGTTGAAAAATTGTTTTGCTGTGTGTTGTAAGATTCTTTGAAACTGTGTATCTGGATAATTTATGTGCTTTTAAATTTCATATTTTGTGTAATAAACTTGTGTTCTTCTGTGTCTGGATATAAAATGCAATCGGACTGTGGTCCCTCCTGTTCAGAGATGCTGTGACTCCGAGGTCATTAATTAATCCTGTCACATGGCACAATAACAAATACCAGCTTTCTGCTCAGTTCATGAATGAATTGCTGAAGAAACTATCTGAAAAACATTCCACAAAACCTCATCAGACAGATTAAAATCACTCCCAGTTATTGCCATCTCTTAATCACATGCACCCAGAAATTTCTTCTTGCATTCTCCTTACATAACAGCTGCTGTTCAGAGATTTGTAGATCACTCCCACAAGTGACCTCTTTACCCAAATTATTCTTCATCCAAACTGATTCTACTCATGATCTCTCAAACCAGGTTTATCTCTAACAATTACACCATAGTTAGGCTGGAGTCTGTCTATCACCTTAGATTTGAATTTAGAAGTGAGTTTTTGTTATGATGACAGATTTGGAAAGATTGGGTTTGTTTCTGTGGTACAAAGGAGATTGAGAGAGGATATAATTGAGGTGTATAACATTATGGAGGAATAGTTAGGGAAGACAGGAGGAAATGTTTCCCTTTGATGGAGTGTGCATTGACTGGGAGCATATGTTTAAAATAAGGGGCAAGAGGTTGTCAATGTTGTCAAGAGGTTCGTCATGGTAGACTGGTTAGCAAGATTAGACATCAGGGAACACAGGAAGAACTAACCATTTGGATACAGAATTGGCTTGATGGTAGACGACAGAGGGTGGTGGTGAAGGGGTACTTTTCAGACCAGAGGTCTGTGACCAGTGGAGTGCCCCAAGGATCTATTTTGGGTCCACTGCTTTTCATCAGTTATATAAATGACTTGGATGTGAATGTAGGAGGTATAGTTAGTAAGTTTGCAGAAGACAACAAAATTGGAGGTGGAGTGGACAGTGAAGCTTACCTCAGGGTACAATTGGAACATGATCAGTTGGGTCTAGGGGCTGAAGAATGTTTTCCTCAGTGTGTCAGAGGCTGAAGAGTGACCTTATTGAAGTTTATAAAATCTTGAGAGGCATGCATACGGTAAATAGACGAGGTCTTTTCCCTGTGGCAGTGGAGTCCAGAACTACAGAGCACAGGTTTAGGCTGAGAAGGTCAAAATTTAAAAGGAACCTAAGGGTCACAGAGAAGATGGTGCATGTATGGAATGAGCTGTCAGGGAAAGTGGTGGGCGCTGGTACAATTATAACATTTAAAAGGCTCCTATCCAGGTACATGAATAGGAAGAGTTCACAGGGATAAGGGCAAAGTGCTGGCAAGTGGGACTAGATTAGGTTAGGATATCTAGTCATCATGGACAAGATGGACTGAAGGATCTGTTTCTGTTCTGTACATCTCTGTGACTCTATGACTCCATAAGGGCCTTGTGTGGGCAAGAGGAGTTGAGGGAGATTAGCCATAATGTTGTTCAGTGATGGAGCAACCTCAAAGGGCCCAATATGCAATTTCTTCAGTTCTGCCATGAAGAGTCTCCAGTGCAAATTTCACTGAAGCCAAAATCATAACATTAATTTGGAGTGGATGCACTTGTTTAGAGCTAAAGAATGGAAGGAAAAAGATACCTTACTGATGGAGCACTGTGTATAAAATGTGTGTCATTGAGGAGCAGTGACATTGACAGAGCCTCAATATTTCAACAGCAGAACAGAAACAATTACAAACTCAGGGCATGGTCCCTCAGAGGCTTCATTACCACTACAGCCTTCAGTTTCTATTGGATAGCAAGTTGCAAGCAAAAGTTCACTTTTCACAGATTAAATATGTTTCTCTTGCATTTGTTATATGTTACTCATACTGTTGTAAAAAAATGAAGTAGGAACCTATGTTTGATATTCAGCAAGATTAATGTGCATTAGTATACATTGGTAAATATTTTTAAGATTGAATAGTATACACAAAATAGGTATAAGACTTCATCCAAACGTTTCTCTTGAGTATTCTGTGCCTGTATATGTCTCTGAGTATTTAACCATCGCTGCTGAATAGGATATACACTAGACCTACGTCAAGACTGACAATCTGACTCACCAGTTCTGACTGTTACTCACTGGGCAGTGAATGATGAATAAAATCAGACTCCACATTCTCCTTGTTAGCTGCAGATATTTTTGCAACAGAAAGCACAGTTCGATATCTGCCAGTTTGTTTCCTTGCAGAGAATTGTTACCAGAAGGGTGTTGCAGATGTAGTTACTGACATCAACCAATATGCTAATCACCCTGAGATGTCTTAGAAAATAAGCTGAAAATATAAGTGTCTAATGCTGCTGAAAAAATAAATGTATCAAGAATTAACAACTTAAGACAGTGCCTACTAACATTGGGAACACAGGACAAATGTGAGTGCGCACTCACTCAAGAAGGTGCATGCACACGTTTCCACACCCTGCACAGTGTTGTGTCATGTACAGTTCCAGTCCCTGAACAGTGTTGTGTCATGTACAGTTCCAGACCCTGCACAGTGTTGTGTCATGTACAGTTCCAGTCCCTGCACAGTGTTGTGTCATGTACAGTTCGACACCCTGCACAGTGTTGTGTCATGTACAGTTCCAGACCCTGCACAGTGTTATGTCATGTACAATTCCACACCCTGCACAGTGTTGTGTCATGTACAGTTCCAGTCCCTGCACGGTGTTGTGTCATGTACAGTTCCACACCCTGCACGGTGTTGTGTCATGTACAGTTCCAGACCCTGCACGGTGTTGTGTCATGTACAGTTCCAGATCCTGCATGGTGTTGTGTCATGTACAGTTCCAGTCCCTGAACAGTGTTGTGTCATGTAGAGTTCGACACCCTGCACAGTGTTATGTCATGTACAGTTCCAGACCCTGCACAGTGTTGTGTCATGTACAGTTCCAGTCCCTGAACAGTGTTGTGTCATGTAGAGTTCGACACCCTGCACAGTGTTATGTCATGTACAGTTCCAGACCCTGCACAGTGTTGTGTCATGTACAGTTCCAGATCCTGCACAGTGTTGTGTCATGTACAGTTCCAGACCCTGCACAGTGTTGTATCATGTACAGTTCCAGACCCTGCACAGTGTTGTGTCATGTACAGTTCCAGTCCCTGCACAGTGTTATGTCATGTACAGTTCCAGACCCTGCACAGTGTTGTGTCATGTACAGTTCCAGACCCTGCACAGTGTTGTGTCATGTACAGTTCCAGTCCCTGAACAGTGTTGTGTCATGTAGAGTTCGACACCCTGCACAGTGTTATGTCATGTACAGTTCCAGACCCTGCACAGTGTTGTGTCATGTACAGTTCCAGATCCTGCATGGTGTTGTGTCATGTACAGTTCCAGACCCTGCACAGTGTTGTGTCATGTACAGTTCCAGATCCTGCATGGTGTTGTGTCATGTACAGTTCCAGACCCTGCATGGTGTTGTGTCATGTACAGTTCCAGACCCTGCACAGTGTTGTGTCATGTACAGTTCCAGATCCTGCATGGTGTTGTGTCATGTACAGTTCCAGACCCTGCACGGTGTTGTGTCATGTACAGTTCCAGTCCCTGAACAGTGTTGTGTCATGTAGAGTTCGACACCCTGCACAGTGTTATGTCATGTACAGTTCCACACCCTGCACAGTGTTGTGTCATGTATAGTTCCAGACCCTGCACAGTGTTGTGTCATGTACAGTTCCAGACCCTGCATGGTGTTGTGTCATGTACACTTCCAGACCCTGCACGGTGTTGTGTCATGTACAGTTCCAGTCCCTGTTGGCTGTTGTGTCATATACAATTCCAGACTGTGCACAAAGCGATTCTGACTTTCACTAATGAGTCCTTACCTCTCCAAATGCCTGTACATCCTGTGTGTCTGAATCCCCTATAACAAGTTATCCACAAGAGATGTTCGGATTATCAATCTGAAGTTCCCATGCATTTCCCTGTGGCCTTTCTTAAGTAATTGTACAAGATTAGCCACACTCCAATCTCTCGGCACACCACCCACAGTTGTCGCTGATACAAATATCTGCACTAGACGCCCTAAAATTTCCTCCCAGGCCTCCCAAATGTGCTTTTGAAACACTTCATAAGATCCTGGGGATTTATCTACCTTAATGTGTTTTAAGATGTTAGGAACCTCCTCTTCTGTAATGTGTACTCTCTTTCAGACCGTTGAAAGAACCATGTAATAATTGATTGGGAAATGTAATTATCTGAGCTTGATGAGAAGAATTAAATTATATAGGAAATAGAGGGGAATATCAGTTACTGAAGGGTGCTCAGGAAAGTTTGGAAACGAGTATTCTGAGCATAAGATTGTATATCACAACACAATGTATAACAGATTAAAGTTTACTTATGGGACTAAGTTCGATGTGAGTGCACACTGTGAGGAAAAAAACAAAGGATCTGCAAAAAGACTTGGACAGTTACAGTGAGTGAATAACAAGTTAAGAGTTATGCTGGGAATTTTAATTTTGATCGTGTCAAAACAGCTTGATTATAAATGAAGGTGAAGTGTCAATATTGAACAATAATTTTGTTGCAGTGCGACATTGAAATGTTAAGTTGATGTAAATGAAAGACCATAAGCAGCTTGGTTTAAGTTCAAGACTGAAAGGAAAATGGTTTCTTAAAGAAAGAGAAATCTACATCAATTGTCTACTTTTAGATTAGATTAGATTACTTACAGTGTGGAAACAGGCCCTTCGGTCCAACAAGTCCACACCGCCCCGCCGAAGCGTAACCCACCCATACCCCTACATCTACATTTACCCCTTACCTAACACTATGGGCAATTTAGCATGGCCAATTCACCTGGCCTGCACATCTTTGGACTGTGGGAGGAAACCGGAGCACCCGGAGGAAACCCACGCAGACACGGGGAGAACGTGCAAACTCGAATTGAACCCGGGTCTCAGGCGCTGTGAGGCAGCAGTGCTAACCACTGTGCCACCGTGCCGCCCACTTGTGCAACTGAGCAACACAAAATGATATTTCATCAATTGTCCTGTAAAAAAATCATAAATTCAAGATTTTGTCACTGTGTGACAAGATCTTCCTTTCTGCCTTTACATGTCTACAGTCCAAAGATGTGCACGTCAGGTGAATTGGCCATGCTAAATTGTCCGTAGTGTTAGGTAAGGGGTAAATGTAGGGGTATGGGTGGTTTGCGCTTCGGTGGGTCGGTGTGGACTTGTTGGGCCGAAGGGCCTGTTTCCACACTGTAAAGTAATCTAAATCTAAATATTTAAGTGTCTCTCCTGTTTAAATCAGACAGTGGACTTCAACAAACATTGATTGTCGTCAGATGGTCACTCACCGGAAATGGAACAAATGAGGAGAATCAAAGTCCACATCGTTTTATTCACAAAGATCAGCTCAGTTCTTGATGTCAGTCCCTCAGCTCTTGTTTCTCACATTGAGGTAAATGTGTACTGCAATGTCTTCGACAATTTAATTGAGGAAGTGGACATAGGAAACCAGCTTCTGAAACCACACTCAACCAGATGGTGAGAACTGACCCTGAAGGGGCAGTTACAAGTCTGTTATATTTAAAAGAAGAACTAAATTAACTTTCATTAAATGAACAGAGAATTCTGAAATCAAGGTGGTGAAGAGTTCAGATGCTGAGGACAATGGTGATCAAAGCTCATTTTTTATCCTGAATTAGAATTAGGTTTAATTGTCATGTGTGCTCAAGTACAAAAGTACAGGGGTCCAGTGAAAAGTGTACAATGTTGCCATGCACGGTGCCATCTTAGGGACAAAGTATATAGTCACAAACCTTAGGGACTAAAATGGATTAGTTCAAAACATTGAGAGAAAAAAAGTCTAAAAGTTCTACATGACAGTTCTTCATTGTATATGTTAGGGAAATAAGGAGATAAAGTTAAAAGGTAGACATTACAGTCCTTCTATAGCCTGCAGTCTCTCCACGCTGGGGGATTTCCACACGTGGTCTCTCTCTCTCCCCTCACACTGAGCTGACCCCAATCAGGCAAGAAAACCTCTGACCATCATCTGTGACACGTTCCCTTCTCCAGGCCCCCCACCCACCACCAACTCCACTCCACACCAGGCCCCCCACCCACCACCCACTCCACTCTACTCCAGATCCCCCACCCACCGTCCACTCCACTCTATTCCAGGCCCCCCACCCACCACCAACTCCACTCCACACCAGGCCCTAGGCTGCTGCCACACTCTGATGTTGTCACCGCCACTTTCTCCACAAGATAAGTTAGAAACTCTGAAACAAATTTAAAAAGAAGATCAAGAAACAGAAAAAATGACGAGTAGAAGCCGGGTCGGGCGAGCCCCAGGCTGAGTCCAGAATCTGCCAACTCCGCTTGTTCCATTTTCCTATTCTCAGATGAACACCAACTGACTCATTCTCCAATGTCAGAACATTTCAACAAACAGATTTTGACAAATATAGATTTCTTTCATGAAAAGTACTCCTGCAATTCAATGTAGGATCTTTAATAAAATTTTGCTTTTTGGCGAAATGACTCCCATTGTCAGTGCTGAATAATTATTGTGACAGGATCTGAACTGATAGATGTGCACGAGAAGGACATCCTCTGCTCCATTTCCACAAGATCGAAGTAAACAAGACATGGGGTCGATTTCAGGGAGAAAAAGAAACCCAACAATGGACAGAAAATTCTGGATGAAGTGAGCTGTGATTGAGTAACTGGGAGTGAGCTTCAATTCTAAGGTGAGGATCCCTCTGGTGAACCGATTAACATGGGGCTTTGTATTCACCAGGACATGGTTGATGATGAGTGAGTCTGGTGAACTGGAATGGTGCAGTGATCCACCCACAACATGGACATGAGCCTGTCCCAGGAGGTTTCCTTCCCAGAGATTGTGATCAAAGGGCTGCATCTGAAAACTCTCAGTACAGCCTTGAATGACCCAGAGTGTACCACCCACAATATCCTGTTGATTAACACTGATGTGGGCTCTAAGAAAACTGTCCCCACCCTGCCTTTCCAGAAAGCCTGTCCACTGAACATTTCTGTCAGTGGCTGTGCAAACGTGGCTGCAGACATATTGCTACAGGTGACACAGTTCTCCCTCTTTACTGAGCTGTAGTCAATGGGTGACAGGAGGGTGTTACAGTGTCTGCAGGTATGGGTTGTGGTTTCACAATGGGCTTTCCCCACAGGCTCTGGGGTTTTTACCAGTGACAGAGGAGGCAAGTCCCAAGTGTCTACTCAGCTTTTTGAAAGCCTTTGGAAGAGTTGTGTAATGTCCCGGCTGTAACAGGGAGTGACATATTCCTGGACTCCTGAGATTTTTGTCATACAGTTCCTGGACAATGTAAAATGTTCAGTACTGTAGGAACTTTAACTCCAGTTCACAGCACAGTTTAATTAATAACTCTTCTTCTGGTCCTTTGGAATCTCCCCTGTGGATTAATCGATAAATCTTCTCTCCCCTTTCACCTGTCCTCTTTGTGATTCATAACCTACATCCCGCTCAGGCCGGACCCCGATACATCTGTCCTCTGTTTGTTCCATCCACATCCAACAATGTCCTTCAAATGGACCAGGGCCCACAACATTAGCCTCCAGCAAGTGCTGTACCAGGGCACTCTCTCTCCAATTTGCAGACAAAAGTAACTAACACTGAGTCTTATTGTACACCCATGGGTATCTATCACACATCCCCCTTGATAATATTCACACTTTTTTCTTCCAGTGTCAAATGACAATGAACATCAAACCATGCAACAAGTGTGGAAACTTGTTTTTTGCACCTCACATGCAGCATGCTGCAGACAGAAACATTTTTAGAAATAAAGTAATTTTGAGAGGAAAACTATTTTACCAGATTTACATTTTAATTTGATAAAAGTTTAAAATTATTCAGTTCTATTGAAATTAATTTGATTTGTAACATCTGGATAAATGTTCAAATTGTTTCAGAATGATAGGTGGATTTGCAACTTTCGAAATACAATGAACTGAGAAGCACACTCATTTCTTTCAAATCCTTGCCTTGTTTGCAAATATGGCAAGTTGCATTTATATAGTACCTTATGGAGCAGAGATATGGATGAGTGTCAGTTAGAAGATTCAAGGTTAGCTGGGATGGTGTTGGAATGGTTGAGTGTGGAGATAACAACATCATGTATGAGTCCAACATGTTTATTTGAAAATACAAGCTTTTGGAGCGCTGCTCCCTTGTCAGGTAGCTAGTGAGACAGGATACATAGGACACAGGATTTACAATTATAAGTTGAAAGTGTCATACAACTGATGCAATGTAACAGAGAAACGTAGATGGCCATTAAATCTTTGATCATGTAGAATGGGGATGCAGGTTTTGATTGATTAATATGTAAATCCCAGAATTTCTCTCAAGTCACTTCCCTGATATATCTGAAAATTTTATCAGTAAATAAAATAAGTGACATCTCAGCTCAAATAATGCATTACAGGGATGAGTTTAGAGTCTGTGGCCCAACTTGGAGTCAGACTGGTTTTATTTCAAAAGTAGGACTTTATAAAATATCACATTGACTGATTGTCGATAGATTGAGTGCTTTTTAACAAACTAGAATGTATCTGCAAACGCAAATTTACACCATAGATTTGTGTGTGTCTGTGTGTGTGTGTATGAAAGTGTGCATGTGAGGGAGAGTGTGAACGTGTGAGGGAGAGCAAGCAAGAGGGCGTGTGTGTGTGTGTGTGTGTGAGGGAGAGAGAGTGAGAGTGTGTGTGCGAGGGGGAGAGAGAGTGAGTGTGAGGGAGAGGGAGCGAGAGAGTGAGGGGGAGGTAGAGAGAGTGAGAGGGAGGTAGAGAGAGTGAGAACGTGTGTGTGTGACAGAGAGAGAGTGAGAGAGTGTGTGTGAGGGAAAGAGAGTGAGAGAGTGCATTTGAGGGAGAGAGAGTGAGTGTGAGGGAGAGAGTGAGAGATTTTGTGTGAGGGAGAGAGAGTGAGAGTGAGGGAGAGAGCGTGAAAGTGTGTGTGAAGGAGAGAGAGTGAGAGAGTGAGTGTGAGGGAGAGAGAGTGAGAGAGAGTATGTGAGGGAGAGAGAGTGAGAGTGCATTTGTGAGGGGAAGAGAATGAGAGAGTATGTGTGTGTGAGAGAGAGGGAGAGAGTATGTGTGAGAGGGAGAGAGTGAGAGTGTGTGTGAGAGGGAGAGAGAGTGAAAGTGCATGTGTGAGGGGGAGAGAGTGAGAGAGTGTGTGTGTGGGAGAGAGAGTGAGAGTGTGTGTGAGGGAGAGAGAGTGAGAGAGTGAATGTGAGGGAGAGGGAGTGAGAGAGAGTGTGTGAGGGAGAGAGATTGAGAGTGCATGTGTGAGGGGAAGAGAGTGAGAGAGTATGTGTGTGTGAGGGAGAGAGAGAGGGAGAGAGTATGTGTGAGAGGGAGAGAGTGAGAGTGTGTGTGAGAGGGAGAGAGAGTGAAAGTGCATGTGTGAGGGGGAGAGAGTGAGAGAGTGTGTGTGTGGGAGAGAGAGTGAGAGAGTGTGTGTGTGGGAGAGAGAGTGAGAGTGTGTGTGAGGGAGAGAGAGTGAGAGAGTGTGTGTGAGGGAGAGAGAACGAGAGAGTGTGTGAGGGAGAGAGAGTGAGAGAGTGAGTGTGAGGGAGAGAGAGTGAGATAGTGAGGGGGAGGTAGAGAGAATGAGAGAGTGTGTGTGTGAGGGAGAGAGAGTGAGAGAGAATGTGTGTGAATGGGACAGAATGTGTGTGTGAGGGGGAGAGAGTGAGAGAGTTTATGTGTGTGTGTGAGGGGGAGAGAGTGAGAGAGTTTGTGAGTATGTGTGAGGGGGAGAGAGTGAGAGTTTGTGTGTATGAGAGAGAGCGAGAGAGTGATAGTGTGTGTGAGGGGAAGAGAGAGAGAGTGAGAGAGTTTGTGTGTTGGGGGAGAGAGTGAAAGAGTGTGTGTGTGGGTGAGAGAGAGAGAGAGAGTGTGAGTAGGTGTGCCTGAGAGAGGGAGAGGGAAAGAGAGTGAGAGAAGGGTTCTTAGCGGAAGATGAGGGAACCCTCCAACCACACGGCATCAATAACGACTTCACCAGTTTCCTTATCTCTCCTCCCTCCACCTCATCCCACATCAAATCCTCCAAGATGGCACCGCCCTCTTGAACTGCCCTACCCGTCCACTTTCCTTCCCACCAACCGCTCCAGCCTCCCCTCCGACCTATCACTGTCACTCCCCACCTGCATCTATCTATCACCTTCCCAGTTACCCTCTCCGAACCCAGCAACCCTCCTATTTACCTCTCAGTACACTTCCCCTACCCGTCCCTCAGACCTCATTCCTAATGAATGGCTTTTGCCTGAAACATCAACTCTCCTGCTCCTCAGATGCTGCCTGACCTGCTGTGATTTTCCAGCATCACACTTTTTGACACTGACCTCGAACATTTGCAGTCTTCACTTTCTCCTGGAACTAAAAGAGCACCTGAAGCTTGAATGAGCACTTAAGGGTCTCAGTTGGTGGTGGGTTGGTGTTGTTGGAGCTTGGACCTTCTGATGAGATCCAAATTCAATCAAGGGTGGAGAGGTGACTGGGTTAGGTGCCCCACCATCCGAGCTAATAAAGCTCACTTGCCACCTCCAGGCCTACCACCTCTGGGCAGAGAAGATTGTGCCCAGAGGTTTCAGAGCACTGCCCCATCGTCAGGTGACTTCACCTGAAGGACCATCGCTCAGAAAGCTTGTGATCTCAATAAACCTGATGCACTATAACCTGGTGTCGTGTGACTTCTGACTTTGTCCACCCAGTCCAACATTGGCACCTCTACATCATGGCCCACAGGTTTGGGAGTGGAGGCTCTTACCTCAGCTATGATTCTGATGGGGAGAGTGTAGAGTTAATAAAATCCCACTGCTCCACAAGCAGAACCATAGGTATCAATATTTCACATAGTCACTAAAATGGTTCAGTTATTTCTATTTATCACAGTTATTAACGACAAAAGAGATGTTCCTTTCATTTCTTTGACGTACTCCAAAAATAACTTGTTTATCAAAACAAACCTTTTTTTAATCAATTGCCAGAACAGTGAACAACTAAACCACATCCTCTTAATCTCAAACACAGAGTCACACACAGAGAAGGGAAGAGCACACAGCTCTGCAGAGGGTTTGTGGGTGGGATAAATTCGGACAACAGGATTAGGCTGAGGATTTCTCTTCAAGTTAGTTCAGACATTTAGACCAGAAACACAATCTCTTTTAAAAGCTTCAGGTTGCCTACTTCCCAAAATTATTTGCTTTTCCAGTATATGGCAAAAAAACCCACTTTGCTTTGACCTTTGACATGTGTTTCTTTGTCCAAAAGCACCTGAAACTGAAGAGACAATATTTCAGAAATTTAACTGGAAAGAAATATTTAATAAACACAGATGCATTTAAAGCAACTACATTCCATCCAGTACTTGATGAATGTAATCATTAATATAAACCCTTATCAGAGCCTCAGGGTGTTTCAAATTCCCAGGGAATGAGTGAAACAGTCGGGATATTTTCTTACCCCACTGGTCGAGCTTTGGGACAATCTTGAAATTGGGTTTGTGCTGCCCGCTGTGGGCTCTAACTCCACCGTGTGTGACATCATCGAAATGTTGTCCCCCCGGAGAGCAGCCTGAGTGATAGGCCTGGATTGGAGTCGTCTGAGGATCGGTGTGAAGGAGGGTACAGGTACTGAAGGGTCCTTACTCCGACTGGAGAAGGAGGGTTTCATCCGGGGGGGGGGCGGATGTGTGTGTGGACTCATAGTGGGATCAGGGGCTGAATTTTCAGGGCTCAAAGGGCTGATACAACAAGTGACCCAGGAAGATGATGAGAGGCCACAAGTTGGAAAGGAAGAGAACTGAAGTTCAAGTTCAGCAAGGGCTGGTTCATGAGGGGAGAGAGAGATCAATGTGCAGGATCTAGAGGGCAGTAAAGGCAGGATTAATTGTAATTACACATTGTTATCATTGTATGGATAGTAAAATAACAGAAATAGTTTACAGATTGTTCTGGATGAGAGGCTTCATGAGAAAATGTTTACATTGCTGCCATATTGTGTCCCGGTGTGGAAGAGGAGCAGCCTGTTGATGACTGGATCGACTTTAATAACTTTCAGAAAAGAGACAGGGAGCAAGATACATGAATGTTTAAATGTGATGAAGGGGAGGAAAAAGAGACCTCATTGGAAGAAGGAAGCCTTAAAAAGAAAGGAGATTGCCAAACAGAGAGATGCACAATTCAGATTTCTGTCCATGAGGTATTCTGCATGAAATTGGTGGGTGATGCCCTGGAGAATTACCAGGAGATGTGGTGAGTTCTTCAAACAGATGATCTTTTATTTGCAAACAAAAGCCGTGACAACCAGAAAGTGAATTCATGATTGCCCCGCAACTCGGGGTCTGTTATTTTTTATACCTTTTAGTTATCATGCTTTCTTCGTGTTTATCAGCATGTCCAATTGTGTTCGTCAGGGCTATCTTTCTGCAGTTATGCAACAAACCAATGATGTTCATTCATGTTATGTCTACTTCTGCCACTATGGTTTTTTCTATTTCAAACTTATTCTTACTTTACTATATTGTGATTAGATATTTACTATTACATCTGATACAATGGTCTTCAGCCCTAGGTTGACCCTATTACATCATGCGAACATTTACTTGTATGTCATGTGCTTTGATTAACCTGATTATGCTGCCGTTGGTACCTAACCTAATGATACTGCCGAACTAACATAATGATACTGCCATTGTTCGAGACCCGATTGATGGAGTATTCCACAGATCCTTGTAACATTCCACCAGTCTTCATGTTTAACCCTTCACATGCCTTTATGCTCTTTATTTTCCATAGCAAAATCAAAAACATCTTGCGGGAATATTTCATGGATCTGAATTCAATGAGTTGGAGCCGAGAGTAATGCGATAATGGGAATTTTTATCTTAAGTGTTTCAAAATTTCTTGATCCTAAATGAAGAGATTGTAATGATGAACAATAATTTTATTGCAGTGTTACATTGTAATGTGTAAAACAAAGGGAATGAAAGAGATTAAGCAACTTGATTCATGTTAGACTGGAAGGAAGAAGGTTTTTTCTGTGAAGAGAAATATAAACCAGCCACCTACTTTTGCGACTGAGCCTCACAAAACAATATTTAATGAACTACACTTCAAAAAGAAATGAAATAAAAGCAAATTCAAGATGGCCTTTTTTGAGAATTTGTTACCACTCAAGTTTTCAGTATGTACTGAACATGTAAAACTTTGGTTAAAATTAAAATGATTATGCTGCTTTTTTCACTTTAAAGAAATATTTTTCGGTCCTTTTTTTATTTCATTCATAATTAATAATGCCACTCTAAAATAATTGAGAATTATGTTGCATGGGATTATAATATGATGAGGAGAATCAAAGTCCACATCATTTTATTCACAAAGACCAGTTCAAGTCTTGATGTCAGTTTCTCAGCTCTTGTTTCTCACATTGTGATAAGTGTGTAATGCAATGTCTACAAGAAATTACACACAGAAGAGGATAAAGGAAGCCAGCTACTGAAACCACAGTGAGCAGAGGTTGAAATTTTATCCTGGAGATTTTTTTCTCCTATCAGTTATGTTTAACAGAAGAACTAGATTATTTTTCATTGAAAGAATAGAAGATTCTGAAATCAAGACAGTTAAAGGATTCGGTGGTGAAGATCAGGTTGACCCAAGCTCAGTAGTTATAGTGAAATCTCAGCTGAATGACAAGTGGCTCGTTCTCTCATGTTAGAACATTTCAACAAACAGTGTTTGACAAATATAGATTTCTTTTGCAAAAAATAATCATGGAGCTAAAATAGAATTTTTTAGAATATTTTGTTTGTTTGCAGAATCTGCCTCCTGTTCATGCTGAATAATTCTTCTGTCAGCATCTGAACTCTGGGGTGTACAGGGGAAGGACACCCTCTGCTCCATTTTGACAAGATCCAAGTAAACAAGACATGGGGCCAATTTCAGGCAGAAAAACAAACTCAATAACGGAGAGAAAATTCAGGGGGAAGTGAACTGTGATGGAGTGACCGGGAGTGAGCTTCAGTTCCAAGGTGAGGATCCCTCTGGTGAACTACCCAAACTCTACTATTTAAAGAAAAAAAATGACAATTTTATTATTTACCTCTAAAATGAACATTAAACAACAATTATTTACAACTCCAAGCATCCTTTCTCTTAAAGGTTTGTTATAACAATCGATAACAATATATTGATCCAATAAAGCCCCTATTAAATTTACAGCAAAAACAATTTTCAAATCCAGAGAGCAGTGTCGATCCTCCTCTGTCTGTAGTTCTTCTTTGGTCATCTTTGGTCTTCCACTGCACAGATTTTTCATACAAAAAATAAGGCACCTTTCAGAGAGTGTTTTTAAAAGCAGTCTGTCGATGGCAGAAGGTGCTCTTTTTCTGGCTAACTGTCCAAAATGCCTGCTTTTGACACTCCAAAACATCAGATTGTCTCATTGTTGCCAAACATGAAAATTCAAGTTCGATTGGGTTTTGGTATCCCAGGGCATAATTTAAACAGACTGGTGAAATTCGAACTGCTGAGCAAAAAAGTCAGGTATCTAGATTACAGCCAAAACATTTCAACTTTAAATTTTCCAGCAGACTTTGTGACATGACAGATGCTTGCTAGCATTCACTCCCTCTTAAAGGTACAGTGCACACCTTCAAACTCATTTCAAAATCCATATCCTGGTAGACGGGCACTCAGCAATTTTTAAAAGGCCGTTCTTCTGAGACAAACAATTACAGGACCTGGAGCTGCCACAAATCCCCTCCCCCATTCGGATGGATGTCCCGTTTGCTCTCGAATGGTGCAGTGATCCACCCACAATATGGACATGAGCCTGTCCCAGGATGTTTCCTTCCCAGAGATTGTGATCAAAAGGCTGGGTCTGAAAACTCTCAGTACAGCCTTGAATGACCCAGAGTGTGCCACCCACAATATCCTGTTGATTAACACTGATGTGGGCTCTAAGAAAACTGTCCCCACCCTGCCTTTCCAGAAAGCCTGTCCACTGAACATTTCTGTCAGTGGCTGTGCAAACGTGGCTGCAGACATATTCAGATGACATATGACATCCTGCTCAGGACATCTGTCCACTGTTTGTTCCATCCACATCCAACAATGTCCTTCAAATGGACCAGGACCCACAACATTAGCCTCCAGCAAGTCCTGTCCCAGGGCAGCTCTCTCTACAATTTGCAGACAAAAGTAACTAACACTGAGTCTTATTGTACACCCAAGGGTATCTATCACACATCCCCCTTGATAATATTCACACTTTTTTTTTCCAGTGTCAAACGACAATGAACATTAAACCATGCAACAAGTGTGGAAACTTGTTTTGTACACCTCAACTTCTCAAAATGGACAGCACAGTGGTTCAGTGGTTAGCACTGCTGCCTCACAGCCCCAGTGACCTGGGTTCAGTTCAAACCTTAGGTGACTGTCTGTGTGCAGTTTGCATGTTCTTCCTGTGTCTGTGTGTGTTTCCTCCAGGTGCTACAGTTTCCTCTCACTGTCTGTAAATTCTGTATCCTATGATCCTACTCCTCTGTACCTGACAAAGGAGCAGCACTCCGAAAGCGTGCACTTCCAGATTAAACTGTTGGACTGTAACCTGATGCTGTGTGATTTTTAACTTTAAATATGTGCAGGTTCGGTTGAGTGGTCATGCTAAATTGCCCATTGTGTTTAGGGATGTACAGTCTCAGTGGGTTAGCCATGGGAAATGTGTGGCTATGGGAACAGAGTGGGGTTCTGGGTCCGGTGGGATGTTCTTCAGCTGGATGGTGCAGACCAGATGGGCCAAATGGCCTCTTTCTACACTGTAGGGATTCTATAATTCTCAGTTACATTCCTCATTGACCAGGAACCTGTTTAATGGAATGAACCCAAACTGAATGTGTGTTCGTTTACAATGAGCCATTCACATGCAGCATGCTGCAGGCAGAAACATTTTTAGAAATACAGTAATTTTGGGAGGAAAACTATTTTACCAGATTTAAATTTTCATTGGATAAAATTTTAAAATGATTCAGTTCTATTGAAATTAATTTGGATTGCAATGTTTGGGATAAAAGTTCAAATTGTTTTAGAATGATAGGTGGATTTGCAGCTTTCTAAAAGCAGTGAGCTGAGAAGCACATTTATTTCTTTCAAAGTCTTGCCTTGTTTGTGTGTTTGAGAATATGGCAAGTTACACTAATATAGCACCTTCAAAGATGTAAAGCTGGAGCAGAGATATAGATGAGTGCAAGTTGATGTATGGTGGAAGATTCAAGGCCAGCTGGAATGATGTTGGAATAGTTCAGTGTGGAGCTCACAACATCGTGGATGAGAGCTCTGTTGGACAGGGAGATGGATGGAGTCAGTGGCTAAGGAAAGGTGATTGTGCTGGGATAGAGACAGTGGCTTCAATCTTCAGAATTGTCAGGTATAATTTTATTGAAGTTGTGAAAATGCAGAGACAAGCACAAATACAGCAGGTAGGTATGTCAGAGACAGTCCTTAAACTGGATCAATGGGGATGGAGGCATCAACCATCACTATCAATCCCGAGCCGTATGTCTAGCTGTCTCCTTGGAGAGGTGAACAACTGTCATTCAGACTCAGGCTCAGCACTCACTGTCTGCTGGATATGAGCCACTGGCAAGAAGATTCAGGATGTGGAGGGGCTGCTGTTGGACTGGGGTGGACAAAGTTGGAAACCATTCCTGAAGAAGGGCTCATGCCCGAAACATCAATTCTCCTGCTCCTTGGATGCTGCCTGACCTGCTGCGTTTTTCCAGCAACACATTATCAGCAAAGTTGGAAACCACACAACACCAGGTTATAGTCCAACAGGTTTATTTAAAAATACAAGCTTTTGGAACGCTGCTCCTTTGTCAGGTAGCCGATGGGGCAGGATACATAGGACACAGGATTTATAATGTATTAGAGAAACTTAGATAGCTGTTAAGTCTTTAATCACTTTGAATGGAGATGCAGGTTTCAATTGATTAATATTTAAATCCCAGAATTTCTTTCAAGTCCCTGCCCCAATACATCTTAAGGTTTTATCAGTAAATAACAAAAAAAGTGACATCTCATTCAGAAAATGTGTAAGAGATATGAGGTTACAGTCTGTCTGTGTTCCAACCTGGAGTCAGATTAGTTTTATTTCAAAGTAGGAATTTATAAAATGTAACATTGACTGACTGCCTCCAGATTGTGTGCTTTTTGAACAAAATACAATATATCTGCAAATACAAATCTGCAAATGCAAATTCACTCCATCGATTTATGTTTGTGTGCACGCACGCACGTGCGTGTATGTGTGTATGTGTGTGTGTCTGTGTGAAAGAGTGACGGGAGGGTTGATAGCGAAAGATGAGAGAATCTCCAACCACACAGCATCAATGTGGACTTCACCAGTTTCCTCATCTCCCCTTCCTCCACCTCATCTCAGATCAAATCCTCCAACCTGGCACTGCCCTTTTGACTGTCCTACTTGTCCATCTTCCTTCCCACCTATCTGCTCCACCCTCCCCTCTAACCTATCACAATCACCACCCACCTGCATCTACCTATCACCTTCTGAACTACCCTCCCTCAGCCCCAGCTCCAGCCCCACGCTTCTATTTATCTATGAACACACCTCTGCCCTGCCCCTCCATTCCTGATGAAAGGCTTCTGTTTAAAACTTCAACTCTCCTGCTCCTCAGATGCTGCCTGACCTGTTGTGCTTTTCCAGCACCACACTTTACAAGTCGGATTTCCAGCATCTGCAGTCTTCACTTTCTCCTGGATCTGAAAGAGCACTTGAAGCTTGAATGAGCACTTCAGGGTCCCAATTGGTGGTAGACTGGTGTTTTAAGATTAGATTAGATTCTCTGGTGTTGTTGAAGCTTGGACTTTCCTGCCAAGGTCCAAATTTAATCAAGGATGGAGAAGAGGCTGGATTAGCTGCCCCACCATCCGAGCTAATAAAGCTTACTTGCCAACTCCAGAGAAGATTGTGCCCAGCGGATTCAGAGCACTGCCCCATCGTCAGGTGACTTCACCTGAAGGACCAACGCTCAGAAAGCTTGTGATCTCAATAAACCTGATGCACTATAACCTGGAGTCATGTGACTTCTGACTTTGTCCACCCAGTCCAACACTGGCACCTCTACATCATGGCTCACAGGTTTGGGAGTGGAGGCTCTTACCTCAGCTACGATTCTGATGGGGAGAGTGTAGAGTTAATAAAATCCCATTGCTCCACAAGCAGAACCAAAGGTATCAATATTTCACATAGTCACTAAAATGGTTCAGTTATTTCTGTTTATCACAAGTATTATAAACAAAAGAGATGTTCCTTTCGTTTCTTTGACGTACTCCAAAAATAATTTGTTTATTAAAACAAACCTTTTTTCAATCAATTGCCAGAACAGTGAGCAACTAAACCACATCCTCTTAATCTCAAACACAGAGTCACACACGGAGAAGGGAAGAGCACACAGCTCTGCAGAGGGTTTGTGGGTGGGATAAATTCAGACAACAGGATAAGGCTGAGGATTTCTCTTCAAGTTAGTTCAGACATTTAGGCCAGAAACACAATCTCTTTTAAAAGCTTCAGGTTGCCTACTTCCCAAAATTATTTGCTTTTCCAGTACACAGCTAAAAAAACCCACTTTGCTATGACCTTTGACACTTTTCCAGCAATCACAAGTTAAATCCCTCTTCAACGCAATAATGTCCAACCAATTCCATTTCCCAATTGTTGTAATCCAGAAACACTGTGGAATACCAGCTTTAATGTTGGTGTGATGTCAAGTGTGTAGGCTGACTATATCAGACCACACTGTAGGCCAGCAGTGAGCCAATCATGTTAACGAGCCCATACTGTAATCCCAGGGTGACATATCTAACATTAGACATAATGCTGCTGTTGAACAATATTGAACAATCCCACCTGTGCACAGAAACACACCAGAAACCAGTTTCAGATTATCCACTGGGCTTGCAGTGTGATTCATTTGTGCAGGCTAGAAATTACATATATTACCACGGAGGGCCCTGTTCTTTCCAGAAAAATGAATATGTCCATACATCTCACCTCTTTAATTGAGGAGAGAATCATGCACTTTGCTAATCATTGCAGCCTTAACGAATCAGATCCTACTTGGCTGGTCTGAGTTTAATCAGTTAAGCTTGATGGTTAACAGCTTCTGCTGCATCTCCATGTCAACCATTATCCAAACAATTTGCATTCTCTTCTCATGCTGTTTATATTGATATTCCCTTTTGAAGTTTAGTTTCTTGTGGCTTAGTCCTGATGAAAGTGGAACAACAACCTTAACTTTTGCATCTCTTTTTAACAATGTGCAAGTTCTGTATCACACAATCATTAGGGTCCCATAGTGCCATGCTAGCATGTCAAGTTTGATTTTTGAACTTAGCTCTGGGAATGGGGCTCCAACCTGGAATCAGTGACTCAGAGGTTAGAGTGAGGGGAAACAGGGAGATGGGGACTGATTGGGTTGACAAACACCTTGGTGTTTGGAAAACTGTTCTTGCTATTTTATACAAATGATCCGGACTTGGGAATTGAAGGTTAATTGATTTAATTTGCTGAGGAAACCAAACTGGAAAGAGCATGGAATTGTTGGGATCAAATCTGAAGGAGTTGGACAATGTAAATGTGTGGGCAGCTTACAACAGACAAAATTCAATACAACTGCACTGCAAAGTAAGAAGGAAAAATGAACAGTACAAATATCTCATCATGGTTTTCCTAAAAAGCAATATCAGCATAAATGTGCCTTCCAGATTCCTGAGGGGTGCTGCGTACTGGGGCTTTTTTATTCCCCTTTGGTGGCTGGTTTGGAAAGTTGAGGTCACTGTAAATGACACTGTCTGAGTTGTCATCTGTGTGCATTGCCAGCCCACCTCTCAGTGATGAAGATTTCTTTTGAAATTCCAATGCTGCGTATGTGATTTCATCATTATTCAGATTGCTTCTTCTCTCTTTCTGTCTTTCTGCTGTGCTCTTTTGAATGTGGTTTATGTTTGCATACACCAAGTTTTCTTCCACTGACGCCAATTCCTAAAATTGAGAAAAAGTGTATTTTTCATTCACTCAAAGGTGATTTGTGATATTATGATGAAAGAGCAATTTCTTGATTATTATTAATCAATATACAGTGATAGAAGACATTATAAATTATTTCCAGTGTAGAATAGGCAATACAACCCACAACTATGTCATCAACATATCTTGCAATTCATTTCATCCTCATGTACTTACCAGCTGCCGCTCTGAATGGATTAGACTATTTGCCTAATAGACTCCTCATGGCAGTGAGCTCCACATTCTAACTCTCTTCAGATAAGATTTCTTCTGAATTCTCTGCTTCTTCATTCCTAGGGAGGGGTTGTGTCAAGTTGCATTGTGAACTTTAAGAGTGAATTTGATCAGCATGTGAAGAAAGATAAAAATCACACAACACCAGGTTATAGTCCAACATGTTTAATTGGAAGCACTAGCTTTCGGAGCGCTGCTCCTTCAACAGGTGGTTGTGAAGCAGGACCATAAGACACAGAATTTGTAGCAAAAGGTGACAGTGTCATGCAACTGAAATGATATATTGAACAAACCTAGATTACAGTGGAACCTCAATTATCCAAATGAGATGGGCAGACAGTATTTTGTTTGGATAATTGATTATTCAGAGAATCACTTTGATCTTAAACAAGGGAAGCCATACTGATCTAACACTGTGCTCTACTGGAGGATTTGTTTAAATCTATAATTTTGACGAGTTGCTATTTAAACAAACTAATCTTTGCATTCTGCAAATTGCAGGTTAAAGTGAGAACAACTAAACCCTTATCATCACATAAATATATGAAATCCCAGCATTAAACAAGGTCATGAACAGCTTCTCCAATCACAAATGCATTTATCAGTGTCCTCAGAACTCAGTGTCGTGATAGAAAGACAGAAGCACTGCTTCACTCATGCGTTTACTTTATCCACCATTTTTCTCATGATCAGCCTGGCAAAGTGATGGGAATAAAGCACTTACATTTGCAAAGTGCTGTGGTAACTAACCCTGAGGTAAATAAAAAACAGTCGCTGTTGGTTGAGGTGCTTGTGTTTCTTCATTTTTGCCAACATTTTCTCATGTTCTTCAGTACAGGAAATCTGAATACACTTACCTGTAATGTTTTTACAGGACCTTGAGATCTTATTTGGATAATCCGAAATTTGGATAATTGATATCTGGATAATTGAGGTTCTAATGTATTGTTATGTCTTTCATCTTTCAGAATGGGTTGCAGGTTTCATTAATATGTAAAGCCCAGAATTTCTTTGAAATCATTCTCAAGATAACTTAAGGTTTTATAAAAAAAGGTGACATCTCAGCTCAGACAATGCATTAAATGTATGAGCTTAGAGTCTGTCTGTATCCCAGTCTTGAGTCAGACTGGTTCTATTTCCAAAGTGGAATTTACAAAATATTCCATGGATTAGCTGCCTGCATTGACTGCCTGCAGATTGTACATTTTTTTGAGCAAAATAGAACCTTAAGTTATCTTGAGAATGTAACTTAAAAGAAGTTCTGGGATTTACATACTAATGTACTGAAATCTGCAACCCATTCTAAAAGATGAAAAACTTAACAACAATCTAGGTTTGTTCAATATATCATTTCAGCTGCATGACTCTGTAATTATTTGTTATAAATTCTTTGTCTTATGGTCCTTCTTCACAACCATCTGATAAATGAGCAGCACTTTGAAAGTTAGTGCCTCCAAATAAACCTGTAGGACTATAACCTGGTGTTATGTGATTTTTAACTTTGTTCAGCCCAGTCCAACTCCACACCTTGTGAAGAAAGCAGGAGTTGGAAGCTGGAATTGGAAAGGTCAGATGAAGAGGCTTGGGAGAGTCTTGTGTGGGGCATAAGAGCCAGCATGCAATAGATGGACAAAATAACTAATTTCTGTGCTGTGAATCCGATGTTCCGCAAATTTCTAAACAATATTCAGCAAGTTAATATTTATTATCCTTACCTGGTCATCATTAAGACTCTCAACTCTCTGATTACACATCATGTAGAATGTACCTGAAACATTACAATACAATTGTTCAATCAACTTTAACAGGAATACTAAATGTTTAAAATCTTCAAACTGAACATGTATTGAAGTGTACATAATCATATACTGAACTACATCACCATCATATCCATTATTCCCATCATGAGTCTGAGATGTGGAAGGAGTCTTAGGAAGATATAGTTTGGAACACGTGAAGGAAGTATGGGGTTAGATGAATCAGAAATTAGACCACACATTTATTCATTAAACGTTTACTGAATAATGATTTTATCAGAAATCTCTCATTCTTGTAGCACAGAGGTAGCGTTCCCACTTCCTAAACCAGGCAACCTAGGTTCATGTCCTACCTGCTCCAGAGATGTTTAATAATCTCGTTGATTATGAAACTATCCATGAAGTCATGGAGAAGGGCACAAAGTTAATATGATGCAGGAACATAATAGCAGTGGAAGGAGAATAAGCATTATTTCTTCAGAGAGCGTAATGGTGGCTCAGTGGTTAGCACTGCTGTCTCATAGCACCAGGGATCTGATTCAATTCCAGCTTCAGGTGAATGTCTGTGTGGAGTTTGCACATTCTTCCCATGTCGATATGGGTTTCCTACAAGTGCTCCAGTTTCCTCTCAAAGTCCAAAGATTTGCAGGTCAGGTGAAATTGGCCATGATAATTTGTCCATAGTGTAGGGGAATGGGTTTGGGTGGGTTACTCTTTGGAGGGTCAGTGTGGACTTCTTGGGCCGAAAGGCCTGTTTCCGTACTGTCGGTAATCTAATCTGATATAATTTTCCTCCAGGTGCTCCAGTTTCCCTCCACAGTCCAAAGATGTGCAGGTTATGTGAATTGGCCATGCTAAATTGCCCATAGTGTTCAGGGATGTGTAGGTTAGAAGCACTGGTCAGGGATAAATGTAGGGTAATGGGCCTGGTTGGGTTACTTTTCAGAGCGTCGGTGTGGACTTATTGGGCCGAATGGCCTGTTGCCACACTGTACGGATTTTATTATTAAAGAATGGTCGCAGATGTGAGGAATTGCCAAGTGGAACATTCAATTTTCAGGGCAATCCCTTCAGCGTCTGCTAGGATGGAGATTCTGTAGAGTTCCCTCATGCAGCTCCTGACTGTACTGGAATATCAGATCTCTAGCCATTAGAAGATCCAACCCTGATATTCTCTTTATTTTCAACTATAAGCTATTGAGATGCAATGGAATAATTGAAGAGAAATAAAAACTCACCCTTGTTGATTTGTCTTAGGTACAAAAGTAGAGTAACACCAAAAACAACCAGAATGGCCCCCAGTACACCGACCACAATGTAAATCAGACTGGGATATTGAGAATAGAAAAGGGACAGTGTTAGTTCACAATCGATCCTTGGTTATTTGACGTAAGAACTACATTAAGAAAGACTTTCATGATCTCAGGACATCCAAAAGCAATGCAGGAAGTGAAGTACTTGTATCAAATGTTGTTTTGGCAAACGTGGTATTCAACTTGCAGAGTATGCTTCCACAAATAATAATTAGGAATTAGGGGTTTGCCCGAAACAATGATTTTCCTACACTTAGGACATTGCCTGACCTGCTGTGCTTTTCCAGCACCACTCTAATCTTGACTCTGATCTCCAGCATCTGCAGGACCTAACTCCGTCTTGTCAATAACTGAATAACAACCGAAGAGCTGACCTATGATCACTTTTGCCTACTTCATTTACACAAACTTATGCAGCAAAAATGCAGATATGACCGCAAATAGAATTTATAAACTTTCAATGCATTTTGAATCAGGGTATTATCTGTTTAAAAACAAATGAATTACATGTGCTGGAGACCTGAATGAAAAACAGAAGTTGCTGGAAAGGTATAATCAGACAATATCTGGGGGTTGCTTCGGGTGTGGACTAGAATTGTGAAGAATTCTGCACTGAGCTATTTCTGCCCAAATGTGGACTAAATCACACTGCGTTTCCAATATTCTTCATTTCTGACTGACACTGAAGTGGCACTTTCTCTTCATCCCCATTGTAACTTCAAAGAATTATTTACTCCGTGTTTATATCACACTTGCAGTTCCTGCAGCTTATTTCTGACAGCTCAGGCTGATGAACTCAGACTAAAGCCTAACGCTGCAAGCTATCTGTCCCTGTGCAGAGATATCACTTCAAACCTTCCTTTTCACCAGCAGGAATGACACTATCCTGAAACGTCACTCAAGATCACAGCAGCAAGGTACGTTTGGGAAGCAGGGGACATCACAGATGGTGTAGTTTAATGGTGAAGTAATGAGGCTGAGCAATACCATCTGAGAGCCAACAAAATAGAAACAATTATTTTCCATTTGTGCTTTTCAAAAACAATTGAACCTTTAATATGGAGCTAACACAGGAGCCCAATATAAACCCAGCACCATTTTCATTACCAAAATAACAAAACTTTCACTTATGTGGCTAAAACTGTTTAAAAAAATTGTTCACCTCACACATGGAATCAAAACAAATAATATCATACTTTTCATGGGGACTCTTTCCTGGGGACTGGTTTTGATTGGTTGAGAAATTTCCACTTGTAATTGTGGAATGTGTAGTTCCTGGTGATGTTGTTGAAGAAATGACACAAGTATATTCCTCACCTGTTGAAACAAGGGAATGATGTTCACATTCATCTCCTTTTCATTTGTAGTTACCGGAGAGAACCTCATGAACAAGTGGAACCTCATTACTTGGGGAAAAGCCTATTTGCTAGCATAGAGTTTTGCATCAATTCCCCTTCCCTGGTAACAATGACACCTATAAGTGGGCTAATTCTACTGAAAATGTTAGAGTCATAGTCAGCGTGGAAATAGATCCTTCGGTTCAAACCATCAAACAAGTTTCCCAAAATAAATTAGTTCCACTTGTCTGCCTTTGGCCCATATCCCTCTAAACCTTTACTATTCATGTATCTATCCAACTATCATTTAAATGCTGTAACTGTACCTCCATCTACCAGGTCCTCTGGCAGCTCATTCCACGTATGAGCCACACTCGGTTGGGGTGGGGAAGGGGTGGTTGGGGGGAGGGGGGGGGGGGAAGGGGTGGTGGGGGGTGGGGGGGTAAAGGCGGTGGCGGGGGGAGCGGGGGAAAAGTTGCACCTCAGGTCCATTTATCATTTTTCTCCTCTTTCATTACACTTATACCCCCTCACTTCGAAGTCTTCATTAGCTCTGCTATTCATCTTATTTATACACTTCATGATTTTCTAAACCACGATAAAGTCACCTCTCAGCCTCCTCCTCTCCAGTGAAAAAAGTCCCAGCCTATCCTTATCACTCAAACCCTCCAGTCACAGCAACATCTTAGTAGATCTTTTCTGAAACCTCTTCAATTTAATAATAACCTTCCTGAAGCAGGGTGACTAGAACTGTACACACGAAACCAAAAGTGGCCTCATCATCATTCTGTACAAGTGCAGCATGATGTTCCAACTCTGACAGTCAATGATCTGATCAATGATGGTAAACATGTGAAATACCTTCTTACCACCCTGTCTACCTGTGATGCAAATTTCAAAAATCCTCTGAGTTTCTCTGTTCGCTAGCACAATCCAGGGCCCTACTTTTAATTGTATAAGTCCTGTCCTTGTTCGTTTTACCAAAAGGCAATAGCTCTCATTGATATAAATTAAACTCCATCTGCCAATCCCCAGCCCATTGGCTCAACTGATCAAGATCCCTTTGTAATCATAGATAACCTATATCACTGTCAACAATACCACCAATTTTGGTGCTATCCATGAACTTACTGACCATGTCTTCTAATCTCTCATTCAAATTATTTGTGTAAATTACACTGATCCCTGCAGAACACCACTGATCACAGTCCTCCAATCCAAACAAATGACCCTCCACCACCACCCTCTGTCTCCTGCCATCAAGCTAATTTTGACTCAACTGGCAAGCTCACCCTGAATCCCATCCCTAACTCTACGTATCAGTCCAATGTGGAACCTTGTTATAATCCAAATAAACGACATCTATTGCTCTGCCCTCATCATTTTTTTGGCTAAAAAATAATCAGTCAAGTTTGTAATACACAATTTCACACACCCTAATCAGTTTGTGGCTCTCCGGATGAATGTAAATTCTCAAAATCCCCTCCAATAACTTATCCACCACTGACGTCAGACTCAAAGATCTATAATTCCTTTGCTTCTCCACACAGCCTTTCCTGAATGAAGGGACAACATTAGCTACCCTCCAGTCATCCGGCACCTCACACGGTGATTGTGGATGACACAAATAGCTCACCTTCGGGGCCCCATAATTTCTTTCCTAATTTCCCACATTGCCCTGGGAGACATTTGATTGGGTCCTAGAAATTAATCCATTGTTACATATTTTAAGACTTTCAGCACTTCCTCTTCGGTAATGTGGACTGTTTTCATGACATCAAAGTTTATTTCCCTGAGTTCCCCAACCTCCTTGTCTTTTTCCACAGTAAAATATTCAAAATATTTGTTTACTTTCTGTCCTATCTACTGTGGTTCAACACAAAGATGATTTTGGCTACTTTGTTTCCTGAATCTGAGAGCTGATGTGTTACATCTGGATTTGTTAAAGGGTTTGGGTTGGTAACTAAAACCAGATATCCTAGGTGTTTAAAACCACAGGTTTCACATGGAGCTGTCACTTACTGATACAGGCAGGGGTTACTTATATCCTCTGAGCTTGCAGGAATAATGGGAAACTCATCCACAGGTACATACCCACCAAAGATTTTCCATCTCCTGAACTGTATGTAGCCATGAGGGAGACAGATGAGGTTCCCCATCTCTAAGGAGTACTCAGCCAACACGGCTTGGGTGTGTTTTAAATGAATTACTTTGCAACAATTAACATGTTAATTCATTATCATTTAATCTTTAATGGCCAGCTTTTGATGCCCATTCCTAATTACCTCAGAATGAGAGGCTTTCTAGATCATTTGAAGAGGGCCGTTAAGAACAAACCACATTGCTGGAGTCCCATGGACAGCAGACCTGGAAAGGATGGCAGGTTTCCTTCCCTAAAGGACATTGATGAATCAGATGGGTTTTGGTACTTTAGAGAATCCCAAATTCCCTCCCATCCTGTGAGTTACTGAGTTGAAGGAAGCAAACAGTTGGAATGCAGCAATATCTAGAAATTAATTTGCATGCAACCAAAAACATTGAAATAATTCTCTCAAAAATCTGGTTGTGTTTAGTAACATTGATTGAGGAATGAATGCTTGCTCAGACACAAGGAGAACCTCTATTCTGTAAATAGTTTACAAATGATGCCATTCCTAAAGGGGGAACAGGTTTTCAGTTTATCGCCTCATCGACTCTGCCTCACCTGCCACAGCAGAGCATTACTTCTCTCTGCTGGGCAGTGGGATCCAGCTGAATTTTAACCCCAAAGGGGAACTGGAACCCCCAACATGCTGGCATCAAAAGTGAGAGTGCAGCCACATGAGCTGCTGCTGATAGTTCCAAATACAGTTCCCATGTGTCACTTCGACTTGATGCTGACTTGGCTTCTTCTCTGACAGCTCAAACAGATCATATCAGGATATGGCTGCAGGCAATATTTACAGATATTTCATTGTCCAACTGATCTCCACTCTATCCCCAATATCTGTCCGAAATCTGGACACAACAGTCACGGGCTGAATTGAAAAATGCAACTTGTCTGTCAATTAAACATTGTTTTAATTTGTGGGGATTATTGGAGGGGTTGCACTGTTTATGCATGCTGTGGATAGTATTTTATGCACCTGTTTATTTTCCAACTGCAGTACAGAGTATTGGTTTAAAACAGAACTGACAATGAAACAAGTGGAGTGCATTTTATAACTTACAGTTTTGCAGAGTGAGATATTAAACATGTGTATCACACTTACCGATGCCATTGGTTTTTATTTTATAACTGCAGTTCTTCTCTGTTACAATGTGGACTGATACATGAACAATTTCACTGGGTTTTGTTCCCTGAGTATTTGAGGCTGTGCAGTAATATTGATGATGTTGCAGTGTGAAGGATTGACAATGTAGATCCAGTTTATTGGTGTCAGAGATCTTTGAATCTTGAGATGGGGTCTTCTCAGACCATGTGTAGTGAATGGGAAGGGATCCCTGGGCAGACTCACAGGAGACTGTCACTGAGCCCCCAGAACATGAGACATTTGGTTGGGATAAATATCGAAGTCCAGGAACAGAGACAGCTTCTGTGGGGAAGAAACAATTATTGAGAGATCAAAGATCAAATATCCTTCAATACTTGGCTAGTTTTCTTGCTGGAGAAAACACTGATCAGACATATCAGCTGAGAGTAATTTTAAAAAATCACTGAAACATTTACCATCAGAGATGTGCAGCTTTATAATAAACATTGGGTCAAGGCCAGGAGCCTCAATCCCACAGCTGTACCATCCTGCATCTCCCCATTGAAGATTCTTGATTGTGACAAGAAATATTCCTTGTGTTTTGTTATCAGTGATTGATGTTCTCCCATTTGGCCAATTTGTCGTTGCTATAACCTTACACTGACGAGTCCATCCTTGACACCAATATTTTGTGTTTGATTGGTACCACCGTGCTTCGTAGTGACAAGATATTGTGATCGCTCTTCCCAAAATTCCCGTTACGTGTTTCTCTGCCCATAAAGCATCTGAAACTGAGGAGACAATATTTCAGAAATTTGACTGGAAAAGAACTCCTTAATACATTTTAATCAGCTACATTGCATCTAGCTCATGGTGAAGTTAATCCCTTCTCAAAGCATCAGGCTGTTCCAAATTCCAAGGGAATGATTGAAACAGTCGGGATATTTTCTTTCCCCACTGGTCGAGCTTTGGGACAATCTTGATTTTGGGTTTGTGCTGCCCGCTGTGGGCTCTAACTCCACCGTGTGTGACATCATCGAAATGTTGTCACCCCGGAGAGCAGCCTGAATGACAAGCCTGGATTGGAGTCAGCTGAGGATCGGTGAAAGGAGGGCACAGGTGCTGAAGGGTCCTTACTGTGACTGGAGGAGAAGGGGCTGTGTGTAGACTTATGGTGGGCTCAGGGGCTACATTTCCAAAGCTCATGGGGCCGATACAACAGGTGACCCAGGATGATGATGGGAGACCTCAAGTGGGAGAAGAAGAGAATTGAAATTCAGCAAGGGATGGTTCACAATGGGAGAGAGACATCAATGTGCAGGATCTTGAGGGCAGTAAAGGCAGGATGGTTTGTAATCACACATTGTTGTCAGTGTGAGGAGAGAAAAATAACAAAATTATTTACAGACTTTTCCTGAGTGATGCTTAATGAGAAAATGTTTAAATTGCTGCCACATTGTGTCCCGGTGTGGAAGAGGAACAGCCTGTTGATGACGGGGTAAATTTACTTCAATAAATAGCAGACTAACAGGCTTGTTGGGAGAACCGTCCTTTGTGTGGGAAGAATTCTCAAGCAAAATGACAAAAAGGGTTTTCAACCTCAGTGAAGAGATGGAGAAGAGAGAAGAAAGGGAGGAATACACATGAATGATGAAAGGTGATGAAAGCCAGGAAACAGAGACCTTATTGGATAAAGGAAGCTTTGAAAGAAAGAGAATTGTGAAACCAGAGGGATGCACACTTCAGGTTTCTATCTGTGAAGTATTCTGCATGAAGTTGGTGGGTCAGAGCCACAACATGTTTCAGGAAGGTTTCATGGAACAGAATTCATTGCGTTGTAGCCGAGAGTCATGCAACATGGGAATTTTAATCTTGAGTGTTTCAAAATCATTAATGGAGAGATTGCAATGAAGAACAATACTTTTATTGCAGTGTTACATTATAACATGTAAACCAATGGGATTGAAAGCTAGTAAACAGCCTGATTCAAGTTAGACAGAAAGGAAAAAAAAGCTTTGTTCTGCAAAAAGAAGTGTAAAACGTCCATCTGCTTATGTGACTGAGCCTCACAGATGAATACTTAATGAACTGCATTTCTAAACTAAAATAACAGAAATAAAAGCAAACTCAGGATGTTTTGTTTGAGGGCTTATTTCCACCCCAGTTTTAGTGGCCAATGAACATTGAAAATTTTGGGCAAATTAAGATAATTATGATGCTTTATTATTGATTTGAAATCAGCATTATTTGTCCTTTTTATTTAATTGATAATTAATGCTGCTCTGAAGTATTTGGGAACTCTGCCACTTGGGATGATGATATGTTCAGGAGAGGCAGTACATTTTGTAATGTTGTACAGGTATGCATGGGGCAGACAAAGCACATGCTGTGTCTGTTTTCTGCAGCTTATCACTTGCCTGAGTTGTTGCAATGTGAAGGGTGGCAACCTGCATTGAAGAACCATGACTTGGAATCTCAGCCAGTCTGCTCCCTGCCCTGGGCATGTTGGAAAGATTTGCAGGTTGATAATAAACCTGTTTGACTTTGTGAGAATACACATTCCTTTGCAAAATGTGCTGAATGAGAATCAAACTCTCAGCATTTGACATGGCAATAACAATGTTACCCATTGTGTCACAACCTCTGCCTTTATCCCTTTATACATCTTCAGCAATTTAAACATTTCCACTGCAATATCCTCACACTGGACTTCAAGAAACATTGGATTAGTGGTGCTGGAAGAGCACAGCAGTTCAGGCAGCATCCAACGAGCAGCAAAATCGACGTTTCGGACAAAAGCCCTTCTCGTCGATTTCGCTGCTCGTTGGATGCTGCCTGAACTGCTGTGCTCTTCCAGCACCACTAATCCAGTATTTGGTTTGCTGCATCTGCAGTCATTGTTTTTGCCTTCAAGAAACATTGGTTATGTGAATATACAACTTAGATGATCACTCACCGGGAATGGAACAGATGAGGAGAATCAAAGTCCACATTGATTTATTCACAAAGTTCATGATGTCAGTCTCTCAGCTCTGTTTCTCACTTTGAAATAAGTGTGGACTGCAATGTCTACATGAAGTTAAATGAGTAAAAGGATATCGGAAACCAGCTTCTGAGACCACAGTGAGCCAGAGGGTGCAATTTAACCCTAAAGACATTTTTCTTCGATCAGTTATATTCAATAGAAGAACTAACTTCATATTCATTGAAACAATAGAAAATTCTGAAATCAAGACAGTTAATGCATTAGGTGCAAGGTAATGTTGACCCAAGCTTAGTATTTATCGTGAAATCTCAGGTGAATGATAACTAGCTTATTCTCTCATGCTCTCAAATTTCAACAATAATTTTTGGCAAATATAGATTTCTTTTCCAAAAATTAATCATGCAGCTAAAAAAGAACTGTTTTGAACATTTTGTCTGTTTGCAGAATCTGCCTCCTGTTAGTGTTGAATAAGTATTGTGTTCGGATCTGAACTCCTAGATATGCAGGAGAAGGACACCCTCTGTTCGATTTCCACTAGATCCAAGTAAACAAGACATGCGGCCGACTTCAGACAGAGAAAGGAACTCAACAAGAGAGGAAAAATTCAGGGGGAAGTGAGCTGTGATTGAGTAACTGGGAGTGAGCTTCAATTCCAAGGTGAGGATCCCTCTGGTGAACCGATTAACATGGGGCTTTGTATTCACCAGGACATGGTTGATGATGAGTGAGTCTGGTGAACCAAGCTGGGTTTCACCTTTGAGAAGATTAAAGGGACTGACACCCTTCACCAACCGTGCTCATCCCCAGCCCCAATGGTGAAGGCAGTGCCCCCACCTTAACCCTTAATATGGAAGGAGAGTCACTGGAGTCATTACCCAGAAACTGAACCAACGAGGACCATCGCAATGCTCTGTCTGGGAAACAGAAACAATACGTTGGATAAACTCCTGGAGAACACTTGGAATCATTTTGGGGTTAATACCCCAATGGAAATGAAACCCCTCTGCTGTCAGGTCACCAGTGTCTGAGTGTCAGAAACAGAGAGCAGAGATCCCCAGCCCCTGAATGACATGGACACTGTAGAATCAGTTGGAAAAATAGACCAGATTGAAAAATTAGATTCTGTGATGAAACAGTGAAGGCAGCAGTTATTAACAAAGTGAAGAATATCTGATCTAATTGTCTGGGATCCTGTAAAGTGACTTGCTCAGTGTCAAAGCCATATCCTGGTAGACAGGCACTCAGCAGTTTTTAAAAGACCGTTCTTCTGAGACAAACAATTGCAGGACCTGGAGCTGCCACAAATCCCCTTCCCCATTCGGATGGATGTCCCATTTGCTCTGGAATGGTGCAGTGACCCACCCACAACATGGACATGAGCCTGTCCCAGGATGTTTCCTTCCCAGAGATTGTGATCAAAGGGCTGGGTCTGAAAACTCTCAGTACAGCCTTGAATGACCCAGAGTGTACCACCCACAATATCCTGTTTATTAACACTTATTCTCATTGTACCTCCATGGGTATCTATCACACATTCCCCTTGATAATATTCGCACTTTTCTTATAGTGCCAAACGACAATGAACATCAAACTATGCAACAAGTGTGGAAACTTATTTTTTACACCTCAACTTCTCAGAAATGGACAGCACAGTGTCTCAGTGGTTAACACTGCTGTCTCACAGCCCCAGTTCCCTGGGTTCGTTTCAAACCTTGGGTGACTGTCTGTGTATATTTTGCACATTTTTCATCTGTCTGTGTGGGTTTCCTCAAGTTGCTAAAGTTCTTTTCCCACTGTCTACCCATATGCAGGTTAGGTGGAATGGTCATGCTGAATTGCCCATTGTGTCTAGGGATGTGCAGTGTCAGTGGGTTAGCCATGGGAAATGTGTGGCTATGGGAACAGAGTGGGGTTCTGGGTCTAGTGGGAAGTTCTTCAGATGGCTGGTGCAGACCAGATGGGCCAAATGGCCTCTTTCTGCACTGTAGGGATTCTAGAATTCTCAGTTACATTCCTCATTGCCCAGGAACCTGTTTGAGGGTTTAATGGAATGAGCCCAAACTGAATGTGTGTTCATTTACAATGAGCCATTCACGTGCACCATGCTGCTGATAGAACCTTTTTGAGAAACAAAGTAATTTTGGGGGAAACATTATTTTACCAGATTTAAATTTTAATTTGATAACATTTTAAAATTATTCAATTCCTTTGAAGTTAACTTGAATTGTAAGGTGTGGGATAGAAGTTCAAATTATTCCAGAATGATAGGTGGATTTGCAGCTTTCTAAATACAGTGAGTTGAGAAGCACATTCATTTCTTTCCAAACCTTGTCATTAGTGTGTTATTGAATATGGCAAGTTGGATTCATACAGCATCTTCAAAAATGTGAAACTGGAGGAGAGATATAGATGAGTGTAAGTTGGAAGATTCAAGGCCAGCTGGAATGATGTTGGAATGATTGAGCGTGAAGCTAACAACATCATGGATGAGTTGATGTGCTTATGGGTGTGAGGGAGAGAGTGTGTACATATATAGAACACAGAATATAGAACGTTACAGCACACTAAGTGCTCTTCAGCCATCGATTTTGTGCTGACCTGCGAAACTAATCTGATTCCCATCTAATCGACACTGTTCCATTACTATCAGTGTGTATGTCCAATGCCCGTTTAACTGCCCTCAATATGGATGAGTCCACTACTGTTATAGGCAGGCCGTTCCACATCCCTACTACTCTCTGACTGAAGAAACTACCCCTATATTTGTCGCGAATCTATCACCCCTCAATTTAAAGCGATGTCCCCTCGTGTTAGCCATCACCATCCAGGAAAAAGGCACTCACTGTCCACCCTATTTAATGCTCTCATTATCGTATATGAGCAAGAGTCGGGGTGTAGAATTCTGGCGGTGAGTCACTGTGATAGACATCTCCTTCCCAATGACAAAGTTCATGAACTTTTTGAAGGCTTTTGGAAGAGTTTTTTTAATGTCCCCCGTTATAACACTTGATGATATATTCCTTGACTCTTGAGTAATTTGTCACACAGTTCCAGGATTATCTGGAATGTTCCGTGCTGTAGGAACGTTAGCTCCAGTTTACAGCAGCTTAAATGATAACTTTTTTCTGGTCCTTTGCAATGTGCCCTGTAGATTAATTGACAAAGCATCTCTCAGTTTTTCGTTAAAAACAATGGCTGCAGATGCTGGAAACTAGAGTCTGGATTAGTGGTGCTGGAAGAGCACAGCAGTTCAGGCAGCTTCCAAGTAGCTTCGAAATCGACGTTTCGGGCACAAAAGGGCTTGTGCCTGAAACGTCGATTTCGAAGCTGCTTGGATGCTGCTTGAACTGCTGTGCTCTTCTCGCACCACTAATCCATTGTCTCAGTTTTTGCCTGTCCTCGGGAGAGGTATATACCACAGAGTAAGAGTTATAACAGGGGACAAGTCAATTAAAATATGATTAGACAAGATTGAAGATACATAGGATGGGGAAGGAAACTTCAAGGGATGGGCACAATTGAAATGCGGAGCTTATTCAAGGAACAACTACTGTGGATCCTTGATAAGTATGTACTTGTCAGGCAGGGAGGAAGTTGTTGAGCGCAGGAGCTGTGGTTTACTAAGAAAGTTGAATATCTTGTCAAAACGAAGATGAAGGCATATGTTAGGATGAGATGTGATGGCTCAGTTAGGGCGCTTGAGAGTGTCAGGGGAGTCAGGAAAGACCTAAAGTCAGAGATAAGAAGATCCAGGTGGAGACATGAGAAGTTGTTGGAGTATAGGATCAAGGAAAACCCTTAGGCTATCTACAGCTCTATCAGGAATAAAAGAACAACTGGAGCGAGATGAGGATGAATCAAGGCTAGTGGGGGAATTGGTGCATGGAGTCAGTTGAGATAGGAAAAGCACTAAATGATTACTTTTCATCAGTATTCACAGTAGATAAAGACAATGTTGTTGAGGAGAATACTGAGATACAGACTGCTAGACTGAATGGGATTGAGGTTCACAAGGGTGGGGTATTAGCAATTCTGGAAAGTGTAAGAATAGATGCGTCCTGGGCCAGATGGAATTTATCTGTGGATTCTCTGGGAAGCTGGGGAGGAGATTGCTGACCCTTTGGCTTTGATCTTTATCTCATCGTTATCTCCAGGAATAGTGGACAGTGAGTGCCTTTTTCCTCAGTTAGTGGTTGCCAGCATGAGGGGACATAGCTTTAAATTGAGGGGTGTTAGATATAGGACAGAGGTCAGTGGTAGTTTCTTTACTCAGAGTGGTAGGGATGTGGAATGCATTGACTGCAACAGTAGATTCACCAACTTGAAGTGCATTCAAATAGTCATTGGATAGGCATATGGAAGAGAATGAAATAGTGTAGGTTAGATGGGTATCAGATTGGTTTCACAGGTCAGCACAACATCGAGGGCTGAAGGGCCTGTACTGCGCTGTAATGTTCTATGTTCTATGTTCCTCTTTGAAATTTGTAAACTACATCACATTCAGACAGGACCCCTATAAATCTGTCCACTCTTTGTTCCATCCACATCAAACAATGTCCTTCAAATGGACCAGGACCCACAACATTAGCCTTCAGTAAGTCCTGTCCCAGGGCAGCTCTCTCTCCAATTTACAGACAAAAGTAACTAACACTGAATCTCATTGGACATCCGTTGGTATCTATCACACATCCTCGATAATAGTAACACTTTTTTCTTTTAGTGTCAAAAGACAATGAACATCAAACCACGTAACAAGTATGAAAACGTGTTTTTTACACCTGACCTTCTCAAAAATGGAGAGCACAGTGTCTCAGTGGTTAGCACTGCTGCCTCACAGTCCCTGTGACCTGGGTTCAGTTCAAACCCCGGGTGACTGTCTGTGTGCAGTTTGTACGTTCTCTCTGAGTCATTGTGGGTATTCTCCAGGTGCTACAGTTTTCTCCCAATGTCTAACAATGTTTAGGTTAGGCCATGCTACATTGCCCATAATGCCCAGTGATGTACAGGCTAGGTGGATTAGCCATCGGAAATGTGTTGCTATGGGAACAGAGTGGAGGCCTGAGACTGGGTCTGGTGGGATGTTCGTCAGATGGCTAGTGCAGACCAGATGGGCCAAATTGCCTCTTGATGCACTGTAGGGATTCTATAATTCTTAGTTACATTTCTCGTTGATCATGAACCTGTTTGATACACTGCCCCAATATATCTTAAGAATTTATCAGTAAATGAAGAAATTACATCTCAGCTCAGACAATGTATTACAGGGATGAAGTTAGAGCATGTTTCCCAACCTGGAGTCAGACTGGTTTTATTGTGTGGGTAGGAATTTAGGAAATGTCACATTGACTGACTACCTATAGATTGTGTGCTTTTTGAACAAAATAGAAAGTATCTGCAAATACAAATTTGCAAATGGAGTTCACTCCATAGACTTCTATGTGTGTGTGTTTGTGTGTCGTAAGGGAGGTTGGGGGAGAGGAGGACAGAGAAGATGTGTGTATCTGTGTGTGAGGGAGAGAGAGAGTGTGTGAAAATTCAGGGGAAATGTTGTCCATGTCATAAGCCCATTCGGATGTCCGAAGTGTGCCATCTTCATCCAAATGTCATCGGCACAACCAAGCACCCTGCACATTGCAGTGTATCCCCTCACAGACTGACAATTCAGTGGATGACCATTGTAACTGAGAATTGCTGTCTTCCACTGTTTGCCTTGCACTGCATTACAGAAATACCAAACCCAAATGCCACTTTAAAATGATCTTGTCTGATTAAATTTGCCTCGTTAACAAGACCCTGAGGGTGAACAATGTTGTTGGCAATAATTGCTTGAGGCCTGTAATGTTTATTTTTGGACAATGAGTGACCTGTTGTTGAAGTGTAGTTTGATGCCGGTGATTGGACTGAATCAGTGGATGCATGGTGGATGCAATTGCCTCGAATAGGTTTCAAACTCATAGAATTTTACTGCAGCTCCCCTCCCCCTCCCAATATATAAATTACTGACTCCACCCGCACACTGTAATTGTTTGTCTGTCATTTTACACAGTTATTGTGCAGTGACTGGGTCAGGATTGGTGAAGTGTCAACTGAGTGTCTTTGTGACAAAAACAGAAATTGCTGGAGAAACACAGCAGGTCTGGCAATGTCTGTGGAGAGAAAGCAGAGTTAATGTTTTGGGTCCATTGATTATTCTTCAGAACTATTAGTAGTTTCGATAAGGTGCTCCATATCCAGAAGACACCGAGAGTGGGGTGTTTCTGTGAATTAACAACAGACTCTATCTGTGGTGCAGAATGATCCTTCTTCCTCTCTTTATTGTTGCTGTCCCCGTGGATCCAATGACCTTTTGTCATCTCACCGTTTCTGTTCACTCTTTCTCTATAGCCATTATGTCCCTAATTTCCCATCAGAGCCATGTCTTTGAGAATTACAAAGCCCTTATTGGCCCTATCCCTCCCCATGTGAAGGACAAAGTGACAGTGACTTGGGATAACCCCACCTCCTGTTGTTCTCTGACGCCTCCTATGTTCTATGAGAGCCCCAGAAAGGGGGATTCAATGCTGTGTTTCCTCTTTAGATCAGACAAGACACAGGTTTCTGTGTTTAAATGTTTATTAATGTCTGCATGGGAGCTGGACATACCAATAAATGCTGAACAGATCAATTCATTCGAGCAGCAACAAACGTATCTTAATATTTGAACAGATAACAAGGTTCAGTCCAAACAAACATTTACATACTAACTCACTTGTCTCTCTACCCAACAACATTTACATTGTCTTTGTTCCAGATTAGAACACATGACTATATTATCCAATGAGATTTAAACGAGGGCATGGACAGGGTGAACAGCCAAGGTCTTTTTCATCTCTAGGAGTGTCCAGACCTAGAGAGCAGAGGTTGAAGATGAGAGGAAAATTATTTCAACATGACCTGAGGAGTAACGTTTTCATGCAGAGGGTGGTGCGTGTATGAAATGATCTGCCAGAGGAAGTGGTGGATGCTGGTACAGCATTTAACAGCATGAAGTCATCATGGAGAGATGAGGCAGAACCAGTGTAGGCCATTCAGCCCCTCAAGGCTCCCTCAGTATTCACCTGGATCAGAGCAGATCATCAGCCTAAATACGATTTTTCTTGCACTAACCCCACGTCCCTCCCTACCTTTATTACCCAGAACATTATTGATCACTGTTTTGAATATACTCAAGGCTGGAGCCTCCAGAGCTCTCTGGGGCAGAGAATTCCAACAAACCGTCACCCTCTGAGTGAAGAAATTCCTGCTCATCTCAGTCCCAAATGGTCAACTCATTCTTCTCAAACTGTGTCTCTTGCTTCGAAACCCCTCCACCCAGGACCACCTCATTGATGGGGAACTTAGAGTGCTCAAAATCATTCGTGTAAAGGCCATGATGCTCACCTAATGTTTTTGTGTTAACATTGTGACTGAAACAGAACAAATCACCAGGAGAGTGAAGAGTACCCAGCGTATCACATCCCAGACAACGTAACTGTGTAAAACAGAAGAAATACAAAATCATTTGAAGGAAACAAGACTGCTTGATGTTTTGAACATTTATCCCCCGTTTACACTGCAGTGTATTGTTGCAAAGTAACGCAGTACAGCTCAGGGAGTTACGTAGGAAAACTAAATAACAGTTTAATTTATGATTGACTTGAACAATATATAAAGGCCAAATGAAACATATTTCAGTAGCACGTCCTGCAATGCACAGCATCTTGTTATAAATGAGGATTATTCGATGTGGATGGATATTTGCAGGAGCACTGCAGTCTGGTGTAATATTCTAATGGATGAGATGTCTCTTCAGTGAGTGAGGAACTCAGAATATCATCATCCCACACTGCTCCTTGCACCTTCTAACAGGCAAGGCTTAACCAGCTGGAACCAGACAGCCTCCCACCCTCTCAGTTTGGGAATAATGGTTTAAAATGAGAAAACAGAGACAATAGACAATAGATAACAGACAATAGGTGCAGGAGTAGGCCATTCTGCCCTTCGAGCCTGCACCACCATTCATTATGATCACGGCTGATCATCCTCAATCAGTATCCTTTTCCTGTCTTATCTCCATAACCCTTGATTCCACTATCCTTGAGAGCTCTATCCAACTCTTTCTTAAACGAATCGAGAGACTGGGCCTCCACTGCTTACTGGGGCATAGCATTCCACACAGCCACCACTCTCTGGGAGAGTTTCTCCTCATCTCTGTCCTAAATGGCCTACCTCTTATTTTTAAGCTGTGTCCTCTGGTTCGGGACTCATCCATCAGTGGAAACATGTTTCCTGCCTCCAGAGTGTCCAATCCTTTAATAATCTTCTATGTCTCGATCAGATCCCCTCTCAGTCTTCTAAACTCAAGGGTATACAAGCCTAATTGCTCCAATCTTTCAACACAAGATTGTCCCGCTATTCCAAGAATTGACCTCGTGAAACTACGCTGCATTCCTTCAATAGCCAGAATGTCTTTCCTCAAATTTGGAGACCAAAACTGCATACAATATTCCAGGTGCGGTCTCACCAGGGCCCTGTAAAGCTGCAGAAGAACCTCTTTGCTTCTATACTCAATCCCTCCTGTTACAAAGGCCAGCATGCTATTAGCTTTCTTCACTACCTGCTGTACCTGCATGCTTACCTTCATTGACTGGTGTACAAGAACACCCAGATCTCTTTGTACTGCCCCTTTACCTAACTTGACTCCATTTAGGTAGTAATCTGCCTTCTTATTCTTGCCACCAAAGTAGATAACCATACATTTATCCACATTAAACTGCATCTGCCATGCATCTGTCCACTCACCGAACCTGTCCAGGTCACCCCGTAATCTCCTAACATCCTCCTGACATTTCACCCTGCCACCCAGCTTTGTATCATTAGCAAGTTTGCTCATGTTACTATTAATACCATCTTCTATATCATTAACATATATTGTAAAACGCTGCGGTCCCAGCACTGATCCCTACGGTACCCCACTGGTCACCGCCTGCCATTCTGATAGGGAGCCGTTTATCACGACTCTTCGTTTCCTATCAGCCAACCAATTTTCAATCCATGTCAGTATTTTTCCCCCAATACCATGTGCCCTAATTTTGTTCACTAACCTCCTATGTGGGACTTTATCAAAGGCTTTCTGAAAGTCCAGGTACACGACATTCACTGAATCTCCCTTGTCCATCTTCAGAGTTACATTCTCAAAAAATTCCAGAAGATTAGTCAAGCATGATTTCCCCTTCATAAATCCATGCTGACTCTGACCTATCCTGTTACTGCTCTCCAGATGCGTTGTAATTTCATCATTTATAATAGACTCCAGCATCTTTCTCACCACTGAGGTCAGACTAACTGGTCTATAATTTCCTGCTTTCTCTCTCGCTCCTTTCTTCAAAAGTGGTACAACATTAGCCACCCTCCAATCCGCAGGAACTGATCCTGAATCTATCGAACTCTGGAAAATAATCACCAACGCATCCATGATTTCTCGAGCCACCTCCTTCAGTACCCTGGGATGTCGACCATCAGGCCCCGGGGACTTATCAACCTTCAAACCTAACAGTCTCTCCAATACCAATTCCTGGCAAATATAAATTCCCTTCAGTTCAGGTCCTTCAGCCACTGTTACCTCAGGAAGATTGCTTGTGTCTTCCCCAGTGAACACAGATCTGAAGTACCAATTCAACTCTTCTGCCATTTCTTTATTCCCTGTAACATATTCCCCTATTTCTGTCTTCAAGGGCCCAATTTTAGTCTTAACCATTTTTTTCCCTTTCACATACCTAAAAAAGCTTTTACTATCCTCCTTAATATTTTTGGCCAGTTTACCTTCGTACCTCATTTTTTTCTCTGCATATTTCCTTCTTCGCAATCCTCTGTTGTTCTTTAAAAGCTTCCCAGTCCTCCATTTTCCCACTTATCTTTGCTATGTTATACTTTTTCTCTTTTAACTTTATATGTTTCTTGACTTCCCTCATCAGCCATGGCCACCCCTGCCTCCTCATAGGATCTTTCTTCCTTTTTGGAATGAACTGATCCTGCATCTTCTGCATTATACCCAGAAATATCTGCCATTGTTCCTCCACTGTCATCCCTGCTAAGGTATTGCACCATTGAACTTTGGCCAGCTCCTCCCTCATAGCTCCATAGTTCCCTTTATTAAACTGAAATATTGTCACTACCGATTGTACCCTCTCCCTTTCAAATTGCAGATTGAAGCTTATTGTATTATGGTCACTACCTCCTAATGGCTCCTTCACTTCGAGGTCCCTGATCAATTCTGGTTCGTTGCACAATACCAGATCCAGAATTGCCCTCTCCCTGGTCGGCTCCAGCACCAGCTGTTCTAAGAATCTATCTCAGAGGCACTCCACAAAGTCTCTTTCTTGAGGTCCCATACCATCCTGATTCTCCCAGTCTACCTGCATGTTGAAATCCCCCCTAACAATTGTAGGAACTTCTTTGCGACAGGCCAATTTCAGCTCCTTATTCAACTTACACCCTACATCCGTACTACTGTTTGGGTGCCTGTAGATAACTCCCAAGAGGGTCCTTCTACCCTTAGAATTTCTCAGCTCTATCCACACTGACTCTACATCCCCTGATTCTAGGTCCCCCCGCTCAAGGAACTGAATATCATCCCTTACCAACATGGCCACCCCACCCCCTCTGCCCATCAGTCTGTCCTTATGATAACACGTATAACCTTGAATATTCATTTCCCAGGCCCTGTCTACTTGAAGCCACATCTCAGTTATCCCCACAATATCGTAGCCAATTTCCAAAAGAGCCTCAAGCTCATCCATCTTATTTCTAATACTTCGTGCATTCATGTATTGTATTTTTAATTTGTTACTGCCCTCACCCTTCCTATTAACCCCCATTTCACTCAACCTTACGGCATGATTCCTTTTTGAGTTTTGTGCTTCATTGATACAGTTCTCTTTCTTGACTTCCCTTGTCCTAACTTTCCCTTCAATTTCCTTCTTAAACTTCCAGTTTGTCCCCTCCCCCTCCCCCGCAATTTAGTTTAAACGCAGCTGTGTTGCAGTAGCAAACCAGCCTGCCAGAATGCTGGTCCCAGTTACATTCTGATAAATTATCGTCAAAAATTGAAACTTATTGTAAGCCGTTAAGTGAAATCACTTATTCTCACTTAGAATCAATGCTGATGGAAATATCACAATGAAATTGTTCTACCTTTTCCTGACAGAATTGGGTCCTGACGATGTTCCTGTTGCTGTTGGTGATTTTGTTGAGGATTTGTCACAAGTATATTCCTTTCCTATTGAGACATAAGGTGATATTCAGCATCATCTGAGTCTCAGTTACAGACAACCAAGAGAGCACTCTTCATCAATGGAAGCTCAGGACGTGTAGTGAATAATGGATTTTGTTGAATTCATTTTGCTATAACTCTCCCTGTCTGGAGAGACATGGCAATGATCTAGTTTGCATACAATTTGTATTTGTTCCTTGCCTGGACATTCTTGCCCCTGCAATCGTATTCAAGCATTTGAAAGCCTGAGGTTTGATGGGACTATATTACTAAGATCACCTTTCTCATCCTTGTCAAACATAAAAGAAAGTTCCAGCCATTGAGCTGGTCACTGCCCCCGCTGGACAATGTATTCCTGGGGGATCCAGCAGCCCCTGCTCTGTCCTGTAATATCCTGTGATTGCTGGGTGAGCTTCCACTGGGAGTTTTGCCTCCACTATGGTATTTAGACCCAATGATGTAGTCTTTACATCAGCTCCTGTCACATGAGAACAAAGTGTGGATGTTGTAATACTGACAAATCAAAAGACATTGATAACAGCATCTGGCCTAAACATATCTCACAGCCACAGACACTTCAGGGTCTGGGCTGAAACTGAGGTAATCAGTTACAAACCCTGACACATTTCCATCACCATGTCATGCCTGATGTGACCCTGACTAAGATGGAGTCTGATACCATTATCCCCTCAGGTCACATGCCATGATACACACAAGCTGTGAGCTGAGAAGGAATGGCAACAGATGAATGGGCACCGCACAACAATCCCAGTTGGAGAACACTTCAGTGGTCCAGGACATTCGGCCTCCGACCTTCGGGTGACCATCTTCCAAGACGAACTTTAGGACAGGCAGCAGTGAAAATTGGCCAAGCAGAAGCTGATAGCTAAGTTCCATACCCAAAGTGAGGGCCTCAACCGGGACCTTGGATTCATGTCGCATTACAGGTGACCACCATTGCGCTATACACACACACAGATACTCCTATGCACACTCACACACACACACACATACACACACACACACACAGGCACTCCAAACACACGGACACACATATACACAGACACTCACACGTACCCCTACAGACACACACACTTCCACATGCATCCTCTCACAGACAGACCACTTTACACTCACATACACACATATACACTCTCTCTCATAGACACTCAGAACCCCTCACCCCAGACACACACGCACTCCTGCAGACACACATACTCCCACACTTACACATGCACCCCCTCACAGATTTAGACACGCTACACTCACATACACATACACATATACTCTCTCTCACACTCACAAATCGCCCCCCCTCCACCCCAGACACATACACACACACATACATATACCTTTGTGGGGTGAATTTGTACTTGCAAGAGTTACATTGTACTTTGCTCAAAAACTGCATGAATTCATGTAAGACTCTGTAAACTCACTTTTTAGATTAGAATCAGTCTAAACATTATGGCATAGACAGGAATCACAGCAGTCTAACACCTTCAACATATTATCTGGCTAACACCAATTGTTACAGTTAACCTGAGAATATAACTTTTAAAAAAATGTTTTGTGATTTACCCATGATAGAAGTGAAACTATCATGGTATTCAACAGATGAAAGACTCAACAGACAATCAAGGTATTTTTCAATGTATAATTTCAGTTACATTACACTGTAAACTTTTGCCATAAATTCTGTGCCTTACAATTGCGTCCTCCTTAACCACCTGATGAAGGAGCGTTGCTCCGAAAGCTAGTGCTTCCAATTAAACCTGTTGGACGAGAACCTGGTGTTGTGTGGTTTTTAACTGTACACCCCAGTCCAATTCCGGCATCTCCAAAAGCTGTGAGATGTAACACAAAGTTGGAGCACAGCATTTCTGCATTTTCTGGAGCTTTATTACAATTTTGCCCATTTTCAAAAATAAATTAACACCTTGCCCAAAATTGTTCAAATATCAAAGAGTCGTAATGTGATGAAGTGCAATTATTTGTAAATATGAAAGAACATTAACCAATGAGCAGTTTGAATAAACATTGAATAGGTGTGTCAGCCTCAATGTTTGTATAAAACTTACTGATGCTGCTGAGTTATACCATGTAACTCCAGCCCCTCTCTGCTACACTGGGAACTGAGACATGAACAATTTCACTGGGTTTTGTTCCCTGAGTATTTGAGGCTGTGCAGTCATATAGATGATGTTGTTGTGTGAAGGACTGACAATGTAAATCCAGTTTGTTGGTGTCAGAGATCATTGAATCAGGAAATGGGGTCTTCTCAAACCATGTGTAGTGAATGGGACGGGATCCCCAGGCAGACTCACAGCAAACTCTCACTGAAGCCCCAGAATATGAGACATTTTGCTCTGGCTAAAATTGAAGTCCAGGAACAGAGACGGCGTTTTTGGGAAACAAACATTTATTGGAAAACGGACTGTAATTGAAAAGCCAAAAACCCCAAGACTTTGCCCTTCCCTATCCCAATTCAGTGTCATACCTTCATATGCTACAGAAATAGACCCTTCGGTTTAATATGTCTGTGCAGATCAAGTTTCTCAAAATAAACCAGTCCCGCTTGCCTGCATTTGGCTCATATCCCTCCAAATCTTTCTTATTCATGTACTGATCCAAATCTTTTTAATGTTGCAACTGACCACCCTCTGTGTGAACACATTGCCCCTCAGGTTCCTTTCACAGTTTTCTCCTCTCACCTTGATAACATGACCCCTCACTTTGAACTCTCCCAGCCTAGAGAAAGAAACCTTTGCTAAACACCTTATCTAGACCCCTCATGATATTATAAACCTCGATAAAGTCACCTCCCAATCTCCTCTGCTCCAGGGGAAAAAGTCCCAGCCTATCCTTTTCACTCAACCCCTCAAGTCACAGCAACATCTCAGTAGAGCTTTTCTGAAACCTCTTCAATTTAATAAAACCTTCCTGAAGCAGGGTGACTCGAACTGTACACACAAAACCAAAAGTGGCCTCATCATCATTCTGTACAAGCTCAACGTGATGTTCCAACTCCTACACTCAATGGTCTGAGCAATGATGGTAAGCATTCTAAATACCTTCTTAACCACCCTCTCTACTTGTGATGCAAATGTCAAAGATCCCAGTGTCTGTCTGTTCAACAGCACTACTCAATTAAAAGGGTCCTACTTTTAATTGTATAAGTCCTATCCTGTTGTGTTGTACTAAAAGGATATACCTCACATTGAACAAAATGAACTCCATCTGGCACTCCTCAGCCCATTGACCCAATTGATCAGTCGTTAAACTGGATCAATGGGGATGGAGACATCAACCATCACTATCAATCCCGAGCCGTGTGTCTAGCTGTCTCCTTGGAGAGATGAGCAACTGTCATTCAGACTCAGGCTCAGCACTCACTGTCTGCTGGATATGAGCCACTGGCAAGAAGGTTCAGGATGTGGAGGGGCTGCTGTTGGGCTGGGGTGGACAAAGTTGGAAACTACATAACACCAGGTTATAGTCCAAGAGGTTTATTTGAAAATACAAGCTTTCAGAGCACTGCTCCTTTGTCAGGAAGCCAGTGAGGCAGGATACGTAGGGCACAGGATTTAAAAGTAAAAGATCAAAGTGTCAAATGACGGATACAATGTATTAGAGAAACCGAGATTGCTGATAAGTCTGTCATCACGTAGAATGGGAATGCAGGTTTCCATTGATTAATATGTAAATCCCAGAATTTCTCTTAAGTCACAGTCCCAATATATCTTAAGGTTTTTTCAGTAAATAAAAAAAGTGACATCTCAGCTCAGACAATACATTACAGGGATGAGGTTAGAGTCTGTGTCGCAAACTGGAGTCAGACTGTCTTTTTTGAAAGTAGGAATTTATAAACTGTCACCTTAATTGACTGCCTTCAGATTTATGCTGTTTGAACAAAATAGAATGTAAATTCACTCCACAGACTTGTATGTGTATTTGCATGTGTGCACGTGTGTGTGTGTAGTGTGGGAGGGAGAGGGAGGCTGTGAGTGTCTGTATTTGAGGGAAAGAGAGACAGAGTGCATATGTGTGACAGTGTGTGTGTGAGTGAGAGAGAGAGAGAGAGAGAGAGAGAGCAAGAGAGACTGTGTGAAAACCCAGGGAAAATTTTGGCCCTGTCATAACTCCATTATAACGTCTGAAATATGTCTTCTCATTCAAATACCATTGGCACCAGGAAGTACCATTACACATTGCAGACTATGTCCTCACAGACTGACAATTCAGTGTGTGACCATGGCAGCTGAGAATTGCTGTCTTCCACTGTTCGCCTGCAGTGCATCACAGAAATACCAAACCCAAGTGGCACTTTAAAATGAGCTTGTCAGATTACATTCGCCTCGTTAATGAGATACCGAGGGTGAACAATGTTGTTGTCAACGATTGCTTGAGGCCATCACCTGTAATGTTAACTTGTGAACAATGAGTGACCTGTTGTTGAAGCGTAATTTGATGCCAGTGGTAGGACTGAATCAGTGGATTCTGGATTAGTGGGGCGGGAAGAGCACAGCAGTTCAGGCAGCATCCGAGGAGCTTTGAAATCGACGTTTCGGGCAAAAGCCCTTCCACAGGAATAAAGGCAGTGAGCCTGAAGCGTGGAGATATAAGCTAGAGGAGGGTGGGGGTGGGGAGAATGTAGCATAGAGTACAATGGGTGAGTGGGGGAGGGGATGAAGGTGATAGGTCGGGGAGGAGAGGGTGGAGTGGATAGGTGGAAAAGGAGATAGGCAGGTCGGACAAGTCCGGACAAGTCATGGGGACAGTGCTGAGCTGGAAGTTTGGAACTAGGGTGAGGTAGGGGAAGGGGAAATGAGGAAACTGTTGAAGTCCACATTGATGCTGACTTGCTTCTTCTCTGACAGCTCAAACAGATCATATCAGGAAATGGCTGCAGGCAATATTTACAGATATTTCATTGTCCAACTGATCTCCACTCTATCCCCAATATCTGTCCGAAATCTGGACACAACAGTCACGGACTGAATTGACAATTCCATCTCTTAGAAAAATGCAACTTGTCTGTCAATTAAACATTGTTTTAATTTGTGGGGATTATTGGAGTGGTTGCAATGTTTATGCATGCTGTCGATATTATTTTATGTACCTGTTCATTTTCCAACTGCAGTACAGAGTATTGGTTTAAATCAGAACTGACAATGAAACAAGTGGAGTGCATTGTATAACTTACAGTTTTGCAGAGTGAGATATTAAACATGTACATCACACTTCCCGATGCCATTGGTTTTTATTTTATAACTGCAGTTCTTCTCTGTTACATTGTTGATTGACACATGAACAATTTCACTGGGTTTTGTTCCCTGAGTATTTGAGGCTGTGCAGTAATATTGATGATGTTGCCGTGTGAAGGATTGACAATGTAGATCCAGTTTATTGGTGTCAGAGATCTTTGAATCTTGAGATGGGGGTCTTCTCAGACCATGTGTATTGAATGGGGAGGGATCCCCGGGCAAACTCACATGAGACTGTCACTGAGCCCCCAGAACATGAGACAGTAAGTGGGGATAAATATCGAAGTCCAGGAACAGAGACACCTTCTGTGGGGAAGAAACAATTATTGAGAGATCAAAGATCAAATATGCTTCAATACTTGGCTAGTTTTCTTCCTGGAGAAAACACTGAGCAGACATATCAGCTGGGAGTAATTTTAAAAAATCACTGAAACATTTACCGTCAGAGATGCGCAGCTCTACATAAAACATTGGGTCAAGGCCAGGAGCCTCAATCCCACAGCTGTGCCATCCTGCAGCTCCCCATTGAAGATTCTTGATTGTGACAAGAAATATTCCTTGTGTTTTGTTATCAGTGATTGATATTCTCCCATTTGGCCAATTTGTCGTTGCTATAACCTTACACAGACGAGTGCATCCTTGACACCAATATTTTGTGTTTGATTGGTACCACCGTGCTTCGTAGTGACAAGATGTTGTGATCGCTCTTCCCAAAATTCCTGTTACGTGTTTCTCTGCCCATAAAGCATCTGAAACGGAGGAGACAATATTTCAGAAATTTAACTGGAAAAAACTCCTTAATACATTTTAATCAGCTACATTGCATCTAGCTCATGGTGAAGTTAATCCCTTATCAAAGCATCAGGCTGTTCCAAATTCCCAGGGAATGATTGAAACGGTCAGAATATATTCTTTCCCCACTGGTCGAGCTTTGGGACAATCTTGAAATTGGGTTTGTGCTGCCCGCTGTGGGCTCTAACTCCACCGTGTGTGACATCATCGAAATGTCCCCCTGGAGAGCAGCCTGAGTGACAGGCCTGGATTGGAGTCGGCTGAGGATCGGTGAAAGGAGGGCACAGGTGCTGAATGGTCCTTACTGTGAATGGAGGAGAAGGGGCTGTGTGTAGACATATGGTGGGCTCAGGGGCTACATTTCCAAAGCTCATGGGGCAGATACAACAGGTGACCCAGGATGATGATGGGAGACCTCAAATGGGAGAAGAATAGAATTGAAATTCAGCAAGGGATGGTTCACAATGGGAGAGAGACATCAATGTGCAGGATCTTGAGGGCAGTAAAGGCAGGATTGTTTGTAATCACACATTGTTGTCAGTGTGAGGAGAGAAAAATAACAGCATTATTTACTGACTTTTCCTGAGTGATGCTTAATGAGAAAATGTTTAAATTGCTGCCACATTGTGTCCCGGTGTGGAAGAGGAGCAGCCTGTTGATAACGGGGTATATTTACTTCAATAAATAACAGAATAACAGGCTTGTTGGGAGAACCGCCTTTGTGTGGGAAGAATTCTCAAGCAAAATGACAAAAATGGTTTTCAACCTCAGTGAAGAGTTGGAGAAGTGAGAAGAAAGGGAGGAAGATACATGAATGATGAAAGGTGATGAAAGCCAGGAAACAGAGACCTTATTGGATAAAGGAAGCTTTGAAAGAAAGAGAATTGTGAAACCAGAGCGATGCACACTTCAGGTTTCTATCTATGAAGTATTCCGCATGAAGTTGGTGGGTCAGAGCCACAACATGTTTCAGGAAGGTTTCATGGAACAGAATTCATTGCGTTGGAGCCGAGAGTCATGCAACATGGGAATTTTAATCTTGAGTGTTTCAAAATCATTAGTGGAGAGATTGCAATGAAGAACAATACTTTTATTGCAGTGTTACATTGTAACATGTAAACCAATGGGATTGAAAGATAGTAAACAGTCTGATTCAAGTTAGACAGAAAGGAAAAAAAAGCTTTGTAATGCAAAGAGAAGTGTAAAGCGTACATCTGCTTTTGTGACTGAGCCTCACAGATGAATACTTAATGAACTGCATTTCTAAACTAAAATAACAGAAATAAAAGCAAACTGTTTTGTTTGAGGGCTTATTTCCACCCCAGTTTTAGTGGCTACTGAACATTGAAAAATTTGGGCAAATTAAGATAATTATGATGCTTTATTTTTGAGTTGAAATCAAAATTATTTGTCCTTTTTATTTAATTGATAATTAATGCTGCTCTGAAGTATTTGGGAACTCTGCCACTTGGGATGATGGTACGTTCAGGATAGGCAGTACATTTTGTAATGTTGTACAGGTATGCATGGGGCAGGCAAAGCACATGCTGTGTCTGTTTTCTGCAGCTTATCACTTGCCTGAGTTGTTGCAATGTGAAGGGTGGCAACCTGCATTGAAGAACCATGACTTGCAATCTCAGCCAGTCCTGCTCCCTGCCCTGGGCACGTTGGAATGATTTGCAGGTTGATAATAAACCTGTTTGGCTTTGTGAGAATACACATTCCTTTGCAAAATGTGTTGAATGAGAATCAAACTCTCAGCATTTAACATGGCAATAACAATGTTACCCATTGTGTCATAAACTCTGCCTTTATCCCTTTATACATCTTCAGCAATTTAAACATTTCCACTGCAATATCCTCACACTGGACTTCAAGAAACATTGGATTAGTGGTGCTGGAAGAGCACAGCAGTTCAGGCAGCATCCAACGAGCAGCAAAATCGACGTTTCGGACAAAAGCCCTTCTCGTCGATTTCGCTGCTCGTTGGATGCTGCCTGAACTGCTGTGCTCTTCCAGCACCACTAATCCAGTATTGGGTTTTCAGCATCTGCAGTCATTGTTTTTACCTTAAAGAAACATTGGTTATCTGAATATACAACTCAGATGATAATCACCGGGAATGGAACAGATGAGGAGAATCAAAGTCCACATGATTTATTCACAAAGTTCATGAAGTCAGTCTCACAGCTCTGTTTCTCACTTTGAAATAAGTGTGGACTGCAATGTCTACATGAAGTTAAATGAGTAAGAGGATATCGGAAACCAGCTTCTGAGACCACAGTGAGCCAGAGGGTGGAATTTAACCCTAAAGACATTTTTCTTCGATCAGTTATATTCAATAGAAGAACTAACTTCATATTCATTGAAACAATGAAAATTCTGAAATCAAGACAGTTAATGCATTAGGTGCAAGGTAATGTTGACCCAAGCTTAGTATTTATAGTAAAATCTCAGGTGAATGATAACTAGCTTATTCTCTCATGTTCTCAAATTTCAACAATAATTTTTGGCAAATATAGATTTCTTTTCCAAAAATTAATCATGCAGCTAAAAAAAAAACTGTTTTGAACATTTTGTCTGTTTGCAGAATCTGCCTCCCTTTAGTGTTGCACAATTATTGTGTCAGGATCTGAACTCCGAGATATGCAGGAGAAGGACACCCTCTGTTCGATTTCCACTAGATCCAAGTAAACAAGATATGCGGCCGACTTCAGGCAGAGAAAGGAACTCAACAAGAGAGAAAAAATTCAGGGGGAAGTGAGCTGTGATTGAGTAACTGGGAGTGAGCTTCAATTCCAAGGTGAGGATCCCTCTGGTGAACCGATTAACATGGGGCTTTGTATTCAACAGGACATGGTTGATGCTGAGTGAGTCTGGTGAACCATGCTGGGTTTCACCTTTGAGAAGATCAAAGGGACTGACACCCTTCACCAACCGTGCTCATCCCCAGCCACAATGCTGAAGGCAGTGCCCCCACCTTAACCCTTAATATGGAAGGCGAATCACTGGAGTCATTACCCAGAGATTGAACCAACGAGGACCATCGCAATGCTCTGTCTGGGAAACAGAAACAATACGTTGGGTAAACTCCTGGAGAACACTTGGAAACATTTGGGGGTTAATACCCCAATGGGGATGAAACCCCTCTGCTGTCTGGTCACCAGTGTCTGAGTGTCAGAAACAGAGAGCAGAGATCCCCCAGCCCCTGAATGACATGGACACTGTAGAATCAGTTGGGAAAATAGGAGCAGATTGAAAAATTAGATTCTGTGATGAAACAGTGAAGGCAGCAGTTATTAACAAAGTGAAGAATATCTGATCTAATTGTCTGGGATCCTGTAAAGTGACTTGCTCAGTGTCAAAGCCATATCCTGGTAGACAGACACTCAGCAGTTTTTAAAAGACCGTTCTTCTGAGACAAACAATTGCAGGACCTGGAGCTGCCACAAATCCCCTCCCCCATTCGGATGGATGTCCCATTTGCTCTGGAATGGTGCAGTGACCTACCCACAACATGGACATGAGCCTGTCCCAGGATGTTTCCTTCCCAGAGATTGTGATCAAAGGGCTGGGTCTGAAAACTCTCAGTACAGCCTTGAATGACCCAGAGTGAGCCACCCACAATATCCTGTTTATTAACACTTATTCTCATTATACATCCATGGGTATCTATCACACTTTCCCCTTGATAATATTCGGATTTTTCTTATAGTGCCAAATGACAATGAACATCAAACAATGCAACAAGTGTGGAAACTTATTTTTTACACCTCAACTTCTCAAAATGGACAGCACAGTGTCTCAGTGGTTAACACTGCTGTCTCACAGCCCCAGTTCCCTGGGTTCGTTTCAAACCTTGGGTGACTGTCTGTGTATATTTTGCACATTTTTCATCTGTCTGTGTGGGTTTCCTCAAGTTGCTAAAGTTCTTTTCCCACTGTCTACCCATATGCAGGTTAGGTGGAATGGTCATGCTGAATTGCCCATTGTGTCTAGGGATGTGCAGTGTCAGTGGGTTAGCCATGGGAAATGTGTGGCTGTGGGAACAGAGTGGGGTTCTGGGTCTAGTGGGAAGTTCTTCAGATGGCTGGTGCAGACCAGATGGGCCAAATGGCCTCTTTCTGCATTGTAGGGAATCTAGAATTCTCAGTTACATTCCTCATTGACCAGGAACCTGTTTGAGGGTTTAATGGAATGAGCCCAAACTGAATGTGTGTTCATTTACAATGAGCCATTCACGTGCACCATGCTGCTGATAGAACCATTTTGAGAAATAAAGTAATTTTGGGGGAAAAATTATTTTACCAGATTTAAATTTTAATTTGATAAAATTTTCAAATTATTCAATTCCTTTGAAGTTAACTTGAATTGTAGGGTGTGGGATAGCAGTTCAAATTATTCCAGAATGATAGGTGGATTTGCAGCTTTCTAAATACAGTGAGCTGAGAAGCACATTCATTTCTTTCCAAACCTTGTCATTAGTGTGTTATTGAATATGGCAAGTTGGATTCATACAGCATCTTCAAAAATGTGAAACTGGAGGAGAGATATAGATGAGTGTAAGTTGGAAGATTCAAGGCCAGCTGGAATGATGTTGGAATGATTGAGCGTGAAGCTAACAACATCATGGATGAGTTGATGTGCTTATGGTTGTGAGGGAGACAGTGTGTACATATATAGAACACAGAATATAGAACGTTACAGCACACTAAGTGCTCTTCAGCCCTCGATTTTGTGCTGACCTGCGAAACTAATCTGATTCCCATCTAATCTACACTGTTCCATTATTATCAGTGTGCATGTCCAATGCCCGTTTAACTGCCCTCAATATGGACGAGTCTACTACTGTTATAGGCAGGCCGTTCCACATCCCTACTACTCTCTGACTGAAGAAACTACCCCTATATTTGTCGCGAATCTATCACCCCTCAATTTAAAGCTATGTCCCCTCGTGTTAGCCATCACCATCCAGGAAAAACGCTCTCACTGTCCACCCTATTTAAAGCTCTGATTATCGTATATGAGCACTAGTCGGGGTGTAGAATTCTGGCGGTGAGTCACTGTGATAGACATCTCCCTCCCAATGACAAAGTTCATGAACTTTTTGAAGGCTTTTGGAAGAGTTTGTTAATGTCCCCCGTTATAACACTTGATGATATATTCCTTGACTCATGAGTAATTTGTCACACAGTTCCAGGATTATCTGGAATGTTCCGTGCTGCAGGAACGTTAGCTCCAGTTTACAGCAGTTTAAATGATAACTCTTTTTTCTGGTCCTTTGCAATGTGCCCTGTAGATTAATTGACAAAGCATCTCTCAGTTTTTCAGTAAAAACAATGACTGCAGATGCTGGAAATTCTGGATTAGTGGTGCTGGAAGAGCACAGCAGTTCAGGCAGCATCCAAGTAGCTTTGAAATCGACGTTTCGGGCACAAAATGGCTTGTGCCCGAAACGTCGATTTCGAAGCTACTTGGATGATGCCTGAACTGCTGTGCTCTTCCAGCACCACTAATCCATTGTCTCAGTTTTTGCCTGTCCTAGGGAGAGGTATATACCACAGGGTAAGAGTTATAGCAGGGGGCAAGTCAATTACAATATGATTAGACAAGATTGAATATACATAGGATGGGGAAGGAAACTTCAAGGGATGGGCACAATTGAAATGCGGAGCTTATTCAAGGAACAACTACTGTGGATCCTTGATAAGTATGTACCTGTCAGGCAGGGAGGTAGTTGTTGAGCGCAGGAGCTGTGGTTTACTAAGAAAGTTGAATATCTTGTCAAAACGAAGATGAAGGCATATTTTTTGATGAGATGTGATGGCTCAGTTCGGGCGCTTGAGAGTGTCAGGGTAGTCAGGAAAGACCTAAAATCAGAGATAAGAAGAGCCAGGTGGAGACATGAGAGGTTGTTGGAGTATAGGATCAAGGAAAACCCTTAGGCTATCTACAGCTCTATCAGGAATAAAAGAACAACTGGAGCGAGATGAGGGTGAATCAAGGCTAGTGGGGGAATTGGTGCATGGAGTCAGTTGAGATAGGAAAAGCACTAAATGATTAATTTTCATCAGTATTCACAGTAGATAAAGACAATGTTGTTGAGGAGAATACTGAGATACAGACTGCTAGACTGGATGGGATTGAGGTTCACAAGGGTGGGGTGTTAGCAATTCTGGAAAGTGTAAGAATAGATGCGTCCTGGGCCAGATGGAATTTCTCTGTGGATTCTCTGGGAAGCTGGGGAGGAGATTGCTGACCCTTTGGCTTTGATCTTTATCTCATCGTTATCTCCAGGAACAGTACCTGAAGACTGGAGGATAGTAAATGCTGTTCCATTGTACACAAAGGGAGTAGAGACCACCCTGGTAATTATAGACCAGTGAGCCTTACTTCAGTTGTCAGTACAGTGTTGGAAAGGGTTAGAAGAGATAGGATCCATAATCATCTAGAAGTGAATAAGGTGATTAGGGACACTCAACAGCAACACAGTTTGTGAAGGGTAGGTCATGCCTCACAAACCTGATTGAGTTCTTTCAAGAGGTAACAAAACAGGTGGATGAGGGTAAAACCGTTGATGTGGTGTATATTGATTTCAGTAAGGCATTTGAGAAGGCTCCTCACGGTAAGACTTTGCACAAAATATAGAGGCATGGGATTGAGGGGGATTTAATGGTTTGGGTCAGAGATTGGCAAGCTGAAAGAAGACTGAGGATGGTGCTTGTTGGGAAATATCCATCCTGGAGTTCAGTTACCAGTGGTATACCACAAGGATCTGTTTTGTGTCCATTGGTGTTTGTCATCTTTATAAATGACTTGGATGAGGGCATAGAAGGATGGGTTAGTAAATTTGCAGATGACACTGAGTTTGGTGGCATTGTGGATAGTGACGAAGGATATTGTATGCTACAGAGGACATAGATAAGCTACAGAGCTGGGCTGAGAGGTGGCAAATGAAGTTTAATGTGGATAAGTGTGAGGTGATTCACTTTGGAAGGCGTAATAGGAATGCAGAGTACTGGACTAATGGATAGATTCTCATTAGTGTAGATGAGCAGAGAGATCTCAGTGTCCATGTACATAGCTCCTTGAAAGTTGTCACATTGGTCGATAGGATTGTTAAGAAGTCAGACGGTGTGTTAACTTTTATTGGTAGAGGGATTGAGTTTCAGAACCATGAGATCATGCTGCAGCTGTACAAAACTCTGGTGCAGCAGCACTTGGACTATTGCGCATAATTCTGGTCACCACGTTATAGGAAGGATGTGGAAGATTTCAGAGGAGATTTACCAGGATGTAGACTGGTATAGAGGGAGGATGTTATGAGGAAATGCTGAGGGACTTGACTTTGTTTTCATTCGAGAGAAGAAGGTTGAGAGGTGAGTTGATTGACACATATAAGATATTCAGAGGGTGAGATAGAGTGGACAGTGAGTGCCTTTTTCCTCAGTTAGTGGTTGCCAGCATGAGGGGACATAGCTTTAAATTGAGGGGTGATAGATATAGGACAGAGGTCAGTGGTAGTTTCTTTACTCAGAGTAGTAGGGACGTGGAATACATTGACTGCAACAGTAGATTCACCAACTTGAAGTGCATTCAAATAGTCATTGGATAGGCATATGGAAGAGAGTGAAATAGTGTAGGTTAGATGGGTATCAGATTGGTTTTACAGGTCAGCACAACATTGAGGGCTGAAGGGCCTGTACTGCGCTGTAATGTTCTATGTTCTATGTTCCTCTTTGAAATTTGTAAACAACATCACATTCAGACAGGACCCCTATAAATCTGTCCACTCTTTGTTCCATCCACATCAAACAATGTCCTTCAAATGGACCAGGACCCACAACATTAGCCTTCAGTAAGTCCTGTCCCAGGGCAGCTCTCTCTCCAATTTACAGACAAAAGTAACTAACACTGAATCACATTGGACATCCGTGGGTATCTATCACACATCCTCAAAAATATTATCACTTTTTTCTTTTAGTGTCAAAAGACAATGAACATCAAACCACGTAACAAGTATGAAAACGTGTTTTTTACACCTGACCTTCTCAAAAATGGAGAGCACAGTGTCTCAGTGGTTCGCACTGCTGCCTCACAGTCCCTGTGACCTGGGTTCAGTTCAAACCCCGGGTGACTGTCTGTGTGCAGTTTGTACGTTCTCTCTGAGTCAGTGTGGGTATTCTCCAGGTGCGACAGTTTTCTCCCAATGTCTAACAATGTTTAGGTTAGGCCATGCTACATTGCCCATAATGCCCAGTGATGTACAGGCTAGGTAGATTAGCCATGGGAAATGTGTTGCTATGGGAACAGAGTGGAGGCCTGAGACTGGGTCTGGTGGGATGTTCGTCAGATGGCTAGTGCAGACCAGATGGGCCAAATTGCCTCTTGATGCACTGTAGTGATTCTATAATTCTTAGTTACATTTCTCGTTGATCATGAACCTGTTTGATACACTGCCCCAATATATCTTAAGGCTTTATCAGTAAATGAAGAAATGACATCTCAGCTCAGACAATGTATTACAGGGATGAAGTTAGAGCATGTGTCCCAACCTGGAATCAGACTGGTTTTATTGTGTGGGTTGGAATTTAGGAAATGTCACATTGACTGACTACCTATAGATTGTGTGCTTTTTGAACAAAATAGAAAGTATCTGCAAATACAAATTTGATAATGGAGTTCACCCCATAGACGTCTATGTGTGTGTGTTTGTGTGTCGTAAGGGAGGTTGGGGGAGAGGGGGACAGAGACGATGTGTGTATCTGTGTGTGAGGGAGAGAGAGAGTGTGTGAATATTCAGGGGAAATGTTGTCCATGTCATAAGCCCATTCGGATGTCCGAAGTGTGCCATCTTCATCCAAATGTCATCGGCACAACCAAGCACCCTGCACATTGCAGTGTATCCCCTCACAGACTGACAATTCAGTGTATGACCATTGTAACTGAGAATTGCTGTCTTCCACTGATGGCATGCACTGCATTACAGAAATACCAAACCCAAGTGCAACTTCAAAATTATCTTGTCTGATTAAATTCGCCTCATTAACAAGACCCTGAGGGTGAACAATGTTGTTGGCAATAATTGCTTGAGGCCTGTAATGTTTATTTTTGGACAATGAGTGACCTGTTGTTGAAGTGTACTTTGATGCCAGTGATAGGACTGAATCAGTGGATGCATGGTGGATGCAATTACCCCGAATAGGTTTCAAACTCATAGAATTTTACTGCAGCTCCCCTTCCCCTCCCAATATATAAATTACTGACTCCACCCGCACACTGTAATTGTTTGTCTGTCATTTTACACAGTTATTGTGCAGTGACTGGGTCAGAATTGGTGAAGTGTCAACTGAGTGTCTTTGTGACAAAAACAGAAATTGCTGGAGAAACACAGCAGGTCTGGCAATGACTGTGTAGAGAAAGCAGATTTACTGTTTTGGGTCCATTGATTATTCTTCAGAACTATTAGTAGTTTCGATAAGGTGCTCCATATCCAGAAGACACCGGGAGTGGGGTGTTTCTGTGAATTAACAACAGACTCTACCTGTGGTGCAGAATGATCCTTCTTCCTCTCTTTATTGTTGCTGTCCCCGTGGATCCAATGACCTTTTGTCATCTCACCGTTTCTGTTCACTCTCTCTCTATAGCCATTATGTCCCTAATTTCCCATCAGAGCCATGTCTTTGAGAATTACAAAGCCCTTATTGGCCCTAACCCTCCCCATGTGAAGGACAAAGTGATAGTGACTTGGGATAACCCCACCTCCTGTTGTTCTCTGACGCCTCCGATGTTCTATGAGAGCCCCAGAAAGGGGGATTCAATGCTGTGTTTCCTCTTTCGATCAGACAAGACTCAGGTTTCTGTGTTTAAATGTTTATTAATGTCTGCATGGGAGCTGGACATACCAATAAATGCTGAACAGATCAATTCATTCGAGCAGCAACAAACGTATCTTAATATTTGAACAGATAACAAGGTTCAGTCCAAACAAACATTTACACACTAACTCACTTGTCTCTCTACCCAACAACATTTACATTGTCTTTGTTCCAGATTAGAACACATGACTATATTATCCAATGAGATTTAAACGAGGGCATGGACAGGGTGAACAGCCAAGGTCTTTTTCATCTCTAGGAGTGTCCAGACCTAGAGGGCAGAGGTTGAAGGTGAGAGGGAAATTATTTCAACATGACCTGAGGAGTAACGTTTTCATGCAGAGGGAGGTGCGTGTATGAAATGATCTGCCAGAGGAAGTGGTGGATGCTGGTACAGCATTTAACAGCATGAAGTCATCATGGAGAGATGAGGCAGAACCAGTGTAGGCCATTCAGCCCCTCAAGGCTCCCTCAGTATTCACCTGGATCAGAGCAGATCTTCTGCCTGAATACCATTTTTCTTGCACTAACCCCACGTCCCTGCCTACCTTTATTACCCAGAACATTATTGATCTCTGTTTTGAATATGCTCAAGGCTGGACCCTCCAGAGCTCTCTGGGGCAGAGAATTCCAACAAACCATCACCCTCTGAGTGAAGAAATTCCTGCTCATCTCAGTCACATATTCTGTGTTCTATATATGTACACACTGTCTCCCTCACACCCATAAGCACATCAACTCATCCATGATGTTGTTAGCTTCACGCTCAATCATTCCAACATCATTCCAGCTGGCCTTGAATCTTCCCAACTTACACTCATCTATATCTCTCCTCCAGTTTCACATTTTTGAAGATGCTGTATGAATCCAACTTGCCATATTTAATAACACACTAATGACAAGGTTTTGAAAGAAATGAATGTGCTTCTCAGCTCACTGTATTTAGAAAGCTGCAAATGCACCTATCATTCTGGAATAATTTGAACTTCTATCCCACACCTTACAATTCAAGTTAACTTCAAAGGAATTGAATAATTTTAAAATGTTATCAAATTAAAATTTAAATCTGGTAAAATAATTTTTCCCCCAAAATTACTTTATTTCTCAAAATGGTTCTATCAGCAGCATGGTGCACGTGAATGGCTCATTGTAAATGAACACACATTCAGTTTGGGCTCATTCCATTAAACCCTCAAACAGGTTCCTGGTCAATGAGGAATGTAACTGAGAATTCTAGAATCCCTACAGTGCAGAAAGAGGCCATTTGGCCCATCCGGTCTGCACCAGCCATCTGAAGAACTTCCCACTAGACCCAGAACCCCACTCTGTTCCCACAGCCACACATTTCCCATGGCTAACCCACTGACACTGCACATCCCTAGACACAATGGGCAATTCAGCATGACCATTACACCGAACCTGCATATGGGTAGACAGTGGGAAAAAAACTTTAGCAACTTGAGGAAACCCACACAGACAGATGGAAAATTTGCAAAATATACACAGACAGTCACCCAAGGTTTGAAATGAACCCAGGGAACTGGGGCTGTGAGACAGCAGTGTTAACCACTGAGACACTGTGCTGTCCATTTTGAGAAGTTGAGGTGTAAAAAAAAAGTTTCCACACTTGTTGCATAGTTTGATGTTCATTGTCGTTTGGCACTATAAGAAAAATGCGAATATTATCAAGGGGAATGTGTGATAGATACCCATGGATGTATAATGAGAATAAGTGTTAATAAACAGGAGATTGTGGGTGGCTCACTCTGGGTCATTCAAGGCTGTACTGAGAGTTTTCAGACCCAGCCCTTTGATCACAATCTCTGGGAAGGAAACATCCTGGGACAGGCTCATGTCCATGTTGTGGGTGGGTCACTGCACCATTCCAGAGCAATATGGGCATCTATCCAAATGGGGGAGGGGATTTGTGGCAGCTCCAGTTCCTGCAATTGTTTGTCTCAGAAGAACGGTCTTTTAAAAACTGCTGAGTGCCTGTCTACCAGGATACGGCTTTGACACTGAGCAAGTCACTTTACAGGATCCCAGACAATTAGATCAGATATTCTTCACTTTGTTAATAACTGCTGCCTTCACTGTTTCATCACAGAATCTAATTTTTCAATCTGATCCTATTTTTCCAACTGATTCTACAGTGTCCATGTCATTCTGGGTCTGGGGGATCTCTGCTCTCTGTTTCTGACACTCAGACACTGGTGACTTGACAGCAGAGGGGTTTCATTTTCATTGGGGTATGAACCCCCAAATGATTCCAAGTGTTCTCCAGGAGTTTACCCAACGTATTGTTTCTGTTTCCCAGACAGAGCATTGCGATGGTCCTCGTTGGTTCAGTCTCTGGGTAATGACTCCAGTGACTCTCCTTCCATATTAAGGGTTAAGGTGGGGGCACTGCCTTCAGCATTGGGGCTGGGGATGAGCACGGTTGGTGAAGAGTGTCAGTCCCTTTAATCTTCTCAAAGGTGAAACCCAGCATGGTTCACCAGACTCACTCATCATCAACCATGTCCTGGTGAATACAAAGCCCCATGTCAATCGGTTCACCAGAGGGATCCTCACCTTGGAATTGAAGCTCACTCCCAGTTACTCAATCACAGCTCACTTCCCCCTGAATTGTTTCTGTCTTGTTGAGTTCGTTTCTCTGCCTGAAGTCGGCCGCATGTCTTGTTTACTTGGATCTCGTGGAAATCGAACAGAGGGTGTCCTTCTCCTGCATATCTAGGAGTTCAGATCCTGACACAATAATTATTCAACACTAACAGGAGGCAGATTCTGCAAACAGACAAAATGTTCAAAACAGTTCTTTTTTAGCTGCATGATTAATTTTTGGAAAAGAAATCTATGTTTGCCAAAAATTATTGTTGAAATTTGAGAACATGAGAGAATAAGCTAGTTATCATTCACCTGAGATTTCACTATAAATACTAAGCTTGGGTCAACATTACCTTGCACCTAATGCATTAACTGTCTTGATTTCAGAAGTTTCTATTGTTTCAATGAATATGAAGTTAGTTCTTCTCTTGAATATAACTGATCGAAGAAAAATGTCTTTAGGGTTAAATTGCACCCTCTGGCTCACTGTGGTCTCAGAAGCTGGTTTCCGATATCCTCTTACTCATTTAACTTCTTGTAGACATTGCAGTCCACACTTATTTCAAAGTGAGAAACAGAGCTGAGAGACTGACATCATGAACTTTGTGAATACATCAATGTGGACTTTGATTCTCCTCATCTGTTCCATTCCCGGTGAGTGATCATCTGAGTTGTGATGTTTCTTGAAGTCCAGTGTGTGGATATTGCAGTGGAAATGTTTAAATTGCTGAAGATGTATAAAGGGATAAAGGCAGAGGTTGTGACACAATGGGTAATATTGTTATTGCCATGTCAAATGCTGAGAGTTTGATTCTCATTCAGCACATTTTGCAATGGAATGTGTATTCTCACTTAGCCAAACAGGTTTATTATCAACCTGCAAATCTTTCCAACATGCCCAGGGCAGGGAGCAGGACTGGGTGAGATTCCAAAACATGGTTCTTCAATGCAGGTTGCCACCCTTCACATTGCAACAACTCTGGCAAGTGATAAGCCCCATGCATACCTGTACAACATTACAAAATGTGCTTCCTCTACGGAACATATCATCATCCCAAGTGGCAGAGTTCCCAAATACTTCAGAGCAGCATTAATTATTAATTAAATAAAAAGGACAAATAATTTTGATTTTAACTCAAAAATAAAGCATCATAATTATCTTAATTTGCCCAAATTTTCAATGTTCAGTAACCACTAAAACTGGGGTGGAAATAAGCCCTCAAACAAAACAGTTTGCTTTTATTTCTGTTATTTTAGTTTAGAAATGCAGTTCATTAAGTATTCATCTGTGAGGCTCAGTCATAAAAGCAGATGGATGTTTTACACTTCTCTTTGCATTACAAAGCTTTTTTTCCTTTCTGTCTAACTTGAATCAGACTGTTTACGATCTTTCAATCCCATTGGTTTACATGTTACAATGTAACACTGCAATAAAAGTATTGTTCTTCATTGCAATCTCTCCACTAATGATTTTGAAACACTCAAGATTAAAATTCCCATGTTGCGTGACTCTAGGCTACAACACAATGAATTCTGTTCCATGAAACTTCCTGAAACATGTTGTGGCTCTGACCCACCAACTTCATGCAGAATACTTCACAGATAGAAACCTGAAGTGTGCATCCCTCTGGTTTCACAATTCTCTTTCTTTCAAAGCTTCCTTTATCCAATAAGGTCTCTGTTTCCTGGCTTTCATCACCTTTCATCATTCATGTATCTTCCTCCCTTTCTTCTCTCTTCTCCATCTCTTCACTGAGGTTGAAAACCCTTTTTGTCATTTTGCTTGAGAATTCTTCCCACACAAAGGACGGTTCTCCCAACAAGCCTGTTAGTCTGCTATTTATTGAAGTAAATTTACCCCGTCATCAACAGGCTGCTCCTCTTCCACACCGGGACACAATGTGGCAGCAATTTAAATATTTTCTCATTAAGCATCACTCAGGAAAAGTCTGTAAATAATTTTGTTATTTTTCTCTCCTCACACTGACAACAATGTGTGATTACAAACCATCCTGCCTTTACTGCCCTCAAGATCCTGCACATTGATGTCTCTCTCCCATTGTGAACCATCTCTTGCTGAATTTCAATTCTCTTCTTCTCCCACTTGAGGTCTCCCATCATCATCCTGGGTCACCTGTTGTATCTACCTCATGAGCTTTGGAAATGTAGCCCCTGAGTCCACCATAAGTCTACACACAGCCCCTTCTCCTCCAGTCACAGTAAGGACCCTTCAGCACCTGTGCCCTCCTTTCACCGATCCTCAGCCGACTCCAATCCAGGCCTGTCACTCAGGCTGCTCTCCAGGGGGACAACATTTCGATGATGTCACACACGGTGGAGTTAGAGCCCACAGCAGGCAGCACAAACCCAGTTTCAAGATTGTCCCAAAGCTCAACCAGAGGGGAAGGAAAATATTCTGACTGTTTCAATCATTCCCTGGGAATTTGGAACAGCCTGACGCTGTGATAAGGGATTAACTTCACCATGAGCTAGATGCAATGTAGCTGATTAAAATGTATTAAGGAATTTTTTACCAGTCAAATTTCTGAAATATTGTCTCCTCAGTTTCAGATGCTTTATGGACAGTGAAAAACGTAACGGGAATTTTGGGAAGAGCGATCACAATATCTTGTCACTACGAAGCACGGTGGTACCAAACAAACACAAAATATTGGTGTCAAGGATGTACTCGTCAGTGTAAGGTTATAGCAACGACAAATTGGCCAAATGGGAGAATATCAATCACTGATAACAAAACACAAGGAATATTTCTTGTCACAATCAAGAATCTTCAATGGGGAGATGCAGGATGGTACAGCTGTGGGATTGAGGCTCCTGGCCTTGATCCAATGTTTAATGTAGAGCTGCACATCTCTGACGGTAAATGTTTCAGTGATTTTTTAAAATTACTCTCAGCTGATATGTCTGATCAGTGTTTTCTCCAGGAAGAAAACTAGCCAAGTATTGAAGGATATTTGATCTTTGATCTCTCAATAATTGTTTCTTCCCCACAGAAGCTGTCTCTGTTCCTGGACTTCGATATTTATCCCCACTTACTGTCTCATGGTCTGGGGGCTCAGTGACAGTCTCCTGTGAGTCTGCCCGGGGATCCCTCCCCATTCACTACACATGGTCTGAGAAGACCCCATCTCAAGATTCAAAGATCTCTGACACCAATAAACTGGATCTACATTGTCAATCCTTCACACGGCAACATCATCAACATTACTGCACAGCCTCAAATACTCAGGGAACAAAACCCAGTGAAATTGTTCATGTGTCAGTCCACATTGTAACAGAGAAGAACTGCAGTTATAAAATAAAAGCCAATGGCATCGGTAAGTGTGATGTACATTTTTATTATCTCGTAGATAACCTTTGTCACTGTCAACAATAGCACCAATTTTGGTGCCATCCATGATCTTACTAACCATGTGATGGGGGGTGGGGTCATGGTCGAGGGGGCAGTAGGAAGAGGTGACCTCGAGTTGGCTTTTGGCTTCAGCGGTGTACGGGTCAGTGCGCCAGACTACCACTGCACCCCCTTTATCCGCTGGCTTGATGGTGTGGTTGGGATTGGAGCAGAGGGATTGGAGGGCTGCGCGTTGTGAGGGTGAGAGCTTGGAGTGGGGGAGGGGGGTAGACAGGTTGTGACGGTTAATGTCCCGGCGGCAGTTGGAAATGAAGAGGTCGAGGGCAGATAATAGACCAGTGCAGGGTGTCCAGGTGGATGCAGTGTGTTGGAGGTGGGCGAAGGGGTCCTTGGAAGATGGGCGGGAATCCTGATTGTGAAAGTAAGGTTGGAGGCGGAGGCGACGGAAGATGGGAGGCGGCCCCCCTACAACCCCCTCCCATCCTGGCTCTTTCCCCTGCCACCGCAGGAACTGTAAAACCTGTGCCCACACCTCCTCCCTCACCTCTGTCCAAGGCACGAAAGGAGCCTTCCACATCCATCAAAGTTTTACTTGCACATCCACTAATATCATTTATTGTATCCGTTGCTCCCGATGCAAATACACATACAAGTCTGTGGAGTGAATTTACATTGTATTTTGTTCAAACAGCATAAATCTGAAGGTTGTCAGTTAAGGTGACAGTTTATAAATTCCTACTTTCAAAAAAGACAGTCTGACTCCAGTTTGGGACACAGACTCTAACCTCATCCCTGTAATGTATTGTCTGAGCTGAGATGTCACTTTTTTATCTTTAACTGAAAAAACCTTAAGATATATTGGGACTGTGACTTAAGAGAAATTCTGGAATTTACATATTAATCAATGGAAACCTGCATTCCCATTCTACGTGATGACAGACTTATCAGCAATCTCGGTTTCTCTAATACATTGCATCCGCCATGTGATACTTTGATCTTTTACTTTTAAATCCTGTGCCCTACGTATCCTGCCTCACTGGCTTCCTGACAAAGGAGCAGTGCTCTGAAAGCTTGTATTTTCAAATAAACCTCTTGGACTATAACCTGGTGTTGTGTAGTTTCCAACTTTGTCCACCCCAGCCCAACAGCAGTCCCTCCACATCCTGAATTTTCTTGCCAGTGGCTCATATCCAGCAGACAGTGAGTGCTGAGCCTGAGTCTGAATGATAGTCGTTCACCTCTCCAAGGAGACAGCTAGACATACGGTTCGGGATTGATAGTGATGGTTGATGTCTCCATCCCCATTGAACCAGTTTAACGACTGATCAATTGAGTCAATGAGCTGAGGAGTGCCAGATGGAGTTAATTTTGTTCAATGTGAGGTATATCCTTTTAGTACAACACAACAGGATGGGACTTATACAATTAAAAGTAGGACCCTTTTAATTGAGTAGTGCTGTTGAACAGACAGACACTGGGATCTTTGAAATTTGCATCACAAGTAGAGAGGGTGGTTAAGAAGGTATTTAGAATGCTTACCATCATTGCTCAGACCATTGAGTGTAGGAGTTGGAACATCACGTTGAGCTTGTACAGAATGATGATGAGGCCACTTTTGGTTTTGTGTGTACAGTTCGAGACACCCTGCTTCAGGAAGGTTATTATTAAATTGAAGAGGTTTCAGAAAAGCTCTACTGAGATGTTGCTGTGACTTGAGGGGTTGAGTGAAAAGGATAGGCTGGGACTTTTTCCCCTGGAGCAGAGGAGGTTGGGAGGTGACTTTATCAAGGTTTATAATAACATGAGGGGTCTGGATAAGGTGTTTAGCAAAGGTTTCTTTTTCTAGGCTGGGAGAGTTCAAAGTGAGGGGTCATGTTTTCAAGGTGAGAGGAGGAAACTGTGAAAGGAACCTGAGGGGCAACGTGTTCACACAGAGAGTGGTCAGTTGCAACATTAAAAAGATTTGGATCAGGACATGAATAAGAAAGATATGGAGGGATATGAGCCAAATGCAGGCAAGTGGGACTGGTTTATTTTGAGAAACTTGTTCTGCAAGACATATTAAACCGAAGGGTCTATTTCTGTGGCATATGAGGCAATGACACTGAATTGGGATAGGGAAGGGCAAAGTCTTGGGGTTTTTGGCTTTTCAATTACAGTCCGTTTTCCAATAAATGTTTGTTTCCCAAAGACGCCGTCTCTGTTCCTGGACTTCAATTTTAGTCACAGCCAAATGTCTCATATTCTGGGTCTTCAGTGAGAGTTTGCTGTGAGTCTGCCTGGGGATCCCGTCCCATTCACTACACATGGTTTGAGAAGACCCCATTTCCCGATTCAATGATCTCTGACACCAACAAACTGGATCTAGATTGTCAATCCTTCACACAACAACATCATCTATATTACTGCACAGCCTCAAATACTCAGGGAACAAAACCCAGTGAAGTTGTTCATGTCTCAGTTCCCAGTGTAGCAGAGAGGGGCTGGAGTTACATGATATAAATCAGCAGCATCAGTAAGTTTTATACAAACATTGAGGCTGACACACCGATTCAATGTTTATTCAAACTGCTCATTGGTTAATGTTCTTCCATATTTACAAATAATTGCACTTCATCACATTACGACTCTTTGATATTTGAACAATTTTGGGCAAGGTGTTAATTTATTTTTGATAATGGGCAAAAGTGTAATAAAGCTCCAGAAAATGCAGAAATGCTGTGCTCCAACTTTGTGTTACATCTCACAGCTTTTGGAGATGCCGGTATTGGACTGGGGTGTACAGTTAAAAACCACACAACACCAGGTTCTCGTCCAACAGGTTTAATTGGAAGCACTAGCTTTCGGAGCACCGCTCCTTCATCAGGTGGTTAAGGAGGACACAATTGGAAAGCACAGAATTTATGGCAAAAGTTTACAGTGTAATGTAACTGAAATTATACATTGAAAAATACCTTGATTGTCTGTTGAGTCTTTCATCTGTTGAATACCATGATAGTTTCACTTCTTTCATGTGTAAATCACAAAACATTTTTTTAAAAGTTATATTCTCAGGTTAACTGTAACAATTGGTGTTAGTCAGATAATATGTTGAAGGTGTTAGACTGCTGTGATCCCTGTCTATGCCATAATGTTTAGACTGATTCTCATCTAAAATGTGAGTTTACAGAGTCTTACATGAATTCATGCAGTTTTTGAGCAAAGTACAATGTTACTCTTGTAAGTACAAATTCACCCCACAAAGGTAATGTATGTGTGTGTGTGTGTGTCTGGGGTGGAGGGGGGGGGCGAGTTGTGAATGTGAGAGAGAGTATATGTGTCTGTGTATGTGAGTGTAGCGTGTCTAAGTCTGTGAGGGGGTGCATGTGTAAGTGTGGGAGTGTGTTTGTCTGTAGGGGTGTGTGTGTGTCTGGGGTGAGGGGTTCTGAGTGTCTATCGGAGAGAGTGTATATGTGTGTATGTGAGTGTAAAGTGGTCTGTCTGTGAGAGGATGCATGTGGAAGTGTGTGTGTCTGTCGGGGTACGTGTGAGTGTCTGTGTATATGTGTGTCCGTGTGTTTGGAGTGCCTGTGTATGTGTATGTCTGTGTGTTTGGAGTGCCTGTGTATGTGTGTGTGTGTGTGTGTGTGTGTGTGTGTGTGTGTGTGTGTCTGTGTGCATCGGAGTATCTGTGTGTGTGTATAGCGCAATGGTGGTCACCTGTAATGTGACATGAATCCAAGGTCCCGGTTGAGGCCCTCACTTTGGGTATGGAACGTCGCTATCAGCTTCTGCTTGGCCAATTTTCACTGCTGCCTGTCCTAAAGTTCGTCTTGGAAGATGGTCACGCGAAGGTCCGAGGCCGAATGTCCTGGACCACTGAAGTGTTCTCCAACTGGGATTGTTGTGCGATGCCCATTCATCTGTTGCCATACCTTCTCAGCTCACAGCTTGTGTGTATCATGGCATGTGACCTGAGGGGATAATGGTATCAGACACCATCTTAGTCAGGGTCACATCAGGCATGACATGGTGATGGAAATGTGTCAGGGTTTGTAACTGATTACCTCAGTTTCAGCCCCGACCCTGACGTGTCTGTGGCTGTGAGATATGTTTAGGCCAGATGCTGTTATCAATGTCTTTTGATTTGTCAGTATTACAACATCCACACTTTGTTCTCATGTGACAGGAGCTGATGTAAAGACTACATCATTGGGTCTAATTACCATAGTGGAGGCAAAACTCCCAGTGGAAGCTCACCCAGCAATCACAGGATATTACAGGACAGAGCAGGGGCTGCTGGATCCCCCAGGAATACATTGTCCAGTGGGGGCAGTGACCAGCTCAGTGGCTGGAACTTTCTTTTATGTTTGACAATGAGGAGAAAGGAGATCTTAGTAATATAGTCCCATCCTACCTCAGGCTTTCAAATGCTTTAATACGATTGCAGGATCAAGAATGTCCAGGCAAGGAACAAAAACAAATTGTATGCAAACTAGATCATTACCATGTCTCTCCAGACAGGGAGAGTTATAGCAAAATGAATTCCACAAAATCCATTATTCACAACATGTCCTGAGGTCCCATTGATGAAGAGTGCTCTCTTGGTTGTCTGTAACTGAGACTCAGATGAAGCTGAATATCACCTTATGTCTCAATAGGAAGGGAATATACTTGTGACAAATCCTCAACAATATTACCAACAGCAACAGGAACATCGTCAGGACCCAAGTCTGTCGGGAAAAGGTAGAACAATTTCATTGTCGATATTTCCATCAGCATTGATTCCAAGTGAGAATAAGTGATTTCACTTAACGGCTTACAATAAGTTTCAATTTTTGACGATAATTTATCAGAATGTAAATGGGACCAGCATTCTGGCAGGCAGGTTTGCGACTGCAACACAGCTGCGTTTAAACTAAATCGCGGGGGAGGGGGAGGGGACAAACTGAAAGTTTAAGAAGGAAATTGAAGGGAAAGTTAGGACAAGGGAAGTCAAGAAAGAGAACTGTATCAATGAAGCAGAAAACTTAAAACGAATCATAAGGTTGAGTGAACTGGGGGTTAATAGGAAGGGTGAGGGCAGTAACAAATTAAAAATACTATACATGAATGCACGAGGCTTGAGGCTCTTTTGGAAATTGGCTACGATATTGTGGGGATAACTGAGACGTGGCTTCAAGTAGACAGGGCCTGGGAAATGAATATTCAAGGCTATACGTACTATCATAAGGACAGACTGATGGGCAGAGGGGGGTGGGGTGGCCATGTTGGTAAGGGATGATATTCAGACCCTTGCGCGGGGGGACCTAGAATCAGGGGATGTAGAGTCAGTGTGGATAGAGCTGAGAAATTCTAAGGGTAGAAGGACCCTCTTGGGAGTTATCTACAGGCACCCAAACAGTAATACGGATGTAGGGTGTAAGTTGAATCAGGAGCTGAAATTGGCCTGTCGCAAAGATGTTACTCCAGTTGTTATGGGGGATTTCAATATGCAGGTAGACTGGGAGAATCAGGATGGTATTGGACCTCAAGAAAGAGACTTTGTGGAGTGCCTCTGAGATGGATTCTTAGAACAGCTGGTGCTGGAGCCGACCAGGGAGAAGGCAATTCTGGATCTGGCATTGTGCGACGAACCAGAATTGATCAGGGACCTAGAAGTGAAGAAGCCATTAGGAGGTAGTGACCATAATACAATAAGCTTTGATCTGCAATTTGAAATGGAGAGGGTACAATCGGTAGTGACAATATTTCAGTTGAATAAAGGGAACTGTGGAAATATGAGGGAGGAGCTGGCCAATGTTCAATGGTGCAATACCTTAGCAGGGATGACAGTGGAGGAACAATGGCAGATATTTCTGGGTATAATGCAGAAGATGCAGGATGAGTTCATTCCAAAAAGGAAGAAAGATCCTATGAGGAGGCAGGGGTGGCCATGCCTGATGGGGGAAGTCAAGAAATATATAAAGTTAAAAGAGAAAAATATAACATAGTAAAGATAAGTGGGAAAATGGAGGACTGGGAAGCCTTTAAAGAACAACAGAGGATTGCGAAGAAGGAAATATGCAGAGAAAAAATGAGGTACGAAGGTAAACTGGCCAAAAATATTAAGGAGGATAGTAAAAGCTTTTTTAGGTATGTGAAAGGGAAAAAAATGGTTAAGACTAAAATTGGGCCCTTGATGACAGAAATAGGGGAATATGTTACAGGGAATAAAGAAATGGCAGAAGAGTTGAATTGGTACTTCAGATCTGTGTTCACTGGGGAAGACACAAGCAATCTTCCTGAGGTAACAGTGGTTGAAGGACCTGAACTGAAGGGAATTTATATTTGCCAGAAATTGTGATTGGAGAGACTGTCAGGTCTGAAGGTTGATAAGTCCCCGGGGCCTGATAGTCTACATCCCAGGATACTGAAGGAGGTGGCTCGAGAAATGATGGATGCGTTGGTGATTATTTTCCAGAGTTCGATAGATTCAGGATCAGTTCCTGCGAATTGGAGGGTGGCTAATGTTGTACCACTTTTTAAGAAAGGAGCGAGAGAGGAAGCAGGAAATTATAGACCAGTTAGTCTGACCTCAGTGGTGGGAAAGATGCTGGAGTCTATTATAAAGGATGAAATTACGACACGTCTGGAGAGCAGTAACAGGATAGGTCAGAGTCAGCATGGATTTATGAAGGGGAAATCATGCTTGACTAATCTTCTGGAAGTTTTTGAGAACGTAACTCTGAAGGTGGACAAGGGAGATCCAGTGGATGTAGTGTAACTGGACTCAGAAAGCCTTTGATAAAGTCCCACATAGGAGGTTAGCGAGCAAAATTAGGGCGCATGGTATTGGGGGCAAAATACTGACTTGGATTGAAAATTGGTTGGCTGATAGGAAACAAAGAGTCGTGATAAACGGCTCCCTATCAGAATGGCAGGCAGTGACCAGTGGGCTACCGTAGGGATCAGTGCTGGGACCGCAGCTTTTTACAATATATGTTAATGATATAGAAGATGGTATTAATAGTAACATGAGCAAACTTGCTGATGATACAAAGCTGGGTGGCAGGGTGAAATGTGAGGAGGATGTTAGGAGATTATGGGGTGACCTGGACAGGTTCGGTGAGTGGACAGATGCATGGCAGATGCAGTTTAATGTGGATAACTGTATGGTTATCTACTTTGATGGCAAGAATAAGAAGGCAGATTATTAGCTAAATTGGAGTCAAGTTAGGTAAAGGGGCAATACAAGGAGATCAGAGTGTTCTTGTACATCAGTCAATGAAGGTAAGCATGCAGGTACAGCAGGTAGTGAAGAAAGCTAATAGCATGCTGGCCTTCGTAACAAGAGGGATTGAGTATAGAAGCAAAGAGGTTCTTCTGCAGCTTTACAGGGCCCTGGTGAGACCGCACCTGGAATATTGTATGCAGTTCTGGTCTCCAAATTTGAGGAAAGACATTCTGGCTATTGAAGGAGTGCAGCGTAGGTTCACGAGGTCAATTCCTGAAATAGCGGGACTATCTTTTGTTGAAAGATTGGAGCGATTGGGCTTGTATACCTTTGAGTTAAGAAGACTGAGAGGGGATCTGATTGAGACATATAAGATTATTAAAGGATTGGACACTCTGGAGGCAGGAAACATGTTTCCACTGATGGATAAGTCCTGAACCAGAGGACACAACTTAAAAATAAGAGGTAGGCCATTTAGGACAGAGATGAGGAGAAAATTCTTCTCCCAGAGAGTGGTGGCTGTGTGGAATGCTCTGCCCCAGTAAGCAGTGGAGGCCCAGTCTCTCGATTTGTTTAAGAAAGAGTTGGATAGAGCTCTCGAGGATTGTGGAATCAAGGGTTATGGAGATAAGACAGGAAGAGGATACTGATTGAGGCGGATCAGCCGTGATCATAATGAATGGTGGTGCAGGCTCGAAGGGCAGAATGGCCTTCTCCTGCACCTATTGTCTGTTATCTATTGTCTATTGTCTCTGTTTTCTCATTTTAAACCATTATTCCCAAACTGAGAGGGTGGGAGGCTGTCTGGTTCCAGCTGGTTAAGCCTTGCCTGTTAGAAGGTGCAAGGAGCAGTGTGGGATGATGATATTCTGAGTTCCTCACTCACTGAAGAGACATCTCATCCACTGGAATATTACACCAGACTGCAGTGCTCCTGCAAATATCCATCCACATTGAATAATCCTCGTTTATAACAAGATGCTGTGCATTGCAGGACGTGCTACTGAAATATGTTTCATTTGGCCTTTATATATTGTTCAAGTCAATCATAAATTAAACTGTTATTTAGTTTTCCTATGTAACTCCCTGAGCTGCGCTGCATTACTTTGCAACAATTCACTGCAGTGTAAACATGGGATAAATGTTCAAAACATCAACCAGTCTTGTTTCCTTCAAATGATTTTATATTTCTTCTGTTTTACACAGTTACATTGTCTGGGATGTGATACGCTGGGTACTCTTCACTCTCCTGGTGATTTGTTCTGTTTCAGTCACAATGTTTACACGAAAACATTAGGTGAGCATCATGGCCTTTACACGAATGATTTTGAGCACTCTAAGTTCCCCATCAATGAGGTGGCCCTGGGTGGAGGGGTTTCGAAGCAGGAGACACAGTTTGAGAAGAATGGGTTGACCATTTGGGACCGAAATTAGCAAGACTTTTTCACTCAGAGGGTGACGGTTTGTTGGAATTCTCTGCCCCAGAGAGCTCTGGAGGGTCCAGCCTTGAGTATATTCAAAACAGAGATCAATAATGTTCTGGGTAATAAAGGTAGGGAGGGACGTGGGGTTAGTGCAAGAAAAATGGTATTCAGGCAGAAGATCTGCTCTGATCCAGGTGAATACTGAGGGAGACTTGAGGGGCTGAATGGCCTACACTGGTTCTGCCTCATCTCTCCATGTTGACCTCATGCTGTTAAATGTTGTACCAGCATCCACCACTTCCTCTGGCAGATCATTTCATACACGCACCTCCCTCTGCATGAAAACGTTACTCCTCAGGTCATGTTGAAATAATTTCCCTCTCACCTTCTACCTCTGCCCTCTAGGTCTGGACACTCCTAGAGATGAAAAAGACCTTGGCTGTTCACCCTGTACATGCCATCGTTTAAATCTCATTGGATAATATAGTCATGTGTTCTAATCTGGAACAAAGACAATGTAAATGTTGTTGGGTAGAGAGTCAAGTGAGTTAGTGTGGAAATGTTTGTTTGGACTAAACCTTGTTATCTGTTCAAATATTAAGATACGTTTATTTCTGCTCGAATGAATTGATTTGTTCAGCATTTATTGGTATGTCCAGCTCCCATGCAGACATTAATAAACATTTAAACACAGAAACCTGTGTCTTGTCTGATCTAAAGAGGAAACACAGCATTGAATCCCCCTTTCTGGGGCTCTCATAGAACATAGGAGGCGTCAGAGAACAACAGGAGGTGGGGTTATCCCAAGTCACTGTCACTTTGTCCTTCACATGGGGAGGGTTAGGGCCAAAAAGGGCTTTGTAATTCTCAAAGACATGGCTCTGATGGGAAATTAGGGACATAATGGCTCAAGAGAGAGAGTGAACTGAAACGGTGAGATTACAAAAGGTCATTGGATCCACGGGGACAGCAACAATAAAGAGAGGAAGAAGGATCATTCTGCACCACAGGTAGAGTCTGTTGTTAATTCACAGAAACACCCCACTCCCAGTGTCTTCTGGATATGGAGCACCTTATCAAAACTACTAATAGTTCTGAAGAATAATCAATGGACCCAAAACAGTAACTCTGCTTTCTCTCCACAGACATTGCCAGACCTGCTGTGTTTCTCCAGCAATTTCTGTTTTTGTCACAAAGACACTCAGTTGACACTTCACCAATCCTGTCCCAGTCACTGCACAATAACTGTGTAAAATGACAGACAAACAATTACAGTTAGCGTGTGGGGTCAGTAATTTATATATTGGGAGGGGAAGGGGAGCTGCAGTAAAATTCTATGAGTTTGAAACCTATTCGGGGCAATTGCATCCAACATGCATCCACTGATTCAGTCCTATCACTGGCATCAAACTACACTTCAACAACAGGTCACTCATTGTCCAAAAATAAACAGTTCAGGTGATGGCCGCAAGCAATTATTGCCAACAACATTGTTCACCCTCAGGGTCTTGTTAATGAGGCGAATTTAATCAGACAAGATAATTTTGAAGTTGCACTTGGGTTTGGTATTTCTGTAATGCAGTGCATGGCAAACAGTGGAAGACAGCAATTCTCAGTTACAATGGTCATACACTGAATTGTCAGTCTGTGAGGGGATACACTGCAATGTGCAGGGTGCTTGGTTGTGCCGATGACATTTGGATGAAGATGGCACACTTCGGACATCCGAATGGGCTTATGACATGGACAACATTTCCCCTGAATTTTCACACACTCTCTCTCTCTCCCTCACACACAGGTACACACATCTTCTCTGTCCTCCTCTCCCCCAAACTCCCTTACGACACACAAACACACACACATAGAAGTCTATGGGGTGAACTGTATTTGCAAATTTGTATTTGCAGATACTTTCTATTTTGTTCAAAAAGCACACAATCTATAGGTAGTCAGTCAATGTGACATTTCCTAAATTCCTACCCGCACAATAAAACCAGTCTGACTCCAGGTTGGGACACATGCTCTAACTTCATCCCTGTAATACATTGTCTGAGCTGAGATGTCATTTCTTCATTTACTGATAAAGCCTTAAGATATATTGGGGCAGTGTATCAAACAGGTTCATGATCAACGAGAAATGTAACTAAGAATTATAGAATCACTACAGTGCATCAAGAGGCAATTTGGCCCATTTGGTCTGCACTAGCCATCTGACGAACATCCCACCAGACCCAGTCTCAGGCCTCCACTCTGTTCCCATAGCAACACATTTCCCCTGGCTAATCCACCTAGCCTGTACATCACTGGGCATTATGGGCAATGTAGCATGGCCTAACCTAAACATTGTTAGACATTGGGAGAAAACTGTAGCACCTGGAGTAAACCCACACTGACTCAGAGAGAACGAACAAACTGCATACAGACAATCACCCGCGGTTTGTACTGAACCCAGGTCACAGGGACTGTGAGGCAGCAGTGCTAACCACTGAGACACTGTGCTGTCCATTTTTGAGAAGTAAACGTGTTAAAAACACGTTTTCATACTTGTTACGTGGTTTGATGTTCATTGTCTTTTGACACTAAAAGAAAAAAAGTGTTAATATTATCGAGGATGTGTGATAGATACCCACGGATGTCCAATGAGATTCAGTGTTAGTTACTTTTGTCTGTAAATTAGAGAGAGAGCTGCCCTGGGACAGGACTTACTGAAGGCTAATGTTGTGGGTCCTGGTCCATTTGAAGGACATTGTTTGATGTGGATGGAACAAAGAGTGGACAGATTTATAGGGGTCCTGTCTGAATGTGATGTAGTTTACAAATTTCAAAGAGGAACATAGAACATAGAACATTACAGCGCAGTACAGGCCCTTCAGTACTCGATGTTGTGCTGACCTGTGAAACCAATCTGATACCCATCTAACATACACTATTTCATTCTCTTCCATATGCCTATCCAATGACCATTTCAATGCACTTCAAGTTGGTGAATCTACTGTTGCAGTCAATGCATTCCACGTCCCTACTACTCTGAGTAAAGAAACTACCACTGACCTCTGTCCTATATCTATCACCCCTCAATTTAAAGCTATGTCCTCTCATGCTGGCAACCACTAACTGAGGAAAAAGGCACTCACTGTCCACTCTATCTCACCCTCTGAATATCTCATATGTCTCAATCAACTCACCTCTCAACCTTCTTCTCTCAAACAAAAACAAAGTCAAGTCCCTCAGCATTTCCTCATAACATCTTCCCTCTATACCAGTCAACATCCTAGTAAATCTCCTCTGAAATCTTCCACATCCTTCCTATAATGTGGTGACCAGAATTATGCGCAATAGTCCAAGTGCTGCCGCACCAGAGTTTTGTACAGCTGCAGCATGATCTCATGGTTCTGAAACTCAATCCCTCTACCAATAAAAGTTAACACGCCGTATGACTTCTTAACAATCCTATCGACCAATGTGGCAACTTTCAAGGAGCTATGTACGTGGACACTGAGATCTCTCTGCTCATCTACACTAATGAGAATCTATCCATTAGCCCAGTACTCTGCATTCCTATTACGCCTTCCAAAGTGAATCACCTCACACTTATCCACATTAAACTTCATTTGCCACCTCTCAGCCCAGCTCTGTAGCTTATCTATGTTCCTCTGTAGCATACAATATCCTTTGTCACTATCCACAACGCCACCAAATTCAGTGTCATCCGCAAATTTACTAACCCATCCTTCTATGCCCTCATCCAATCATTTATAAAGATGACAAACACCAGTGGACACAAAACAGATCCTTGTGGTACACCACTGGTAACTGAACTCCAGGATGGATATTTCCCAACAAGCACCATCCTCAGTCTTCTGTCAGCTTGCCAATTTCTTACCCAAACCATTAAATCCCCCTCAGTCCCATGCCTCTATATTTTGTGCAAAGGCTTACCGTGAGGAGCCTTCTCAAATGCCTTACTGAAATCCATATACACAACATCATCTGTGTTACCCTCATCCACCTGTTTTGTTACCTCTTGAAATAACTCAATCAGGTTTGTGAGGCATGACCTACCCTTCACAAACTGTGTTAGTGTTGACTATCCCTAATCACCTTATTCCCTTCTGGATGATTATGGATCCTATCTCTTATAACCCTTTCCAACACTGTACTGACAACTGAAGTAAGGCTCACTGGTCTATAATTACCAGGGTGGTCTCTCCTCTCTTTTTGTACAATGGAACAGCATTTACTATCCTCCAGTCTTCAGGTACTATTCCTGGAGATAATGATGACATAAAGATCAAAGCCAAAGGGTCAGCAATCTCCTCCCCAGCTTCCCAGAGAATCCACAGAGAAATTCCATCTGGCCCAGGACGCATCTATTCTTACACTTTCCAGAATTGCTAACACCCCACCCTTGCCAAACTCAATCCCATCCAGTCTAGCAGTCTGTATCTCAGTATTCTCCTCAACAACATTGTCTTTATCCATTGTGAATACTGATGAAAATTAATCATTTAGTGGTTTTCCTATCTCAAATGACTCCATGCACCAATTCCCCCACTAGCCTTGATTCACCCTCATCTCGCTCCAGTTGTTCTTTTATTCCTGATAGAGCTGTAGATAGCCTAAGGGTTTTCCTTGATCCTATACGCCAACAACTTCTCATGTCTCCACCTGGCTCTTCTTATCTCTGACTTTAGGTCTTCCCTGACTACCCTGACACTCTCAAGCGCCCTAACTGAGCCATCACATCTCATCCGAACATATGCCTTCATCTTCGTCTTGCTAAGATATTCAAATTTCTTAGTAAACCTCAGCTCCTGCACTCAACAACTTCCTCCCTGCCTGACAAGTACATACTTATCAAGGATCCACAGTAGTTGTTCCTTGAATAAGCTCCGCATTTCAATTGTGCCCATCCCTTGAAGTTTCCTTCCCCATCCTATGTATCTTCAATCTTGTCTAATCATATTTTAATTGACTTGCCCCCTGCTATAACTCTTACCCTGTGGTATATACCTCTCCCTAGGACAGGCAAAAACTGAGACAATGGATTAGTGGTGCTGGAAGAGCACAGCAGTTCAGGCAGCATCCAAGTAGCTTTGAAATCGATGTTTCGGGCACAGGCCTTTTTGTGCCCGAAACGTCGATTTCAAAGCTACTTGGATGCTGCCTGAACTGCTGTGCTCTTCCAGCACCACTAACCCGAATCTGGTTTCCAGCATCTGCAGTCATTGCTTTTACCGAAAAATTGAGAGAAGCTTTGTCAATTAATCTACAGGGCACATTGCAAAGGACCAGAAAAAAGAGTTATCATTTAAACTGCTGTAAACTGGAGCTAACGTACCTACAGCACGGAACATTCCAGATAGTCCTGGAACTGTGTGACAAATAACTCAAGAGTCAAGGAATATATCATCAAGTGTTATAACGGGGGACATTAACAAACTCTTCCAAAAGCCTTCAAAAAGTTCATGAACTTTGTCATTGGGAGGGAGATGTCTATCACAGTGACTCACCGCCAGAATTCTGCACCCCGACTAGTGCTCATATACGATAATCAGAGCTTTAAATAAGGTGGACATTGAGAGCCTTTTTCCTGGATGGTGATGGCTAACACGAGGGGACATAGTTTTAAATTGAGGGGTGATAGATTCGCGACAAATATAGGGGTAGTTTCTTCAGTCAGAGAGTAGTCGGGATGTGGAACGGCCTGCCTATAACAGTAGTGGACTCGTCCATATTGAGGGCAGTTAAACGGGCATTGGACATACACACTGATAATAATGGAACGGTGGAGATTAGATGGGAATCAGATTAGTTTCGCAGGTCAGCACAAAATCGAGGGCTGAAGAGCACTTAGTGTGCTGTAACGTTCTATATTCTGTGTTCTATATATGTACACACTCTCTCCCTCACACCCATAAGCACATCAACTCATCCGTGATGTTGTTAGCTTCACGCTCAATCATTCCAACATCATTCCAGCTGGCCTTGAATCTTCCAACTTACACTCATCTACACCTCTCCTCCAGTTTTACATTTTTGAAGATGCTGTATGAATCCAACTTGCCATATTCAATAACACACTAATGACAAGGTTTGGAAAGAAATGAATGTGCTTCTCAGCTCACTCTATTTAGAAAACTGCAAATCCACCTATCATTCTGGAATAATTTGAACTTCTATCCCACACCTTACAATTCAAGTTAACTTCAAAGGAATTGAATAATTTTAAAATGTTATCAAATTAAAATTTAAATCTGGTAAAATAATTTTTCCCCCAAAATTACTTTATTTCTAAAAATGGTTCTATCAGCAGCATGGTGCACGTGAATGGCTCATTGTAAATGAACACACATTCAGTTTGGGCTCATTCCATTAAACCCTCAAACAGGTTCCTGGTCAATGAGGAATGTAACTGAGAATTCTAGAATCCCTACAGTGCAGAAAGAGGCCATTTGGCCCATCTGGTCTGCACCAGCCATCTGAAGAACTTCCCACTAGACCCAGAACCCCACTCTGTTCCCATAGCCACACATTTCCCATGGCTAACCCACTGACACTGCACATCCCTAGACACAACGGGCAATTCAGCATGACCATTCCACCTAACCTGCATATGGGTAGACGGTGGGAAAAAAACTTTAGCAACTTGAGGAAACCCACACAGACAGATGGAAAATGTGCAAAATATACACAGACAGTCACCCAAGGTTTGAAACGAACCCAGGGAACTGGGGCTGTGAGACAGCAATGTTAACCACTGAGACACTGTGCTGTCCATTTCTGAGAAGTTGAGGTGTAAAAAAAAAGTTTCCACACTTGTTGCATAGTTTGATGTTCATTGTCGTTTGGCACTATGAGAAAAATGCGAATATTATCAAGGGGAATGTGTGATAGATACCCATGGATGTATAATGAGAATAAGTGTTAATAAACAGGAGATTGTGGGTGGCTCACTCTGGGTCATTCAAGGCTGTACTGAGAGTTTTCAGACCCAGCCCTTTGATCACAATCTCTGGGAAGGAAACATCCTGGGACAGGCTCATGTCCATGTTGTGGGTGGGTCACTGCACCATTCCAGAGCAAATGGGACATCCATCCGAATGGGGGAGGGGATTTGTGGCAGCTCCAGGTCCTGCAATTGTTTGTCTCAGAAGAACGGTCTTTTAAAAACTGCTGAGTGCCTGTCTACCAGGATATGGCTTTGACACTGAGCAAGTCACTTTACAGGATCCCAGACAATTAGATCAGATATTCTTCACTTTGTTAATAACTGCTGCCTTCACTGTTTCATCACAGAATCTAATTTTTCAATCTGGTCCTATTTTCCCAACTGATTCTACAGTGTCCATGTCATTCAGGGGCTGGGGGATCTCTGCTCTCTGTTTCTGACACTCAAACACTGGTGACCAGATAGCAGAGGGGTTTCATTTGCATTGGGGTATTAACCCCCAAATGATTCCAAGTGTTCTCCAGGAGTTTACCCAACGTATTGCTTCTGTTTCCCAGACAGAGCATTGCGATGGTCCTCGTTGGTTCAGTCTCTGGGTAATGACTCCAGTGATTCACCTTCCATATTAAGGGTTAAGGTGGGGGCACTGCCTTCAGCATTGTGGCTGGGGATGAGCACGGTTGGTGAAGGGTGTCAGTCCCTTTGATCTTCTCAAAGGTGAAACCCAGCATGGTTCACCAGACTCACTCATCATCAACCATGTCCTGGTGAATACAAAGCCCCATGTCAGTCGGTTCACCAGAGGGATCCTCACCTTGGAATTGAAGCTCACTCCCAGTTACTCAATCACAGCTCACTTCCCCCTGAATTGTTGCTCTCTTGTTGAGTTCCTTTCTCTGCCTGAAGTCGGCCGCATGTCTTGTTTACTTGGATCTAGTGGAAATCGAACAGAGGATGTCCTTCTCCGGCATATCTAGGAGTTCAGGTCCTGACACAATAATTATTCAACACTAACAGGAGGCAGATTCTGCAAACAGACAAAATGTTCAAAACAGTTCTTTTTTAGCTGCATGATTAGTTTTTGGAAAAGAAATCTATATTTGCCAAAAATTATTGTTGAAATTTGAGAACATAAGAGAATAAGCTAGTTATCATTCACCTGAGATTTCACGATAAATACTAAGCTTGGGTCAACATTACCTTGCACCTAATGCATTAACTGTCTTGATTTCAGAATTTTCTATTGTTTCAATGAATATGAAGTTAGTTCTTCTATTGAATATAACTGATCGAAGAAAAATGTCTTTAGGGTTAAATAACACCCTCTGGCTCACTGTGGTCTCAGAAGCTGGTTTCCGATATCCTCTTACTCATTTAACTTCATGTAGACATTGCAGTCCACACTTATTTCAAAGTGAGAAACAGAGCTGAGAGACTGACATCATGAACTTTGTGAATAAATCAATGTGGACATTGATTCTCCTCATCTGTTCCATTCCCGGTGAGTGATCATCTGAGTTGTATAATCAGATAACCAATGTTTCTTGAAGGTAAAAAGAATGACTGCAGATGCTGAAAACCAAATACTGGATTAGTGGTGCTGGAAGAGCACAGCAGTTCAGGGAGCATCCTACGAGCAGTGAAATCGACGTGAAGGGCTTTTGTCCAAAACGTCGATTTCGCTGCTCGGATTCTGCCTGAACTGCTGTGCTCTTCCAGCACCACTAATCCAATGTTTCTTGAAGTCCAGTGTGTGGATATTGCAGTGGAAATGTTTAAATTGCTGAAGATGTATGAAGGGATAAAGGCAGAGGTTGTGACACAATGGGTAACATTGTTATTGCCATGTCAAATGCTGAGAGTTTGATTCTCATTCAGCACGTTTTGCAAAGGCATGTGTATTCTCACAAAGCCAAACAGGTTTATTATCAACCTGCAAATCTTTCCAACATGCCCAGGGCAGGGAGCAGGACTGGCTGAGATTCCAAGTCATGGTTCTTCAATGCAGGTTGCCACCCTTCACATTGCAACAACTCAGGCAAGTGATAAGCTGCAGAAAACAGACACAGCATGTGCTTTGTCTGCCCCATGCATACCTGTACAACATTACAAAATGTACTGCCTCTCCTGAACATATCATCATCCCAAGTGGCAGAGTCCCCAAATACTTCAGAGCAGCATTAATTATCAATTAAATAAAAAGGACAAATAATGTTGATATCAAATCAAAAATAAAGCATCATAATTATCTTAATTTGCCCAAAATTTTCAATGTTCAGTAACCACTAAAACTGGGGTGGAAATAAGCCCTCAAACAAAACATCTTGAGTTGGCTTTTATTTCTGTTATTTTAGTTTAGAAATGCAGTTCATTAAGTTTTCATCTGTGAGCCTCAGTCACAAAAGCAGATGGACGTTTTACACTTCTCTTTGCATAACAAAGCTTTTTTTCCTTTCTGTCTAAGTTGAATCAGGCTGTTTACTATCTTTCAATCCCATTGGTTTCCATGTTACAATGTAACACTGCAATCAAAGTATTGTTCTTCACTGCAATCTCTCCACTAATGATTTTGAAACACTCAAGATTAAAATTCCCATGTTGCATGACTCTCGGCTACAACACAATGAATTCTGTTCCATGAAACCTTCCTGAAACATGTTGTGGCTCTGACCCACCAACTTCATGCAGAATACTTCACAGATAGAAACCTGAAGTGTGCATCCCTCTGGTTTCACAATTCTCTTTCTTTCAAAGCTTCCTTTATCCAATAAGGTCTCTGTTTCCTGGCTTTCATCACCTTTCATCATTCATGTATCTTCCTCCCTTTCTTCTCTCTTCTCCATCTCTTCACTGAGGTTGAAAACCCCTTTTGTCATTTTGTTTGAGAATTCTTCCCACACAAAGGACGGTTCTCCCAACAAGCCCGTTAGTCTACTATTTATTGAAGTAAATTTACCACGTCATCAACAGGCTGCTCCTCTTCCACACCGGGACACAATGTGTCAGCAATTTAAACATTTTCTCATTAAGCATCACTCAGGAAAAGTCAGTAAATAATTCTGTTATTTTTCTCTCCTCACACTGACAACAATGTGTGATTACAAACCATCCTGCCTTTACTGCCCTCAAGATCCTGCACATTGATGTCTCTCTCCCATTGTGAACCATCTCTTGCTGAACTTCAATTCTCTTCTTCTCCCATTTGAGGTCTCCCATCATCATCCTGGGTCACCTGTTGTATCTGCCCCATGAGCTTTGGAAATATAGCCCCTGAGCCCACCATAAGTCTACACACAGCCCCTTCTCCTCCAGTCACAGTAAGGACCATTCAGCACCTGTGCCCTCCTTTCACCGATCCTCAGCTGACTCCAATCCAGGCCTGTCACTCAGGCTGCTCTCCAGGGGGACAACATTTCGATGATGTCACACACGGTGGAGTTAGAGCCCACAGCAGGCAGCACAAACCCAATTTCAAGATTGTCCCAAAGCTCGACCAGTGGGGAAAGAAAATATTCTGACTGTTTCAATCATTCCGTGGGAATTTGGAACAGCCTGACGCTTTGATAAGGGATTAACTTCACCATGAGCTAGATGCAATGGAGCTGATTAAAATGTATTAAGGAGTTTTTACCAGTCAAATTTCTGAAATATTGTCTCCTCCGTTTCAGATGCTTTATGGGCAGAGAAACACGTAACGGGAATTTTGGGAAGAGCGATCACAATATCTTGTCACTACGAAGCACGGTGGTACCAATCAAACACAAAATATTGGTGTCAAGGATGGACTCGTCAGTGTAAGTTTATAGCAACGTCAAATTGGCCAAATGGGAGAATATCAATCACTGATAACAAAACACAAGGAATATTTCTTGTCACAATCAAGAATCTTCAATGGGGAGATGCAGGATGGTACAGCTGTGGGATTGAGGCTCCTGGCCTTGATCCAATGTTTAATGTAGAGCTGCACATCTCTGACGGTAAATGTTTCAGTGATTTTTTAAAATTACTCTCAGCTGATATGTCTGATCAGTGTTTTCTCCAGGAAGAAAACTAGCCAAGTATTGAAGGATATTTGATCTTTGATCTCTCAATAATTGTTTCTTCCCCACAGAAGCTGTCTCTGTTCCTGGACTTCGATATTTATCCCCATTTACTGTCTCATGTTCTGGGGGCTCAGTGACAGTCTCCTGTGATTCTGCCCGGGGATCTCTCCCCATTCACTACACATGGTCTGAGAAGACCCCATCTCAAGATTCAAAGATCTCTGATACCAATAAACTGGAGCTACATTGTCAATCCTTCTCACAGCAACATCATCAATATTACTGCACAGCCTCAAATACTCAGGGAACAAAACCAAGTGAAATTGTTCATGTGTCAATCAACAATGTAACAGAGAAGAACTGCAGTTATAAAATAAAAACCAATGGCATCGGTAAGTGTGATGCACATGTTTAATATCTCACTCTGCCAAACTGTAAGTTATAAAATGCACTCCACTTGTTTCATTGTCTGTTCTGATTTAAACCAATACTCTGTCCTGAAGTTGGAAAATAAACAGGTGCATAAAATACTATCCACAGCATGTTGATGCCAGCATGTTGGGGGTTCCAGTTCCCCTTCGGGGTTAAAATTCAGCTGGATCCCACTGCCTAGTAGGGAGAAGTAATGCTGTGCTGTGGCAGGTGAGACAGTGTCGATGAGGTGACAAACTGAGAACCTGTTCCCCCTTTAGGAATGGCATCATTTGTAAACTATTTACAGAATAGAGGTTCTCCTGGTGTCTGAGCAAGCATTCATTCCTCAATCAATGTTATTAAACACAACCAGATTTTTGAGAGAATTATTTCAATGTTTTTGCTTGCATGCAAATTAATTTCTAGATATTGCTGCATTCCAAGAACAGAGACAGCTTGTGTGGGAAAGAAACAATTATTGACAGATTAAAGATCAAATATCCTTCAACACTTGGTCAATTTTCTTCCTGTATAAGTCACTGATCAGATATACTTGTTTTACTTGCACATCCACAAATATCATTTATTGTATCCGTTTCTCCCGATGCGGTCTCCTCTACATTGGGGAGACTGGGCGCCTCCTAGCAGAGCGCTTTAGGGAACATCTCCGGGAGACCCGCACCAATCAACCACACCGCCCCTTGGCCCAATATTTCAACTCCCCCTCCCACTCTGCTGAGGACATGGAGGTCCTGGGCCTCCTTCACTGCCGATCCCTCACCACTGGACGCCTGGAGGAAGAACGCCTCATCTTCCGCCTCGGAACACTTCAACCCCAGGGCATCAATGTGGACTTCAACAGTTTCCTCATTTCTCCTCCCCCACCTCACCTTAGTTCCAAGCTTCCAGCTCAGCACTGTCCCCATGACTTGTCCGGACTCGTCCTACCTGCCTATCTTCTTTTCCACCTATCCACTCTACCCTCTCCTCCCTGACCTATCACCTTCATCCCCTCCCCCACTCACCCATTGTACTCTATGCTACTTTCTCCCCACCCTCACACTCCTCCAGCTGTTCTCTCCACGCTTCAGGCTCACTGCCTTTATTTCAGACGTTATAATGGAGTTATGACAGGGCCAACATTTCCCCTGAGTTTTCACACACTCTGTCTTGCGCCTCTCTCTCTCTTTCTCACTCACACACACACTGTCACACCTATGCACTCTGTCTCTCTTTCCCTCAAATACAGACACTCACAGCCTCCCTCTCCCTCTCTCCCTCATCCTCCCACACTACACACACACACACATGTGCACACATTCAAATACACATTCAAGTCTGTGGAGTGAATTTACATTCTATTTTGTTCAAACAGCATAAATCTGAAGGCAGTCAATTAAGGTGATAGTTTATAAATTCCTACTTTCCAAAAAGACAGTCTGACTCCAGTTTGGGACACAGACTCTAACCTCATCCCTGTAATGTATTGTCTGAGCTGAGATGTCACTTTTTTTTATTTACTGATAAAACCTTAAGATATATCGGGACTGTGACTTAAGAGAAATTCTGGGATTTACATATTAATCAATGGAAACCTGCCTTCCCATTCTAGGTGATTACAGACTTATCAGCAATCTCAGTTTCTCTAATACATTGCATCCGTCATGTGACACTTTGATCTTTTACTTTTAAATCCTGTGCCCTACGTATCCTGCCCCACTGGCTTCCTGACAAAGGAGCAGTGCTCTGTAAGCTTGTATTTTCAAATAAACCTCTTGGACTATAACCTGGTGTTGTGTGGTTTCCAATTTTGTCCACCCCAGCCCAACAGCAGTCCCTCCACATCCTGAATCTTCTTGCCAGTGGCTCATATCCAGCAGACACTGAGTGCTGAGCCTGAGTCTGAATGATAGTTGTTCCCCTCTCCAAGGAGACAGCTAGACATACGGCTCGGGATTGATAGTGATGGTTGATGTCTCCATCCCCATTGAACCAGTTTAACGACTGATCAATTGGATCAATGGGCTGAGGAGTGCCAGATGGAGTTCATTTTGTTCAATGTGAGGTATATCCTTTTAGTTCAACAAAACAGGATGGGACTTATACAATTAAAAGTAGGACCCTTTTAATTGAGTAGTGCTGTTGAACAGACAGACACTGGGATCTTTGACATTTGCATCACAAGTAGAGAGGGTGGTTAAGAAGGTATTTAGAATGCTGACCATCATTGCTCAGACCATTGAGTGTAGGAGTTGGAACATCACGTTGAGCTTGTACAGAATGATGGTGAGGCCACTTTTGGTTTTGTGTGTACAGTTCGAGTCACCCTGCTTCAGGAAGGTTTTATTAAATTGAAGAGGTTTCAGAAAAGATCTACTGAGATGTTGCTGTGACTTGAGGGGTTGAGTGAAAAGGATAGGCTGGGACTTTTTCCCCTGGAGCAGAGGAGGTTGGGAGGTGACTTTAGCGAGGTTTATAATATCATGAGGGGTATGGATAAGGTGTTTAGCAAAGATTTCTTTCTCTAGGCTGGGAGAGCTCAAAGTGAGGGGTCATGTTTTCAAGGTGAGAGGAGGAAACTGTGAAAGGAACCTGAGGGGCAACGTGTTCACACAGAGGGTGGTCAGTTGCAACATTAAAAAGATTTGGATCAGTACATGAATAAGAGAGATTTGGAGGGATATGAGCCAAATGCAGGCAAGTGGGACTGGTTTATTTTGAGAAACTTGTTCTGCACAGACATATTAAACCGAAGGGTCTATTTCTGTGGCATATGAAGGTATGACACTGAATTGGGACAGGGAAGGGCAAAGTCTTGGGGTTTTTGGCTTTTCAATTACAGTCCGTTTTCCAATAAATGTTTGTTTCCCAAAGACTGTTCCTGGACTTCAATTTTAGTCACAGCCAAATGTCTCATATTCTGGGGCTTCAGTGAGAGTTTGCTGTGAGTCTGCCTGGGGATCCCGTCCCATTCACCACACATGGTTTGAGAAGACCCCATTTCCCGATTCAATGATCTCTGACACCAACAAACTGGATCTACATTGTCAATCCTTCACACAACAACATCATCTATATTACTGCACAGCCTCAAATACTCAGGGAACAAAACCCAGTGAAATTGTTCATGTCTCAGTTCCCAGTGTAGCAGAGAGGGGCTGGAGTTACATGATATAAATCAGCAGCATCAGTAGGTTTTATACAAACATTGAGGCTGACACACCTATTCAATGTTTATTCAAACTGCTCATTGGTTAATGTTCTTCCATATTTACAAATAATTGCACTTCATCACATTACGACTCTTTGATATTTGAACAATTTTGGGCAAGGTGTTAATTTATTTTTGAAAATGGGCAAAATTGTAATAAAGCTCCAGAAAATGCAGAAATGCTGTGCTCCAACTTTGTGTTACATCTCACAGCTTTTGGAGATGCCGGTATTGGACTGGGGTGTACAGTTAAAAACCACACAACACCAGGTTCTCGTCCAACAGGTTTAATTGGAAGCACTAGCTTTCGGAGCACCGCTCCTTCATCAGGTGGTTAAGGAGGACACAATTGGAAGGCACAGAATTGATGGCAAAAGTTTACAGTGTAATGTAACTGAAATTATACATTGAAAAATACCTTGATTGTCTGTTGAGTCTTTTATCTGTTTGAATATCATGATAGTTTCACTTCTTTCATGTGTAAATCAAAAAACATTTTTTTAAAAGTTGTATTCTCAGGTTAACTGTAACAATTGGTGTTATCCAGGCAATATGTTGAAGGTGTTAGACTGCTTTGATCCCTGTCTATGCCATAATGTTTAGACTGATTCTAATCTAAAAAGTGAGTTTATAGAGTCTTACATGAATTCATGCAGTTTTTGAGCAATGTAACTCTGTCAGTACAAATTCACCCACATATATGTGCGTGTGTGTGTGTGTGTCTGGGGTGGAGGTGGGGGGGTGATGTGAGTGTGAGAGAGTGTATATGTGTCTGTGTATGTGAGTGTAGAGTGTCTAAGTCTGTGAGGGGGTGCATGTGTAAGTGTGGGAGTGTGTGTGTCAGTTGGAGTGTGTGTGTGTGTCTGGGGTGAGGGGTTCTGAGCGTCTATGAGAGAGAGTGTATATGTGTGTATGTGACTGTAAAGTGGTATAAGCCTGTGAGAGGATGCATGTGAAAGTGTGTGTGTCTGTAGGGGTACGTGTGAGTGTCTGTGTATATGTGTGTCCGTGTGTTTGGAGTGCCTGTGTGTGTGTGTGTCTGTGTGTGTGTGTGCATAGGAGTATCTGTGTGTGTGTATAGTGCAATGGTGGTCACCTGTAATGTGACATGAATCTAAGGTCCCGATTGAGGCCCTCCCTTTGGGTATGGAACTTAGCTATCAGCTTCTGCTTGGCCAATTCTCACTGCTGCCTGTCCGAAAGTCCGCCTTGGAAGATGGTCACCTGAACGTCGGAGGCTGAATGTCCTGGAGCACTGAAGTGTTCTCCAACTGGGATTGTTGTGCGCTGCCCATTCATCTTTTGCCATACCTTCTCAGCTCACAGCTTGTGTGTATCATGGCATGTGACCTGAGGGGATAATGGTATCAGACTCCATCTTAGTCAGGGTCACATCAGGCATGACATGGTGATGGAAATGTGTTAGGGTTTGTAACTGATTACCTCAGTTTCAGCCCAGACCCTGAAGTGTCTGTGGCTGTGAGATATGTTTAGGCCAGATGCTGTTATCAATGTCTTTTGATTTGTCAGTATGACAACATCCACATTTTGTTCTCATGTGACAGGAGCTGATGTAAAGACTACATCATTGGGTCTAAATACCATAGTGGAGGCAAAACTCCCAGTGGAAGCTCACCCAGCAATCACAGGATATTACAGGACAGAGCAGGGGCTGCTGGATCCCCCAGGAATACATTGTCCAGCGGGGGCAGTGACCAGCTCAGTGGCTGGAACTTTCTTTTACGTTTGACAATGAGGAGAAAGGAGATCTTAGTAATATAGTCCCATCCAACCTCAGGCTATCAAATGCTTGAATACGATTGCAGGAGCAAGAATGTCCAGGCAAGGAACAAATACAAATTGTATGCAAACTAGATCATTACCATGTCTCTCCAGACAGGGAGAGTTATAGCAAAATGAATTCAACAAAATCCATTATTCACAACACGTCCTGAGGTTACATTGATGAAGAGTGCTCTCTTGGTTGTCTGTAACTGAGACTCAGATGAAGCTGAATATTACCTTATGTCTCAACAGGAAGGGAATATACTTGTGACAAATCCTCAACAAAATCACCAACAACATCCACAACAAAATCACCAACAGCAACAGGAACATCGTCAGGACCCAAGTCTGTCAGGAAAAGGTAGAACAATTTCATTGTCAATGTTTCTATCAGCATTGATTCCAGTGAGAATAAGTGATTTCATTTAACGGCTTACAATAAGTTTCAATTTTTGACGATAATTTATCAGAATGTCAATGGTCACTCATTTCATACAATGTTATTATGTTCTCTTCCTTACTGGTGAGCTTTTCTGGGTGTTTTAATCTTAGTTTTAATGAGCAAAGGGGTTCAATTTCCATGCCATAACATTTACAATGTTTCTATTTATGTTATTGTATATTCGTAGCATGAAATACCAATTATCTGTCTGCCAAGTCCCAGGTGAAATGCTTCTTTATTCATCTAACCTTATGGTAATGTATGTTTCAAAGAAGTGACACATTTTGTTGAGCCAGGGTATCTGGTGTATCACTGCCAGTGACACTCCATTCTCTGTCACCTTCTCCTTCTTCTCCAAACCAGAAGAGAGCAGAAGAGAGCAGATGATTAGAAAGGCAGAGAGGAGACAGATGCAAGAGACCGCGGGGGAAGTACCTGTCAGGAACAAGTTGAATCTTTTGGAAACAGTAGAGACAGATGACACTGCCAGTCCACGAGGCGGCCAGGGCTGTCAATCAAAAGTTAGCATGGAGGCAGAGCCGAGGAATAACACATCGCACAGAGCCGCGGTGATCGGGGATTCCATAGTGAGAGGAACTGAACGGGGTTTCTGAGGCAACAGGCGGGATTTAAGGATGGTCTGTTGCCTTCCTGGTGCCAGGATTAAGGACATCGCAGACAGAGTGCAGGAAATCCACAAGGGGGAAGGTGAAGAACCAGAGATGGTGGTATATGTCGGCACAAGTGATGTGGGGAAGAAGAGGAGGAACATACTACAGCGGGACTTCAGAGAACTAGGAAGAAGGCTGAAAAGCAGGATATCCAGGGTGGTTATCTCTGGTTTGCTTCCAGTTCCTCGGGCTGGTGAGGCCAGAAACAGGGAGATAATGGACTTGAACATGTGGCTGGGGAACTGGTGCCGGAAGCAAGGATTTAAATTCTTGGATCACTGGGGTATATTTGTGGTAAGCATACATTATACAAAAGAGACAGTTTGCACCTTAACACGTTGGGGACCAGCATTCTGGCAGGCAGGTTTGCTACTGCAACACAGCTACGTTTAAACTAAATAGTGGGGGAGGGAGAGGGGACAAACTGGAAGTTTAAGAAGGAAATTGAAGGGAAAGTTAGGACAAGGGAAGTCAAGAAAGACAACGGTATCAATGAAGCAGAAAACTCAAAAAGGAATCATGCCGTAAGGTTGTGTGAAATGGGGGTTAATCGGAAGGGTGAGGACAGTAACAAATTAAAAATACTATACATGAATGCACGAAGCATTAGAAGTAAGATGGATGAGCTTGAGGCTCTTTTGGAAATTGGCTACGATATTGTGGGGATAACTGAGACGTGGCTTCAAGTAGACAGGGCCTGGGAAATGAATATTCAATGCTATACGTGCTATCATAAGGACAGACTGATGGGCAGAGGGGGGTGGGGTGGCAATGTTGGTAAGGGATGATATTCAGTCCCTTGCGCGGGGGGACCTAGAATCAGGGGATGTAGAGTCAGTGTGGATAGAGCTGAGAAATTCTAAGGGCAGAAGTATCCTGTTGGGCGTTATCTACAGGCACCCAAACAGTAGTACAGATGTAGGGTGTAAGTTGAATAAGGAGCTGAAATTGGCCTGTGGCAAAGAAGTTCCTACAATTGTTAGGGGGGATTTCAACATGCAGGTAGACTGGGAGAATCAGGATGGTATCGGACCTCAAGAAAGACACTTTGTGGAGTGCCTCCGAGATGGATTCTTAGAACAGCTGGTGCTGGAGCCAACCAGGGAGAAGACAATTCTGGATCTGGTATTCTGCAACGAACCAGAATTGACCAGGGACCTAGAAGTGAAGGAGCCATTAGGAGGTAGTGACCATAATACAATAAGCTTCAATCTGCAATTTGAAAGGGTGAGGGTACAATCGATAGTTACAATACTTCAGTTGAATAAAGGGAACTGTGGAAATATGAGGGAGGAGCTGGCCAACGTTCAATGGTGTAACACCTTAGCAGGGATGACAGTGGAGGAACAATGGCAGATATTTCTGGGTATAATGCAGAAGATGGAGGATCAGTTCATTCCAAAAAGGAAGAAAGACCCTCTGAGGAGGCAGGGGTGGCCATGGCTGATGAGGGAAGTTAAGAAATATATAAAGTTAAAAGAGAAAAAGTATAACATAGCAAAGATAAGTGGGAAAATGGAGGACTGGGAAGCTTTTAAAGAACAACAGAGGATTGCGAAGAAGGAAATATGCAGAGAAAAAATGAGGTACGAAGGTAAACAGGCCAAAAATATTAAGGAGGATAGTAAAAGCTTTTTTAGGTATGTGAAAGGGAAAAAAATGGTTAAGACTAAAATTGGGCTCTTGATGACAGAAATAGGGGAATATGTTACGGGGAATAAAGAAATGGCAGAAGAGTTGAATTGGTACTTCAGATCTGTGTTCACTGGGGAAGACACAAGCAATCTTCCTGAGGTAACAGTGGCTGAAGGACCTGAACTGAAGGGAATTTATATTTGCCAGGAATTGGTATTGGAGAGACTGTTAGGTTTGAAGGTTGATAAGTCCCCGGGGCCTGATGGTCGACATCCCAGGGTACTGAAGGAGGTGGCTCTAGAAATCATGGATGCGTTGGTGATTATTTTCCAGAGTTCGATAGATTCAGGATCAGTTCCTGCGGATTGGAGGGTGGCTAATGTTGTACCACTTTTTAAGAAAGGAGCGAGAGAGAAAGCAGGAAATTATAGACCAGTTAGTCTGACCTCAGTGGTGGGAAAGATGCTGGAGTCTATTATAAAGGATGAAATTACGACACATCTGGAGAGCAGTAACAGGATAGGTCAGAGTCAGCATGGATTTATGAAGGGGAAATCATGCTTGACTAATCTTCTGGAATTTTTTGAGAATGTAACTCTGAACATGGACAAGGGAGATCCAGTGGATTACTGTAACTGGACTTTCAGAAAGCCTTTGATACAGTCCCACATAGGAGGTTAGTGAGCAAAATTAGGGCACATGGTATTGGGGACAAAACACTGACATGGATTGAAAATTAGTTGGCTGACAGGAAACAGAGTCGTGATAAATGGCTCCCTATCGGAATGGCAGGCGGTGACCAGTGGGGTAACCACAGGGATCAGTGCTGGGACCGCAGCTTTTTACAATATATGTTAATGATATAGAAGATGGCATTAATAGTAACATGAGCAAACTTGCTGATGATACAAAGCTGGGTGGCAGGGTGAAATGTGAGGAGGATGTTAGGAGATTACGGGGTGACCTGGACAGGTTCGGTGAGTGGACAGATGCACGGCAGATGCAGTTTAATGTGGATAAATGTATGGTTATCTACTTTGGTGGCAAGAATAAGAAGGCAGATTATTACCTAAATTGGAGTCAAGTTAGGTAAAGGGGCAATACAAAGAGATCTGGGTATTCTTGTACATCAGTCAATGAAGGTAAGCATGCAGGTACAGCAGGTAGTGAAGAAAGCTAATTGCATGCCAGCCTTCATAACAAGAGGGATTGAGTATAGAAGCAAAGAGGTTCTTCTGCAGCTTTACAGGGCCCTGGTGAGAGCGCACCTGGAATATTGTATGCAGTTCTGGTCTCCAAATTTGAGGAAAGACATTCTGGCTATTGAAGGAGTGCAGTGTAGGTTCACGAGGTCAATTCCTGGAATAGCGGGACTATCTTGTGTTGAAAGATTGGAGCGATTGGGCTTGTATACCCTTGCGTTTAGAAGACGGAGAGGGGATCTAATTGAGACATATAAGATTATTAAAGGATTGGACACTCTGGAGGCAGGAAACATGTTTCCACTGATGGATGAGTCCCGAACCAGCGGACACAGCTTAAAAATAAGAGGTAGTCCATTTAGGACAGAGATGAGGAGAAACTTCTTCTCCCAGTGAGTGGTGGCTGTGTGGAATGCTCTGCCCCAGTAAGCAGTGGAGGCCCAGTCTCTGGATTCGTTTAAGAAAGAGTTGGATAGAGCTCTCAAGGATTGTGGAATCAAGGGTTATGGAGATAAGACAGGAACAGGATACTGATTGAGGATGATCAGCCGTGATCATATTGAATGGTGGTGCAGGCTCGAAGGGCAGAATGGCCTACTCCTGCACCTATTGTCTGTTATCTATTGTCTATTGTCTCTGTTTTCTCATTTTAAACCATTATTCCCAAACTGAGAGGGTGGGAGGCTGTCTGGTTCCAGCTGGTTAAGCCTTGCCTGTTAGAAGGTACAAGGAGCAGTGTGGGATGATGATATTCTGAGTTCCTCACTCACTGAAGAGACTGCTCATCCACTGGAATATTGCACCAGACTGCAGTGCTCCTGCAAATATCCATCCACATCTAATAATCCTCATTTATAACAAGATGCTGTGCATTGCAGGACGTGCGACTGAAATATGTTTCATTTGGCCTTTATATATTGTTCAAGTCAATCATAAATTAAACTATTATTTAGTTTTCCTACGTAACTCCCTGAGCTGTGCTGCGTTACTTTGCAACAATACCCTGCAGTGTAAACAGCGGATAAATGTTCAAAACATCAAGCAGTCTTGTTTCCTTCAAATGATTTTGTATTTCTTCTGTTTTACACAGTTACGTTGTCTGGGATGTGATACGCTGGGTACTCTTCACTCTCCTGGTGATTTGTTCTCTTTCAGTCACAATGTTTACACGAAAACATTAGGTGAGCATCATGGCCTTTACATGAATGATTTTGAGCACTCTAAGTTCCCCATCAATGAAGTGGCCCTGGGTGGAGGGGTTTCGAAGCAGGAGACACAGTTTGAGAAGAATGGGTTGACCATTTGGGACTGAGATGAGCAGGAATTTCTTCACTCAGAGGGTGATAGTTTGTTGGAATTCTCTGCCCCAGAGAGCTCTGGAGTATCCAGCCTTGAGTATATTCAAAACAGAGATCAATAATGTTCTGGCAAATAAAGGTAGGAAGGGACGTGGGGTTAGTGCAAGAAAAATGGTATTCAGGCAGAAGATCTGCTCTGATCCACGTGAATACTGAGGGAGCCTTAAGGGGCCGAATGGCCTACTCTGGTTCTGCCTCATCTCTCCATGATGACCTCATGCTGTTAAATACTGTCATTGTACCAGCATCCACCACTTCCTCTGGCAGAACCTTTCATACACACACCACCCTCTGCATGAAAACGTTACTCCTCAGGTCATGTTGAAATAATTTCCTTCTCATCTTCAACCTCTGCCCTCTCGGTCTGGACACTCCTAGAGATGAAAAAGACCTTGGCTGTTCACCCTGTCCATGCCCTCGTTTAAATCTCATTGGATAATATAGTCATGTGTTCTAATCTGGAACAAAAGACAATGTAAATGCTGTTGGGTAGAGAGACAAGTGAGTTAGTGTGTAAATGTTTGTTTGGACAAAACCTTGTTATCTGTTCAAATATTAAGAAATGTTTGTTGCTGCTCGAATGAATTGATCTGTTCATCATTTATTGGTATGTCCAGCTCCCATGCAGAAATTAATAAACATTTAAACACAGAAACCTGTGTCTTGTCTGATCTAAAGAGGAAACACAGCATTGAATCCCCCTTTCTGGGGCTCTCATAGAACAGAGGAGGCGTCAGAGAACAACAGGAGGTGGGGTTATCCCAAGTCACTGTCACTTTGTCCTTCACATGGGGAGGGTTAGGGCCAATAAGGGCTTTGTAATTCTCAAAGACATGGCTCTGATGGGAAATTAGGGACATAATGGCTATAGAGGGAGAGTGAACAGAAACGGTGAGATGACAAAAGGTCATTGGATCCACGGGGACAGCAACAATAAAGAGAGGAAGAAGGATCATTCTGCACCACAGGTAGAGTCTGTTGTTAATTCACAGAAACACCCCACTCCCGGTGTCTTCTGGATATGGAGCACCTTATCAAAACTACTAATAGTTCTGAAGAATAATCAATGGACCCAAAACAGTAACTCTGCTTTCTCTCCACAGACATTGCCAGACCTGTTGTGATTCCCCAGCAGTTTCTGTTTTTGTCACAAAGACACTCAGTCAACACTTCACCAATCCTGACCCAGTCACTGCACAATAACTGTGTAAAATGACAGACAAACAATTACAGTGTGCGTGTGGAGTCAGTAATTTATATATAGGAAGGGGGAGGGGAGCTGCAGTAAAATTCTATGAGTTTGAAACCTATTCGGGGCAATTGCATCCACCATGCATCCACTGATTCAGTCCTATCACTGGCATCAAACTACACTTCAACAACAGGTCACTCATTGTCCAAAAATAAACTTTACAGGTGATGGCCTCAAGCAATTATTGCCAACAACATTGTTCACCCTCAGGGTCTTGTTAACGAGGCGAATTTAATCAGACAAGATAATTTTGAAGTGGCACTTGGGTTTGGTATTTCTGTAATGCAGTGCATGGCAAACAGTGGAAGACAGCAATTCTCAGTTACAATGGTCATCCACTGAATTGTCAGTCTGTGAGGGGATACACTGCAATGTGCAGGGTGCTTGGTTGTGCCGATGATATTTGGATGAAGATGGCACACTTTGGACATCCGAATGGGCTTATTACATGGACAACATTTCCCCTGAATTTTCACACACTCTCTCTCTCTCCCTCACACACAGATACACACATCTTCTCTGTCGCCCACTCCCCCAACCTCCCTTACGACACACAAACACACATACATAGAAGTCTATGGAGTGAACTCCATTTGCAAATTTGTATTTGCAGATACTTTCTATTTTGTTCAAAAAGCACACAATCGAGAGGTAGTCAGTCAATGTGACATTTCCTAAATTCCTACCCACACAATAAAACCAGTCTGACTCCAGGTTGGGAAACATGCTCGAACTTCATCCCTGTAATACATTGTCTGAGCTGAGATGTCATTTCTTCATTTACTGATAAATTCTTAAGATATATTGGGGCAGTGTATCAAACAGGTTCATGATCAACGAGAAATGTAACTGAGAATTATAGAATCCCTACAGTGCATCAAGAGGCAATTTGGCCCATCTGGTCTGCACTAGCCATCTGACGAACATCCCACCAGACCCAGTCTCAGGCCTCCACTCTGTTCCCATAGCAACACATTTCCCATGGCTAATCCACCTAGCCTGTACATCACTGGGCATTATGGACAACGTAGCATGGCCTAACCTAAACATTGTTAGACATTGGGAGAAAACTGTAGCACCTGGAGAATACCCACAATGACTCAGAGAGAACGTACAAACTGCACACAGACAGTCACCCGGGGTTTGAACTGAACCCAGGTCACAGGGACTGTGAGGCAGCAGTGCTAACCACTGAGACACTGTGCTCTCCATTTTTGAGAAGGTCAGGTGTAAAAAACACGTTTTCATACTTGTTACGTGGTTTGATTTTCATTGTCTTTTGACACTAAAAGAAAAAAGTGTTAATATTATCGAGGATGTGTGATAGATACCCACGGATGTCCAATGAGATTCAGTGTTAGTTTCTTTTGTCTGTAAATTGGAGAGAGAGCTGCCCTGGGACAGGACTTACTGAAGGCTAATGTTGTGGGTCCTGGTCCATTTGAAGGACATTGTTTGATGTGGATGGAACAAAGAGTGGACAGATTTATAGGGGTCCTGTCTGAATGTGATGTAGTTTACAAATTTCAAAGAGGAACATAGAACATAGAACATTACAGCACAGTACAGGCCCTTCAGCCCTCAATGTTGTGCTGACCTGTGAAACCAATCTGATACCCATCTAACCTACACTATTTCATTCTCTTCCATATGCCTATCCAATGACTATTTGAATGCACTTCAAGTTGGTGAATCTACTGTTACAGTCAATGCATTCCACGTCCCTACCACTCTGAGTAAAGAAACTACCACTGACCTCTGTCCTATATCTATCACCCCTCAATTTAAAGCTATGTCCCCTCATGCTGGCAACCACGAACTGAGGAAAAAGGCACTCACTGTCCACTCTATCTCACCCTCTGAATATCTTATATGTCTCAATCAACTCACCTCTCAATCTTCTTCTCTCGAACGAAAACAAAGTCAAGTCCCTCAGCATTTCCTCCTAACATCCTCCCTCTATACCAGTCAACTTCCTGGTAAATCTCCTCTGAAATCTTCCACATCCTTCCTATAATGTGGTGACCAGAATTATGTGCAATAGTCCAAGTGCTGCCGCACCAGAGTTTTGTACAGCTGCAGCATGATCTCATGGTTCTGAAACTCAATCCCTCTACCAATAAAAGTTAACACACCGTATGACTTCTTCACAATCCTATCGACCAATGTGGCAACTTTCAAGGAGCTATGTACATGGACACTGAGATCTCTCTGCTCATCGACACTAATGAGAATCTATCCATTAGCCCAGTACTCTGCATTCCTATTACGCCTTCCAAAGTGAATCACCTCACACTTATCCACATTAAACTTCATTTGCCACCTCTCAGCCCAGCTCTGTAGCTTATCTATGTCCCTCTGTAGCATACAATATCCTTCGTCACTATCCACAACGCCAGCAAACTCAGTGTCATCCGCAAATTTACTAACCCATCCTTCTATGCCCTCATCCAAGTCATTTGTAAAGATGACAAACACCAGTGGACACAAAACAGATCCTTGTGGTATACCACTGGTAACTGAACTCCAGGATGGATATTTCCCAACAAGCACCATCCTCAGTCTTCTTTCAGCTTGCCAATTTCTGACCCAAACCATTAAATCCCCCTCAATCCCATGCCTCTATATTTTGTGCAAAGGCTTACCGTGAGGAGCCTTCTCAAATGCCTTACTGAAATCCATATACACCACATCAACTGTTTTACCCTCATCCACCTGTTTTGTTACCTCTTGAAAGAACTCAATCAGGTTTGTGAGGCATGACCTACCCTTCACAAACTGTGTTGGTGTTGAGTGTCCCTAATCACCTCATTCACTTCTAGATGATTATGGATCCTATCTCTTATAACCTTTTCCAACACTGTACTGACAACTGAAGTAAGACTCACTGGTCTATAATTACCAGGGTGGTCTCTACTCCCTTTGTGTACAATGGAACAGCATTTACTATCCTCCAGTCTTCAGGTACTATTCCTGGAGATAATGATGACATAAAGATCAAAGCCAAAGGGTCAGCAATCTCCTCCCCAGCTTCCCAGAGAATCCACAGAGAAATTCCATCTGGCCCAGGACGCATCTATTCTTACACTTTCCAGAATTGCTAATGCCCCACCCTTGTGAACCTCAATCCCATTCAGTCTAGCAGTCTGTATCTCAGTATTCTCCTCAACAACATTGTCTTTATCTACTGTGAATACTGATGAAAAGTAATCATTTAGTGCTTTTCCTATCTCAACTGACTCCATGCACCAATTCCCCCACGAGCCTTGATTCACCCTCATCTCGCTCCAGTTGTTCTTTTATTCCTGATAGAGCTGTAGATAGCCTAAGGGTTTTCCTTGATCCTATACGCCAACAACTTCTCATGTCTCCACCTGGCTCTTCTTATCTCTGACTTTAGGTCTTTCCTGACTACCCTGACACTCTCAAGCGCCCTAACTGAGCCATCACATCTCATCCTAACATATGCCTTCATCTTCGTCTTGACAGGATATTCAACTTTCTTAGTAAACCTCAGCTCCTGCGCTCAACAACTTCCTCCCTGCCTGACAAGTACAGACTTATCAGGGATCCACAGTAGTTGTTCCTTGAATAAGCTCCACATTTCAATTGTGCCCATCCCTTGAAGTTTCCTTCCCCATCCTATGTAACTTCAATCTTGTCTAATCATATTGTAATTGACTTGCCCCCTGCTATAACTCTTACCCTGTGGTATATACCTCTCCCGAGGACAGGCAAAAACTGAGACAATGGATTAGTGGTGCTGGAAGAGCACAGCAATTCAGGCAGCATCCAAGTAGCTTCGAAATCGACGTTTCGGGCACAAGCCATTTTGTGCCCGAAACGTCGATTTCAAAGCTACTTGGATGCTGCCTGAACTGCTGTGCTCTTCCAGCACCACTAATCCAGAATCTGGTTTCCATCATTTGCAGTCATTGTTTTTACCGAAAAAGTAAGAGAAGCTTTGTCAATTAATCTACAGGGCACATTGCAAAGGACCAGAAGAAAGAGTTATCATTTAAACTGCTGTAAAATGGAGCTAACGTTCCTATAGCATGGAACATTCCAGATAGTCCTGGAACTGTGTGACAAATAACTCAAGAATCAAGGAATATATCATCAAGTGTTATAACGGGGGTAATAACAATCTCTTCCAAAAGCCTTCAAAAAGTTCATGAACTTTGTCATTGGGAGGGAGATGTCTATCACAGTGACTCAATGCCAGAATTCTACACCCCGACTAGTGCTCATATATGATAATCAGAGCTTTAAATAGGGTGGACAGTGAGAGCCTTTTTCCTGGATGCAGATGGCTAACACGAGGGGACATAGCTTTAAATTGAGGGGTGATAGATTCGCGACAAATATAGGGGTAGTTTCTTCAGTCAGAGAGTAGTAGGGATGTGGAACGGCCTGCCTATAACAGTAGTAGACTCGTCCATATTGAGGGCAGTTAAACGGGCATTGGACATACACACTGATAATAATGGAACGGTGGAGATTAGATGGGAATCAGATTAGTTTCGCAGGTCAGCACAAAATCGAGGGCTGAAGAGCACTTAGTGTGCTGTAACGTTCTATATTCTGTGTTCTATATATGTACACACTCTCTCCCTCACACCCATAAGCACATCAACTCATCCATGATGTTGTTAGCTTCACGCTCAATCATTCCAACATCATTCCAGCTGGCCTTGAATCTTCCAACTTACACTCATCTATATCTCTCCTCCAGTTTCACATTTTTGAAGATGCTGTATGAATCCAACTTGCCATATTCACTAACACACTAATGACAAGGTTTTGAAAGAAATGAATGTGCTTCTCAGCTCACTGTATTTAGAAAGCTGCAAATCCACCTATCATTCTGGAATAATTTGAACTTCTATCCCACACCTTACAATTCAAGTTAACTTCAAAGGAATTGAATAATTTTAAAATGTTATCAAATTAAAATTTAAATCTGGTAAAATAATTTTTCCCCATAATTACTTTATTTCTAAAAATGGTTCTGTCAGCAGCATGGTGCACGTGAATGGCTCATTGTAAATGAACACACATTCAGTTTGGGCTCTTTCCATTATACTCAAACAGGTTCTTGGTTAATGAGGAATGTAACTGAGAATTCTAGAATCCCTACAGTGCAGAAAGAGGCCATTTGGCCCATCTGGTCTGCACCAGCCATCTGAAGAACTTCCCACTAGACCCAAAACCCCACTCTGTTCCCATAGCCACACATTTCCCATGGCTAACCCACTGACACTGCACATCCCTGGACACAATGGGCAATTCAGCATGACCATTCCACCTAACCTGCATATGGGTAGACAGTGGGAAAAGAACTTTAGCAACTTGAGGAAACCCACACAGACAGATGAAAAATGTGCAAAATATACACAGACAGTCACCCAAGGTTTGAATCGAACCCAGGGAACTGGGGCTGTGAGACAGCAGTGTTAACCACTGAGACACTGTGCTGTCCATTTTGAGAAGTTGAGGTGTAAAAAATAAGTTTCCACACTTGTTGCATAGTTTGATGTTCATTGTCGTCCGAGATTGATAGATTCTTGTTGTCTCGAGGAATTAAGGGCTACGGGGAGAACGCTGGTAAGTGGAGCTGAAATGCGCATCAGCCATGATTGAATGGTGGAATGGACTCGATGGGCCGAATGGCCTTACTTCCACTCCTATGTCTAATGGTCTTATGGTCTTATGGTCGTTCGGCAGTATAAGAAAAATGCGAATATTATGAAGGGGAATGTGTGATAGATCCCCATGGATGTATAATGAGAATAAGTGTTAATAAACAGGAGATTGTGGGTGGCTCACTCTGGGTCATTCAAGGCTGTCCTGAGAGTTTTCAGACCCAGCCCTTTGATCACAATCTCTGGGAAGGAAACATCCTGGGACAGGCTCATGTCCATGTTGTGGGTAGGTCACTGCACCATTCCAGAGCAAATGGAACATCCATCCGAATTGGGGGAGGGGCTTTGTGGCAGCTCCAGGTCCTGCAATTGTTTGTCTCAGAAGAACGGTCTTTTAAAAACTGCTGAGTGCCTGTCTACAAGGATACGGCTTTGACACTGAGCAAGTCACTTTACAGGATCCCAGACAATTAGATCAGATATTCTTCACTTTGTTAATAACTGCTGCCTTCACTGTTTCATCACAGAATCTAATTTTTCAATCTGGTCCTATTTTCCCAACTGATTCTACAGTGTCCATGTCATTCAGGAGCTGGGGGATCTCTGCTCTCTGTTTCTGACACTCAGACAATGGTGACCTGACAGCAGAGGGGTTTCATCCCCATTGGGGTATTAACCCCCAAATGATTCCAAGTGTTCTCTAGGAGTTTACCCAATATATTGTTTCTGTTTCCCAGACAGAGCATTGCGATGGTCCTCGTTGGTTCAGTCTCTGGGTAATGACTCCAGTGATTCTCCTTTCATATTAAGCGTTAAGATGGGGGCACTGCCTTCAGCATTGTGGCTGGGGATGAGCACGGTTGGTGAAGGGTGACAGTTTCTTTGATCTTCTCAAAGGTGAAACCCAGCATGGTTCACCAGACTCACTCATCATCAACCATGTCCTGGTGAATACAAAGCCCCATGTTAATCGGTTCACCAGAGGGATCCTCACCTTGGAATTGAAGCTCACTCCCAGTTACTCAATCACAGCTCACTTCCCCCTGAATTTCTTCTCTCTTGTTGAGTTCCTTTCTCTGCCTGAAGTCGGCCGCATGTCTTGTTTACTTGGATCTCGTGGAAATCAAACAGAGGGTGTCCTTCTCCTGCATATCGAGGAGTACAGATCCTGACACAATAATTATTCAACACTAACAGGAGGCAGATTCTGCAAACAGACAAAATGTTCAAAACAGTTCTTTTTTAGCTGCATGATTAATTTTTGGAAAAGAAATCTATGTTTGCCAAAAATTATTGTTGAAATTTGAGAACATGAGAGAATAAGCTAGTTATCATTCACCTGAGATTTCACTATAAATACTAAGCTTGGGTCAACATTACCTTGCACCTAATGCATTAACTGTCTTGATTTCAGAATTTTCTATTGTTTCAATGAATATGAAGTTAGTTCTTCTATTGAATATAACTGATCGAAGAAAAATGTCTTTAGGGTTAAATTCCACCCTCTGGCTCACTGTGGTCTCAGAAGCTGGTTTCCGATATCCTCTTACTCATTTAACTTCATGTAGACATTGCAGTCCACACTTATTTCAAAGTGAGAAACAGAGCTGAGAGACTGACATCATGAACTTTGTGAATAAATCAATGTGGACATTGATTCTCCTCATCTGTTCCATTCCCGGTGAGTGATCATCTGAGTTGTATATTCAGATAACCAATGTTTCTTGAAGGTAAAAACAATGACTGCCGATGCTGAAACCCAAATACTGGATTATTGGTGCTGGAAGAGCACAGCAGTTCAGGCAGCATCCAACGAGCAGCGAAATCGACGTGAAGGGCTTTTGTCTGAAACGTCGATTTCACTGCTCGTTGGATGCTGCCTGAACTGCTGTGCTCTTCCAGCACCACTAATCCAATGTTTCTTGAAGTCCGGTGTGAGGATATTGCAGTGGAAATGTTTAAATTGCTGAAGATGTATAAAGGGATAAAGGCAGAGGTTGTGACACAATGGGTAACATTGTTATTGCCATGTCAAATGCTGAGAGTTTGATTCTCATTCAGCACAGTTTGCAAAGGAATGTGTATTCTCACAAAGTCAAACAGGTTTATTATCAACCTGCAAATCTTTCCAACATGCCCAGGGCAGGGAGCAGGACTGGCTGAGATTCCAAGTCATGGTTCTTCAATGCAGGTTGCCACCCTTCACATTGCAACAACTCAGGCAAGTGATAAGCTGCAGAAAACAGACACAGCATGTGCTTTGTCTGCCCCATGCATACCTGTACAACATTACAAAATGTACTGCCTCTCCTGAACATATCATCATCCCAAGTGGCAGAGTTCCCAAATACTTCAGAGCAGCATTAATTATCAATTAAATAAAAAGGACAAATAATGTTGATTTTAAATCAAAAATAAAGCATCATAATTATCTTAATTTGCCCAAAATTTTCAATGTTCTGTAGCCACTAAAACTGGGGTGGAAATAAGCCCTCAAACAAAACATCTTGAGTTGGCTTTTATTTCTGTTATTTTAGTTTAGAAATGCAGTTCATTAAGTTTTCATCTGTGAGGCTCAGTCACAAAAGCAGATGGACGTTGTACACTTCTCTTTGCATAACAAAGCTTTTTTTCCTTTCTGTCTAACTTGAATCAGGCTGTTTACGATCTTTCAATCCCATTGGTTTACATGTTACAATGTAACACTGCAATAAAAGTATTGTTCTTCATTGCAATCTCTCCACTAATGATTTTGAAACACTCAAGATTAAAATTCCCATGTTGCATGACTCTAGGCTACAATGCAATGAATTCTGATACATGAAACCTTCCTGAAACATGTTGTGGCTCTGACCCACCAACTTCATGCAGAATACTTCACAGATAGAAACCTGAAGTGTGCATCCCTCTGGTTTCACAATTCTCTTTCTTTCAAAGCTTCCTTTATCCAATAAGGTCTCTGTTTCCTGGCTTTCATCACCTTTCATCATTCATGTATCTTCCTCCCTTTCTTCTCTCTTCTCCATCTCTTCACTGAGGTTGAAAACCATTTTTGTCATTTTGTTTGAGAATTCTTCCCACACAAAGGACGGTTCTCCCAACAAGCCTGTTAGTCTACTATTTATTGAAGTAAATTTACCACGTCATCAACAGGCTGCTCCTCTTCCACACCGGGACACAATGTGTCAGCAATTTAAACATTTTCTCATTAAGCATCACTCAGGAAAAGTCAGTAAATAATTCTGTTATTTTTCTCTCCTCACACTGACAACAATGTGTGATTACAAACCATCCTGCCTTTACTGCCCTCAAGATCCTGCACATTGATGTCTCTCTCCCATTGTGAACCATCTCTTGCTGAACTTCAATTCTCTTCTTCTCCCATTTGAGGTCTCCCATCATCATCCTGGGTCACCTGTTGTATCTGTCCCATGAGCTTTGGAAATGTAGCCCCTGAGCCCACCATAAGTCTACACACAGCCCCTTCTCCTCCAGTCACAGTAAGGACCATTCAGCACCTGTGCCCTCCTTTCACCGATCCTCAGCCGACTCCAATCCAGGCCTGTCACTCAGGCTGCTCTCCAGGGGGACAACATTTTGATGATGTCACACACGGTGGAGTTAGAGCCCACAGCGGGCAGCACAAACCCAGTTTCAAGATTTTCCCAAAGCTCGACCAGTGGGGAAAGAAAATATTCTGACTGTTTCAATCATTCCCTGGGAATTTGGAACAGCCTGACGCTTTGATAAGGGATTAACTTCACCATGAGCTAGATGCAATGTAGCTGATTAAAATGTATTAAGGAGTTTTTTTCCAGTCAAATTTCTGAAATATTGTCTCCTCAGTTTCAGATGCTTTATGGGCAGAGAAACACGTAACGGGAATTTTGGGAAGAGCGATCACAATATCTTGTCACTACGAAGCACGGTGGTACCAAACAAACACAAAATATTGGTGTCAAGGATGGACTCGTCAGTGTAAGTTTATAGCAACGACAAATTGGCCAAATGGGAGAATATCAATCGCTGATAACAAAACACAAGGAATATTTCTTGTCACAATCAAGAATCTTCAATGGGGAGATGCAGGATGGTACAGCTGTGGGATTGAGGCTCCTGGCCTTGACCTAATGTTTAATGTAGAGCTGTACATCTCTGACGGTAAATGTTTCAGTGATTTTTTAAAATTACTCTCAGCTGATATGTCTGATCAGTGTTTTCTCCAGGAAGAAAACTAGCCAAGTATTGAAGCATATTTGATCTTTGATCTCTCAATAATTGTTTCTTCCCCACATAAGCTGTCTCTGTTCCTGGACTTCGATATTTATCCCAATTTACTGTCTCATGTTCTGGGGGCTCAGTGACAGTCTCCTGTGATTCTGCCCGGGGATCTCTCCCCATTCACTACACATGGTCTGAGAAGACCCCATCTCAAGATTCAAAGATCTCTGACACCAATAAACTGGAGCTACATTGTCAATCCTTCTCACAGCAACATCATCAATATTACTGCACAGCCTCAAATACTCAGGGAACAAAACCAAGTGAAATTGTTCATGTGTCAATCAACAATGTAACAGAGAAGAACTGCAGTTATAAAATAAAAACCAATGGCATCGGTAAGTGTGATGCACATATTTAATATCTCACTCTGCCAAACTGTAAGTTATAAAATGCACTCCACTTGTTTCATTGTCTGTTCTGATTTAAACCAATACTCTGTCCTGCAGTTGGAAAATAAACAGGTGCATAAAATACTATCCACAGCATGTTGATGCCAGCATGTTGGGGGTTCCAGTTCCCCTTCGGGGTTAAAATTCAGCTGGATCCCACTGCCTAGTAGGGAGAAGTAATGCTGTGCTGTGGCAGGTGAGACAGTGTCGATGAGGTGACAAACTGAGAACCTGTTCCCCCTTTAGGAATGGCATCATTTGTAAACTATTTACAGAATAGAGGTTCTCCTGGTGTCTGAGCAAGCATTCATTCCTCAATCAATGTTATTAAACACAACCAGATTTTTGAGAGAATTATTTCAATGTTTTTGCTTGCATGCAAATTAATTTCTAGATATTGCTGCATTCCAAGAACAGAGACAGCTTGTGTGGGAAAGAAACAATTATTGACAGATTAAAGATCAAATATCCTTCAACACTTGGTCAATTTTCTTCCTGTATAAGTCACTGATCAGATATACTTGTTTTACTTGCACATCCACAAATATCATTTATTGTATCCGTTTCTCCCGATGCGGTCTCCTCTACATTGGGGAGACTGGGCGCCTCCTAGCAGAGCGCTTTAGGGAACATCTCCGGGAGACCCGCACCAATCAACCACACCGCCCCTTGGCCCAATATTTCAACTCCCCCTCCCACTCTGCTGAGGACATGGAGGTCCTGGGCCTCCTTCACTGCCGATCCCTCACCACTGGACGCCTGGAGGAAGAACGCCTCATCTTCCGCCTCGGAACACTTCAACCCCAGGGCATCAATGTGGACTTCAACAGTTTCCTCATTTCTCCTCCCCCACCTCACCTTCGTTCCAAACTTCCAGCTCAGCACTGTCCCCTTGACTTGTCCGGACTTGTCCTACCTGCCTATCTTCTTTTCCACCTATCCACTCTACCCTCTCCTCCCTGACCTATCACCTTCATCCCCTCCCCCACTCACCCATTGTACTCTATGCTACTTTCTCCCCACCCCCACACTCCTCCAGCTGTTCTCTCCACGCTTCAGGCTCACTGCCTTTATTTCAGACGTTATAATGGAGTTATGACAGGGCCAACATTTCCCCTGAGTTTTCACACACTCTGTCTTGCGCCTCTCTCTCTCACCCACACACACACTGTCACACATATGCACTCTGTCTCGCTTTCCCTCAAATACAGACACTCACAGCCTCCCTCTCCCTCTCTCCCTCATCCTCCCACACTACACACACACATGTGCACACATTCAAATACACATTCAAGTCTGTGGAGTGAATTTACATTCTATTTTGTTCAAACAGCATAAATCTGAAGGCAGTCAATTAAGGTGACAGTTTATAAATTCCTACTTTCAAAAAAGACAGTCTGACTCCAGTTTGGGACACAGACTCTAACCTCATCCCTGTAATGTATTGTCTGAGCTGAGATGTCACTTTTTTTTATTTACTGATAAAACCTTAAGATATATCGGGACTGTGATTTAAGAGAAATTCTGGGATTTACATATTAATCAATGGAAACCTGCCTTCCCATTCTACGTGATTACAGACTTATCAGCAATCTCAGTTTCTCTAATACATTGCATCCGTCATGTGACACTTTGATCTTTTACTTTTAAATCCTGTGCCCTACGTATCCTGCCCCACTGGCTTCCTGACAAAGGAGCAGTGCTCTGTAAGCTTGTATTTTCAAATAAACCTCTTGGACTATAACCTGGTGTTGTGTGGTTTCCAATTTTGTCCACCCCAGCCCAACAGCAGTCCCTCCACATCCTGAATCTTCTTGCCAGTGGCTCATATCCAGCAGACACTGAGTGCTGAGCCTGAGTCTGAATGATAGTTGTTCCCCTCTCCAAGGAGACAGCTAGACATACGGCTCGGGATTGATAGTGATGGTTGATGTCTCCATCCCCATTGAACCAGTTTAACGACTGATCAATTGGGTCAATGGGCTGAGGAGTGCCAGATGGAGTTCATTTTGTTCAATGTGAGGTATATCCTTTTAGTTCAACAAAACAGGATGGGACTTATACAATTAAAAGTAGGACCCTTTTAATTGAGTAGTGCTGTTGAACAGACAGACACTGGGATCTTTGAAATTTGCATCACAAGTAGAGAGGGTGGTTAAGAAGGTATTTAGAATGCTTACCATCATTGCTCAGACCATTGAGTGTAGGAGTTGGAACATCACGTTGAGCTTGTACAGAATGATGGTGAGGCCACTTTTGGTTTTGTGTGTACAGTTCGAGTCACCCTGCTTCAGGAAGGTTTTATTAAATTGAAGAGGTTTCAGAAAAGATCTACTAAGATGTTGCTGTGACTGGAGGGGTTGAGTGAAAAGGATAGGCTGGGACTTTTTCCCCTGGAGCAGAGGAGGTTGGGAGGTGACTTTATCAAGGTTTATAATATCATGAGGGGTCTGGATAAGGTGTTTAGCAAAGGTTTCTTTCTCTAGGCTGGGAGAGCTCAAAGTGAGGGGTCATGTTTTCAAGGTGAGAGGAGGAAACTGTGAAAGGAACCTGAGGGGCAACGTGTTCACACAGAGGGTGGTCAGTTGCAACATTAAAAAGATTTGGATCAGTACATGAATAAGAAAGATTTGGAGGGATATGAGCCAAATGCAGGCAAGTGGGATTGCTTTATTTTGAGAAACTTGTTCAGCACAGACATATTAAACCGAAGGGTCTATTTCTGTGGCATATGAGCCTATGACACTGAATTGGGATAGGGAAGGGCAAAGTCTTGGGGTTTTTGGCTTTTCAATTACAGTCCATTTTCCAATAAATGTTTGTTTCCCAAAGACGCCGTCTCTGTTCCTGGACTTCAATTTTAGTCACAGCCAAATGTCTCATATTCTGGGGCTTCAGTGAGAGTTTGCTGTGAGTCTGCCTGGGGATCCCGTCCCATTCACTACACATGGTTTGAGAAGACCCCATTTGAAGATTCAATGATCTCTGACACCAACAAACTGGATCTACATTGTCAATCCTTCACGCAACAACATCATCTATATTACTGCACAGCCTCAAATACTCAGGGAACAAAACCCAGTGAAATTGTTCATGTCTCAGTTCCCAGTGTAGCAGAGAGTGGCTGGAGTTACATGATATAAATCAGCAGCATCAGTAAGTTTTATACAAACATTGAGGCTGACACACCTATTCAATGTTTATTCAAACTGCTCATTGGTTAATGTTCTTCCATATTTACAAATAATTGCACTTCATCACATTACGACTCTTTGATATTTGAACAATTTTGGGCAAGGTGTTAATTTATTTTTGATAATGGGCAAAAGTGTAATAAAGCTCCAGAAAATGCAGAAATGCTGTGCTCCAACTTTGTGTTACATCTCACAGCTTTTGGAGATGCCGGTATTGGACTGGGGTGTACAGTTAAAAACCACACAACACCAGGTTCTCGTCCAACAGGTTTAATTTGAAGCACTAGCTTTCGGAGCACCACTCCTTCATCAGGTGGTTAAGGAGGACACAATTGGAAGGCACAGAATTTATGGCAAAAGTTTACAGTGTAATGTAACTGAAATTATACATTGAAAAATACCTTAATTGTCTGTTGAGTCTTTTATCTGTTGAATACCATGATAGTTTCACTTCTTTCATGTGTAAATCACAAAACATTTTTTTTAAAGTTATCTTCTCAGGTTTACTGTAACAATTGGTGTTAGCCAGATAATATGTTGAAGGTGTTAGACTGCTGTGATCCCTTTCTATGCCATAATGTTTAGACTGATTCTCATCTAAAAAGTGAGTTTACAGAGTCTTACATGAATTCATGCAGTTTTTGAGCAAAGTACAATGTTACTCTTGTAAGTACAAATTCACCCCACAAAGGTATATGTATGTGTGTGTGTGTGTGTCTGGGGTGGAGGGGGGGCGAGTTGTGAATGTGAGAGAGAGTATATGTGTCTGTGTATGTGAGTGGAGAGTGTCTAAGTCTGTGAGGGGGTGCATGTGTAAGTGTGGGAGTGTGTGTGTCTGTAGGGGTGTGTGTGTGTCTGGGGTGAGGGGTTCTGAGTGTCTATCGGAGAGAGTGTATATGTGTGTATGTGAGTGTAAAGTGGTCTGTCTGTGAGAGGATGCATGTGGAAGTGTGTGTGTCTGTCGGGGTACGTGTGAGTGTCTGTGTATATGTGAGTCCGTGTGTTTGGAGTGCCTGTGTATGTGTGTGTGTGTGTCTGTGTGTGTGTGTGCATTGGAGTATCTGTGTGTGTGTATAGTGCAATGGTGGTCACCTGTAATGTGACATGAATCTAAGGTCCCGGCTGAGGCCCTCCCTTTGGGTATGGAACTTCGCTATCAGCTTCTGCTTGGCCAATTTTCACTGCTGCCTGTCCTAAAGTTCGTCTTGGAAGATGGTCACCCGAAGGTCCGAGGCCGAATGTCCTGGACCACTGAAGTGTTCTCCAACTGGGATTGTTGTGTGGTGCCCATTTATCTGTTGCCATACCTTCTCAGCTCACAGCTTGTGTGTATCATGGCATGTGACCTGAGGGGATAATGGTATCAGTCTCCATCTTAGTCAGGGTCACATCAGGCATGACATGGTGATGGAAATGTGTCAGGGTTTGTAACTGATTACCTCAGTTTCAGCCCAGACCCTGAAGTGTCTGTGGCTGTGAGATATGTTTAGGCCAGATGCTGTTATCAATGTCTTTTGATTTGTCAGTATTACAACATCCACACTTTGTTCTCATGTGACAGGAGCTGACGTAAAGACTACATCATTGGGTCTAAATACCATAGTGGAGGCAAAACTCCCAGTGGAAGCTCACCCAGCAATCACAGGATATTACAGGACAGAGCAGGGGCTGCTGGATCCCCCAAGAATACATTGTCCAGTGGGGGCAGTGACCAGCTCAGTGGCTGGAACTTTCTTTTATGTTTGACAATGAGGAGAAAGGAGATCTTAGTAATATAGTCCCATCCAACCTCAGGCTTTCAAATGCTTTAATACGATTGCAGGAGCAAGAATGTCCAGGCAAGGAACAAAAACAAATTGTATTCAAACTAGATCATTGCCATGTCTCTCCAGACAGGGAGAGTTATAGCAAAACGAATTCAACAAAATCCATTATTCACAACACGTCCTGAGGTTCCATTGATGAAGAGTGCTCTCTTGGTTGTCTGTAACTGAGACTCAGATGAAGCTGAATATTACCTTATGTCTCAATAGGAAGGGAATATACTTGTGACAAATCCTCAACAAAATCACCAACAGCAACAGGAACATCGTCAGGACCCAAGTCTGTCGGGAAAAGGTAGAACAATTTCATTGTCGATATTTCCATCAGCATTGATTCCAAGTGAGAATAAGTGATTTCACTTAACGGCTTACAATAAGTTTCAATTTTTGACGATAATTTATCAGAATGTAAATGGGACCAGTATTCTGGCAGGCAGATTTGCGACTGCAACACAGCTGCATTTAAACTAAATCGCGGGGGAGGGGGAGGGGACAAACTGGAAGTTTAAGAAGGAAATTGAATGGAAAGTTAAGACAAGGGAGGTCAAGAAAGACAACGGTATCAATGAAGCAGAAAACTCAAAAAGGAATCATAAGGTTGAGTGAAATGGGGGTTAATAGGAAGGGTGAGGGCAGTAACAAATTAAAAATACTATACATGAATGCACGAAGTATTAGAAATAAGATGGATGAGCTTGAGGCTCTTTTGGAAATTGGCTACGATATTGTGGGGATAACTGAGACGTGGCTTCAAGTAGACAGGGCCTGGGAAATGAATATTCAAGGCTATACGTGCTATCATAAGGACAGACTGATGGGCAGAGGGGGGGTGGAGTGGCAATGTTGGTAAGTGATGATATTCAGTCCCTTGCGCGGGGGGACCTAGAATCAGGGGATGTAGAGTCAGTGTGGATAGAGCTGAGAAATTCTAAGGGTAGAAGGACCCTCTTGGGAGTTCTCTCCAGGCACCCAAACATTATTATGGATGTAGGGTGTAAGTTGAATAAGGAGCTGAAATTGGCCTGTCGCACTGAAGTTCCTACAATTGTTACGGGGGATTACAACATGCAGGTAGACTGGGAGAACCAGGATGGTATTGGACCTAAAGAAAGAGACTTTGTGGAGTGCCTCTGAGATGGATTCTAGAACAGCTGGTGCTGGAGCCTACCTGGAAGAAGGCAATTCTGGATCTGGTATTGTGCAACGAACCAGAATTGATCAGGGACCTAGAAGTGAAGAAGCCATTAGGAGGCAGTGACCATAATACAATAAGCTTTGATCTGCAATTTGAAAGGGAAAGGGTACAATCGATAGTTACAATACTTCAGTTGAATAAAGGGAACTGTGGAAATATGAGGGAGGAGCTGGCCAACGTTCAATGGTGCAATACCTTAGCAGGGATGACAGTGGAGGAACAATGGCAGATATTTCTGGGTATAATGCAGAAGATGCAGGATCAGTTCATTCCAAAAAGGAAGAAAGATCCTCTGAGGAGGCAGGGGTGGCCATGGCTGATGAGGGAAGTTAAGAAATATATTAAGTTAAAAGAGAAAAAGTATAACATAGCAAAGATAAGTGGGAAAATGGAGGACTGGGAAGCTTTGAAAGAACAACAGAGGATTGCGAAGAAGGAAATATGCAGAGAAAAAATGAGGTACGAAGGTAAACTGGCCAAAAATATTAAGGAGGATAGTAAAAGCTTTTTTAGATATGTGAAAGGGAAAAAAATGGTTAAGACTAAAATTGGGCCCTTGAAGACAGAAATAGGGGAATATGTTACAGGGAATAAAGAAATGGCAGAAGAGTTGAATTGGTACTTCAGATCTGTGTTCACTGGGGAAGACACAAGCAAACCTCCTGAGGTAACAGTGGCTGAAGGACCTGAACTGAAGGGAACTTATATTTGCCAGGAATTGGTATTGGAGAGACTGTCAGGTCTGAAGGTTGATAAGTCCCCGGGGCCTGATGGTCTACATCCCAGGGTACTGAAGGAGGTGGCTCGGGAAATCGTGGATACGTTGGTGATTATTTTCCAGAGTTCGATAGATTCAGGATCAGTTCCTGCGGATTGGAGGGTAGCTAATGTTGGACCACTTTTTAAGAAAGGAGCGAGAGAGAAAGCAGGAAATTATAGATCAGTTAGTCTGACCTCAGTGGTGAGAAAGATGCTGGAGTCTATGATAAAGGATGAAATTACGACACATCTGGAGAGCAGTAACAGGATAGGTCAGAGTCAGCATGGATTCATGAAGTGGAAATCGTGCTTGACTAATCTGGAATTTTTTGTGAATGTAACTCTGAAGATGGACAAGGGAGATCCAGTGGATGTAGTGTACCTGGACTTTCAGAAAGCCTTTGATAAAGTCCCACATAGGAGGTTAGGGAACAAAATTAGGGCGCATGGTATTGGGGGCAAAGTCTTAACTTGGATTGAAAATTAGTTGGCTGACAGGAAACAAAGAGTCGTGATAAACGGCACCCTATCGGAATGGCAGGCAGTGACCAGTGGGGTACCGTAGGGATCAGTGCTGGGACCGCAGCTTTTTACAATATATGTTAATGATATAGAAGATGGTATTAATAGTAACATGAATAAACTTGCTGATGATACAATGCTGGGTGGCAGGATGAAATGTGAGGAGGATGTTAGGAGATTACGGGGTGACCTGGACAGGTTCTGTGAGTGGACAGATGCATGGCAGATGCAGTTTAATGTGGATAAATGTATGGTTATCTACTTTGGTGGCAAGAATAAGAAGGCAGATTATTACCTAAATGGAGTCAAATCAGGTAAAGGGGCAATACAAAGAGATCTGGGTGTTCTTATACACCAGTCAATGAAGGTAAGCATGCAGGTACAGCAGGTAGTGAAGAAAGCTAATAGCATGCTAGCCTTCATAACAAGAGGGATTGAGTATAGAAGCAAAGAGGTTCTTCTGCAGCTTTACAGGGCCCTGGTGAGACCACACCTGGAATATTGTATGCAGTTCTGGTCTCCAAATTTGAGGAAAGACATTCTGGCTATTGAAGGAGTGCAGCGTAGGTTCACGAGGTCAATTCCTGGAATAGCGGGACTATCTTGTGTTGAAAGATTGGAGCGATTGGGCTTGTATACTCTTGAGTTTAGAAGACTGAGAGGGGATCCGATTGAGACGTAGAAGATTATTAAAGGATTGGACACTTTAGAGGCAGGAAACATGTTTCCACTGATGGATGAGTCCCGAACCAGAGGACACAGCTTAAAAATAAGGGGTAGGCCATTTAGGACAGAGATGAGGAGAAACTTCTTCTCCCAGAGAGTGGTGGCTGTGTGGAATGCACTGCCCCAGTAAGCAGTGGAGGCCCAGTCTCTCGATTCATTTAAGAAAGAGCTGGATAGAGCTCTCAAGGATTGTGGAATCAAGGGTTATGGAGATAAGACAGGAACAGGATACTGATTGAGGCTGATCAGCCGTGATCATAATGAATGGTGGTGCAGTCTTGAAGGGCAGAATGGCCTACTCCTGCACCTATTGTCTGTTATCTATTGTCTATTGTCTCTGTTTTCTCATTTTAAAACATTATTCCCAAACTGAGAGGGTGGGAGGCTGTCTGGTTCCAGCTGGTTAAACCTTGCCTGTTAGAAGGTGCAAGGAGCTGTGTGGGATGATGATATTCTGAGTTCCTCACTCACTGAAGAGACATCTCATCCACTGGAATATTACACCAGACTGCAGTGCTCCTGCAAATATCCATCCACATCGAATAATCCTCATTTATAACAAGATGCTGTGCATTGCAGGACGTGCGACTGAAATATGTTTCATTTGGCCTTTATATATTGTTCAAGTCAATCTTAAATTAAACTGTTATTTAGTTTTCCTACGTAACTCCCTGAGCTGTACTGCATTACTTTGCAACAATACACTGCAGTGTAAACATGGGATAAATGTTCAAAACATCAAGCAGTCTTGTTTCCTTCAAATGATTTTGTATTTCTTCTGTTTTACACAGTTACATTGTCTGGGATGTGATACGCTGGGTACTCTTCACTCTCCTGGTGATTTGTTCTCTTTCAGTCACAATGTTTACACGAAAACATTAGGTGAGCATCATGGCCTTTACACGAATGATTTTGAGCACTCTAAGTTCCCCATCAATGAGGTGGCCCTGGGTGGAGGGGTTTCGAATCAGGAGACAAAGTTTGAGAAGAATGGGTTGATCATTTGGGACTGAGATGAGCAGGAATTTCTTCACTCAGAGGGTGATGGTTTGTTGGAATTCTCTGCCCCAGAGAGCTCTGGAGGCACAAGCCTTGAGTATATTCAAAACAGAGATGAATAATGTTCTGGGTAATAAAGGTAGGCAGGGACGTGGGGTTAGTGCAAGAAAAATGGTATTCAGGCAGAAGATCTGCTCTGATCCAGGTGACTAATGAGGGAGCATTGAGGGGCCGGATGGCCTACACTGGTTCTGCCTCATCTCTCCATGATGACCTCATGCTGTTAGATGCTGTACCAGCATCCACCACTTCCTCTGGCAGATCATTTCATACACCCACCACCCTCTGCATGAAAACATTACTCCTCAGGTCATGTTGAAATAATTTCCCTCTCACCTTCAACCTCTGCCCTCTAGGTCTGGACACTCCTAGAGATGAAAAAGACCTTGGCTGTTCACCCTGTCCATGCCCTCGTTTAAATATCATTGGATAATATAGTCATGTGTTCTAATCTGGAACAAAGACAATGTAAATGTTGTTGGGTAGAGAGACAAGTGAGTTAGTGTGTAAATGTGTGTTTGGACAAAACCTTGTTATCTGTTCAAATATTAAGATACGTTTGTTGCTGCTCGAATGAATTGATCTGTTCAGCATTTATTGGTATGTACAGCTCCCATGCAGATATTAATAAACATTTAAACACAGAAACCTGAGTCTTGTCTGATCTAAAGAGGAAACACAGCATTGAATCCCCCTTTCTGGGACTCTCATAGAACATTGGAGGCATCAGAGAACAACAGGAGGTGGGGTTATCCCAAGTCACTGTCACTTTGTCCTTCACATGGGGAGGGTTAGGGCCAAAAAGGGCTTTGTAATTCTCAAAGACATGGCTCTGATGGGAAATTAGGGACATAATGGCTCAAGAGAGAGAGTGAACAGAAACGATGAGATGACAAAAAGTCATTGGATCCACGGGGACAGCAACAATAAAGAGAGGAAGAAGGATCATTCTGCACCACAGGTAGAGTCTGTTGTTAATTCACAGAAACACCCCACTCCCGGTGTCTTCTGGATATGGAGCACCTTATCGAAACTACTAATAGTTCTGAAGAATAATCAATGGACCCAAAACAGTAACTCTGCTCTCTCTACACAGGCATTGCCAGACCTGCTGTGTTTCTCCAGCAATTTCTGTTTTTGTCACAAAGACACTCAGTTGACACTTCACCTATCCTGACCCAGTCACTGCACAATAACTGTGTAAAATGACAGACAATCAATTACAGTGTGCGTGTGGAGTCAGTAATTTATATATTGGGAGGGGAAGGGAAGCTGCAGTAAAATTCTCTCAATTTGAAACCTATTCAGGGCAATTTCATCCACCATGCATCCACTGATTCAGTCCTATCACTGGCATCAAATTACACTTCAACAGCAGGTCACTCATTGTCCAAAAATAAACATTACAGGTGATGACCTCAAGCAATTATTGCCAACAACATTGTTCACCCTCAGGGTCTTGTTAACAAGGCGAATTTAATCAGACAAGATAATTTTGAAGTGGCACTTGGGTTTGGTATTTCTGTAATGCAGTGCATGTCAAACAGTGGAAGACAGCAATTCTCAGTTACAATGGTCATACACTGAATTGTCAGTCTGTGAGGGGATACACTGCAATGTGCAGGGTGCTTGGTTGTGCCGATGACATTTGGATGAAGATGGCACACTTCGGACATCCGAATGGGCTTATGACATGGACAACATTTCCCCTGAATTTTCACACACTCTCTCTCTCTCCCTCACACACAGATACACACATCTTCTCTGTCCCCCTCTCCCCCAACCTCCCTTACGACACACAAACACACACACATAGAAGTCTATGGGGTGAACTCCATTTGCAAATTTGTAATCGCAGATACTTTCTATTTTGTTCAAAAAGCACACAATCGAGAGGTAGTCAGTCAATGTGACATTTCTTAAATTCCTACCCACACAGTAAAACCAGTCTGACTCCAGGTTGGGACACATGCTCTAACTTCATCCCTGTAATACATTGTCTGAGCTGAGATGTCATTTCTTCATTTACTGATAAATCCTCAAGATATATTGGGGCAGTGTATCAAACAGGTTCATGATCAACGAGAAATGTAACTAAGAATTATAGAATCCCTACAGTGCATCAAGAGGCAATTTGGCCCATCTGGTCTGCACTAGCCATCTGACAAACATCCCACCAGACCCAGTCTCAGGCCTCCACTCTGTTCCCATAGCAACACATTTCCCATGGCTAATCCACCTAACCACAGCTCCTGCGCTCAACAACTTCCTCCCTGCCTGACAGGTACAGACTTATCAGGGATCCACAGTAGTTGTTCCTTGAATAAGCTCCGCATTTCAATTGTGCCCATTCCTTGAAGTTTCCTTCCCCATCCTATGTATCTTCAATCTTGTCTAATCATATTTTAATTGAATTGCTCCCTGCTATAATTCTTACCCTGTGATATATACCTCTTCCTAGTACAGACAAAAACTGAGACAATGGATTAGTGGTGCTGGAAGAGCACAGCAGTTCAGGCAGCATCCAAGTAGCTTCAAAATCGACGTTTCAGGCACAAGCCCTTTTGTTCCCGAAACGTCGATTTCAAAGCTACTTGGATGCTGCCTGAACTGCTGTGCTCTTCCAGCACCACTAATCCAGAATCTGGGTTCCAGCATTTGCAGTCATTGTTTTTACCGAAACACTGAGAGAAGCTTTGTCAATTAATCTACAGGGCACATCGCAAAGGACCAGAAATAACAGTTATCATTTAAACTGCTGTAAACTGGCGCTAACGTTCCTACAGCACGGAACATTCCAGATAGTCCTGGAACTGTGTGACAAATAACTCAAGAGTCAAGGAATATATCATCAAGTGTTATAACGGGGGACATTAACAAACTCTTCCAAAAGCCTTCAAAAAGTTCATGAACTTTGTCATTGGGAGGGAGATGTCTATCACAGTGACTCACCGCCAGATTTCTACACCCCGACTAGTGCTCATATACGATAATCAGAGCTTTAAATAAGGTGGACAGTGAGAGCCTTTTTCCTGGATGGTGATGGCTAACACGAGGGGACATAGCTTTAAATTGAGGGGTGATAGATTCGCGACAAATATAGGGGTAGTTTCTTCAGTCAGAGAGTAGTAGGGATGTGGAACGGCCTGCCTATAACAGTAGTGGACTCGTCCATATGAGGGCAGTTAAACGGGCATTGGACATAAACACTGATAATAATGGAACAGTGGAGATTAGATGGGAATCAGATTAGTTTCGCAGGTCAGCACAAAATCGAGGGCTGAAGAGCACTTAGTGTGCTGTAACGTTCTATATTCTGTGTTCTATATATGTACACACTGTCTCCCTCACACCCATAAGCACATCAACTCATCCGTGATGTTGTTAGCTTCACGCTCAATCATTCCAACATCATTCCAGCTGGCCTTGAATCTTCCAACTTACACTCATCTATATCTCTCCTCCAGTTTTACATTTTTGAAGATGCTGTATGAATCCAACTTGCCATATTCAATAACACACTAATGACAAGGTTTGGAAAGAAATGAATGTGCTTCTCAGCTCACTGTATTTAGAAAGCTGCCAATTCACCCGTCATTCTGGAATAATTTGAACTTCTATCCCACACCTTACAATTCAAGTTAACTTCAAAGGAATTGAATAATTTTAAAATGGTATCAAATTAAAATTTAAATCTGGTAAAATAATTTTTCCCCAAAATTACTTTATTTCTGAAAATGGTTCTATCAGCAGCATGGTGCACGTGAATGGCTCATTGTAAATGAACACACATTCAGTTTGGGCCCATTCCATTAAACCCTCAAACAGGTTCCTGGTCAATGAGGAATGTAACTGAAAATTCTAGAATCCCTACAGTGCAGAAAGAGGCCATTTGGCCCATCTGGTCTGCACCAGCCATCTGAAGAACTTCCCACTAGACCCAGAACCCCACTCTGTTCCCATAGCCACACATTTCCCATGGCTAACCCACTGACACTGCACATCCTTAGACACAATGGACAATTCAGCATGACCATTCCACCTAACCTGCATATGGGTAGACAGTGGGAAAAGAACTTTAGCAACTTGAGGAAACCCACACAGACAGATGAAAAATGTGCAAAATATACACAGACAGTCACCCAAGGTTTGAAACGAACCCAGGGAACTGGGGCTGAGACAGCAGTGTTAACCAATGAGACACTGTGCTGTCCATTTCTGAGAAGTTGAGGTGTAAAAAATAAGTTTCCACACTTGTTGCATAGTTTGATGTTCATTGTCGTTTGGCATTATAAGAAAAATGCGAATATTATCAAGGGGAATGTGTGATAGATACCCATGGATGTATAATGAGAATAAGTGTTAATAAACAGGATATTGTGGGTGGCTCACTCTGGGTCATTCAAGGCTGTACTGAGAGTTTTCAGACCCAGCCCTTTGATCACAATCTCTGAGAAGGAAACCTCCTGGGACAGGCTCATGTTCATGTTGTGGGTGGATCACTGCACCATTCCAGAGCAAATGGGACATCCATCCGAATGGGGGAGGGGATTTGTGGCAGCTCCAGGTCCTGCAATTGTTTGTCTCAGAAGAACGGTCTTTTAAAAACTGCTGAGTGCCTGTCTACCAGGATATGGCTTTGACACTGAGCAAGTCACTTTACAGGATCCCAGACAATTAGATCAGATATTCTTCACTTTGTTAATAACTGCTGCCTTCACTGTTTCATCACAGAATCTAATTTTTCAATCTGGTCTATTTTTCCAACTGATTCTACAGTGCACATGTCATTCTGGGGCTGGGGAATCCCTGCTCTCTGTTTCTGACACTCAGACACTGGTGACCAGACAGCAGAGGGGTTTCATCCCATTGGGGTATTAACCTCCAAATGTTTCCAAGTGTTCTCCAGGAGTTTACCCAACGTATTGTTTCTGTTTCCCAGACAGAGCATTGCGATGGTCCTCGTTGGTTCAGTCTCTGGGTAATGACTCCAGTGATTCGCCTTCCATATTAAGGGTTAAGGTGGGGGAACTGCCTTCAGCATTGTGGCTGGGGATGAGCACGGTTGGTGAAGGGTGTCAGTCCCTTTGATCTTCTCAAAGGTGAAACCCAGCATGGTTCACCAGACTCACTCATCATCAACCATGTCCTGGTGAATACAAAGCCCCATGTTAATCGGTTCACCAGAGGGATCCTCACCTTGGAATTGAAGCTCACTCCCAGTTATTCAATCACAGCTCACTTCCCCCTGAATTGTTTCTCTCTTGTTGAGTTCCTTTCTCTGCCTGAAGTCGGCCGCATGTCTTGTTTACTTGGATCTAGTGGAAATCAAACAGAGGGTATCCTTCTCCGGCATATCTAGGAGTTCAGATCCTGACACAATAATTATTCAACACTAACAGGAGGCAGATTCTGCAAACAGACAAAATGTTCAAAACAGTTCTTTTTTAGCTGCATGATTAATTTTTGGAAAAGAAATCTATATTTGCCAAAAATTATTGTTGAAATTTGAGAACATGAGAGAATAAGCTAGTTATCATTCACCTGAGATTTCACGATAAATACTAAGCTTGGGTCAACATTACCTTGCACCTAATGCATTAACTGTCTTGATTTCAGAATTTTCTATTGTTTCAATGAATATGAAGTTAGTTCTTCTATTGAATATAACTGATCGAAGAAAAATGTCTTTAGGGTTAAATAACACCCTCTGGCTCACTGTGGTCTCAGAAGCTGGTTTCCGATATCCTCTTACTCATTTAACTTCATGTAGACATTGCAGTCCACACTTACTTCAAAGTGAGAAACAGAGCTGAGAGACTGACATCATGAACTTTGTGAATAAATCAATGTGGACTTTGATTCTCCTCATCTGTTCCATTCCCGGTGAGTGATCATCTGAGTTGTATAATCAGATAACCAATGTTTCTTGAAGGTAAAAACAATGACTGCAGATGCAGAAAACCAAATACTGGATTAGTGGTGCTGGAAGAGCACAGCAGTTCAGGCAGCATCCAACGAGCAGCGAAATCGACGTGAAGGGCTTTTGTCCAAAACGTCGATTTCGCTGCTCGTTGGATGCTGCCTGAACTGCTGTGCTCTTCCAACACCACTAATCCAATGTTTCTTGAAGTCCGGTGTGTGGATATTGCAGTGGAAATGTTTAAATTGCTGAAGATGTATAAAGGGATAAAGGCAGAGGTTGTGACACAATGGGTAACATTGTTATTGCCATGTCAAATGCTGAGAGTTTGATTCTCATTCAGCACGTTTTGCAAAGGCATGTGTATTCTCACAAAGCCAAACAGGTTTATTATCAACCTGCAAATCTTTCCAACATGCCCAGGGCAGGGAGCAGGACTGGCTGAGATTCCAAGTCATGGTTCTTCAATGCAGGTTGCCACCCTTCACATTGCAACAACTCAGGCAAGTGATAAGCTGCAGAAAACAGACACAGCATGTGCTTTGTCTGCCCCATGCATACCTGTACAACATTACAAAATGTACTGCCTCTCCTGAACATATCATCATCCCAAGTGGCAGAGTCCCCAAATACTTCAGAGCAGCATTAATTATCAATTAAATAAAAAGGACAAATAATGTTGATATCAAATCAAAAATAAAGCATCATAATTATCTTAATTTGCCCAAAATTTTCAATGTTCAATAACCACTAAAACTGGGGTGGAAATAAGCCCTCAAACAAAACATCTTGAGTTGGCTTTTATTTCTGTTATTTTAGTTTAGAAATGCAGTTCATTAAGTTTTCATCTGTGAGGCTCAGTCACAAAAGCAGATGGACGTTTTACACTTCTCTTTGCATAACAAAGCTTTTTTTCCTTTCTGTCTAAGTTGAATCAGGCTGTTTACTATCTTTCAATCCCATTGGTTTCCATGTTACAATGTAACACTGCAATCAAAGTATTGTTCTTCACTGCAATCTCTCCACTAATGATTTTGAAACACTCAAGATTAAAATTCCCATGTTGTATGACTCTCGGCTACAACACAATGAATTCTGTTCCATGAAACCTTCCTGAAACATGTTGTGGCTCTGACCCACCAACTTCATGCAGAATACTTCACAGATAGAAACCTGAAGTGTGCATCCCTCTGGTTTCACAATTCTCTTTCTTTCAAAGCTTCCTTTATCCAATAAGGTCTCTGTTTCCTGGCTTTCATCACCTTTCATCATTCATGTATCTTCCTCCCTTTCTTCTCTCTTCTCCATCTCTTCACTGAGGTTGAAAACCATTTTTGTCATTTTGTTTGAGAATTCTTCCCACACAAAGGACGGTTCTCCCAACAAGCCCGTTAGTCTGCTATTTATTGAAGTAAATTTACCACGTCATCAACAGGCTGCTCCTCTTCCACACCGGGACACAATGTGTCAGCAATTTAAACATTTTCTCATTAAGCATCACTCAGGAAAAGTCAGTAAATAATTCTGTTATTTTTCTCTCCTCACACTGACAACAATGTGTGATTACAAACCATCCTGCCTTTACTGCCCTCAAGATCCTGCACATTAATGTCTCTCTCCCATTGTGAACCATCCCTTGCTGAACTTCAATTCTCTTCTTCTCCCATTTGAGGTCTCCCATCATCATCCTGGGTCACCTGTTGTATCTACCCCATGAGCTTTGGAAATGTAGCCCCTGAGCCCACCATAAGTCTACACACAGCCCCTTCTCCTCCATTCACAGAAAGGACCATTCAGCACCTGTGCCCTCCTTTAACCGATCCCCAGCCGACTCCAATCCAGGCCTGTCACTCAGGCTGCTCTCCGGGGGACAACATTTCGATGATGTCACACACGGTTGAGATAGAGCCCACAGCAGGCAGCACAAACCCAGTTTCAAGATTGTCCCAAAGCTCGACCAGTGGGGAAAGAAAATATTCTGACTGTTTCAATCATACCGTGGGAATTTGGAACAGCCTGATGCTTTGATAAGGGATTAACTTCACCATGAGCTAGATGCAATGGAGCTGATTAAAATGTATTAAGGAGTTTTTTTCCAGTCAAATTTCTGAAATATTGTCTGCTCCGTTTCAGATGCTTTATGGGCAGAGAAACACGTAACGGGAATTTTGGGAAGAGCGATCACAATATCTTGTCACTACGAAGCACGGTGGTACCAATCAAACACAAAATATTGGTGTCAAGGATGGACTCGTCAGTGTAAGTTTATAGCAACGACAAATTGGCCAAATGGGAGAATATCAATCACTGATAACAAAACACAAGGAATATTTCTTGTCACAATCAAGAATCTTCAATGGGGAGATGCAGGATGGTACAGCTGTGGGATTGAGGCTCCTGGCCTTGACCTAATGTTTAATGTAGAGCTGCACATCTCTGACGGTAAATGTTTCAGTGATTTTTTAAAATTACTCTCAGCTGATATGTCTGATCAGTGTTTTCTCCAGGAAGAAAACTAGCCAAGTATTGAAGGATATTTGATCTTTGATCTCTCAATAATTGTTTCTTCCCCACAGAAGCTGTCTCTGTTCCTGGACTTCGATATTTATCCCCATTTACTGTCTCATGTTCTGGGGGCTCAGTGACAGTCTCCTGTGATTCTGCCCGGGGATCTCTCCCCATTCACTACACATGGTCTGAGAAGACCCCATCTCAAGATTCAAAGATCTCTGACACCAATAAACTGGAGCTACATTGTCAATCCTTCTCACAGCAACATCATCAATATTACTGCACAGCCTCAAATACTCAGGGAACAAAACCAAGTGAAATTGTTCATGTGTCAATCAACAATGTAACAGAGAAGAACTGCAGTTATAAAATAAAAACCAATGGCATCGGTAAGTGTGATGCACATGTTTAATATCTCACTCTGCCAAACTGTAAGTTATAAAATGCACTCCACTTGTTTCATTGTCTGTTCTGATTTAAACCAATACTCTGTCCTGAAGTTGGAAAATAAACAGGTGCATAAAATACTATCCACAGCATGTTGATGCCAGCATGTTGGGGGTTCCAGTTCCCCTTCGGGGTTAAAATTCAGCTGGATCCCACTGCCTAGTAGGGAGAAGTAATGCTGTGCTGTAGCAGGTGAGACAGTGTCGATGAGGTGACAAACTGAGAACCTGTTCCCCCTTTAGGAATGGCATCATTTGTAAACTATTTACAGAATAGAGGTTCTCCTGGTGTCTGAGCAAGCATTCATTCCTCAATCAATGTTATTAAACACAACCAGATTTTTGAGAGAATTATTTCAATGTTTTTGCTTGCATGCAAATTAATTTCTAGATATTGCTGCATTCCAAGAACAGAGACAGCTTGTGTGGGAAAGAAACAATTATTGACAGATTAAAGATCAAATATCCTTCAACACTTGGTCAATTTTCTTCCTGTATAAGTCACTGATCAGATATACTTGTTTTACTTGCACATCCACAAATATCATTTATTGTATCCGTTTCTCCCGATGCGGTCTCCTCTACATTGGGGAGACTGGGCGCCTCCTAGCAGAGCGCTTTAGGGAACATCTCCGGGAGACCCGCACCAATCAACCACACTGCCCCTTGGCCCAATATTTCAACTCCCCCTCCCACTCTGCTGAGGACATGGAGGTCCTGGGCCTCCTTCACTGCCGATCCCTCACCACTGGACGCTTGGAGGAAGAACGCCTCATCTTCCGCCTCGGAACACTTCAACCCCAGGGCATCAATGTGGACTTCAACAGTTTCCTCATTTCTCCTCCCCCACCTCACCTTAGTTCCAAACTTCCAGCTCAGCACTGTCCCCATGACTTGTCCAGACTTGTCCTACCTGCCTATCTTCTTTTCCACCGATCCACTCTACCCTCTCCTCCCTGACCTATCACCTTCATCCCCTCCCCCACTCACCCATTGTACTCTATGCTACTTTCTCCCCACCCCCACACTCCTCCAGCTGTTCTCTCCACGCTTCAGGCTCACTGCCTTTATTTCAGACGTTATAATGGAGTTATGACAGGGCCAACATTTCCCCTGAGTTTTCACACACTCTGTCTTGCGCCTCTCTCTCTCACCCACACACACACTGTCACACTTATGCACTCTGTCTCTCTTTCCCTCAAATACAGACACTCACAGCCTCCCTCTCCCTCTCTCCCTCATCCTCCCACACTACACACACACATGTGCACACATTCAAATACACATTCAAGTCTGTGGAGTGAATTTACATTCTATTTTGTTCAAACGGCATAAATCTGAAGGCAGTCAATTAAGGTGACAGTTTATAAATTCCTACTTTCAAAAAAGACAGTCTGACTCCAGTTTGGGACTCATCCCTGTAATGTATTGTCTGAGCTGAGATGTCACTTTTTTTTATTAACTGATAAAACCTTAAGATATATTGGGACTGTGACTTAAGAGAAATTCTGGGATTTACATATTAATCAATGGAAACCTGCCTTCCCATTCTAGGTGATTACAGACTTATCAGCAATCTCAGTTTCTCTAATACATTGCATCCGTCATGTGACACTTTGATCTTTTACTTTTAAATCCTGTGCCCTACGTATCCTGCCCCACTGGCTTCCTGACAAAGGAGCAGTGCTCTGAAAGCTTGTATTTTCAAATAAACCTCTTGGACTATAACCTGGTGTTATGTAGTTTCCAACTTTGTCCACCCCAGCCCAACAGCAGCACCTCCACATCCTGAACCTTCTTGCCAGTGGCTCATATCCAGCAGACAGTGAGTGCTGAGCCTGAGTCTGAATGACAGTTGCTCATCTCTCCAAGGAGACAGCTAGACACACGGCTCGGGATTGATAGTGATGGTTGATGTCTCCATCCCCACTGATCCAGTTTAACGACTGATCAATTGGGTCAATGGGCTGAGGAGTGCCAGATGGAGTTCATTTTGTTCAATGTGAGATATATCCTTTTAGTACAACACAACAGGATAGGACTTATACAATTAAAAGTAGGACCCTTTTAATTGAGTAGTGCTGTTGAACAGACAGACACTGGGATCTTTGAAATTTGCATCACAAGTAGAGAGGGTGGTTAAGAAGGTATTTAGTATGCTTACCATCATTGCTCAGACGATTGAGTGTAGGAGTTGGAACATCACGTTGAGCTTGTACAGAATGATGGTGAGGCCACTTTTGGTTTTGTGTGTACAGTTCGAGTCACCCTGCTTCAGGAAGGTTTTATTAAATTGAAGAGGTTTCAGAAAAGCTCTACTGAGATGTTGCTGTGACTTGAGGGGTTGAGTGATAAGGATAGGCTGGGACTTTTTCCCCTGGAGCAGAGGAGGTTGGGAGGTGACTTTATCAAGGTTTATAATAACATGAGGGGTCTGGATAAGGTGTTTAGCAAAGGTTTCTTTCTCTAGGCTGGGAGAGTTCAAAGTGAGGGGTCATGTTTTCAAGGTGAGAGGAGGAAACTGAAAGGAATCTGAGGGGCAATGTGTTCACACAGAGGGTGGTCAGTTGCAACATTAAAAAGATTTGGATCAGTACATGAATAAGAAAGATTTGGAGGGATATGAGCCAAATGCAGGCAAGTGGGATTGCTTTATTTTGAGAAACTTGTTCAGCACAGACATATTAAACCGAAGGGTCTATTTCTGTGGCATATGAAGGTATGACACTGAATTGGGATAGGGAAGGGCAAAGTCTTGGGGTTTTTGGCTTTTCAATTACAGTCCATTTTCCAATAAATGTTTGTTTCCCAAAGACGCCGTCTGTGTTCCTGGACTTCAATTTTAGTCACAGCCAAATGTCTCACATTCTGGGGCTTCAGTGAGAGTTTGCTGTGAGTCTGCCTGGGGATCCCGTCCCATTCACCACACATGGTTTGAGAAGACCCCATTTGAAGATTCAATGATCTCTGACACCAACAAACTGGATCTTCATTGTCAATCCTTCACACAACAACATCATCTATATTACTGCACAGCCTCAAATACTCAGGGAACAAAACCCAGTGAAATTGTTCATGTCTCAGTTCCCAGTGTAGCAGAGAAGGGTGGAGTTACATGATATAAATCAGCAGCATCAGTAAGTTTTATACAAACATTGAGGCTGACACACCGATTCAATGTTTATTCAAACTGCTCATTGGTTAATGTTCTTCCATATTTACAAATAATTGCACTTCATCACATTACGACTCTTTGATATTTGAACAATTTTGGGCAAGATGTTAATTTATTTTTGATAATGGGCAAAAGTGTAATAAAGCTCCAGAAAATGCAGAAATGCTGTGCTCCAACTTTGTGTTACATCTCACAGCTTTTGGAGATGCCGGTATTGGACTGGGGTGTACAGTTAAAAACCACACAACACCAGGTTCTCGTCCAACAGGTTTAATTGGAAGCACTAGCTTTCGGAGCACCACTCCTTCATCAGGTGGTTAAGGAGGACACAATTGTAAGGCACAGAATTTATGGCAAAAGTTTACAGTGTAATGTAACTGAAATTATACATTGAAAAATACCTTGATTGTCTGTTGAGTCTTTTATCTGTTGAATACCATGATAGTTTCACTTCTTTCATGTGTAAATCACAAAACATTTTTTTAAAAGTTATCTTCTCAGGTTTACTGTAACAATTGGTGTTAGCCAGATAATATGTTGAAGGTGTTAGACTGCTGTGATCCCTGTCATGCCATAATGTTTAGACTGATTCTCATCTAAAAAGTGAGTTTACAGTCTTACATGAATTCATGCAGTTTTTGAGCAAAGTACAATGTTACTCTTGTAAGTACAAATTCACCCCACAAAGGTATATGTATGTGTGTGTATTTATGTCTGGGGTGGAGGGGGGGCGAGTTGTGAATGTGAGAGAGAGTATATGTGTCTGTGTATGTGAGTGTAGAGTGTCTAAGTCTGTGAGGGGGTGCATGTGTAAGTGTGGGAGTGTATGTGTCTGTAGGGGTGTGTGTGTGTCTGGGGTGAGGGGTTCTGAGTGTCTATCGGAGAGAGTGTATATGTGTGTATGTGAGTGTAAAGTGGTCTGTCTGTGAGAGGATGCATGTGGAAGTGTGTGTGTCTGTAGGGGTACGTGTGAGTGTCTGTGTATATGTGTGTCCGTGTGTTTGGAGTGCCTGTGTGTGTGTGTATGTGTGTGTGTGTCTGTGTGTGTGTGTGCATTGGAGTATCTGTGTGTGTGTATAGCGCAATGGTGGTCACCTGTAACGTGACATGAATCCAAGGTCCCGGCTGAGGCCCTCCCTTTGGGTATGGAACGTCGCTATCAGCTTCTGCTTGGCCAATTTTCACTGCTGCCTGTCCTAAAGTTCGTCTTGGAAGATGGTCACCCGAAGGTCCGAAGCCGAATGTCCTGGACCACTGAAGTGTTCTCCAACTGGGATTGTTGTGTGGTGCCCATTCATCTGTTGCCATACCTTCTCAGCTCACAGCTTGTGTGTATCATGGCATGTGACCTGAGGGGATAATGGTATCAGACTCCATCTTAGTCAGGGTCACATCAGGCATGACATGGTGATGGAAATGTGTCAGGGTTTGGAACTGATTACCTCAGTTTCAGCCCAGACCCTGAAGTGTCCAGGCAAGGAACAAAAACAAATTGTATGCAAACTAGATCATTACCATGTCTCTCCAGACAGGGAGAGTTATAGCAAAATGAATTCAACAAAATCCATTATTCACAACATGTCCTGAGGTTCCATTGATGAAGAGTGCTCTCTTGGTTGTCTGTAACTGAGACTCAGATGAAGCTGAATATTACCTTATGTCTCAACAGGAAGGGAATATACTTGTGACAAATCCTCAACAAAATCACCAACAGCAACAGGAACATCGTCAGGACCCAAGTCTGTCGGGAAAAGGTAAACAATTTCATTGTCGATATTTCCATCAGCATTGATTCCAAGTGAGAATAAGTGATTTCACTTAACGGCTTACAATAAGTTTCAATTTTTGACGATAATTTATCAGAATGTAAATGGGACCAGCATTCTGTCAGGAAGGTTTGCTACTGCAACACAGCTGCGTTTAAACTACATTGCGGGGGAGGGGGAGGGGACAAACTGAAAGTTTAAGAAGGAAATTGAAGGGAAAGTTAAGACAAGGGAAGTCAAGAAAGACAACGGTCTCAATGAAGCAGAAAACTCAAAAAGGAATCATAAGGTTGAGTGAAATGGGGGTTAATAGGAAGGGTGAGGGCAGTAACAAATTAAAAATACTATACATGAATGCACGAAGTATTAGAAATAAGATGGATGAGCTTGAGGCTCTTTTGGAAATTGGCTACGATATTGTGGGGATAACTGAGACGTGGCTTCAAGTAGATAGGGCCTGGGAAATGAATATTCAAGGCTATACATCCTATCATAAGGACAGACTGATGGGCAGAGGGGGGTGGGGTGGCAATGTTGGTAAGGGATGATATTCAGTCCCTTGCGCGGGGGGACCTAGAATCAGGGGATGTAGAGTCAGTGTGGATAGAGCTGAGAAATTCTAAGGGTATAAGGACCCTCTTGGGAGTTATCTACAGGCACCCAAACATTATTAAAAATGTAGGGTGTAAGTTTAATAAGGAGCTGAAATTGGCCTGTCGCAATGAAGTTCCTACAATTGTTACGGGGGATCACAACATGCAGGTAGACTGGGAGAACCAGGATGGTATTGGACCTAAAGAAAGAGACTTTGTGGAGTGCCTCTGAGATGGATTCTAGAACAGCTGGTGCTGGAGCCTACCTGGAAGAAGGCAATTCTGGATCTAGTATTCTGCCACGAACCAGAATTGATCAGGGACCTAGAAGTGAAGAAGCCATTAGGAGGCAGTGACCATAATACAATAAGCTTCAATCTGCAATTTGAAAGGGAAAGGGTACAATCGATAGTTACAATACTTCAGTTGAATAAAGGGAACTGTGGAAATATGAGGGAGGAGCTGGCCAACGTTCAATGGTGCAATACCTTAGCAGGGATGACAGTGGAGGAACGATGGCAGATATTTCTGGGTATAATGCAGAAGATGCAGGATCAGTTCATTCCAAAAAGGAAGAAAGATCCTATGAGGAGGCAGGGGTGGCAATGGCTGATGAGGGAAGTCAAGAAATATATAAAGTTAAAAGAGAAAAAGTATAACATAGCAAAGATAAGTGGGAAAATGGAGGACTGGGAAGCTTTTAAAGAACAACAGAGGATTGCGAAGAAGGAAATATGCAGAGAAAAAATGAGGTACGAAGGTAAACTGGCCAAAAATATTAAGGAGGATAGTAAAAGCTTTTTTAGGTATGTGAAAGGGAAAAAAATGGTTAAGACTAAAATTGGGCCCTTGAAGACAGAAATAGGGGAATATGTTACAGGGAATAAAGAAATGGCAGAAGAGTTGAATTGGTACTTCAGATCTGTGTTCACTGGGGAAGACACAAGCAAACTTCCTGAGGTAACAGTGGCTGAAGGACCTGAACTGAAGGGAACTTATATTTGCCAGGAATTGGTATTGGAGAGACTGTTAGGTCTGAAGGTTGATAAGTCCCCGGGGCCTGATGGTCTACATCCCAGGGTACTGAAGGAGGTGGCTCGGGAAGTCGTGGATACGTTGGTGATTATTTTCCAGAGTTCGATAGATTCAGGATCAGTTCCTGCGGATTGGAGGGTAGCTAATGCTGCACCACTTTTTAAGAAAGGAGCGAGAGAGAAAGCAGGAAATTATAGATCAGTTAGTCTGACCTCAGTGGTGAGAAAGATGCTGGAGTCTATTATAAAGGATGAAATTACGACACATGTGGAGAGCAGTAACAGGATAGGTCAGAGTCAGCATGGATTCATGAAATGGAAATCGTGCTTGACTAATCTTCTGGAATTTTTTGAGAATGTAACTCTGAAGATGGACAAGGGAGATCCAGTGGATGTAGTGCACCTGGACTTTCAGAAAGCCTTTGATAAAGTCCCACATAGGAGGTTAGGGAACAAAATTAGGGCGCATGGTATTGGGGGCAAAGTCTTAACTTGGATTGAAAATTAGTTGGCTGACAGGAAACAAAGAGTAGTGATAAACGGCTCCCTATCGGAATGGCAGGCGGTGACCAGTGGGGTACAGTTGGGATCAGTGCTGGGACCGCAGCTTTTTACAATATATGTTAATGATATAGAAGATGGTATTAATAGTAACATGAACAAACTTGCTGATGATACAAAGCTGGGTGGCAGGGTGAAATGTGAGGAGGATGTTAGGAGATTACGGGGTGACCTGGACAGGTTCTGTGAGTGGACAGATGCATGGCAGATGCAGTTTAATGTGGATAAATGTATGGTTATCTACTTTGGTGGCAAGAATAAGAAGGCAGATTATTACCTAAATTGGAGTCAAGTTAGGTAAAGGGGCAATACAAAGAGATCTGGGTGTTCTTATACACCAGTCAATGAAGGTAAGCATGCAGGTACAGCAGGTAGTGAAGAAAGCTAATAGCATGCTAGCCTTCATAACAAGAGGGATTGAGTATAGAAGCAAAGAGGTTCTTCTGCAGCTTTACAGGGCCCTGGTGAGACCGCACCTGGAATATTGTATGCAGTTCTGGTCTCCAAATTTGAGGAAAGACATTCTGGCTATTGAAGGAGTGCAGCGTAGGTTCACGAGGTCAATTCCTGGAATAGCGGGACTACCTTATTTTGAAAGATTGGAGCGATTGGGCTTGTATACTCTTGAGTTTAGAAGACTGAGAGGGGATCCGATTGAGACGTAGAAGATTACTAAAGGATTGGACACTTTAGAGGCAGGAAACATGTTTCCACTGATGGATGAGTCCCGAACCAGAGGACACAGCTTAAAAATAAGGGGTAGGCCATTTAGGACAGAGATGAGGAGAAACTTCTTCTCCCAGAGAGTGATGGCTGTGTGGAATGCTCTGCCCCAGTAAGCAGTGGAGGCCCAGTCTCTTGATTCGTTTAAGAAAGAGTTGGATAGAGCTCTCAAGGATTGTGGAATCAAGGGTTATGGAGATAAGACAGGAACAGGATACTGATTGAGGCTGATCAGCCGTGATCATAATGAATGGTGGTGCAGTCTCGAAGGGCAGAATGGCCTACTCCTGCACCTATTGTCTGTTATCTATTATCTATTGTCTCTGTTTCCTCATTTTAAACCATTATTCCCAAACTGAGAGGGTGGGAGGCTGTCTGGTTCCAGCTGGTTAAGCCTTGCCTGTTAGAAGGTGCAAGGAGCAGTGTGGGATGATGATATTCTGAGTTCCTCACTCACTGAAGAGACATCTCATCCACTGGAATATTACACCAGACTGCAGTGCTCCTGCAAATATCCATCCACATCGAATAATCCTCATTTATAACAAGATGCTGTGCATTGCAGGACGTGCTACTGAAATATGTTTCATTTGGCCTTTATATATTGTTCAAGTCAATCTTAAATTAAACTGTTATTTAGTTTTCCTACGTAACTCCCTGAGCTGTACTGCATTACTTTGCAACAATACACTGCAGTGTAAACATGGGATAAATGTTCAAAACATCAAGCAGTCTTGTTTCCTTCAAATGATTTTGTATTTCTTCTGTTTTACACAGTTACGTTGTCTGGGATGTGATACGCTGGGTACTCTTCACTCTCCTGGTGATTTGTTCTGTTTCAGTCACAATGTTTACACGAAAACATTAGGTGAGCATCATGGCCTTTACACGAATGATTTTGAGCACTCTAAGTTCCCCATCAATGAGGTGGCCCTGGGTGGAGGGGTTTTGAATCAGGAGACACAGTTTGAGAAGAATGGCTTGATCATTTGGGACTGAGATGAGCAGGAATTTCTTCACTCAGAGGGTGATGGTTTGTTGGAATTCTCTGCCCCAGAGAGCTCTGGAGGCACAAGCCTTGAGTATATTCAAAACAGAGATGAATAATGTTCTGGGTAATAAAGGTAGGCAGGGACGTGGGGTTAGTGCAAGAAAAATGGTATTCAGGCAGAAGATCTGCTCTGATCCAGGTGACTAATGAGGGAGGATTGAGGGGCTGGATGGCCTACACTGGTTCTGCCTCATCTCTCCATGATGACCTCATGCTGTTAGATGCTGTACCAGCATCCACCACTTCCTCTGGCAGATCATTTCATACACCCACCACCCTCTGCATGAAAACATTACTCCTCAGGTCATGTTGAAATAATTTCCCTCTCACCTTCAACCTCTGCCCTCTAGGTCTGGACACTCCTAGAGATGAAAAAGACCTTGGCTGTTCACCCTGTCCATGCCCTCGTTTAAATATCATTGGATAATATAGTCATGTGTTCTAATCTGGAACAAAGACAATGTAAATGTTGTTGGGTAGAGAGACAAGTGAGTTAGTGTGTAAATGTTTGTTTGGACAAAACCTTGTTATCTGTTCAAATATTAAGATACGTTTGTTGCTGCTCGAATGAATTGATCTGTTCAGCATTTATTGGTATGTACAGCTCCCATGCAGATATTAATAAACATTTAAACACAGAAACCTGAGTCTTGTCTGATCTAAAGAGGAAACACAGCATTGAATCCCCCTTTCTGGGGCTCTCATAGAACATAGGAGGCGTCAGAGAACAACAGGAGGTGGGGTTATCCCAAGTCACTGTCACTTTGTCCTTCACATGGGGAGGGTTAGGGCCAAAAAGGGCTTTGTAATTCTCAAAGACATGGCTCTGATGGGAAATTAGGGACATAATGGCTCAAGAGAGAGAGTGAACAGAAACGGTGAGATGACAAAAGGTCATTGGATCCACGGGGACAGCAACAATAAAGAGAGGAAGAAGGATCATTCTGCACCACAGGTAGAGTCTGTTGTTAATTCACAGAAACACCCCACTCCCGGTGTCTTCTGGATATGGAGCACCTTATCGAAACTACTAATAGTTCTGAAGAATAATCAATGGACCAAAAACAGTAACTCTGCTCTCTCTACACAGACATTGCCAGACCTGCTGTGTTTCTCCAGCAATTTCTGTTTTTGTCACAAAGAAACTCAGTTGACACTTCACCTATCCTGACCCAGTCACTGCACAATAACTGTGTAAAATGACAGACAATCAATTACAGTGTGCGTGTGGAGTCAGTAATTTATATATTGGGAGGGGGAGGGAAGCTGCAGTAAAATTCTATCAATTTGAAACCTATTCGGGGCAATTGCATCCACCATGCATCCACTGATTCAGTCCTATCACTGGCATCAAATTACACTTCAACAACAGGTCACTCATTGTCCAAAAATAAACATTACAGGTGATGGCCTCAAGCAATTATTGCCAACAACATTGTTCACCCTCAGGGTCTTGTTAACAAGGCGAATTTAATCAGACAAGATAATTTTGAAGTGGCACTTGGGTTTGGTATTTCTGTAATGCAGTGCATGGCAAACAGTGGAAGACAGCAATTCTCAGTTACAATGGTCATACACTGAATTGTCAGTCTGTGAGGGGATACACTGCAATGTGCAGGGTGCTTGGTTGTGCCGATGACATTTGGATGAAGATGGCACACTTTGGACATCCGAATGGGCTTATGACATGGACAACATTTCCCCTGAATTTTCACACACTCTCTCTCTCCCTCACACACAGATACACACGTCTTCTCTGTTCCCCTCTCCCCCAACCTCCCTTAAGACACACAAACACACACACATAGAAGTCTATGGGGTGAACTCCATTTGCAAATTTGTATTTGCAGATACTTTCTATTGTGTTCAAAAAACACACAATCTATAGGTAGTCAGTCAATGTGACATTTCCTAAATTCCAACCCAAACAATAAAAGCAGTCCGACTCCAGGTTGGGACACATGCTCTAACTTCATCCCTGTAATACATTGTCTGAGCTGAGATGTCATTTCTTCATTTACTGATAAAGCCTTAAGATATATTGGGGCAGTGTATCAAACAGGTTCATGATCAACGAGAAATGTAACTAAGAATTATAGAATCCCTACAGTGCATCAAGAGGCAATTTGGCCCATTTGGTCTGCACTAGCCATCTGATGAACATCCCACCAGACCCAGTCTCAGGCCTCCACTCTGTTCCCATAGCAACACATTTCCCATGGTTTATCCACCTAGCCTGTACATCACTGGGCATTATGGGCAATGTAGCATGGCCTAACCTAAACATTGTTAGACATTGGGAGAAAACTGTAGCACCTGGAGTAAACCCACACTGACTCAGAGAGAACGAACAAACTGCACACAGACCGTCACCCGGGGTTTGAACTCAACCCAGGTCACAGGGACTGTGAGGCAGCAGTGCTAACCACTGAGACATTGTGCTCTCCATTTTTGAGAAGGTCAGGTGTAAAAAACACGTTTTCATACTTGTTACGTGGTTTGATGTTCATTGTCTTTTGACACTAAAAGAAAAAAGTGTTAATATTATCGAGGATGTGTGATAGATACCCACGGATGTCCAATGAGATTCAGTGTTAGTTACTTTTGTTGTTAAATTAGAGAGAGAGCTGCCCTGGGACAGGAGTTACTGAAGGCTAATGTTGTGTGTCCTGGTCCATTTGAAGGACATTGTTTGATGTGGATGGAACAAAGAGTGGACAGATTTATAGGGGTCCTGTCTGAATGTGATGTAGTTTACAAATTTTAAAGAGGAACATAGAACATAGAACATTACAGCGCAGTACAGGCCCTTCAGTACTCGATGTTGTGCTGACCAGTGAAACCAATCTGATACCCATCTAACCTACACTATTTCACTCTCTTCCATATGCCTATCCAATGACTATTTGAATGCACTTCAAGTTGGTGAATCTACTGTTGCAGTCAATGCATTCCACGTCCCTACTACTCTGAGTATAGAAACTACCACTGACCTCTGTCCTATATCTATCACCCCTCAATTTAAAGCTATGTCCCCTCATGCTGGCAACCACTAACTGAGGAAAAAGGCACTCACTGTCCACTCTATCTCACCCTCGGAATATATCATATGTCTCAATCAACTCACCTCTCAACCTTCTTCTCTCAAACAAAAACAAAGTCAAGTCCCTCAGCATTTCCTCATAACATCTTCCCTCTATACCAGTCAACATCCTAGTAAATCTCCTCTGAAATCTTCCACATACTTCCTATAATGTGGTGACCAGAATTATGCGCAATAGTCAAAGTGCTGCCGCACCAGAGTTTTGTATAGCTGCAGCATGACCTCATGGTTCTGAAACTCAATCCCTCTACCAATAAAAGTTAACACGCCGTATGACTTCTTAACAATCCTATCGACCAATGTGGCAACTTTCAAGGAGCTATGTACATGGACACTGAGATCTCTCTGCTCATCGACACTAATGAGAATCTATCCATTAGCCCAGTACTCTGCATTCCTATTACGCCTTCCAAAGTGAATCACCTCACACTTATCCACATTAAACTTCATTTGCCACCTCTCAGCCCAGCTCTGTAGCTTATCTATGTCCCTCTGTAGCATACAATATCCTTCGTCACTATCCACAACGCCAGCAAACTCAGTGTCATCCGCAAATTTACTAACCCATCCTTCTATGCCCTCATCCTAGTCATTTATAAAGATGACAAACACCAGTGGACATAAAACAGATCCTTGTGGTACACCACTGGTAACTGAACTCCAGGATGGATATTTCCCAACAAGCACCATCCTCAGTCTTCTTTCAGCTTGCCAATTTCTTACCAAAACCATTAAGTCCCCATCAATCCCACGTCTCCATATTTTGTGCAAAGGCTGACCGTGAGGAGTCTTCTCAAATGCCTTCCTGAAATCCATAGACACCACATCAACGGCTTTACCCTCATCCACCTGTTTTGTTACCTCTTGAAAGAACTCAATCAGGTTTGTGAGGCATGACCTACCCTTCACAAACTGTGTTGGTGTTGAGTGTCCCTAATCACCTTATTCACTTCTGGATGATTATGGATCCTATCTCTTATAACCCTTTCCAACACTGTACCGATAACCAAAGTAAGGCTCACTGGTCTATAATTACCAGGGTGGTCTCTACTCCCTTTTTGTACAATGGAACAGCATTTACTATCCTCCAGTCTTCAGGTACTATTCCTGGAGATAATGATGACATAAAGATCAAAGCCAAAGGGTCAGCAATCTCCTCCCCAGCTTCCCAGAGAATCCACAGAGAAATTCCATCTGGCCCAGGACGCACCTATTCTTACACTTTCCAGAATTGCTAACACCCCACCCTTGTCAACCTCAATCCCATTCAGTCTAGCAGTCTGTATCTCAGTATTCTCCTCAACAACATTGTCTTTATCTACTGTGAATGCTGATGAAAAGTAATCATTTCGTGCTTTACCTATTTCAACTGACTCCATGCACCAATTCCCCCACTAGCCTTGATTCACCCTCATCTCGCTCCAGTTGTTCTTTTATTCCTGATAGAGCTGTAGATAGCCTAAGGGTTTTCCTTGATCCTATACTCCAACAACTTCTCATGTCTCCACCTGGCTCTTCTTATCTCTGACTTTAGGTCTTTCCTGACTACCCTGACACTCTCAAGCGCCCTAACTGAGCCATCACATCTCATCCTAACATATGCCTTCATCTTCGTCTTGACAGGATATTCAACTTTCTTAGTAAACCTCAGCTCCTGCGCTCAACAACTTCCTCCCTGCCTGATAGGTACATACTTATCAAGGATCCACAGTAGTTGTTCCTTGAATAAGCTCCACATTTCAATTGTGCCCATTCCTTGAAGTTTCCTTCCCCATCCTATGTATCTTCAATCTTGTCTAATCATATTTTAATTGACTTGCTCCCTGCTATATTTCTTACCCTGTGATATATACCTCTTCCTAGTACAGACAAAAACTGAGACAATGGATTAGTGGTGCTGGAAGAGCACAGCAGTTCAGGCAGCATCCAAGTAGCTTCAAAATCGACGTTTCAGGCACAAGCCCTTTTGTGCCCGAAACGTCGATTTCAAAGCTACTTGGAAGCTGCCTGAACTGCTGTGCTCTTCCAGCACCACTAATCCAGAATCTGGTTTCCAGCATTTGCAGTCATTGTTTTTACCGAAACACTGAGAGAAGCTTTGTCAATTAATCTGCAGGGCACATCGCAAAGGACCAGAAAAAACAGTTATCATTTAAACTGCTGTAAACTGGAGCTAACGTTCCTACAGCACGGAACATTCCAGATAGTCCTGGAACTGTGTGACAAATAACTCAAGAGTCAATGAATATATCATCAAGTGTTATAACGGGGGACATTAACATACTCTTCCAAAAGCCTTCAAAAAGTTCATGAACTTTGTCATTGGGAGGGAGATGTCTATCACAGTGACTCACCGCCAGATTTCTACACCCCGACTAGTGCTCATATACGATAATCAGAGCTTTAAATAAGGTGGAAAGTGAGAGCCTTTTTCCTGGATGGTGATGGCTAACACGAGGGGACATAGCTTTAAATTGAGGGGTGATAGATTCGCGACAAATATAGGGGTAGTTTCTTCAGTCAGAGAGTAGTAGGGATGTGGAACGGCCTGCCTATAACAGTAGTAGATTCGTCCATATGAGGGCAGTTAAACGGGCATTGGACATACACACTGATAATAATGGAACGGTGGAGATTAGATGTGAATCAGATTAGTTTCGCAGGTCAGCACAAAATCGAGGGCTGAAGAGCACTTAGTGTGCTGTAACGTTCTATATTCTGTGTTCTATATATGTACACACTCTCTCCCTCACACCCATAAGCACATCAACTCATCCGTGATGTTGTTAGCTTCACGCTCAATCATTCCAACATCATTCCAGCTGGCCTTGAATCTTCCCAACTTACACTCATCTACATCTCTCCTCCAGTTTTACATTTTTGAAGATGCTGTATGAATCCAACTTGCCATATTCAATAACACACTAATGACAAGGTTTGGAAAGAAATGAATGTGCTTCTCAGCTCACTGTATTTAGAAAGCTGCCAATCCACCCGTCATTCTGGAATAATTTGAACTTCTATCCCACACCTTACAATTCAAGTTAACTTCAAAGGAATTGAGTAATTTTAAAATGGTATCAAATTAAAATTTAAATCTGGTAAAATAATTTTTCCCCAAAATTACTTTATTTCTCAAAATGGTTCTATCAGCAGCATGGTGCACGTGAATGGCTCATTGTAAATGAACACACATTCAGTTTGGGCTCATTCCATTAAACCCTCAAACAGGTTCTTGGTTAATGAGGAATGTAACTGAAAATTCTAGAATCCCTACAGTGCAGAAAGAGGCCATTTGGCCCATCTGGTCTGCACCAGCCATCTGAAGAACTTCCCACTAGACCCAGAACCCCACTCTGTTCCCATAGCCACACATTTCCCATGGCTAACCCACTGACACTGCACATCCTTAGACACAATGGACAATTCAGCATGACCATTCCACCTAACCTGCATATGGGTAGACAGTGGGAAAAGAACTTTAGCAACTTGAGGAAACCCACACAGACAGATGAAAAATGTGCAAAATATACACAGACAGTCACCCAAGGTTTGAAACGAACCCAGGGAACTGGGGCTGTGAGACAGCAGTGTTAACCACTGAGACACTGTGCTGTCCATTTCTGAGAAGTTGAGGTGTAAAAAATAAGTTTCCACACTTGTTGCATAGTTTGATGTTCATTGTCGTTTGGCATTATAAGAAAAATGCGAATATTATCAAGGGGAATGTGTGATAGATCCCCATGGATGTATAATGAGAATAAGTGTTAATAAACAGGATATTGTGGGTGGCTCACTCTGGGTCATTCAAGGCTGTACTGAGAGTTTTCAGACCCAGCCCTTTGATCACAATCTCTGGGAAGGAAACCTCCTGGGACAGGCTCATGTCCATGTTGTGGGTGGGTCACTGCACCATTCCAGAGCAAATGGGACATCCATCCGAATGGGGGAGGGGATTTGTGGCAGCTCCAGGTCCTGCAATTGTTTGTCTCAGAAGAACGGTCTTTTAAAAACTGCTGAGTGTCTGTCTACCAGGATATGGCTTTGACACTGAGCAAGTCACTTTACAGGATCCCAGACAATTAGATCAGATATTCTTCACTTTGTTAATAACTGCTGTCTTCATTGTTTCATCACAGAATCTAATTTTTCAATCTGGTCTATTTTTCCAACTGATTCTACAGTGCACATGTCATTCTGGGGCTGGGGGATCCCTGCTCTCTGTTTCTGACACTCAGACACTGGTGACCAGATAGCAGAGGGGTTTCATCCCATTGGGGTATTAACCTCCAAATGTTTCCAAGTGTTCTCCAGGAGTTTACCCAACATGTTGTTTCTGTTTCCCAGACAGAGCATTGCGATGGTCCTCGTTGGTTCAGTCTCTGGGTAATGACTCCAGTGATTCGCCATTCATATTAAGGGTTAAGGTGGGGGAACTGCCTTCAGCATTGTGGCTGGGGATGAGCACGGTTGGTGAAGGGTGTCAGTCCCTTTGATCTTCTCAAAGGTGAAACCCACATGGTTCACCAGACTCACTCATCATCAACCATGTCCTGGTGAATACAAAGCCCCATGTTAATCGGTTCACCAGAGGGATCCTCACCTTGGAATTGAAGCTCACTCCCAGTTATTCAATCACAGCTCACTTCCCCCTGAATTGTTTCTCTCTTGTTGAGTTCCTTTCTCTGCCTGAAGTCGGCCGCATGTCTTGTTTACTTGGATCTAGTGGAAATCGAACAGAGGGTGTCTTTCTCCGGCATATCTAGGAGTTCAGATCCTGACACAATAATTATTCAACACTAACAGGAGGCAGATTCTGCAAACAGACAAAATGTTCAAAACAGTTCTTTTTTAGCTGCATGATTAATTTTTGGAAAAGAAATCTATATTTGCCAAAAATTATTGTTGAAATTTGAGAACATGAGAGAATAAGCTAGTTATCATTCACCTGAGATTTCACGATAAATACTAAGCTTGGGTCAACATTACCTTGCACCTAATGCATTAACTGTCTTGATGTCAGAATTTTCTATTGTTTCAATGAATATGAAGTTAGTTCTTCTATTGAATATAACTGATCAAAGAAAAATGTCTTTCGGGTTAAATTGCACCCTCTGGCTCACTGTGGTCTCAGAAGCTGGTTTCCGATATCCTCTTACTCATTTAACTTCATGTAGACATTGCAGTCCACACTTATTTCAAAGTGAGAAACAGAGCTGAGAGACTGACATCATGAACTTTGTGAATAAATCAATGTGGACATTGATTCTCCTCATCTGTTCCATTCCCGGTGAGTGATCATCTGAGTTGTATAATCAGATAACCAATGTTTCTTGAAGGTAAAAACAATGACTGCAGATGCTGAAAACCAAATACTGGATTAGTGGTGCTGGAAGAGCACAGCAGTTCATGCAGCATCCAACGAGCAGCGAAATCGACGTGAAGGGCTTTTGTCCAAAACGTCAATTTCGCTGCTCGTTGGATGCTGCCTGAACTGCTGTGCTCTTCCAGCACCACTAATCCAATGTTTCTTGAAGTCCGGTGTGTGGATATTGCAGTGGAAATGTTTAAATTGCTGAAGATGTATAAAGGGATAAAGGCAGAGGTTGTGACACAATGGGTAACATTGTTATTGCCATGTCAAATGCTGAGAGTTTGATTCTCATTCAGCACGTTTTGCAAAGGAATGTGTATTCTCACAAAGCCAAACAGGTTTATTATCAACCTGCAAATCTTTCCAACATGCCCAGGGCAGGGAGCAGGACTGGCTGAGATTCCAAGTCATGGTTCTTCAATGCAGGTTGCCACCCTTCACATTGCAACAACTCAGGCAAGTGATAAGCTGCAGAAAACAGACACAGCATGTGCTTTGTCTGCCCCATGCATACCTGTACAACATTACAAAATGTACTGCCTCTCCTGAACGTACCATCATCCCAAGTGGCAGAGTCCCCAAATACTTCAGAGCAGCATTAATTATCAATTAAATAAAAAGGACAAATAATGTTGATATCAAATCAAAAATAAAGCATCATAATTATCTTAATTTGCCCAAAATTTTCAATGTTCAGTAACCACTAAAACTGGGGTGGAAATAAGCCCTCAAACAAAACATCTTGAGTTGGCTTTTATTTCTGTTATTTTAGTTTAGAAATACAGTTCATTAAGTTTTCATCTGTGAGGCTCAGTCACAAAAGCAGATGGACGTTTTACACTTCTCTTTGCATAACAAAGCTTTTTTTCCTTTCTGTCTAAGTTGAATCAGGCTGTTTACTATCTTTCAATCCCATTGGTTTCCATCTTACAATGTAACACTGCAATCAAAGTATTGTTCTTCACTGCAATCTCTCCACTAATGATTTTGAAACACTCAAGATTAAAATTCCCATGTTGCATGACTCTCGGCTACAACACAATGAATTCTGTTCCATGAAACCTTCCTGAAACATGGCTCTGACCCACCAACTTCATGCAGAATACTTCACAGATAGAAACCTGAAGTGTGCATCCCTCTGGTTTCACAATTCTCTTTCTTTCAAAGCTTCCTTTATCCAATAAGGTCTCTGTTTCCTGGCTTTCATCACCTTTCATCATTCATGTATCTTCCTCCCTTTCTTCTCTCTTCTCCATCTCTTCACTGAGGTTGAAAACCCCTTTTGTCATTTTGTTTGAGAATTCTTCCCACACAAAGGACGGTTCTCCCAACAAGCCCGTTAGTGTACAATTTATTGAAGTAAATTTACCACGTCATCAACAGGCTGCTCCTCTTCCACACCGGGACACAATGTGTCAGCATTTTAAGCATTTTCTCATTAAGCATCACTCAGGAAAAGTCAGTAAATAATTCTGTTATTTTTCTCTCCTCACACTGACAACAATGTGTGATTACAAACCATCCTGCCTTTACTGCCCTCAAGATCCTGCACATTGATGTCTCTCTCCCATTGTGAACCATCTCTTGCTGAACTTCAATTCTCTTCTTCTCCCATTTGAGATCTCCCATCTTCATCCTGGGTCACCTGTTGTATCTGCCCCATGAGCTTTGGAAATGTAGCCCCTGAGCCCACCATAAGTTTACACACAGCCCCTTCTCCTCCAGTCACAGTAAGGACCATTCAGCACCTGTGCCCTCCTTTCACCGATCCTCAGCCGACTCCAATCCAGGCCTGTCACTCAGGCTGCTCTCCAGGGGGACAACATTTCGATGATGTCACACACGGTGGAGTTAGAGCCCACAGCGGGCAGCACAAACCCAATTTCAAGATTGTCCCAAAGCTCGACCAGTGGGGAAAGAAAATATTCTGACTGTTTCAATCATTCCCTGGGAATTTGGAACAGCCTGACGCTTTGATAAGGGATTAACTTCACCATGAGCTAGATGCAATGGAGCTGATTAAAATGTATTAAGGAGTTTTTTTCCAGTCAAATTTCTGAAATATTGTCTGCTCCGTTTCAGATGCTTTATGGGCAGAGAAACACGTAACGGGAATTTTGGGAAGAGCGATCACAATATCTTGTCACTACGAGGCACAGTGGTACCAATCAAACACAAAATATTGGTGTCAAGGATGGACTCGTCAGTGTAAGTTTATAGCAACGACAAATTGGCCAAATGGGAGAATATCAATCACTGAAATAAAACACAAGGAATATTTCTTGTCACAATCAAGAATCTTCAATGGGGAGATGCAGGATGGTACAGCTGTGGGATTGAGGCTCCTGGCCTTGACCCAATGTTCAATGTAGAGCTGCACATCTCTGACGGTAAATGTTTCCGTGATTTTTTAAAATTACTCTCAGCTGATATGTCTGATCAGTGTTTTCTCCAGGAAGAAAACTAGACAAGTATTGAAGGATATTTGATCTTTGATCTCTCAATAATTG